>NC_044383.1:122747382-123372382 GCF_006542625.1 Nomascus leucogenys
GCCAGTCAGTAAGTTCAGAATCTTCAGTATTTGTGCCAGAAGAATTTAGATGAAATACAGGCAATTCAGGAATTTCTAGAACAGAATTTTGGGAAGATATTCTTAGTTTCACCTAACAGAGGTCATCTGAGACCCTCACAATCAACAGACATTTATTGATACTTCAAAAGATTTTGCTCTATCAGAGAACAGTTCATAGAAACAATTGAGATTGGCAGTATAAATGATAATATGAATAAAACTCAGACAAGTGAATTTACTAGTAAACAAGGAGCAAAAGCAATAATGAAATGATACTCCTATGTTACACTTTCATATCAAGTTTATGGTTTCTTAGAATAAACTCTGTGCACCAAAATTAGACTTTGTGTTTTTCATGCAATAAAGATGAACACAATTAGCAGAAAACTATATAATTATCATAATCTCTTTTTCCACTATGAAAGAGCCACATATCTAAACAAATAACTATGAATTCTGTTTTCCTCTAAATGGGCTAAATAACATTCTCCCCACCTATGCCTTTTTACTAATACATCTTTATTCTATTTAAGCCTCTTCAAATTATAAGGAAAAAAAGCTAGAATACACAGAATATAAATACAATATGACAAAAAAGTATTATTTATTCTAGTAATCTCATTGTGAAATCTTTAAAAATAAAGACTAAAGACAGAGAGCCCTATTTACCTCAGTAATACATAATCTCAGGAAAAGATGATTATGAATAATCTATTTTTACTGCACTTGTAAGAAATGAGTTTGCTACAGTTAAAAATTGGATTTTTTTTTTAAAAGGAATTCCTGCTTGCAGTCATGGTAGAAGTGAGAAATGCTGACTTAGCCACAAATAAAACTTCCTGTTGGCTTTCTTGGCCCTTTGCGGCAGCCTGGCTGAACAGTATTACTACAAAACTTTCTGCTATTCACCTATGGGTTGGGACTTAAGCTTCAGGTGTTTAATTTCTTGATCTTTTTCTTCAATAGCTCGATGAAGGAGTGCTTGTAATTCTTTCTCTTTCCGAACCAATTCTTCCAGTAATCTGCAGAAGAAAAATATATTGTTTGACAGGAGGTGACACAGGGTGACCTTCTATTTTTATTTTTATTTTTTAGATACAAGGTCTCTCTCTGTTGCCTAGGCTGAGTGTAGTGGCCCAATTATAGCTCACTGCATCCTTAAACTCTTGGACTCAAGCGATCCTCCCATCTCAGTTTTCCAAGCAGCTGGGAACACAGGCATGCACCACCATGCCTGGCTAATTTAGTTTTTTTTTTGTAGAGACAGAGTTTTGCTATGTTGTCCAAGCTGGTCTCTGAACTCCTGGCCTCAAATGGTCTTTCCACCTCAGCCTCCCAAAGCTCTGGGATTATAGGTGTGTGCACACGCCACTGTGCCAGGCCTAGGGTAACCTTCTAGACATGAGCTATAATAAGCACAGACACCCCTGATTTTATTGAAATAAAGATTCTTGTCCCCCCTGGGGTGAGTTCTGAGACTGTATTTATAATGAGCTCCCAGGTGACACTGATGTTGCAGGTTCACAGACCCTCATGTCCAGAAGCAAAGCTTTGGAAGACTGTGCTTGCCAACAAGAATTCAAAACCTCCACCACAGACTGTTTGCCAAAATCTTCAGAAATGTGTTCTGATATTTCTTTTTATGACCATAAATGTCAAAGATATAAATATGGCATACAGATATTAACAGACCTATATTTTATAGGTATGGACCCCCATTTAAAAAAGTTGGCAAATGTGCATAATGTCATAATCAATGCAAATCAGAAAGGTAATCACTTTTTGTAAACTATGAAAATTTGAGAAACAGTCATACGTGAGGTCGCCTAGAATATCTGGCACATAACAAATTCTCGATAAATGTTCATGGTTGTGGCTACAATTGTGATTGTTGCTATTATTCCTCTCCCTTCTAAGGGGGCGGGGGTGAAGTGGGTAAAAGGATAGCTGTGTTCCTGGTACATTCAGTTCCTAGTTGGCATCTGATGCAGTCTCCAAAGAAACAAGGAGAAACTGTGATATTCATACCAAAGTTCTTACCCACAGAAGGTTCGCTATGCAACTGAGAGCCAACTGGTAACCTACTCACCATTTCCATTAGAATTCCTCAAAGAAAACATTCCAAGTTATGAAAAGAGGTGCCCTAATTTTTTAGAAAAGTATCTTAATGTAAGTTGGATTCAGAAATAATTTAAAACATATCATTATTAAGATTATCAAGATAAATCATT
The DNA here is from genome assembly GCF_006542625.1 of Nomascus leucogenys. Classification (NCBI taxonomy): domain Eukaryota; kingdom Metazoa; phylum Chordata; class Mammalia; order Primates; family Hylobatidae; genus Nomascus; species Nomascus leucogenys. Next base: position 122,749,635 of record NC_044383.1, read on the forward strand.
GCATAACCTACAGCTCTTAACCAACTCTATTTGTTTCATTTTCTGAGTATTGATAGATTTAACTCAAGACCATGTTCCATCGAAAAGTTTGTTTCTGCTTCACTTGACATACTCTGAAGGCAGCATCGTGCAACTGACAGATCTGGGTTCAGCCTGCACTTCCTGTGTTAACCTTAGATAAATTACCTAATGCCTCCAGGCTTCAGTTTTCAAATCATTTGTAAAAAAGAAAACTAAAGCTTCCAGAAAAGATTATTGTGAGCATTAAATGAGACAGCATAGGTACAGTGCCAAGTCAGTGTCTGGTCTTTAATAAGGGCTGTTCTGTTCCTTGCTGCCTCAGTCCCTGGAAAAGAGCCTTTCCAGGACTCAGTGGGAAGGAAACCTTCCTAGACCCCCAGGCTCGACCCCATTCCCACAGGACATAAAGATGAGATCCTCAGAGAGAAGGGATCATAGCAGAGAGGTAGCAGAGGTGGGAAAAAAGTAAAACACAATGAGAGGTAGACAGAGAAGGTGGGTGGAGGAAAATAAGTTAACAAAGACAGCTGCAGGGTAAGTGTGGTGCACAATGAGGTGGATGAAGCAGCATGAATTGAAAGCTAGAAGAGGGAGCAGAGGGTCTTGGAGGGAGGCTTCTTATCTCTTCCAAAACAAATGATATCCAAAGAAATGGGCAGGAAGCTCTGTGTGAATGTTTAAGTTGGCAGTTTTTTGATCTGGTATGTATTTTTGTCCTACTTGCTAATTTATACGTATAGGATAGTGATGGTATCTTCTTACTGTTTTCTCAAGGAACACAGTGACGTTTTCTAGAGTTTAACCTATGTTTGTCTAGACTATGTAATTTCTTTTTATCTTTTGTTAAAGTAAATGAAATACGGCCTGAGAAGGACTCCATACTTGCATATTTGAGTCCTCATGGACAAACTATAACTTAACAGGTAGGCAAGATTGAAACCTAACTTAGGAGTATGCGTCTGTAACAATAGCTGAGTCTTGGCTAATCCCAGGAGCCATACTTTAATCACTCATACACTGCTGAGTGTTCAAATAAGGTGAACACCAACCCATAACAAATCCAGCTTTTTCTGTACACTTCTGATTTCTGTACGTCACTTTACTTTTATTTTCTATAAATTTGTTCTGGCCACGAGGCATCCCTGGAGTCTCTCTGAATCTGCTGTGATTCTAGAGGCCACCTGATTCACAAACTTTTTTTTTCTTTTTCAATTAAACTCCATTAAATTTAATTTGTCTGAAGCTTTCTTTTAACACCTTAAACACCAGAACTTCAACACTGGAAGCAGAGTATTGACAGCCTACCTCATTTGCTCCAAATCCAGCTCTTAGAAGTATTTATCTTAAGAATAATCCAGTACATCAATTTTATTTTTACTTTGTGTTTATTTAGTAGGGCAATATTTTGAAATCAAGGCAACTGTCTGCCTTTCTGTTCCAAAAAAGTATGGCAGGATCTGCCATGAGGTCAATTTTTAACCTTGGATGGGCAGAAGTGGTGAGGTGGATTGGTGGGTAATTCCAGAACTGTAGGATGGGGAAATTAGATAAACAGGCAGCTCCTCTTGAGACAGGTTTTTGTTTTTGTTTTTGAGATAGGGTCTTGCTCTGTCACCCAGGCTGGAGTGCAATGGTGCAATCATGGCTCACTGCAGCCTCAACCTCTTGGGCTCAGGTGATCCTCCAAGCAGGATAAACCTGATTTCCCTTCATCAGTGATCATCCTAAATATTCTAAGCTTACAATTTTTAATATGAGAGCTACAACCTTTCCTAAAAACACACTAACATTTCCTCTAGATTCGTTTTGTGATAGGTATGCCTTTATATTTCAGGTAGTATTCAACTGAAAATTAGAAGGACCAATATGGACAGGACTGGTCCCTTATTTCAATTACTTGGTTTTTGTACTAAAGCAGCTGTCCTTTCTTCAAATCATGCGTGAAGCAAACATCGTCCCTCATCTCACTTTTCTGCAGGTGATGGAGAGCCGTGGGAGATATTACTGAAAAAGGAAAAACGAGGCTGATTATCTGTAGATTTCACAGGTTCAAATGTAAATATATAGAGGAAAAAGCGTAAATGTGTGGGTTGTTGTGAAAACTGCAGTTACATACTAATGTAATAAAGAAATGTGGGTAAATGCTAGTCTTTTCAACAGAGATGGGCAGATGTGAGAAGCAGGCCCTCAGCTAGAACCAAGAGACCCTCAGAAGAGAAAGGGGAAGCTGTGAAGAAAGTGGCCGGAAGCCCTCAGGGACTGCAGATGGCCCAAGCATCGTAGACAGTGGTGCCAGGGTGGTGAACACAACGCTAACCAAATAGGCCAAGGAGAGAACAGAAAGGAGTTGTGTCTAGGCTGCATTAGGAGAGGCAGGTCCTATTGACATAGCCAGGTGTGTAGACAGGAGGTTTCAGGGCCAGAAAAGCAGATATACCAGCTCTTTGGTAAACAAAGTAGCTTTACTATCTGTGTAATTCTAACCAGAAGTCATGGGTGGGAGGAGGTCAACCAAAACAGTAATGAGTGAACTTTCTTCCTCCAGAGATCACAGCAGGAGTCCAAAAAACACCACCACTCAGGACTGGGCAACAAAGGGAAACCTAGAGATAAGTGACTAACACGGACACCTTCCATAACGATGGGGTGTTATCCTTGGACTCGTGCTTGAGAAGAGGAGGAATGAGGCAAACCAAGATTTCCATGAAGTCTCAGAAGAGAAAAGACCCAAGTTCTTTCTCACTAAATAGTAGAGATGGCAAGAGCTGGGTTTCAGAGGACAAAACTGGGATATGAAAGTCAGAGAGGCAATCTCCCTTTATTAAAATAAGACTGCTCTATGCACATCGTAGAAGATGTGTCTATATGGATTTACTTAACCATGCAACCAAATTTCATGTTTCTGAATATAGGATGAGCTTTTACCACTCGTACTCATTTTGGTATACAAGCTTGCCTTTAAAAAACCTAAACTTTATGACTGGAAATAAGATATTTTTAATCTCCCTGGTGAACAACTAGAATTTTCAATTAAGGTTTCTAAATATTTGAACAACTTTTATTGATTCGCTTAAAAAAAAAGTTTTTAATGCAAACCCAGAGTCATAAAGTCAGTTTCCCACATGTCAACTGTAGGCAGCACAGGAAGCTATAAATCATAAAAATTCAGACCTTGAACTGTACCAACAACATCTGCGAAGAACAGGAAACATTTGCTGTTAATAATCTGATCCTGTGGGTTCTATGCTACCAAATTATCAAAGGCAAATTATACTCCAGATATGTTACAGCATATCAAAAATAAAATAGAATCATAAATGTGGTCAATTATCTTCCTTTTTAGGTTCTAAAATACAAATCTTTAGCAACATTAATTAGTTTTGTTCCCTCGACCTCAGTGATCTTCCTCTCCTATAAGAACGGCTTTGAAAAACATGAGCTTTCTGTTCTTTCAGCTATCTAGTGGGAAGTACATGCTGCTCTGAGCCTGTTTCTTAGACAGTCTATGAGGCTACAACGAAGCTATTGGAAAACTCTTAGGGCACCTGGAGATGAAGAAGTAATCAAATGCTGCTGAAAAAGGCTTAAATTGGTAGAGGCAGAAAGTGGTATTTGACAAAAGAGGCTAAACTAAACCTCTCTTGTTTTATAAAGAAAGGCATTCAATCAAGTTTCCATGAATGGGATAAGGGCATCATATTCTGTAGACCAAAAACACATGCTCTTTAGTAAAAGTAAAAGAAAAGAAACTAACCCACGTCAGTGTAGGACTTACCTGTTGGTTTCTATTTTCATCCTTCCAAGCTGTACATTCAGTGACCGGTGAGCACTCTGGGAATCATGAGACACAGTAGAACTGAGCGTGCTCACGCCTGAGGTAGCCACGGCATCTTCAAAGACAGCCTGAGGTCTTCGGACAGTTTGATTTGAAGGCTGTTCTTCATGGTCATCTTCTACATCCAAGTCTTCTTGATCAGCAGTATCACTCTCAGATGCAAGGCTGAAATGTGGCCTTAGTTCTGTTTGGCATAATATCAGTGGTAGAGTTTATAAAATATGACTCATTGCCTTAATTTCTTAAGATAGGAATGCTACCCTCCTGCCCCACCATCAATGAGATATATATTCCAAACTGCTTTTCCAAAAGTGAGGATGGATTTCTGTGCACTCAGATTTGTTCTTCTATTGAACTTGCAAAATTCACAAGATATGATCTAATTCAAACAGAAGGAAAGAATGATCTAATTCAAACAGAATGATTTAATTCAAGAATGATCAATATATATGTATTGAATGATCAATACATATTCACATTGCACACGTGGGGAAAATGCTAGAAATCTGAAAGAAAGGTAAAGATGTAAAAACCTTTTAAGAATATTTAAAAGTGTTTATACAAGTAAAGTTCATTTTCAGATTACATAATGTCTGACAACTATTAACTTGCTTACAGGTAAGGAAACTGAGCTATACAGAGATTATATAAACACATATGAATATGCAGAATGCTTTCTGCCTGTAACAGCCAAAATATAAGCGGATGCAGGGCAGGTGCTGAAAATGCCACACGCAGGCTGATACATTAGTAAGACTATCTCTCTTTGACTATTGGGCTGATTTCTAGTGTGTGTTCTCCTCTAACCTGTTGACTAACCATTGAAATTTAAACTATAGAAGTCACAAGTTTCCAACTTACACATACTATATAACATGAGATCATCTGCATGTCAATTTAGAACTTGGATGATATTGTGGCTGGGCACAGTGGCTCATGCCTGTAGTCCCAGCACTTTGGGAGGCCAAGGCAGGCAGATCATGAGGTCAGGAGTTCGAGACCAGCCTGGCCAACACAGTGAAACCCTGTCTTTACTAAAAATACAAAAATTAGCCGGACGTGGTGGCATGCTACTTGGGAGGCTGAGGTAGGAGAATCACTTGAACCCAGGAGGCAGAGGTTGTGGTGAGCCAAGATCATGCCACTGTACTCCAGCCTGGCAACAGAGCGAGACTCCATCTCAAAAAAAAAAAAAAAAAAAAAAAAAAAACTTGGATGATATTGTAAACCAAAAATAAAATTCTAAGCCCTGCAACTGACTGAAGAACCACCTACCCCCAGGCCAAGAGGATCCCCAAGAAAGCCTGAAAAAATTAGTTCAGGCCATGATGGGAAGAAAAGGTCAGATACTCCTTGTTATACCTCCTCCTTTTGGAGTTTAGGCACAACTGACCAGCATTACCATTAAAATAAAGATCATAAGGCTGACAAAACAGACTCTTTGTAGCAATAAGATAACAAATTCCAACCTGACTCTAGTATAGCATCCCATGACAAACAACAGGCCATAAAGGAAGTCAAAGTATTTTGCCCCAAAATATATTTCTTTGACATATTTTGGAATGGTCCTGCAAAGTCATCACTTGTGGGAGAAATCTGCATTCTGTAGAGAATCCCCTTCCCTTTCCAGGTCTTTTCCTGATCCAGGACAGATTCAACTAAGAGTCTGACACTTTTTAAAGTCCAATAAGAGATTTTACCATCTATTCTCTCTGTAGCTTGTTACTTAGGGGCTTCATCTACATAATAAGAACCTTAGCTTCCACAATAGCCCTTAACTCAACTCAAGCATTTCTCTACGCTGACTTCAACTCTTCAGGCAAAGCTTAACTCTTTCATCCAATTGCCAATCTTTGAATCTACCTATGACCTGGGACCCCAACCACCTCCCTACCTCCCAGTCCCTGCCAGATGTCCTGCCTTGCTGGGCTGAATGTCTACCTTACATATATTGCTTTATGTCTTTGCCTGTAACTTCTGTCTCCCTAGAATGTATACAACCAAGCTATAACCCAACTGCCCTGGGCACATGTTTTCAGGACCTCCAGAAGCTCTGTCACAAGCCACAGTCACTCATATTTGGCTCAGAATAAACTTCTAAATATTTTACAGAGTTTGGCTATTTTTTGTCAACAATATCTTCCCATAAGAAAAAATACTATAAATTGTAATTAAATCCTTAAACTTGGTCCACAAAAAGGAATTACAGTCATAATTTAAGTGAAATCAAGGTAGCAGAAATACTGAATTTTCACTCCATATGCTCTGGCACATAGAACATTTATCAGATCACGGAACCTACTAAAAATCTGATGAAAGTCATAAAAACTCTTCCCAGAAGAAAAACACATTCATGCAACATTTTGCCTAGATTTCCTGGTTTTACCTAGATTTTGCTATATTTGCACAGACTCCCTGAAGCCTCTCCCAAGCCCATGAACCACAGGTTAAGAGCCTGTGTGTAGAGGAGGGGAGTCCAGTGGGAGAAATGGAGGACCCCATCCCACCATTCTTATATGGGCACTTTGGCAAGGTCACCAAAGGCCTGCCAGCCAAATCCTCTAGGTAACTTTTTATCTTTACCCTACTTGATCTGTGGACAGTATTTTCCTCTAAATCTCTGGCTGCTATTTCTCTTCTTCAGAGCCTTCTTATCTACTACCTGCCCACTTTTTAAGCTGGAACCTGGGATTCTATCCTTCAATTTTTTTATGTTTCTACTTTTGCTCCATAGATGAGCTCATTCAACTCCATGAAGGTTAAGTACTTCTGATGTGTGGATGACAAACTCTACACTTCTAGCCCCAGTCCTGTTACATCTAGAACATCCTGGACATTACTGTTTGGTAGGCACCTTAAATTCAACAATCTAAAGAGAACTCATCATCTTTTGATCATAACAAAAACCAGAGTGTCCTTTTTCAAGGCCCGGTTTACACAGACCTGGCTTTCTTTATCCCTCTTTTAAAATTCTGTATAGTGGTTTTAAAAAGTGCATGACAGAAAATGTAGCATCTTAACCATTTCTGAGTACACAGTTCAGCAGTGTTAAGTATATTAACAGTGCTATGCTACCAATCTTCAAAACATTTTCATTTTGCAAAACTCAAACTCTGCCCATCAACTCCCCATTACTCCCTCTTCTCAGTTTCTGGAAACTACCATTCTACTTTCTGTTTCTATGAATTTGACTACTATAGATACCTCACGTTTATAGTTATAGGAGACAGATAAATTCCTGGGCAGACAGGGATCGATCTCCAGTGACCTGATCTTCAAGCCAAGGACAGTTTAAAGCCTGAGAAGCAAGCTGCCAAATCTGGAGAGAGTCCACAACCAGAGTCAGAACTTCTATCCCCATCTTACTCTCTCTCAGTTGGTTCCTTCTGAATGACCTCTTTTAACGAATCAAATGGTGCTTTTTCCAAGACCATCCATGGACCAATCAGCATGCACCCCCCTATTCTAAGCCCATAAAAACCCCAGACTCAGCATCACAGATGGCTACCCAATTTCAAGTCCCCTCTCAATGCTGAGAACTTTCTTTCTGTCACTCAATTAGATTCTACTCTGCTTCACTCACTCTCCAATGTCCATGTACCTTGATTCCTCTTGGTCACGGGACAAGAACCCAGAACTCACTGAACTGTGGGAATGAAAGGGATGTAGCACTCCTGCTCGCCAAGCTGTTGGCAGCAGGAGTAATAGAGCTGTAACACTCCCTCCCACTTGCCGAACAATGGGAGAGAAGAAGCCACTGGGTGCCACTCCATCCCACTTGCTGAATTACAGGAGTGAAAAAGCCATAAAATTATGGAATCATATACTATTTGTCTTTTTGTGACTGGCTTATTTTACTTAGCATAATGCCCTTAAAGTTCATCCATGTTGTAGCATGGGTCAGAATTTCCTTCCTTTCTAGGGCTGAATAATGTTCCATTATATGTATACACCACATTTTGTTTATCCATTCATCTGTTGCTAGATACTTGGGTTGCTTCCACCTCTTGGCAATTGTAAATAGTACTGCTATGAATATGAATGTGCAAATGTCTCTTTGAAATCCTTCTTTTAGTTTTTTTGAATATATATCCAGAAGAGAAATTGCTGGTTCACAAGGGTGCTTGCTTCTATCTTTAATTTCTGAGGAGCCATCATACTGTTTTCCATAGTAGCTGTACCATTTTACATTCCCAACAACAGTGTACAAGGATTCCAATTTCTCCATGTCCTCACGCTTTACGTCTTAAGGCTAACCAAACTTCACTTCTACTCTATCTCATCTCTTATTCCAAAATCCCATTTCTTAATTTATCGATAGTATAGTAGGAGTAAGTCAAAATCATGTGTTTTAGTTTTGTAAACCCAGCACTGATTGCAGGGGGTAAACATATTAGGTCTTCAAAAATTGTTGGCAGAATGGAAGAGTATTCCTACTAGGGTTATTTGTATTTATAAAGCAATAAAATAATTTAAAAATAATTTAAGAAAGTATGATTCTAGATTAAATTAGAGGACAAGGTTAGACCTTTTACAACTTTCTATAATTATTCTTAAATTTATTTTATGATTTCTAAACTGATTTTTTTTTTTTAAGACGGGGTTTTGCTCTTGTTGCCCAGGCTGGAGTGCAATGGTGCGATCTTGGCTCACTGCAACCTCCACCTCCTGGGTTCAAGTGATTCTCCTGCCTCAGCCTTCTGAGTAGCTGGGATTACAGGCATGTGCCACCAAGCCTGGCTAATTTTGTATTTTTGTAGAGATGGGGTTTCTCCATATTGGTCAGGCTGGTCTCGAACTCCTGACCTCAGGTGATCTGCCCGCCTCGGCCTCCCAAAGTGCTGGGATTACAGGCATGAGCTGCCGTGCCTGGCCCTAAACTGAAATTTTTTTTTTTTTTTTTTTTTTTTTAATTAGAAGAGGTTTATTCCCTGCAGCACTTTCACAATCACAGAAGGCACCTATATTTTAAATGTAGTCTACATTGGCCTGGCTTATGAACTGCAAACTTCTATGATTACAATTCACTTTTTTTAATTAAAAAATTTTTAAATAATGTTAAAAGGTTTGTAGTCCTGTTGACTATAATCTCACTTTTAGGGAAGGAAAATTTATAATCCTATTATATTTAAATATCCTCTCAATTCTGTAAACTTTAAATTATCATTTTATGTATGTATATATGACATAAAAAGTTCTCTGAAATAATTTAAAGAAAGTAGAAACTTGTAAGTTCATGCAGTGCTTTGTTATTTTGGTCTTTCGTGGTGGCTCCCTGAGTGCATGTCATCAGATTAGACATTGTAAAATATGCAAATGACATAGAACATCTGGTCCTTTTTCTCAAAGAGATGACGATCTAAAGGAGAACTAGGGCAAATATACGGAAGAGTGCTGAGAGCACATGCAAATATAACATGAAATTATAAGTATAAATTAATGCAGCTACAAATATCTCAGATTATCTCAGGTATAGACCCAGTTATATATATAATTCACATGTACATTGAGATAGTTAATTGTATATGTCAACTTGACTGGGCTAAGGATGGCCAGATAGCTGGTAAAACATTATTTTGGATGTGTCTGTGAGGGGTGAGGGTGTTTTCAGGAGAGATTAGCATTTGAATCAATGCACTTAGTAAAGAAGATAGCCCTCTCCAATGTGGGCAGGCATCATCCAATCCACTGAGGACCTGAATAGAACAAAAAGATGGAGAAAGGGTGAATTCTCTTTCTCTCTTCTTGAGCTGGGACATCCACCTTCTCCCACTCTTGGATATCAGAGCTCTTGGTTCTCAGGCCTTCAATTTCAGTCAGCTCCCCTGGTTCTCAGGCCTTTGGAGTCAGACTGATTATACATACCACCAGCTTTCTTGGTTCTCCAGTTTACTGACGTTATATGGTAGAACTTCTCAGCCTCCATAATCACATGAGCCGATTCCCATAATAAATCTTCTCTTATATATCTCTATGTATCCTATTGGTTCTGTTTCTTTGAAGGACCCTAACACATACATGTAGTAAGAGTGCTAAGGAGTAAATAAAGTACATTTGCAGTGACTAAATCCAGTGGTAGTTTACTCACTCACTGAGGGATTCATGGAGGCTGAAGGGCCTATGCAGAGTTCGGAAGGAGGGGAGCCTTGGCTTGATAGAGAAAGAGGGAAATGTATTTGAGAGAATGAAGCTCAAACAGTGGCCCAGGACCCTCTGGGAACAATGTAAAGCAGAGGGGACTGTCAGGAGAGAGCCATGTGTCAGGAGAAAGGTTGGGACTCAAGGGGGCCTTAAAGCCCATAAGTGGAAAAGTGGAGCCAGTGCATTGTTTCCAAACCAGCAAGATGGGATCAACAACAAAACTATTCCCACCCAAATGGTTACTTCCCCAGAGGAAGGAAAATAACTAGACCAAGTTTCTTTTTCTTTTCTTTCTTTCTTTTTTTTTTTTTTTTGAGATGGAGTCTCACTCTGTCGCCCAGGCTGGAGTGCAGTGGGATGATCTCGGCTCACAGCAAGCTCCGCCTCCCAGGTTCAAGTAATTCTCCTGCCTCAGCCTCCTGAGTAGCTGGGATCATAGGTGTGCATCATCACACCTGGCTAATATTTGTATTTTTAGTAGAGACGGGGTTTCACCATGTTGGCCAAGCTGGTCTCAAATTCCTGGCCTCATTTTGAGAGGCCTTGGCCTCTCAAAGTGCTGAGATTATAGGCATGAGCCACCATGCTTGGCCTAGGCCAAGCTTCTTTAACACAGGGTATTTCTAATGCTTAGTAAGATCATAATACTTGTGAGTGCAGGGTATCACACTGCACGAAGCTCCTCGTACGTACGCAATGCTGTTCAATTCACATTAATGTGAACTTGGAGCACGTGCTTGATTCAGTTAACAACTGGTGGTAATATCAAGTGCTTGAAGCAGCTTTTAACGATTATTGTTGATATAGGAAGTATGCTTACATTATCAATACTCTTAACTTAGCACTGCCATCATGGTCTCTGCACTCAGCATTACTTCATCTGGTCACCCACAGGCAGACTACTAGAGGACTAATGCTGCCAATAATCTAAAGGCTGATTCTTGATGACAACTGAGAAAATTGTCTGAGAAAAAAACAAATTCTTAAGGGACTTGTACTGTACTCTCTGTTCTGTGTGCTCCTTTTGGAAAAAAGATTAAACACTTTTTTTTTTAACTTTTTATTTTGAAATAATTTTAGGATAACAGAGAAGTTGCAAAAATAGTGCAGAGAGTTTCTGTACAGCCTTCAGCCACTTGCCCTCACCTTAACAGTTTATATACCTTTGGCACTATTATCAAAACCAGGAAATTAACATTGATACAATACTATTTTTTTTTTTGAGATAGGGTCTCACTCTGTCCCCCAGGCCAGAGTGCAGTGGGGCAATCTCTGCTCACTGTGGCCTTGACCTCCTGGGCTCAGTGGATCCTTCCACCTCAGCCTCCCTAGTAGCCAGGACCACAGGCACATGCTGCCATGCCTGACTTATTTTTGTATTTTTTATGTAGAGATGGGGTTTTGCCACACTGCCTGGGGTGATCTCAAACTCCTAGGCTCAAGCAATCCTCCCACCTTAGCCTCCCAAAGTGCTGGGATTATAGATGTGAGTCACCACACCTGGCTTTGATACAATATTATTAATTAATCTATGGACACTATTTGAGTTTCACCAGTTTTCCTACCAATGTCCTTTTTCTGATCAAGGAACCCTCATTATAATTAGTTGTCATGTCGCCTTAGTCTCTTCCAATATGTAGCTAGTATTTCTTTATTTCTCACGACTTTCACCCTTTTGAGGAGTATTGGTCAGGTTTTTGTAAAATGTCTTTTATTTGAGGTTCACTGATGTCTTGCTGTGATTAGGTTGAGGGCTGTGCATTTTTGGCAAGAACACCACAGTGTGACGCTGTGTTCTTCTCAGGGCATCCTATCAGGAGGTACATGACGCTGATGTGTCTTCTTACTAGTGATGCTTACCTTGATCATTTGGTTGAGGGGGTGTCTGCCACATTCCTTCACGGTAAAATTACTGTTTTCTCTTTGTAGTTAGTAAATATCTTGTGGGGAGACACTTTGAAAACCATCCACATATCCTGTTTCTCCTCATTCTTTTGCCTAATTTAGCAGTCATTGATGGTCCTTGCCCGCAATAATTATTACTGTGGTGTTTGCCTACTACTGATTTTCTGTTTTCCTCATTCATTTTTATTTATCAATCGCAATTCTACCATAACAAAAAGCTGACCTTTCTCATCCATATATTTATTCAATTATTTATATTAATATGAACTCATGGATGCTTATTCTATAATCTATAATCCAATATGATCATTATTTAATTGTTCAGATTGTTCTGGCTTGGACTGTTTGGAACATTTTCAGGTTGGCTCTAGTGTCCTTTCAATAAATCTCCATCCTTTTTGACACTTTCTTATTTCTGGCATCACAAGGTGTTCCAGGTATTTATTTATTTATTTATGACTTGGGGTCTCGCTCTGTCACCCAGGCTGGAGTACAGTAGTGCAATCATAGCTCACTGTAGCCTCTATCTCCTGGGCTCAAGTGATCCTCCCACCTCAGCCTCCCAAGTAGCTATGGGCACGCACCACTATGTCTGGCTATTTATTTTTATTTTTTTAGAGACAGGGTCTTGATATTTTGGCCAGGCTGGTCTCAAACTCCTGGCCTCAAGCAATCCTCCTGCCTTGGCCTCACAAAGCCTTAGGATTACAGGGGTGAGACACCATGCCCAGCTACAATCTTTTATTTCCCCTGCCCCCAGCCCAGAATCAACCACTTCTCCAAGGAAACTGATTCCTTTTATTGAAGAATGGCATTTAGAAACCAAGATTTGGGTCTTCTCAGCAGACAGATCTAGGAAATGAATGTACGATCGTGTACGGTATAATAACATTTCAGTCAAGGATGGATCGCATATACTACAGTGGTCCCATAAGATTGTAATACTGTATTTTACAATACCTTTTGTATGTTTAGACACACAAACACTTACCACTGTGTTAAAATTGCCTACAATATTCAGTATAGTAACACACCATACAAATTTGTAGCCCGGGAGCAACAGGTCATACCATATGGCCTGGGCATCTAGTAGGCTCTGCCATCTAGGTTTGTGTAAGTCCACTCTAGGATGTTTGCAGAAGGAAAAAATTGCCTAAGGACGCATGTCTCAGAACACAGCCCTGTCGTTAAGCAATGCATGATTGTACTAGCGATGGTATACTTTTTAAAATTTGTGGTCTCCTTTCGCGTGTCTTCTGAAATGGCAGGTTAACTGTAGTATCTTATATCTAAAAGGAATTTTTATCAGGGGCATTTGAAGACCGTCTGTTTTTCATGTAATTTCTTTGTATCTTAATAACAAAATCTTTCAGGACATCTGGAAATTTGATGGAGTTGTTGAATGACTGACATCACTTCATCTTGTCCACATATTTCATCATTTGTATATTGGTACACAGTGTATATGGACTTATCTTATCCTGAGGGAAATACAAAAAGTACTGTCTCCATGTAATTCTCCTCTAAAATTTCCACTTTGGGAAAATGTTTTCAAACAGTAACTTCAATTGAAATCAGAAACTCCTAGTGGCCTCAAAGAAACCAATTTCATGGTGGAAGGACAAAGTCCTTTCTTTAGCAAACACTTTTAATAAACAATGTGCCTTGTTCCACACATGGTTGATCACAGCAGTGTCCATCCCTGGGACACTCGCTCAAGGACAGCTCCCTCTCTGCAACCTCCCTGCTGTTCTCCCTAAACCTAACAGAGTTTTACCTACAGTTACTTTTGCTTTTTAAACTTTCTATTTCTGGAAGAATTTTAGATTCATGGAAACATTGCAAAGATAGTACAAAGAATTCCTGTATACCATCCACACAGCTCTTCCTAATATATCTTACATAACTATGGCATGTTTTTCAGAATGATTAAATTAACATTGGTACAAACTATTAACTAAACTGCAGACTTCACTCAGATTCTCAGTTTTTCACTGATGTTCATCTTCTATTCTGGATACCACATTACATTAGGTAATCATTACTAAAAGGAAGTTTGCTTTTTTTAATTAAGTGAACGGATCATTTATATGCTATTTAAGTTGTTTCAAAATATACTCTTTTTCCTTTCTTCACTTAGGTGTCCTTAATTTAGGTTGCTACTGTGTTTAACTCATGGCCCATATCTCTCCCTTTCAGTGATATACACTATTCCCCCTTCATCCCATAGATCTTTTGAATATCTAACCCCTCTGTAGTACATTCCCTACAACCAGCCTTATCCTAATGATAAAGCATCTGAATATAAGTATTGTTTGACTTCCTTAGAGCATGAATTTCTTAGGTTCACATCCAACTACTAATCATGTGCTTCAAAGCCTCTCTAGAATTTTTTTCTAAGTTTCTACACCATACAAATTTTCCACCCTAATTTGTTATAATCAGGTGAAACTCATTTACTTATTGTTTCAACCAAATATGAATCAGGGATCCACTGTTTTCCAGACACTGTGCTGGACAGTATGCTAGGCTCAGAATAAAATAAACCACGAACAGTTACCCTCTGGTGAGGGTAACAGCCATTAAACTAGAAACAAAAGGAGTTTCAGATTGTGGCGTCACAAATAGGTGAAAACCATTTCCAAGGAGAGAGAATAACAGAGGGAACCTACTTTAGATTTGGTGATAGGTTCAGACTCTCGGTGGCCTGAAGAATGCAAAGATGCAAGCCACAGGACAGGAGAGACATGGGGTGGAGGTGTGTTCCAGGTAGAAGTAACATGCTCAGGGATAGCAGAACTTCTGTTTCTTTCTTACATAAGAAATAACTTAATCTTGACCAATGTTTAACATAAAGATTGACACGGATGCTCTCACTCTCATGTCAAACATTCACGTGATCTGTGAGAAGAGGGGGAATTCCACAACTCAGAAGGGTTGGCCTGAACTTAAAAGTTTGTAGTACCATTTATAAATAATTTTAATTTAAAAATATTTCAGGGCCAGGTGCAGCGGCTCACGCCTATAATCACAGCACTTTGGGAGGCCGAGGCGGGAGGACAGCTTGAGCCCAGGGGTTTGAGACTAGCCTGGGCAACAGAGTGAGACTTCGTCTCTACTTACAAAAAAAAAAAGAAAGAAAACTAAAATGAAAATATTTCATATTGATCTTATCCTTTTAAATTTATATTTCAGAATGCTTTATAATATAGGTACAAATTAGTACAACGGAACATGTTTCTAATTTGTTTATATAAATATATATAAATCTGTATCTATCCATCTATCAATTGGTCAACTGCTCTTTCTTTCTACCTACCTACATACTCATCCATGCATCCACCCACCACCCCAACACACACACAGGGTGGAAGAGCTTTGCCTACAACTTTTTATTAATGGGTAGACTATCAAAACACGTTGGAGGTTTTGCCTTAGAGTATGAATACACTCCTGACTTATGCCAAAAACCCTTGTTTCATCAACACTACCCCTTTTGTATCTCACTGCCAACATAGCTGGGGCTGTGTCTAGACCAGTGATTTCCAAACTTGGCTATTCATCAACATGACCTGAGAGTTGTATTAAAATCAAGTTCTTCCAGATGGGACAAGGAGGATGTCCAGGGCTGTGAAAATATTCTTTATGATACTATAATGGTGGATACATGTTATTATATATGTAGAATTCCTAGAGAATGTACAACACCAAGACTGAACCCTAATGTAAACTATGGACTCTTGGTGATGATAACGTGTCAATGTAGATTCACTGATTGTAACCAATATACCATTCTGTGGGGGACCTTGATAGTGGAGGAGGCTATGCATGTGTGAGGCTAAGGGGTATGTGCAAAATCTCTGTACCTTCTGCTCAATTTTGCTGTGAATCTTAAACTGCTCTAAAAGACTAGTCTTTTTTAAAAAAATCAGATTCCTGGGCTTTATTCCTGGCAGATTCTTATTTGGCTTCAGATGGGGCTTTGAAAGCTGTAATTTTAAAGACAATTAAATTGCTCAATCCAACGAGCTATGCAATGCCTCCTTAAATTGCTCAATACATTGGAAGATTTGGGAACCACTGGGTAAAAGATGTAGGAATGTGTTTTGTAGTCCAGATATCTATATTTTGAAATGCATATTTATCTGAGTCACCTGTATACTTTTTCTCTTCACATCCAAACACATTCCTTAAAGACAGGGGAAGCTAGTCTTCCTCATTCTTAGTAAACATTTTGCTTGGTGTACCATTATCCAGACTATATGTACTATTTGGTGATATTGAAAATATTTCCTTAAAAAAGGGTATTATGGTTTTTAAAGTACTAAGGTGATATCAGAAATAACAGATGAACAGTAATCTAAAATATCCAAGCACTAAATATGTGCAGAGTAATTAAATATCTCTGACCTGGAACCAGGATGGTAATGGCTGTCTGTACCGCCTTCCGTATGATACTGTCTAAGGCAAACATCCAGTGCGGCTTGATGTTATGATTCCGAAGAACTTTATTGACCTGGAGAGAGAATGACATTTAGTTTGGAAGAGAGTCAGTTTGAGGACTTCATCATAGTAGTTGCACAAGAAATGAACCCTTGCTAGGTTCCCACTTGTTCTAGAAAATCCATCCAGGCTGAGTTTGTCCTAGTACCTTCATTTCTTTAAAGAATTTACATGCTGGCTGGACACGGTGGCTCACGCCCTGTAATCCCAGCACTTTGGGAGTCCGAGGCGGGCAGATCACCTGAAGCCAGGAGTTCAAGACCAGCCTGGCCATCATGGCAAAATCCAATCTCTACTAAAAATACAAAAATTAGCTGGGCATGATGGCAGGTGCCTGTAGTTCCAGCTACTCGGGAGGCTGAGGCACAAGAATTGCTTGAACCCGGGAGACAGAGGTTGCAGTGAGCTGAGATCATGCCACT
Source organism: Nomascus leucogenys (assembly GCF_006542625.1). Lineage (NCBI taxonomy): Eukaryota > Metazoa > Chordata > Mammalia > Primates > Hylobatidae > Nomascus > Nomascus leucogenys. The sequence continues at coordinate 122,766,462 of NC_044383.1, forward strand.
GCACTCCAGCCTAGCCAACAGAGGGAGACTCCATCTCAAAAAAAAAAAAAAAAGAATTTACATTCTTATTAGGTGGAAGACGGATCTGTTATAACCATGACCTGCTCCTCTCAGCTCTTTATTACATAGCAAATTACATCATAGGGCCCATACTTTGGGTTCATTCTCATCCTGGACAGTGAATGAACAAGAGCAGGCGTTGTGTGTATACACATGTGTGTGTGTATGTGTGTGTGTGTACACGTGTGTGTGTATGTGTGTGTGTGTGTACACGTGTGTGTGTGTGTGTGTGTGTGTGTGTCTGACCTGGCCCAAGGCCCAGGAGTACAACCCAATAACTCTCAGTCTGAATTCTATAGCAAACTTGCTTTCCAACCTCTAGGCTAGAAGCCAAATGTGTGGGCAAGTGCAAATTAGCTAAATTATTTCACTCTACTTGCAGGCAGTTGGGTTTCCCTAGTTGCAGCATAAGCATGCTTTTAGCATTTAATATTAGTGATAGGCTTTGCCAGTTGCTTTAATTTCTTATGACCTCAATCAAGTCAGGACTCTTGTCCCTGCCCACAATATAGTATAAAGACCAAGTGGCTTACACAGTGTCTCAGAGAATGCTAGTAGTTATTGAAGGATTCTAATTTGGCTTTAAATTGGGGATCATTTGATGTTGCGAATAAAATTGTCAACACACTTTCTACATAGAAGCAATACACACATTAGGGCTGAATTAATTTTGGAATTTAAATAAAATTATACTTCCATATTTATACCGTAAGCACCATCAAGAACCTTCTTATTTCAGTCTCCCACATCTTGTTAAGGGTCTTCAGGAGGTGGCTTGAGGCTTTTTTGGCACTGAGCTCCACAGATAAGTCTCACCCAAGAATAACACAGAGGGTTCTGAATGCATTACAGAAGACTGGCTTTAGTTTGTGTTGCATAGCAACCCAATTTTGGAGAGAAGACTTCTCAGAAATCTCTCATTAGATCATGTGCTTTACTTTTTAATCAGTGATGCTCTGTACTCTGAAAGTATATTTCTGGCTAGAACAGAGCAGGTATTTATGAAACAAACATGTTAAAAATGTTCTGTATGAAAACTAGAGAAAAACTGGAAAAAAATTACTGGTTTTACTCAGCAGTGACCATTTCAATCTGTACTGTTAAATTTTTCTCAATGGCCACTAGATGGCATTTCCCATATAGCATTAGAAAATGTATGACTAAAGTGTGTTAGGTTGCTAAAGTCGTCAAAATAAACAATGACCGAACATAATTTCTTAAGAACAAAGTTCAGCCATGGGAAATATTTTGTTATTTTCCATGGTGATTTGGTTTTATGTGTTTTTTAATTTGGGGAGTGCAAACACACAAAACAACAAATCAGATACTTAGAAGCACACTGAGAGGTGAATATCTCACATTTTTCATCCAAAAAGAATAGAGTTCATTGGAATTTTTAAAGAAAAATAACAGAACTTATGTTTTATCTTATTTTTCTAACTAATTTTAGTGTGTGGGAAAACACTGGCAAAATATCATACTTACAGCATCTTGAAAACCAAAGAGTACCACCTGGACTTGGCTAATGCCGTGGCTGTCGAAGTCCAGCTCCAGTTTCAGCTTTGACAGTGTGGTGGCTATGATTTTTCGGTCAGTGGATCTCACGAATTCTCTGAGGCTTGCAATGAGGGTTGTGATGTGTTCCCATTTTAGTTTCGGTTCTTCAGCCCCCTGTGAATAAAAACCAACAATCCTTCAGTCAACATATGCTGGATATACCTGCCATGGGAATCCTATCTCCATACCCCCTGCCCCCGCTTTTTTTTTTCTTTTGGTAGAGACAAGGTCTCACTATATTGCCCAGGCTGGTCTTGACCTCCTGGGCTCAAGCAAGCCTCCCATCACTACTTCCCAAAGTGTTGGGATTCCAGGCGTGAGCCACCACACCTATCCAATTCCCACACCCCTTTCTGAGAAGAACTGGACTTCCAAATGTCTCCAAAGGAAAGACCATATTTTGAACTATATGGCTCCTTTTCAGTCCTCCTGCCAACACCAAGAAATAATCAGAGAGAAAAGGTACCTGCCTCACACGCTGGTCAGTAGCCATGATATAGTCAGATAACAAAGCTTTGCCCAAAAAGACTAAGGTGATAAGATTCTTTCAGACATTTTAATGGGGAACTAAAAAGAGATTTGAGCAATAAGCCATAGGATCTCAACCTGAATGTCTGCCTGGAAAGAGGAGCTATAAAATAGGGTCATGAATATGTCCAACCATAGCAGAAGAAATGGAATTGAGAAAGACAATAGGGAGTGTATTAGTTCGTTTTCACACTGCTGAGAACACATACCCGAGACTGGGCAATTTACAAAAGAAAGAGGTTTAATTGGACTTACAGTTCCACGTGGCTGGGGAGGCCTCACATTCATGGTAGAAGTTAAGGAGGAGCAAGTCACATCTCACGTGGATGGCAGCAGGCAAAAAGAGAGAGCTTGTGCGGGGAAACTCCCATTTTTTAAAACCATCAAATCTTGTGAGACTCATTCATTATCACAAGAACAGTGCAGGAAAGACCTGCCCCCATAATTCAATCACCTCCCACCGCGTTCCTCCCACGACACATGGGAATTGTAGGAGTTACAATTCAAGATGAGATTTGGGTGGGGGCACAGCCAAACCGTATAAGGGAGGGAGAGGAGAAGTGGGCAAAAACAGAAATGCACACCAAGAGGGTCAACAGAAACCAAGCCAGAGAAAAGATGTGCAAACTCCAGGGACTTGAAGTTCCTTAGGCTCATATTCTGTTTTCAGTGTCTGTGAGACTTGGCTAGGTAGGCACTATGGTTGGAATTCCTTAAGAGTCTACTTCCCTTATTGCTATTCGTGTCTACCTATAACATGTCCTTGGTACTTCAGTTGTCCTTACAGCATGTCAGTTCCTTGCAACTAAGAGGGGCTGATCTCAAACTTCATTCTTGAAACTACTCCTTACCTGTCAATGGGGCAATTGCTTCTAAGAATGCACCGATGGACTATTTTATTACACTAAAATATATTACAATGTTCAAACAAATGCTCTTTCTCAAAATGAATTTTTCTTTTTGTTTTTTTTTTTTAAGAGACAGGGCCTCTCTTTGTCATCCAGGCTGGAGTGCAGCGGCACAGTCATAGCTCACTGTAGCCCCTAACTCCAGGGTTCTAGCTCTCTTCCCACCTCAGCCTCCTGAGTAGCTAGGGACTACAGGCATGTGCCACTACACCCAGATAATTTTTTAAAAAACTTTTTGTAGAGACTGGCTTTTGCTAAGTTGCCCAGGCTGGTCTCAAACTCCTGGGCTCAAGTGATCCTCCCACCTCAGCCTCCCAAAGTGCTGGGATTATAGATGTGAACCACTTTCCCCAACCTCAAATGGAACTTTCCTCCTTTGAGCAAGGCATACTGCTTTTTTTTTTTTTTTTTTTTTTTGACAAAGTCTTGCTTTGTCACCCAGGTTGGAGTGCAGTGGCTCCATTTCAGCTCACTACAACCTCTGCCTCCCAACTTCAAGTGATTCTCCTGCCTCAGCTTCCCAAGTAGCTGGGATTACAGGCACTTGTCATGCCTGGCTAACTTTTGTATTTTTAGTAGAGCTGAGGTTTCACCATGTTGGCCACGCTGGTCTTGAACTTGTGACCTCAAGTGATCCACCTGCCTCCGCCTCCCGAGTGCTGTAATCCCAAAGTACTGGGACTATAGGCATGAGCCACCATGCGTGGCCCACACTGCTTCTTTAAGGAAGCATAGTAGGATGTTATTTGTTCCCATTTAACTTTAAGAAAATATAAGAAACTTTAAGAAACTATTATATCATTTTTATTTTATACTGTACATTTTCTTACTGTATCATTAAAATTAAAATTCCTCCACTGGGCTGTGAAAATTATAATTTCTAGGAGTCTATTAAAATAAAAAAGAAATGCACCATCGAGTTCTTTCTCTTAATATATTTTCATTTGGAAGCTCGGTCTCATGTTTATGTTTTCATGAGATAAGATTATATTGAAAAGCTTGAAAGCTGTTATTAAAGAAATATTTTAAAATCACAATGGGAACCATTATAAACTTTGTTGGTTTTTTCCTTACCACAAACTAAATTGCACCCAAGGTAAAGATTCACAGGCAAAATCATAACACCATGAAAGTATGTTCAAGAAGAAAAATGTGGGTTATGCAGAAATTAGAAGCTTCTCTTAGTAAAAACTCAGTTGCAACATGTTTGCCAACAGCAAACTTCAAATGGCAAACTTTTTTTTCGACATTAACTTTGTTTTTACAACAGAAAAACATGTTGCTTCTGGTTTTTTGATGTGTGTGTTACTGTCCTACAAAGGAACATGCTCTACTGTGGGAAATGTTTTCTGTTCAGGCTATTTCATCTACTTACGTCATCATTTATTTCTGTTCTGACTCCTGTCTCTCCATGTTAATTCATTCATGTGCCTTCAAAAACAAGCATCTTGGCTAGTATCTGGTGAGCCTGACTCAGCATTAGCATAGATTTAACAGTATGTGTTTCCTGAACTCCTAGTACCAGGGTGTGATGGTTAATACTGAGTGTCTACTTGATTGGATCGAAGGATACAAAGTATTGATCCTGGGTGTGTCTGTGAGGGTGTTGCCAAAGGAGATTAACATTTGAGTCTGTGGGCTGGGAAAGGCAGACCCACCCTTAATCTGGGTGGTCAAAATTTAATCAGCTGCCAGTGTGGCTAGAATATACGCAGGCAGAAAAATGTGAAAAGAGTGACCTAGCTTCCCAGCCTACATCTTTCTCTTGTGCTAGATGCTTCCTGCCCTCGAATATTAGACTCCAAGTTCTTCAGTTTGGGACTCAGACTGGCTCTCCTTGCTCCTCAGCCTGCAGACAGCCTATTGTGGGACCTTGTGATTATGTGAGTTAATACTTAATAAACTCCCCTTTATATATATATGTATTCCATTAGTTCTGTCCTTCTAGAGAACTCTAACACACAGGGTCTTCTGCAAAGATGCTCTCCAGTCTTTATCCTTTAAACTTCCTCAAAAACCAGGAATGGATTTCAGAAGGATGTTACAGATTAAAAGGCTCTTCATGGTTTAAGGGTTTGAGGACCTGACCAATATCTAGATTTGGTTTTGTTATAAAGTGTAGGCTTAAATACAGATATAAATATGTGTCTAGAAATAATACAATGGCAATAATTACTTCTGATTGATCATAGAAAAAAATTAAAGATATTAGATAACTATTATTAGCCTGCTTGATAATGATAACAATAACAGTTAACAATTGTGGAATATTTTCTGTTATGATTTAAATCACTCACAATCTCAGTTACTCCTGATAGCAACCTTATAAAGTAGACTCCTCCATCATAGATGAGGAAGTTCAGGCTCTGAGAAGTTAAATCGGTTGCCCAAATTGCACAGCCTTTAAGTGATGGGACCAGGCCTCAAACAGCAAGCTAAACCCGAGCTCCTAACCATTATATTCTACTGCCCCAATGACCTGCAATGGCAGCTGTCAACCTGGGTCAGGACCTGTTCTACCACTGAATCACCATTTGATGTCACAGCAAAGGATTCCCAACATCCTTAACAGCAGTCAGAAGGGCCCCCACCATCATGTGGCCATTATGGATTCAGCACGTGATTCTGATCAGTTTCGGGTACTCACTGGTAGCTTCATGCTGGTCCCCTAAGGCACGCCCTCTGATGGTTGCTTTTAAGGTTTTCTTTCATTTCTCCTTTTACAGAGAACATTCAAATGCACTTTAAAACCAGGAGGTACCAAACAATTGAATATGACTAACCACTCCCACATTTAAGTATTTCAGCACAGTCATAGAAGTGACGACCAAGGCAGTCCTATCCCTGATGGCGCATGGTCCAGCAGGGAGGCAAAGAATAGACCCCAACAAGCTGGCATTTCCTGTACTGGAAAAGCACATTCTTTGGGGGGTAATTAGAGATTTAGGCAATTCCTGGGTTTTATGTGTTTTTGACCTAAAATCAAGCATCTTAAAGGTCCACAGAAGAGGCCTTCACTCTGCAGTGGCTAATGATGATTTACTTTCCTTCTTCACCTCCAACACCTACCCCCTACCCCACTTTATGTTTTTCCTAGCACTTGTCACCATCGGGCCTACCAGTGAGGCAGAGGAATGCGGTGGTTAAAGCAAAAACTTCGGAGCCAAACTGCCTGGGTCAAAATCCTAACTCCATCACTTAGAACTGCATGACTTTGGCAAACTATTCAAGTCCTCTGTGCCTGTTTCCTCATATGTAAAATGAGGATGCTAATAGAACTATTGGTATAGTACTACTGTCATGAAGATTAAATGAGCAAATATACATGGAATACTAAGAATAGTACCTGGCCTAAAGAAAATGTTAGCTGTTATTACTATATGTTATATATATATATATAGTTTTCCTTCTTCCGCTAGAATGTCAACTTCAAGGGGATGCAGATATTTTTGTTCGGTTCGCCAGGGTATCACCAGCACATAGTACAGTGCCTGGCCTTTGACTGATGCTCAATAAGTATTTGTTGAATGAATAAATGAAAGAACTCCAAGTGCTGCCCAGCTGCTCTCTTCATCCAGCTTGGTTCCTCTTCTTGGGTCAACCCAGTCCTGTTCTCAGTCCTTGAATGATCACAGTGAGTCAAAGGAAAGGCCAGAGAGAAAGCTGATGGCTCGAGACCACTCCACTCTCCACCGCCACGAAGCATGCATGACACTCATCCTCCCTGGACTCAGAGGCCAGCTACCCCTCACTCTAGAGCACCTTCTTCCTGGGCCTCAGAGTAACTGCCTGAGACAGCTTTCCTTTAGGACCCAAGTCAGGGTTTTTGAGAGTCTGTAGAAAACACTCATTTCAGTCCTCCTTGTACTGAGGCCCTACTGGCACATATATGGCCTTTCAGCTCCTTCCATGAGATCTAAAGAGGTGGACGTTAGGGAATTCCTAAGGCGATAAAATGTTCAGCAAAGAAGCACAGTGAGGTTCTCAAGACAGAGACAGGCTGAGATTGTTTAGTAAGAGCCAAGAGGGAGCTTTGCTCCATTTACATCTCAATAAAAGATGAGAATGGGTAAACTGTTGTACTGAGAGACTTTAAAAACTTGGCTGGACTCCTCTAGCCCCAACCTTTTTTTGCAGCTATTTCCTCAGGACACAGGGAGGGAAGAAGCTATGTGCAGTAGGCCACAGTGATCGTGAAGGACAGGTGGAGGCCGCGGCAAGGGAGGCAGGTAGATGAGTTCCCAGTACCCACTGAACTAAAAGAGGATGAGAAGTGTCATACCAGGGACCGAGTGTGTCTGTGGGAGGTTGTATCCACAAGAAGCTTGGGGCTGAGGGAAACCCATTTTTCTCCTGGTGCATATTTGGGAAGGGGATTCTTCCTTGTATTTGTACATAGAATTCCACGGAACACATTTTCCCAGGTATTACGGTTCTGTGTCCTCCAAATTCATATGTTGAAGCCCTAACACTCAATGGGATATATTTGGAGACAAATATATCCTCAAAAGGGATAATTAGGACTAAGTGAGGTCGTAAGGGTGGGGCCCTAATCCAATTGAACTGATGTTTCTGGTGTCCATATCAGAAGAGGAAGAGACACCAGGGCAGCAAGTGCACCAGAAAAGGCCATTTGAGCACATGATAAGAAGGTGGCCATCTGCAAGCTAAGCAGATAGGCCTCAGGAGAAACCAAACATGCCAACCCCTTGATCCTGGACTTTCAGCCTCCAGAACTGTGAGAAAATACATTTCTGTTGTTTAAGCCACCCAGTGTGTGACAGTTTGTTATGGTTGCTTGCTCTGGTTTGGATGTGATTTGTCCTGCCAAAATTCATGTTGAAATTTAATAGCCAATGTAATGATACTGAGAGGTGGCAGAGTCTTTAAAGAGGCATTTGGGTCATGAGGCTTATGAAGGGATTAATGCAGTTAATGCAGTTCTCAACAGATTGGGTTAGTTCTCAGGAAAGCAAGATGTCATAAAGCCAGTTGGCTCTCCTTGTCCCTCTCTTTTCTCCACTCAAGCCCCACTGTCTTTCTACTTTCTACCACGAGTTGAAGCAGCATGAGGCCCTCACCAGATGCAGATGGCCCACTAGATCTTGGACTTCCTAGCCTCCAGAACCATGAGCCCAAATAAACCTCTTTTCTTTATAAATTACTGAGTCTCACGTATTCTATTATAGCAACAGAAAATGGACTAAGACACAGCCCTGGCAAACTAGTACACCAAGGAATGATAGTTTCACTGACAAGCTTTTGTTTTCTTCAGAGTACATATGGCCTTCTAAACTATTATATACAGCAGATCCTCAAATAACACTGTTTTGCCCAATGTTGTTTCCTTATAACCTTGATGAGAAAAAAAAGAATTGATTCCTGGTAGGGGCCACTGTCTGTGTGGATGTGTGGAGTTTGTACATTTTCTTTTCTTTTTCTTTTTTTTTTTTTTTTTGAGACGTAGTCTCCTTCTGTCACCCAGGCTGGAGTGCAGTGGTGCGATCTCGGCTCACTGCAAGCTCCGCCTCCCAGGTTCACGTCATGCTCCTGCCTCAGCTGGGTAGCTGGGACTACAGGCGCCCGCCATCATGCCTGGCTAATTTTTTGTATTTTTAGTAGAGACGGGGTTTCACCGTGTTAGCCAGGATGGTCTCGATCTCCTGACCTCGTGATCCACCCGCCTCAGCTTCCCAAAGTGCTGGGATTACAGGCGTGAGCCACCACGCCTAGCAAATTTGCACATTTTCTCAATGTCTGTGTGGCTTTCCCTGGGTACTCTGGTGATATGGTTTAGCTGTGTCCCCACCCAAATCTCACCTTGAATTGTAGCTCCCATAATCCCCATGTGTCATGGGAGGGACCCAGTGGGAGGTAACTGAATCACGGGGTTGGGTCTTTCCTGTGATGTTCTCATGACAGTGAATAAGTCTCATGAGATCTGATGGTTTTATAAATGGGAATTCCCCTGCACAAGCTCTCTTGCCTGCCGCCATGTAAGATGTGACTTTGCTCCTCATTCACTTTCCACCATGATTGTGAGGCCTCCCCAGCTATGTGGAACTAACTGTGAATCAGTTAAACTTCTTTCCTTTAGAAATTACCCAGTCTCAGGTATGTCTTCATTAGTAGCGTGAGAACAGACTAATACATATAGTTTCCTCTGCATCCCAAGGATGTGCACGTTAGGTTCATTTGTGTGTCTACGTGGTCTCAGTGTGAGTGAGTGTGGGTGTGTGTGTGGATGTACCCTACAGTGGAATAGTGTCCTGTCTAGGGCAGGTGCCCGCCTGGTACTGAGCTGCCAGAATAGGCTCTGGCCACCCATGGCCTTGAACTGGGTAGACAGTTATCTTGTTTTTATTCACCTTTCTTAAATGTATATAGAGTTCACATTTATTTCAATGTAGAATATTAGAAGTGTTTTAGTCTTTATTTAGGAGTTTGGTCATGTTTTTGTGACCAGAAATACGCCATAGGAACTTAACTCTTGTTTATGTCAATTAGTCTATGGCAAAAGTGGTTTGGTTATATGTAATTTTGCTTTAGTCACAGTTTACAAGGACCTATCAACTACATTAAGTGCAGACTCACTACAATTTACTTCCCTTTGCGCTTCACCCTCCATCTAAATGTAACCTCACAAGCTCAGGGGTTCTGTTGTATTTGCTGATGTTTCCCAAATGCTGAGAGGAGCGACTGGCAGGTAGCCTCACGCTAATGTCAGAATTAGCAACTCACGCGGCTTAATGCGTGTTTATTGATGGAATGAATAAACAAAGGAAGGAAGAGTAAAAGAGGCTTGTAGGGCCTAGTTGGAATGTCACCAATGTGAAAAATTTGTTTCTGACTTAAAATAGCTTATATTCAAAAATGCAGTGAAAAAAAAGTTTCCCTATTTTCATATTAATATATTCCCTACTGTAGGGTTTGCCTTCTTTTTTCCTGTGGGGTAGGTTTGTTTATCATGATGAGCACTACAGGTTCCTCCTGCCTGTCACATCATCTGTGACAGCTGCAGGCGGTTAGGACACAGGTAAAATATGTAACCTTTGGGAAATGAAGCACCTGGGAGAGGATTTACCTGAGCTAAAGATTCCATTAGGTTTCTCACAATTTTGTCTTGGTCTTCCGTCAGGATCCTGTGAAGGGTAGCTCGCCTCTCACTGTCCTTCCTCAGCATGAAGAATCCAGAATCTTTTTCTTCAGGGGAAGGAGGAGCACTGTGATCTTCAAAATTCTCATCTGGAATGCTGAGAAAATTTATGCAGCATAAATCACAGTTCCCTTTATAAAATGACACACTTAACAACACACTTCTCTCACCCCAAATAAGTCAGGTCTTTACCCCAAAAAGAGTGTCCGAATTCCCTTGACATCTCTTTCTCCACAGGACTTGGCTCTTGTTTTGAAAGAGAAGGGGTCCGCTTTCAACTCCGTGTCGGGTGAAACTGAGCCGTATTCACTGCTGCTGCTGGTGTCCTCCACCAGCACAGGTACCGGCAAGGATATACTCCTGAGATATTCTGCTTGTGATGAGAGGAGGGAAAAGATAATTGACGCTTTAAAAAATGTACACATACTGAAACACCCATTGAAAGAGAGCCATATTCTTTGTCAAATATCTTGTTGCAGTGAGCAGCATAATTATGCTATGTAAGGGGACGGTCATGTGTTATGACTGCCTCCCTTGCTCAGCATAACCCATACGGCAGGGTAGGCAGGAAAGGGCCTCCCAGGCCCTGGGAGGGATATCTCTGGGGTACCAAAACAGTCAAGGAAGCACCAGGTTCAGCGGGTCTACTGAGGGTCTGATCCCCTCATTTTTACTGACTACTAGTTATTTCTATTTATAGGTCTCAGTTTTCATATTTATAAAATTCAGGGTCAGACTGATAATCTTTAAGCCTGTTCTTCAGGGGCTTAAGGGTCTCCGTTAGCATCTTGGGGCTGCCTTGGTTGGGATGAGTGAGTGGGATGCTGTAAGTCTGGACCACAGGTTCTAATCCTGTTATACCTGAAACCAGAGCAAATATGATGACTGTCATATATCATAGTTCTGCTTAAGGATTCATATAAAAAAGGATTCATCACTGAAAACAAATTTTGGAAACAGATGGACTAGATGATCTCTTAGGTCTGTCCTGGTTCTCAGATACTATGATTCTCTAGTGACATGAGCTGCTTCTTTATTTGGATGGAGAATAAGACGGTGGAGTTGCCTATATTTCCTCAATCATTGGTTTTAAAGAAAGTAGTTTTTGCTAGAAACATCTTTAACAAACAACATCCTAATGCTACAAAAGTATTTTAATAAAGAATGAAGGTATAAAATTATAGAAAAGGAAATCCACTGTTGCCTGGAATCTCCTTCTTACTTAATTCCTCGTGGGCTGAACTGAATCAACTGCCCTGATCTCAAGGATAGCAGGGGACTCATGACATTGGTTTCAGCTGTAGGGAGAAAGACGGAAGTATATACAGCTTTCAGGAACAGCTGACCTCGGGGGAAACCACCTTACTTGTCAGTAACTGGAAAGTCTCCCCAGGATGAATTGGTTGACTTATCTGCTGTTATTTAAATAGTTCTGTAGCTGAATCACTGGAAGGCAGGAAGCAAGAGGAAGCCACAAAGAGTTGCTGAACTGACCAATTAAGTACCAGTATGCAAATGATATATGGCAGGGGAAATGCCTGGCATGTACTGTTTCCACATATTCTGGAGCAGCTCATGGGCCTAGCATTTCATGGACCATATTTCAGGCAGTAATGCTACAGCAGAAAGGAAATGGGTGACCTCTTCCTTGCTGGTAATAGTAAGGTTGTCTGAGAGAAGAAAGGTTTGAAGGGGGGCCCAAACACCAAACTGCTTTTGAGTCATTCCTGGGGAAGGTCAAGGTCTACAGTGTGCCTTGTTTCACTTTAGAGTCAACATCATCGCTATTTGGGGGGAACAGACTTCAGAACAGAAAAAAATAGCTGCTTGGGAGAAAGAGTTTCACTACTATGAGATGTCAAGCCCCTAAAGTTAAATGTTGCTGATGGAAGAATACAGCTGAAGAAGATCTCTTGGCTTGACTGAGTAGCCGATCTCTCTATAAGAAGGGATACAAGCCCTGCAGTGGAACTCACTGCTGATCCTTGAGACTTGGTGAGTTTCTTCACCAGCCCATTTTTATAAGATGCACGCCACACTCAGAAACGGAGGTGTTCATCACTCATATTTCAAAGACAAAATTGTTGTTTCTTGGGAGTAAAGAGACTAGTACAGACTAGATTAGAACAGTAGAAGATGAAGGATTCCTATCATGTGTTTCCATGTTTGTGTGTGTCTGTGTGTGTGTGTGTGCATGTGTGTGTGTGTGTGTGTGTGTGTTAGTAAATGTATGTGTATCTAAAGAAGAGAGGGAGTAAGGACTTGAATTATTCTGTATTTTGGCTTTTTGGTCATATCATGTGGTTTGATTATCCAGTAATGAGAGGATTTGTGTCACACCTGTGAATTTTAACATTGCTGTGACTACCAACTGCCTAAAAGGAGGCCTAATGAGGTAAAACTGTATATGCTTAAGGATGGAACCCAGTGCCTGTCACTATGGCTCATTAAGGAAATAAAGGGACTTACAGATATTCTGCATGTTCTATGTGCAGAGCCCTGATTCCCTCCTTGGCTTGATTTTATTTTTATTTTTGAGACACAGTCACACTCTTTTGCTCAGGCTGGAGTGCAGTGGCGCGATCTCGGCTCACTACAACCTCCGTCTCCTGGGTTCAAGTGATTTTCCTGCCTTAGCTTCCCGAGTAGCTGGGATTACAGGCGTGTGCCACCATGCCTGGCTAATTTTTGTATTTTTCGTAGAGATAGGGTTTCGCCATGTTGGCCAGGCTTGTCTCAAACTCCTGACATCAAGTAATCCACCCGCTTCAGCCTCCCAAAGTGCTGGGATTACAGGTGTGAGCCACCTCACCCGGCCTGCTTGATTTTAAATGCGTGAACCTGATTCTAGATTGAGTCCCCTTCCCTGTTAGGCACATGCATTCATTCATCCAGCATACGGTTGTAGATCATCTACTATTTGTCAGGTAGCCAGCAGGAGTTGCTGATGGACTGGAGTGAAGGGTGTGAAAAGGAAGAATCAAAAATGACCCCAAAGTAGAATTCTGGCCTAAGAAACATAATGGATGCATACAGTACTTATATACTAAGATGAGAAATAATACAGGCCAAAAAGGAAAGTTCTTTTTAGTGGATAAGGGGCGTTGACAGTTCAGTTTGAAAAATGAAGAAGGCAAGTGGGGGGCCGGGCACGGTGGCTCACACCTGTAATCCCAGCACTTTGGGAGGCTGAGGCAGGCGGATCATCTGATGTTGGGGGTTCAAGACAACTGGTGAAACCCCGCCTCTACTAAAAATACAAAAATTAGCCTGACATGGTGGTGTGTGCCTGTAGTGATGGCTGAGGCTCAGGAGGCTGAGGCAGGAGAATTGCTTGAACCCAGGAGGCGGAAGTTGCAGTGAGCCAAGATCATGCCACTGCACTCCAGCCGCCAGCAAGACTCCATCTAAAAAAAAAAAAAGCAATTGGATATGAGTCTGGAGCTCAGAAGACTGGGCTAGATAGAACCTCAGCAGCCTACTGGCTGGAGATGGTATTTAAAGTAAAAGATGACATAATTTGGGGAAAGATAAAAAGACAGCATAGACCCGGCCCTTAAGAATGCCAATATTTAGAGGAAAAGAAGGGGATGAACAGGCAGCCAAGGAGAATGACAAGGAGCAGCCATGAGGTTGGAGGAAAACAGAGAAAATGGGGTGTCATGGAAGCCCACACTGGAGAGGGCAAAAGTAAGAGAGAACACTCATCCAGGCCGAGAGCCATTGAGAAGTTGAGTAGGGTGAGAAAAGCACTTGTTGGATTTGGCTAAAGAGATCTCATTAGACCTTGGCCAGAGCAGGCCCAGTGATCACGTGGAAGGGGAGATGCTACATGGGTAGGAAGGAAGAGGTGGAGATCTGGAGATACTGTACTTCAAGATGGGAAGCTGTGATGGGGGGCAAAAAAATGGTGGTGGTGTCAGCCAATGAGGCCATTTGTAGATCAGGGGAAGGACGGGTTTAGGACAGAAGACACTACAGCATGTGTATATGGAACTCATCGGGAGAGGCAGAAGCTGGTGGAGTCATGGGGGCTCCACAGGAGCCATAACTCAACTGTGGGGGATTGGCCTTCTGTAGGAAAATGGATATTTTCTCTATTGTAAGGGGTGGAAAGAGCGAGACCGGTGGTGCTGAGACAGGTTGCTTTATACGTTTGTGGTGGAAATATGATCAAATCCACGCCTGAGATTTATACCTTCTTAAGTTATGAAGATTTCCAGGCAAGTGAGAATGCATAGTGCCTTTCTGTGTCACTGTAAATGCGAAGAAGCTCAAGTATAACTATTTCCAGGGGAGCATGTTGACAGTTTCCAGATATCACAGAGGTTACAAGTTCCTTGAACATCAGCTCATACATGTGAGTGATTGGGACCCCAGGTTGCAAGAGAGGAGCCTGGCAGGATTTCCAGTCATGGGTAGCCTTACTGCTGCTATCTTGCCAGGTATTAAGAAGCCCTCCTCTATGGGGCTGACCATGAAGAGTCTAAAAGAGGATGAATGAACCTCTCTGAGGATGGGACATGTCAAAGGTGTGTCTCTAAGGAGATGATTCTCATTGCCCTATTTCAGGGGCTGACGGGAAGGGGTGTGAGCACCATATCCCCTAAGAGACAGCTTTACCAAGAGGCCAGGAGTAGGCTGGAGTCGGGAGGGGTGACTGGCCACTCTATGGACTCCAGATTGCTGGGAGCTCCCATCTACGGAAGGGAGACAGTGCGACCTTTAAGGAATTAGATACATTCCTGCTTTGGGAAAATGGGGATTTTCTAAATCCCTTCCATTGCTGTGAGGGTGGTCTCAGATCCTAACAGCTATTCATGATCACTAGAGGGATCTTTACGGTCCTCCTTCTCCTAGACAGTTTAGGAACAAAGTCTGGCCATAACACAGAGTCTCCCAACTGGGCATCCTGCCTCCAGTCTCCAACTGGCCAAACATAGAATAGTGGTTCTCACACTGCAGTGATGACAAAAATCATCTGGGTTTACTTAAAAGTACAGAATTCCAGCTTGCACCTCCAGATTCTGAGAAGGGCCAGGCATCCTGGTGGATCATCCTTGATGATCCGCAAGAGATCCATGCAGGCAGGATCTGGGACCAACTGAGGCACAGCTATATTCCTACTGCCTCGTGCCTACATTCTAGTGCCAAGTGCAAAGCAGAGGGTTAAAAATGTTATGGAATAAAACTTATTAAATAAACCATCCTCACACAGCTATCGGAATGATCCATCAATAGCTTCACTGTCCAATATGGTCGCTACTACCCTCATATGGTTATTAATATCAACATTTAAATAATAAAAATTCAGTGCCTCAGCCACGGTAGCCATGTTTAGTGTCTAATAGCCACATATGACTAGTGGCTAATGTATTGGACAGGGCAGATACATGACGTTTCTCTTACTGAAGAATCATAGGTCCGGTGCTGGTCTATAATATTATTTCAGATAAAAAATTTTCTCCGGCTCCCCAACCCTCCTTGCTGATTCCTTAGCATTTCATAAGGAACCCTTTGGAATCTGAGCCTGCTCCCCACTCCAGCATCATCCCTTCCCTTTTACTTTAAGCACCAGTGCTGCTGAGCCAGCAAGCCTCCCTTAACATACAGTAAAGTTTCACACATCCTGGCATTAACTCATGCGAGGAGTCGCCTCACCTGGATCTCCACTCCCCATCCACCAGTTAAGTTCATATTTGTCCTTACTCATCAGGTGCACCTCACTGGAGAGTCTGCCTTGAAACGGCATTCTCAGACTGACTTCAGTCACTGTCTCTCCCTTTTGACTCCTCTGCACAGACTAAACTATACTATGATGGAGATGATTTTTTCCAGTGTTTTTCTCCTATAAGGTCAATGGCTCTTTAAAATCAGGAACTCTGTCTTTATCATCCTTATACATTCAGGGCCTAGCACATTTCCTGTGCACACCATAACTGCACAATTAATATTTAAGCTAACATGAATTACTTAAATCTCTGGGTCTGTGTGTGGCCATGGGAGAGGAGTCAGGATGAGACAAGTCATGTCTCTCTCTAAAGGGGAAGGGGGTCTCATCATCACCACCCTCTTACTCCCCTCTTGAGGGGAAGCCAAGTGCAGTTATGGGAGGTGGAGAACCTTGAGAGGGGGGCCTGTGCTCTGGACAGAAACACATATATGGCCTACAGAAAGTACCTGGGAAAGGAAGAGGCCTGTATCTTCTACTCACCTAGAAGGAGAGTAAGACCAGCTAATAGATCATTGTTTCAATTAACATGAGGCATGCCATTTCCTATAATACCTGGGAACAATCAAATGGGATTTTAGGCAAGGCATGGTGGCACATGTAATCCCAGCACTTTGGGAGGCCGAGGTGGTAGATCACTTGAGGCCAGGAGTTCCAGATCAGCCTGGCCAACATGGCGAAACCCCGTCTTTACTAAAAATACAAAAATTAGCTGGGTGTGGTAGTGGGCACCTACAGTCCCAGCTACACAGGAGGGTGAGGTGGGAGGATCGCTTAAGCCTGGGAGGCAGAGGCTGCAGTGAGCTGAGATTGTACCACTGCACTCCAGCCTGGGACTCCGTCTCAAAAAAAAAAGGGGGGGATGGATTTTAGCTCCTAATTTGGTTAGCACATCTGTCCTGCTCTCCTAGGAAGGAGAGGGAGGAGGCTCATCATCCATGTAATGATATTGTTTTAGCTGAGAGTCTGAACAGTTTAATCATGCAGGGAATTGGGGACTGCCCTTTTTTCTAAGCCCAAGTCCATGTGTGAGCAAGAAGGGCGAAAGGGCAGTGGGAACCTGACTGATTAGAGTTCAGCAGGTTTACACCTTCCATCTCATGCTCACTCCAAGGTACACAGTCACTGAGAAGACGCAGAACTGTCCACTTAAATGATCTCTGTGTCTCTCGTACATGCACACTCTTGCCAAGTGTGTATAGTTCAGTTCACAGAAGTTAAATGCATGTGTGTGATGGGAAACTATTTCCTGCGAACAAAAACCAAGCCATGTGGAAGGGATAAAACAATCATGGATTAAACTTCCAGGCACAGCTCCAAGGCTCTTTTAGGATATTATTTTATTTTATTCTCAGAACCAAATCTGTGAAGTAGATAATGTCACCAGCACAGAATGACAGAAGAAATATGCATGTCCCATATTTAGAAAGTGGGTCAGTGGGATCAGAACCCACTTCTGGGTAATTCTGAAGTCAGTGCCCATTTTAGGGCACCAGAAGCAGGCTGGTCAGAAGGTTGCCAAGCACTGCAGGGCCGACTTTGTGACAATGCAAGGCTGCCTTCCAGAGCCCAGGCTGTCTGTGGAGAAAAGAGGTACAAGGGTGTGCCTTTCCTCTTCTGAGTTTCCCCAGATTCTTAGAATGGAAGAAATGGAAGGAGAAAAAGTAGAGAGGCTATACCCAGGAAACCCCAATTAACAGGCCTCTACTCTGGGCTGACTGGCTTTGGGGCATCAGAGGAACCTGCAAAAACCTGCCCTTGGCCTGCAGAACCCATGCCCAATGAACATTAAGCCCCCTGAACTGTTTGATCAACCACTCATCCAACTTAGGAAAATCCAACACCATGCTGTTCATTTTTTTTTTTTTTTTTTTGAGACAGGGTCTCACTCTGTCACCCAGGCTGGAGTGCAGTGGTGTAATCATGGCTCACTGCAACCTCCACCACCCCAGGCTCAAGCAATCCTCCCACCTCAGCCTCCCGAGTAGCTGGGACCATAGGCATGCACCACCACACCCAGCTATTTTTCTGTATTTTTAGTAGAGATGGGGTCTCACCACATTGCCCAGGCTGGTATCAAATTCCTGAGCTCAAGCAATCCACCCACCTCAGCCTCCCAAAGTGCTGAGATTACAGGCATGAACCACCGCGCCCAGCCTCATGTTCATTTCTTTACTATTCTTTGAAATGCTTTAATGGATCTTCCTAGAGCAAATCTACTTTCTCTACCTTCCTAGTTATGATCCGAGAAAGCCGACATTAGAAAACAAAGGCACAATAACTCCTGGCCACTAAAAATAGAATGTATCACCCTAAAGATGATAGAGGAAGGTATCTGGCATTGACATTTTCCACAAGAAATACATTAGGGAGGTAACTGGCTCCTAGATAAGGAAGCATTTACTTCACTCAAATTGAAGCTGTCAAAAACACAGTCACCTTCTTGCTTTTAGAGAGAAAAAATTTAAGCCATCCCCACTCATGAAAGAGAAAGATGGGGGTTTCCAAAGGAATAAGCCTAGCCAGGCTTGCAGCTGCACACATCCTTATAGTACCCCTGCCCCCATGTAAGCCGGGAGCAGAGGATAAGGCTACTTGATGGGAAGTCTGGAGTTTATCACAGGAGACACCAGGTCTCGGCTCAATGGGCAAAGTAAAAACAAACTCACCATTTGATCCAGCTGAAAGAGCTGTGGAAAGAAAAGCAAACAGCTATGAATAAGCACGTGCTGGGTTTGTTGTTAAACTGAGAAATCAACAAAAAGTGAATGCCTGAAATGGGGTCAATGTCCTTTCCAAACATTCGATCTGCCCGTCCTCATCCAATATAAACACCAAAAACTGCCAAGAACAATTGGAACTTTTACTTTTTTTTTTCTGAGTTATAGACAATTATTGCAAAAATAGAATGTACTTATATTTTTACACTGCTGTTTTATTTATAGCTGGCAATCTTTGCTCTCTTTCTTTTTCCTTCTTTCCTTTTTTTGGGTGTAATTATTCAGAAGTATATACCCTAAGAGGCAATAGGTATTTTCTACTGCCTTAAAAGAACCTATTACCTACAGGGCTTGGAAATTCAACAGCTCTATAATGGCTCTGTAGGCCTGTTTGTGGTAATCTGGGGTTTCAGCTCTAAAAGGCTAAATTTAACCCCTCTTACACTTGAACCTTAGTATCCACAATGTTAGAGTGATATAGATGCTGACATATTTACTACCTACTAACTATGCGATTGAAGACTATTATGTATGAGGTCCCAGCATTTGTGAAATTGATGGAACACAGCTCCCTGATACTGGAACCAAATGCCTGAGAACACTGTGCTAATATTTATACCAATTTCCAGTGATATCTGTAAACAGGTTAGTTTACTTCTGGAAAATTCTTCCTTCTTAAAAGCTTAGGATTGAAGGACTCACACTACATCCTCTTCAATGCAACCACATACCTGAAAGCTTAGGTTGTGTCTTTTTCTTTTTGCTTGAAACTTTTAAAAACTCATCAACAAGCAAGTCGTTAGCACAGGCTCTCTTGTCAGGGTCTGGTTCAAAACATTTCAGTATGAATGCCTTGGCCTCTGCAGACATGGACTCTGGGATCTCAGGGTGGACTTTAAACATTCCCACCTAAGACATAAATATAAAAAGTGCAATGTGTCTCCTGCGTGAACACCTCAGCACCTGAACGCCAGCTTCCATAACTTGATCCCCCAATGCAACAAAATCCTTTATCATACAACACAAACTTATGGCTTTTCTCAAACGGAGGTAAGATGTGTTTGCTGCAGGTTATAGAAGATTGACAGAGTGCCTTGGTACCTTTACCAATGGCACAGGCAGAATAATTAGTTGAAGACAGTAGACAGCACTACGGAGTAATAATTTGGTCCTTCAAAGCTTTAGAACATATTGGTACACTGGCACACAAAAAGGATCTTTATTTTTCTTTCTTTTTTTTTTTTTTTGATACAGGATCTCACTCTGTCGCCCAGGCTGGAGTGCAGAATGGTGCAGTCTCAGCTCACTGCAGTCTCGACCTCGCAGGCTCAAGTGATCCTTTCACCTCAGCCTCCTGAGGTAGCTCGGACTACAGGCTTATGCCACCACGCGTGGCTAATTTTTTGTACTTTTTGTAGAGACGGGGTTTTGCCATGTTGCACAGGCTGGTCCAAACTCCTGGGCTCAAGCAATCCACCCACCTCGGCCTCCCAGAGTGCTGGGATTACAGCCATGAGCCACCATGCTCAGCCACTGAGCTGAGAACACTGAGGAGCTCACGATAGCTAAGTGCTGGGCATCGTGCTGGGGTTTTTCCACTTATGAATCTCATCAAATCCTGCCAACAACCTAGTGGATTAAATATTTTCCTTGTTACACCAATGAGGAAAATAAAGCTTAGAAAGGATGAGGTAACACGGCTAAGAAAAGGGAGATCTGGGATTTGAACCTGAATTGTTTGGATTAAAGCCTATGTTCTTTTGCCTATTACATGATTTGTGAATATCTTCCCTGTCTCAAATCACCTACATTAAAAGAGATATTTAGAAGTACTTTAAAATTAAACAAACAATATTTTTATAACAATTAGAATTTACTTATTACCACTATTCTAAAAAAAATTAATGGTATTTTCATTTTTTAGTACAGAGCAAATTTTCAAAGGAAATCCTTTTGTTCTTATATAGCTTATGTAAATTCATTGGAATATAAACAATATATAATTATTTGTAGGAATTATATGGCCTATACTATGTGTCAGATACATTTCTAAGTGCTTGGTACATTTTACCTCATACACTTCTCAAAAAGCTCTTATTATACAGGTTTTTTTTTTTTTTTTTTGAAGATGGAGTCTCATTTTGTTGCCCAGGTTGGAGTGCAGTGGTGCTATCTAGACTCAATGCAACCTCCACCTCCCCAGTTCAAGTGATTCTCCTGCCTCAGCCTCCCAAGTAGCTGGGATTACAGGTGCCTGCCCCTGTGCCCCCCTAATTTTTTTTTTTTTTTTTTTTTTAGTAGAGATGAGGTTTCACCATGTTGGCCAGGCTGGTCTTGAACTCCTGGCTGGTCTTGATCTGCCTGCCTCGGCCTCCCAAAGTGCTGGGATTACAGGTTTGAGCCACCACGCTTGGCCGACAGGTACTATTTTTATCTTTATTTTATAGATGAGAAAACTGAGGCACAAGCAGATTAAATCATTTGCTCAAAGTCTCAAATATCTTGACCATGTTGGAGCCTGGATTCAAACATCATAAACTGGTGCCACAGTCTGTGTCATGTCATCTCTCTAAGATAGCAACTTCCTGGGCACAGCTTAGATTGGCCTAATGTGACAAAAAACACATGGTATAATAATCATTGCATTTGTGAATTATAAAGCAGCATTTCAGATAAGTCTTAGACACTGGAGAAAACCTGAAAGACTGGCCAAGAAGAGAAAGACATCCACTCATGGCAAGAAAGGCACCTCTCTTGGCACCTGTCATTGATCTTTGAGGTTTGGTCACACTACTCATTTTTATACCAGCAGTGTCCTATCAGATTGTCTTCAAGCATAAAGCCAAGCTTTGCACAAAAGCAGGTCTGTAACAACACATGGCCCCTCATAAGAGGCTATGCACAGATGGAATAAGGGCTAGAAACATGGTCTGCAGCAGGGAGAGGAATAATAATTACCATCAAAAGTCCTCTCGGGCCGAACGCGTGGCTCATTCCTGTAATCCTAACACTTTGGGAGGCCAAGGCAGGTGGAGGGCCTGAGCTCAGGAGTTTGAGACCAGCCTGGGCAACATGGTGAAACCCCATCTGTACTAAAATATAAAAAATTAACTTTGGGAGGCTGAGGGCGGCAGATCACGAGGTCAGGAGATCAAGACCATCCTGGCTAATACGATGAAACCCCATCTCTACTAAAAAATACAAAAAATTAGCCGGGCGTGGTGGCAGGTGCCTGTAGTCCCAGCTACTAGGGAGGCTGAGGCAGGAGAATGGCGTGAACCTGGGAGGCGGAGCTTGCAGTGAGCCGAGATTGCACCACTGCATTCCAGCCTGGGCGACAGAGCAAGACTCCATCTCAAAAAAAAAAAAAAAAAATTAGCTGGGTGTGGTGGTGTGTGCCTGCAATCCCAGCTACTCAGGAGGCTGAGGCATGAGAATTGCTTGAACTCAGGAGACGGAGGTTGCAGTGAGCCGAGATCGTGCCACTGCACTCCAGCCTGGGTGATAGATCGAGACTCTGTCTCCACACAAAAAAAAAAAAAAAAAAAAAAAAAAAAAAAAAAAAAAAAAAAAAAAAAGAAAAGAAAAACTCCTCTGCCTTGGATCCCACAGGGGAGCACAAAAAATAAATAAATAAATAAATAAATAATTTTTTTTTTAAGTCCTCTGCCTTAGAAAGTAGCAGATGTGTGAGTTTTACTACTTGGGAAGCATGTTTCCATTTCAAACTTCCTGTTGGCCTGGCAGTCTGGCAGGGGAGGACTGCAGGGATTCAAGAGGCAGATCATAGCCATGCTCAGTCCCCAGATCTCAAAATGCTGGCACTTGTGCTCTCATAAGCCTATTTCTATTATCAGATACCTCCTACTGCAAAAGGTGGGGCTTCTTCCTCCTCCCATAGGAGCTACTGATGGGCAAATTAACAAGCTAGAGGAGTAGGTATATGAGAATAAGATTGATTTACTTAAAATGGTAATTATGCTCTTTTTTCAAAAAATGAAGCCTTCAAACTATTATGGTAGAGAAGTAAAGGAAATTATTAACTTTGATTTAATTCCTAAATGGGTAAAAAAAAAAAGTTCTTCTATCTTCCTCCATGGCAAATTTTCAGACTGTTTCCCAAAGGGCTTAAATCATCTTCAATATAGTCATGTGTTATTTATACTGCGTTGTTAAAAGGTGGTCAATGGAAGTTACATTGAATCTCACTTTATAGCTGAGAAAACTAAGGCTCACAGAGGTCCACTGTGTGAGGCACCAGCACTGGCTCTAACCGAGAGAGAATCTTCTTGACCTTTAATGTGTCCTCAGTTCGAGTTTACTTAGCTCCCTTTATCTAAAAAGAATATCACACACACACACACAGAACATCCAATAGCTATAAAAAGCTTTATCCATTTGTTTTTAAGAGAAATGAAGTATGACCTTGAACATAGCTGCTTGTGGTTCTCCCAGTTCATAAAATGGGGGTTTTCCTGTGGCCATTTCGATGATTGTACAGCCCAGAGACCAGATGTCTGCTGCTTTTCCGTAGCCTCTCGGTCCTTTATCTATTATTTCTGGTGCCATATACTGGAGGGTGCCTGGAAACAATTCAAATACATTTCCATTTTAAAAAGATACAACAGAAGGGTATCTAATGACAGTTTTTCAACAGAATTTTTCAACAGAAATGAGACAACTGTAAAAACATGATTCAAGTCCTAATATCATTTGTGAGTTCCAGTTTTCACTGCTATTAATAAAAGTGGAAATAGCAGTTTTTATAATGGATTTCATCAGTGACATAAAGATACTTTACCCATATTATCTGGTTATGAATAGGTATGCTCTCATTCCCTAGACAGTGGACTATAAGTGAGGCATCATTTCATTGGGCCTCTTAGAAACTTCTAACAATTAGTCTTTTGAGAACAGTAACATCGGCACACATTTCTTGAAATGCATGAAGACTGTTATCATGTATACTTCTAATCTTTTCCAGAAGAGAATATAGTTCATTCATCCATTTCCTTAGCTCTATCTCTATTTTTCAGTTCCTAAATTGAATGCTTTAACTCTTCTGTTTTCATTCTTATTTCTTAATCATGACAGCGTAAAGATTCTGAAAGCCATTGTGAAAATTAATGCAAATAAATTTCTGGTGTGCCCTATTCTGTAATCCAAATACACATGACTCCTGCTGCTGTCTGTGGTCCATGGACTAACAGGTTTAAGAGATCAAAGACAGGCCATGAGCCATCCATACAGACAGATAATCAGACACAGTGACTAAGAATAAAATGAAGGCTGGGTGTGGTGGCTCACGCCTGTAATCCCAGCACTTTGGGAGGCCAAGGTGGACGGATCACGAGGTCAGGAGTTTGAGACCAGCCTGGCAAACATGGTGAAACCCTGTCTCTACTAAAAATACAAAAATTAGCCGGGCATGGTGGCAGGCGCCTATAATCCCAGCTACTCAGGAGGCTGAGGCAGAAGAATCACTTGAACCCAGGAGGCGGAGGTTGCAGTGAGCCGAGATCATGCCACTGCACTCCAGCCTGGGCAACAGAGTGAGACTCTGTCTCAAAAAAAAAAAAGAATAAAATGAAAAAGGGAAGAGCTTGAAGCCTGCATGGAATCAGAGAGGTGGAGAGTGTGGTATAATGGAAAGAATTAAGTGGAGGGGGCCATGAGCCCTTAGTCTGCTTCTGGCCTAGTATACCCCAAGTAAACACTCAAGTACAATTACCTCATTAACCCAAATGAGAGGCTGGATTTGAACCTCGAATACCCCATAAAGTGGTTTCCTAAAGTTTAGCATTGAGTCAGGAGCATGAATAGAAACATATCACCACATACCCTGCTTCTGATATACAAATAATATAGTCAGCAAACAAGAACTCATCCAAGATGCCATGTTGAATTACTTCAAATCATGAGGTGTTTGCCAAAAGCACTGTTTCAGATTTTCTGATTCATAACCAAAGTGACAGACATTTTGATAAACACAGATGATACCTTTTAGGAATGCCTCATGCATGGTTTTAGGTGAAAACAATTGTGTAAAATTCCTGCAAACTGTTCCTCTGAAAACCACTATCATAGGTGAGAAATGGACTATTGTTTACCAAAATAAAAGTGATCATTTTTGTTACGTATTGCCGTCTTTCTAGGTTTATCCTGCAGATCTTATCACTGCATAGCAGTAGTTCACGCTCACATACAACTGCACGTCTGCTCTCAGAAAGCCTTTCACCTGGCCAAAGACAAGGCAACCACGCTCCCCAAAGACGCTCGCCCACCCTTACTACAAAATTGGTATGATTTCTTTTCATTTGTAGCTTTTCCCCAAGTGATAATTTTGTATGACTTAAATAAGCTCAAATGGTCTTTTCGAAAATGCGTTGAAGCCTACCACCCCCTTTTGTTGTCTCAGGGCCTAGAATAGAATTAATGAGAGAATTTAAGTTGCACTAATAGCTAAGTAGGAATTATAGCGGATCAAAATTTGGAAATTTTTAATTTTTAAACATCGTAAATTGGACAATTCAAGTAATGTCAACAACAAATTATGCAATATTTGATTTGTCAGATAACAATCTGCCAATTGTGTTTAATTATCCCCCACTGAGCAAGTGCCAGAAAAACAGGTTGAGTCATGTGTTCTTATCTGCTCCTCTTTTTACTCTACAAACACATGACACATAATATTTTAAACAAAGCAATTTATGAAGCTGGATAATGAAGATGAGAGCCAACCTGAACATTGGCTTAAGAAAAACCAATGAGGGTATTTGCTTTAAAACTCATACCTCACGTATCTGCATTCTAAAGTTTTTTTAACAATTTGCTTTGAAATATCTATTGTAGAATTTCTTTGCTGCTGCAACTACCCGGGGAGGTGGTACAGCTTAGTGGTTAATTAAACTCTAATGTCACATTTCATTCATTCATTTAACAGATCCACATTGAGTGCCTACTATGGGCCAGGCACTGTTCTAGGCAGTTAGAATACAGCAGAGGAGAAAACAGACAGAAACACCGGGGCTTATGTTTTTGCAGTAGAAGCCAGATGATAAATTATCAGCATAGTAAGTAAATTATACAGCATGTTAGAAAGTGACATGTTATGACCAAAAAAATATAGACCCAAGTGAAGAGGATCAGCAGGAAGGCTGCCATGGTAAATAGGGTGTTCATGGGTGGTCTCACTGCAGAGGTGACATCTGCGTTGAGACTGGAAGAAGGTAAGAAAATTACCCACGCAGACAGCTGGGGTAGCGGCAGGAGGAAAAGCCCGTGCAAAGGCCCTGCGATGGGACCCTGTCTGTTGTCATGGAGGAAATGCAGGAAGGCCCACGTTTCTGGCTCTGAGTAAACAACAGAAGAGGAGTAGGAAATGGGGTCTGAAAGGGAACAGACTCCGAATCAGGTCAGAACCTTGTCCCCCACTATAAGGGTTTTGACATTTGTTTACTCTGAACAAAAAAAAAAGAAAGCCACTGAGGGCTCTGAGCAATAGGACTTGGTTTATGTTTCAGAGGGATCACTCTGGCTGCAGTGCTGAGAGTAGACAGTAGGGGGCAAAAGTGAAGCAGGAGCACAGTTGGGGAAGCCACTGAAAATGCAGGTGAGCGATGAGAGTGGCAGCAGCAGAGGCGGTGAGAACCGGCCCAATGTTGGACACGTTTTGAAGCCTTCGTGGATGGACTGGGTTGGAGTGTGAGAAAAGAGAAGCGCCCTGGATAACACTATGTCGGGAGTGGCTGCCAACTGAGACAGAAGAGTGTGCCGGGGACAGGTTTGGGAGAAGATAATTAATTCCCTTTGGCCTGTTAAGTCTTGCTTGAGTCTCAGCTCTATTACCAACTAGCTTTGTGACCTTGGGCAAGTTATTCAACCTCTTTGAACCTTCATTTTCTCACCACAAACTGGGATAATGATACCTAATGATTAAGGCTGATGTATGAATTTCAATAAAACAACATATGTAAAGCACTTAGTGCAGAGCTAGGTAATACAGTAAGCACTCCATAAATGGTGATCACTGCTGCCTTTTCCCTCATCAAAATCACCAAGAGGTGATAGAGACCAATTTATTGACTGAGCACCTGGGACTAAGCACCTGGGACTTGGTGACCACCAAGTTCATGTTTGAAGCCTACGATGTACACGGCCCTCGGGACCAGTGCTGGGGACAGATCTATGCATGTTAGTGACGCACGTCACTCTTACGTGACACCAGTGGAAGAGGTCCAAGCAAAGGGTTCTGTGAGGACTGCTTTCCTACAATTCCTTTGGAGATTTTACAAAAAAGATGTTCCCCAGATTAGTAGCAGAAGGTATTGCGTTAACATCCTGTCCCACAAAGTGTGTGAAACGAGGGATTTTCCTCTGAGAAGTTACTGAGTCTTGACAGCACTGAAACTGCCGCTTGCCAAGTTAAGAGTATGAGGAAAGAAATGTAAAGACATTTGAAGTTATTAGTAGGTCAGAATTTAGTTTTTTCAAACAAATATATTCTAAATGTGTTTAATTCTGTACCCTAAAATATCCATTGCCTTGAGGTGGGAGCTGGGCCAGGGGTATTGCTGACTGAATGCTCTAGGGAAAAAACTTACACAGAATGTCTCTCTCTCCTGCAGGAAGGCAGAGAGAAAGATGGACTAGAGCCAGAAGGTAAAAGCAAAGAGCAAACAGTAGATACAAAATCTGAGTTCTGGTTAGGTGTGGGGGTTCACACATGTAATCCCAGCACTTTGGGAGTCCAAGGCAGGTGGATCACTTGAGGTCAGGAGTTTGAGACCAGCCTGGGCAACATGGTGAAACCCTGTCTCTACCAAAAATACAAAAAATTAGCCAGGCATGGAGGTGCGTGCCTATGGTCCCAGCTACTAGGGAGGCTGAGGGAGGAGAATCACTTGAGCCCAGGGTGGGGGAGGTCACAGTGAGCAGAGATTACACCACTGTACTTCAGCCTGGGTTACAGAGCGAGACCCCATCTCAAAAGAAAAAACAAAAACAAAAAAACTGAGTTTTGCCAGGCATGACATCCTAGATACTTAGGAGAGTGGGGTGGGTGGACTGCTTAAACCCAGGAGTTCAAGACCAGCCTGGGCAACATAGCAAGACCCAGTCTCAAAAAAAAAAAACAAAAACAAAAACAAAAAACCAATCTGCGTTCTATGAGGTACACACTGCTGTGACTTCTGACTCCAATGTCACTTCTCTCCCAGGTAATTTCCTCATCTACAAAATGGAGGTACTCCCACCTACCTCACAGAATTGAGATGGGGCCATGTTGCTTCATATTAGACCAAAGATTATGCATGATCTTTTTCTCTTCCCTTCCCCCTACCCTTTTTTTTCCTGCTACATTTCTCTCTGTAAGAAGAACTTAACACTTCATGAGAGTCAGCATGATGGAGTGATTAAGAACTAAGTGGAGATCAGGTTTGAAATCTCACACACCCTCCCTATAACTGTTGGGCAGTCATGAATCTCTTGAGTCTGAGCTTCCTCTTGGCTACTGTTACCTTTTTGGAAATCACTTGGTCTCCACCCTCCCAGTACTTTGCACCAGAGGCAGCTCAGTGGCCGCATTGCCTAATTTCTCAGGAAAGCTCTCTCCCTCCCTTCTTCTGAGTCCGTGAGTCACTTCCTCCTCTGAATTGAAATCCTATGGTTATTTATATTGTGGAGTATGGGAGTCAACCACAGAGAGTAAACAGTAAAAGAGGGAATTCATCATCCAAATGGGAAGTGATTAGGGTATGAGTAAGAATCACAGAGAGGTTGGGCCAAGGAAATGTTTAATAAAAAAAAAAAATTTTGCTAGAGTTATTGTAGGCCAACCAGGAAAGAAGTAATTACATTAAAAGAAAAACAAGTAACAAGTTGAGAATTAAAAAAAAAAAAAATCTTCAGTGGCATTAAGCAGGAGACTAAGCAAGTCATATAAACACAGGAAGAGAAAAGGGCCAAATCAAATTCTGTAACGTATTTTTCAGTGAGCATCAAAAGATACCAACATTGGCCAGGCGCAGTGTCTCATGCCTGTAATCCCAACACTTTTGGAGGGCACAGATATATCGCTTGAGCCCAGGAGTTTGAGACCAGCCTGGGCAACATGGTGAAACCTTGTCTCCATCAAAAATACAAAAAAATTAGCTGGGCGTGGTGGTGCATGCCTGTAGTCCCAGCTACTCAAGAGGCTGAGGTGGGAGGATTGCTTGAGCCTGGGAGTTTGAGGCTGCAGTGATAGGTGATCACACCACTGCATTCCAGCCTAGGTGATAGGGCAAGACCCTAACTCAAAAATAAAAAAGAAAGAAAGAAAGAAAGAAAGAAAGAAAGAAAGAAAGAAAGAAAGAAAGAAAGAAAGAAAGAAAAGAAAGAAAAGAGAAAAGATACCAACATTACTGTGTGTGAGAACACCAACTGAATTTCTCTCTCACATTGTGCTCAAACTCAGCAATTATTTCTTTAATTACATAAGATCTGTATCATCATTGCAAAAACATACCAGTAAAAGTTTCAGTACAGGGGTTTATGCCAGCAAGCCTCTTTGATGTCCCGAAGTCAGAGATCTTGAGAACACCACTGTAGGTATTAATCAACACATTGTCACCCTAGAGAACAGAGGACTTTAATCACGAATGTTATCTTTCTTCAGATACTGTCTGTTGACTTGGTAAGTCCAATTCAAAAAAAAAAAAAAGGTGTCCTTACAGCTACCAACGACATTAATTCTGTATTCTTCATTAATAGTTTATCTCAATAGTGCATTCTTGACACTATTTTTTGTTTACATATTATCAGTTTGAAACCAACCACCTTTGCAAAAATTATAACAGTGAGAAAATTATGACAGTAAAAGAGACCTGATCTAACCACAACCATCTTGCCTTAAATTTCCAAACTGCCCTTGGTCATTCCAGGGTGTAGACCAAGCTCACTTGGAGAAATTTAATTTATAGTTTAGTTGATAATAGCCCTTCCCCAAAACTAAACCATCTTTGTAAAACTAATGAAAGGCCACCAGGTTAGGAGGATGAGAGGGGCCTAAAGTCCGCTAAGATGTAGGCACAGTCAAATGATTATCAGCCCATTTTCTGGGGTTCATAAGATTTGCAACTTCCCCAATTGTTCCTATAATTGACATCACTATTGTAGAACCGAAGACCGGCCTTTTGAGATGTCTTTACAGGCTTCTCCATCTCTGACTATCAGATGGCATCACCCAGACCTGTGACTCTGGACTCAACCAGTCCTGTGGCCCCCACCCAGAAGTGGACTCAACACACAAGAACCATCTTCCACACCCCTATAATTGCATCCCCAACCACCCAGACCCTAGCCCCCTGCTCACCAAACTATCTTTGAAAAACCCTAGCCTCTAAATTTTTGGAGAAGCTGATTTGAATAATTATAAAATCCAGTATCTTGTTTGGCCATCTTTATGTGTATTAAACTCTTTCTCAGTTGCAATTCTTATCTTGAGCAATCAGCTCTATCTGGTCAGTGGGCAACATGAATTCATTGGGTGGTTATAAGTTCTTCATAATCTACTCAGATCACAAGATCAAATATGATTCCTAATTGGTTAGAGCTTGTTGCTATTTACAGATATATAATGATGTATGTATAATTAAATTATGATTGTCATAACTTTCCAGTTACTTTACTTTCTTTTCTATGTTTCTTCTTTTCGTGGAATATGTAGGGACATGACAGATAAATGGGCTTTTTGGTTGATTTTAGGGTAGTAATATTAACTTATTTTCAATAGTCCAGACTTTGTAAAAAATGTATTAGTTCTGAATTTTCTTTTTAAAAAGAGAATGTAAAGTTATTATTTTAGCTTATTTTAGAGAATCTATACCTTATAATTATAGTTAAATCAATGAATATGTGATACGTGTGAGAAAAGAGAAATTTTTTTTCTTCTAACCATTCATCCATTGATTCAGTAAGTATTTACTGAGTAGCTACTATGGGCAAGGATACAAAGATTAACCAGCCTATAAGCTCCTCAGGACCAGGGGCCATCTCCTGTTTAGACAGCTGCATCCCACACCACAGAGCTCCTAGGAAACATTGTGTAGTGGGGAGCACAATCTTGTTGGCTGAACGCAGTTGAGCAGTTTGTTCCTTGAGCAGAAGCGTTAAGACATGAACATAAATAACTGATTCAGGAGTGAATGATATTTTGTATTTCTGCTGTTTCTAAGATTTACTTATTCACCATTCTAAATTAATACTCATAACACAATATGACTTTTGCAAGTAAAATCATAACCCAGCAAAGAAAGAACTCATGAAAATGAATGCTGGTGTACCTTACCTTTATGTCGCGGTGAACTATCTGATTGTCATGGAGATATTTTAATCCTTCCAGTATTTGCTTTGTATAAAAGCCAATTGTTTGCTCATTGTCTTTTAATGGACCCCATTTGGAACGAAGGAGAGCAGAAAGACTTCCTGTAAAGTAGGGATAAATAGTAAATAAATCCTCATTCAAATGAGCTCTTTAAAGTGTATTAATAATGTAACAGTAATTTTTTTTTTTCTTTAGACGAAGTCTCACTCTGTTGCCCAGGCTGGAGCACAGTGGCGCGATCTCGGCTCACTGCAAGCTCTGCCTCCTGGGTTCACGCCATTCTCCTGCCTCAGCCTCCCAAGTAGCTGGGACTACAGGTGCCCGCCACGACGCCCGGCTAATTTTTTTGTATTTTTAGTAGAGACGGGGTTTCACCGTGTTAGCCAGGATGGTCTCTATCTCCTGACCTCGTGATCCGCCTGCCTCAGCCTCCCAAAGTGCTGGGATTACAGGCGTGAGCCACTGTGCCTGGCCATGTAACAGTAATTTAAGCTAACAGTCATTGGTTCTTCACAGTGGCCCAGGAGCTATACTGGATATTGGGCTCAAACATGAATTTGCAAATATCCCTACTCTAAAGATGCTTGTAATCAAATATGTCTAAGTAAAAGGCCAATGTCAATTGCTAACTTTAATTCAAGTCATGATGATAGATACTGAAATGGTTCCCATATTTATGTACTGTCTCTGTGAAATTACATAATTCAAATGTAAAGTTTCTAGAACTTTAAATTATTTAAGGAATGTGACTTTGTGGCCTGAGTCATGTAGCATTCAGTTGTAACTTCTGATTCTGCCATTATAGGCTAAATCTCTTCTGCATTTTTGTCCTGTAAATGATTGGGGAAGACTAAATGGTGCCAAAGAAAAGATCCCTTGAGACCGTTACCCCTCCTTATGGAACACTGAAATAATCTGCCTTGGAATACAGCAAGCTGTAACCACTTAAATGTAATGACTTTGTGTAGAAGATGTTGCCACCCTGTTAGTCTCCAGCCTATATAAGTGAAACATGGACTTCCTCACTTTGGAACACTGGCCCATTCTTTTGGAGTCTGTGTTTCCTGGGTGGCTATCCTCAAGCTTTGCACTGGAATAAACTCTATACATTAGGATATTTTCTAACTCTCATCATTTATGGTTGACATCTCCTAACAAACTGGAGGTAATGTCACATGTCCAATTTTTCTTTCAGTTTAGACAGATTAAGACCTGTACTCTGGTAAATCCCATTCAATTTTACTCCCCTTTGAGGCTCTAAAAATTCACACTTTTTAAAGAAAGAAATATCTCTTACCTCCAGGGACCTGCTCCATGAAGATTTTAATGAAACCATTCTCACTGAAAGAGCCCAGATACTGGACAATATTTTTGTGCTTCAGGTGCTTATGCAATGCTATTTCTTCATGCAGGGGCTGAGAGTATCTAAAAGACATGCAATTGTCAATGAGTTAATTATGTAGCCAGACTTTACTGTATAAATTTAAACAATACAAATGGAAAATGTCAGTCAAATATATGTCCATATGTAAAACCAAAACAATGATTTAAGGACTTTATTTCTCCTAAGGTAAATTCTATGAGGTTGAAGGTGTGGTAGGATCTGAGGGGAAATGTGTCAGGTACTAAGCCAGTTGTATACATTAATTCATTTCCATGAGAAGGTAGTATTGGTATGCCCATTTTACAGATAAGGAAACTGATTCACAGAGAGGATGACTGACTTGCTCAAGATCCCAAAGCTAGTAAGTGACAGAGCTAAGATTCAAACCCAGTTGAATGGAAATCGTCCACACAGTTTACTCTCCATATTAACATATTAACATGACTTTCTATTCCACTGGCCTCATCAACACAACTTTATTATTGACTATAAAACTTTACTATTACAATTTACTATTAATCAGGAGACTCTTGCCCAGGAAGACAAAACTTGCATAATGTACATTCCAGAACTTCCTGAAAGGCCCGTCAATTCTTCAATAGCAAACATAAAACCACTCATATGTCAAATCTCTTTGAGCCCCTTGCGTCAAAATCTTCACCTTACTGTATCCACTAATTCTATTATATCATGATTTTTACCTAATCCTCATGAAGCCTCCACAATGAAAGTGTGACTTCAAATTTATGTACTTGATATATGTTGCTGATTCAAATTATGAAAGTTATTTTATATTTCTGGAGCAGAACAACACTTTTGATGATTATTGGAAGTACTGTAAAGCTTTATAGACTCTTAACCAACCTGAATTTAATGTAGCCCTAATGTAATTATTGTACTGCTTGCCAAAGAACATAATTTCAGCAAATTGAGTTTTAAAAATCAAATTGGCTTTTATTCATGATTCATGAGCCAGGCAGTATCCAATCAAAATAGGAGGTCCGCTGGGCGTCGCAAAACAGTGGGTTTTCTTTCCTAAGGTAGCTTGAGCAGGAACAAAAACAACACAGAGCAAAAACCAAGTGGTTAACATTAGCTTAGTTCAGGTTACTTCCCTTGCAGGGGTTAAAGCAGAGGGGACTTCTTTTCATGCCAGCTCAGGTTGGCTGGGTGCCTTTTGATCAGTCCCCGTGACTCTGTTTTATTTTTGTTTTTTGAAAACTGGCCTGTTTGAGAATTTGGCTATCATCTCTCTCCTGATTTTTCAGAAGGTCAGATCTTACAAGTAAACTGCTTAGTTTTGGTTTGGTGATGTGGAACCCTAGCATGGTTCCACAGGCTGCTCTGTTGGAGCCTAGTGCAGGAGCTCAGTCCAAATCAGTAGCCTCAAATTTTACTTAAGAAGCTAAATATTGTAGCAATATTGTAGCAAATTTATGTAGCAATAAATACAGACTCAAAGCAATTCCTCGAGATCTAGATCTATATATAATCTAAATTGAATACATATATATCTTCTATAATGGAGGCTACAGGTGTGAAATACACTAATAATTCACATTAGTGCAAACCTGGTGTCTCACACTTGCTTCAGTCCTACATGTAGGAAATCCTTAGATCTTACACTGACAAATCCATTGGTTAATATTGAATAATGTTATTTTCAATAAGCTTTTTAGAGTAGTAAGTGCTTTAGCTAAAGCAATTAGTTTATAAACATTTAAATTCATTTAATTTAATTTTTATTGTCTGTGTAATATTTCCAGAAAGCAGCCAACAGCAATAACAATAACAAAAGACTTGTATTTTAGATCGATTATTCTTTTTTTCTTTAGAACTGCTTTAGGAACTATGAAGGGCAGGTATTAAAATGAGCACTTTAATAGTATACCAGTTAGAGATAGCAACAACATTTTGATAATTGCTTGAGTGAGATAACACCAGAAATATCAACATACAGAGTTACCAATAAGATACTTAGGTAATGACTCTCAACTATAAGGGTATTTACAAGTTGCTTCTTCCATGAGGGTTAAAACACTTTTATATTGGTTCATACCTGCTTTTTTTTTTTTTTTGAGATGGAGTTTCACTCTTGTCGCCCAGGCTGGGGTGCAATGGCACGATCTTGGCTCACTGCAACCTCTGCCTCCCGAGTTCAAGTGATTCTCCTGCCTCAGCCTCCCAAGTAGCTGGGATTACAGGCATCTGCCACCACGCCTGGCTAATTTTTGCATTTTTAGTAGAGAATGGAGTTTCACCATGTTGGCCAGGCTAGTCTCAAACTCCTGACCACAGGTGATCTGCCCACCTCAGCCTCCCAAAGGGCTGGGATTACAGGCGTGAGCCAACAAACCTGGCTTATAACTGCTCTTGATATGGATTAGTGGCAAATACTGTGCCTCTATATTCTACAGAGTTAAGAGATAAAGAAAAATCTGAAACAACCAACTAACTCAGATGATGATGATGATGATTTGAGACAGGGTCTCTCTCTGTCACCCAGGCTGGAATGCAGTGGCACGATTACAGCTCACTGCAGCCTCAGCCTCCCAGGCTCAAGCAATGCTTCCATTTCAGCCTCCCGAGTAGCTGTGACTACAGGAGTGCACCACCATGCCCAGCTAATTTTTGTATTTTTTGTTTTACCATGTTGCCCAGGCTAGTCTCAAACTCCTGACTTCAAGTGATCCGCCAGCCTCAGCCTCCCAAAGTGCTGAGATTACAGGCATGCACCACCATACCGGGCCCTCAGTTAATTACTAATCAAAAGGCTCCCACCTCCTGATTCTCTACTGAAAATCAAAACATCAATGCTTAAACTTAAGATCCTGGAGAAGCAATATCTTTACCTCATTACTTAAACTAAGGAGATAGCTCAAAATTTGCAATAGTAGTCAGAATCCAACCTAGCTAAGGACAAGTACTCTTCTCCAATATAAAAAATATTACAAACACCCAGCATTTTCACTAAGTGTAAGTGCCAAGCATTAAACAAGGATGGAATTATAATTTGTTCACATCAACAAATTATTCTTGTCTATGAGAGTTATAAGAAAATCATATTTCTTCTCAATTACCTGAAACAAGGGAAAGAAGAAATGGCCTAGATTATCAGAGATACTTACATATTTTGGTTTTGACAAAACTATTAATCCAAAGATATCTCCAGACATCCCCTCTGAGTCAAATCCCTACTGCTAACCATCTAGACCAAGTGGTTGCCAACCTTGACTGAACATTTACATCCCCTAGAGGGCTTCTAATTGTCCAGGACCACCCCAGGATTTTTGGAAGTAGAGCTTGAGCATTAGTATCTTTAAAAGCTCCCCTGTTGTCTTTCATATACAGCTGGGTGAAAATGACATAGAAATAAACAGTCCATGGCTGGGTGCAGTGGTTCACTCCTGTAATCCCAGCACTTTGGGAGGCCAAGGTGGGCAGATCACTTGAGGTCAGGAGTTCAAGACCAGCCTGGCCACATGGTGAAACCCCGTCTCTACTAAAAATATAAAAATTAGCTGGGTGTGGTGGCAGGTGCCTGTAATCTCAGCTACTTGGGAGGCTGAGGCAGGAGAATCACTCGAACCCAGGAGGCGGAGGTTGCAGTGAGCCGAGATCGCACCACTGCACTCCAGCCTGGGCGACAGAATGAAACTCCATCTCAAAAATAAAATAAAAATAACCAGTTCAGGATATGTAGAATATCAGAAGAGAAAGCCAACCTGAGATTAACAACTAGTTGGGGGTAGATGATGAGAGCATACTAAATCTACCTCTTCTCTCTTACAACCACTTTGATTCTCTAACAAAGTGGTTTTAGAACATGAAAGAAACAGAGGAGAAATTGTTTCCATTGCTCTGATCCTTCTTTACAGATGGTAGTTTAGTGTACACTCAGGTTGTATCATGCATTATTCACATCACACTACTTTTGTAATTATGCTTTGTAACTGTAACTGCTATCTTTTTCAACAGAACGTCCACACCCCTCCAGGTTACATGGATAGAAACAACTTTGTTTGCTGTATTTTCACAATAATAGACTTGTCTGCAATCTCTTTATATTGTCAACAAGAAGACGACCTGCACCAGCTGTTCAAGCTAAAGACTTGTCATGTGCAAATCACATATACCAACTGCATTGTTACGGAACAGGAACTGAAACATCTTGTTGGTATTGGTGTGCTTTGTGTGTGTATAGTAGCATTTGAATAAACTTAAACTACAGGGTGATTTTAAAAGTGAGTTTCTTCCAAGTGTTCACCTAAATCCATCAGGAGGAGAGAAGAGAGGAGCTGTGGCTAAAGGTTAGTGAATTTGGCTGCAGCAGTTTGACAGTGATGACCTCGTTAAATTTCATATTGTTTCAAAATCTACACTATCTATACATATGCTCCTTAAGAACGCATAGGACTAAAAGAAAAATTTTAAGATGACAACTTTATATACATTACCTAGGTATTTAATGAGTAATTTCTATTACTGTTTCATAAGAATCCATAATCATGTCTCATGAATTAACTAAGAGGAAACTCTGGAACGACACCAAACAAATATGAAATTGAATGAAACTACACATGCGGCAGGCAGCAACAGCTGTTTGCTTACCTAATATCTATTCTTCCCTCTTTCTATGATTTTGTTTGGAGAAACAAATGGCTGGCTAAAAAGCCGGAGTTCCTAGTTCCTTGTAGGTAGGGGTAGGCATTTTGGGCGAGTGCAACAGAGGAGAAAGTATACTGGGCAGTTCTGGGAAGCTCTGTTTTCCTTTTCCTTCTGGACTGACATACGGAGCCTGGAGGCAGCCTGAAAGTCACGCACTAAGGATAAAGAGCTGGGACCGGACACAGTGCTTGCATGGGAGGAGGTGTCTTTTTCAGTTTGGGGCAGTCAAAGAAGACCTCTCTGAGGGCTTGACATTTGAATTAAAGCTCAAATGATGAAAATGAGGCAATCCTGCCAAGGTCTGGGTTGATCTTGGTATGCCCGATAGAGAGACACCAGTGTGGCTGGAGTGGAAGTGAGACCAGAGAGGAAGCAGATCGCCTGTGGCCTTGTGATTCAAAGTAAGGGTTCTGGGTTTCATGCTGGTTGCAATAAGAATCCACTGAAGGGTTTTAGGCAGTAGTGACGTGATGTGATTTTTAAAAATAGATGTTATTTTTTAGAGCAGTTCGTAAGTTCACAGAAAAATTGAGAGGGAGGTACAGAGATTTCCCACACACTCCTGGTTCCCACACATGCACAACCTCCCCCATTATCAACATTCCCCACCAGAGTAGTCCATTTGTTACAACTGATGGACCTTCACTGACACATCATTATCACTACATGATTTGATTTTAACATCAGAAAGACCTCTGTGACTCCTCAAAGAAGGAGTGGAGGAAAGAGTGAAAGCAGAGACCAATTAGGAGGTAATTGCAGAGACTAGAAGGGAGTCCGGGTGACAGGCCTGAAGGCTTAGATTAGAGGTGCAGCTGTGGTGATCAGAAAGAGTAGACAGATTCAGAATATATTGCAGAGGCTGATACAACAAACAGTACGACCTACTGATGGAGTAGATGTGGAGTGCAAAAGAAAGACAGGAATCAAATGAATCCTGGAGGTTAGCCTGAGCAGCTGGATGCATGGGGAGACAGTAACTGATGACACAAGGAGTACTTTAGGGAGAGTACATTTGGGAATAAAAATCGGGTTCACGGCCTGGCGTGGTGGCTCACGCCTGTAATCTCAGCACTTTGGGAGGCTGAGGTGGGCAGATCACTTGAGGGCAGGAGTTCGAGACCAGCCTGGCCAACATGGCGAAACTCTGTCTCTACTAAAAACACAAAAATTAGCCGGGCATGATGACACAGGCCTGTAATCCCAGCTACTCGGGAGGCTGAAGCATGAGAATTGCTTGAACTCGGGAGGTGGAGGTTGCAATGAGCTGAGATGGGGCCACTGCACTCCAGCCTGAATGACAGAGTGAGGCTCTGTCTTAAAAAAATAAGGAAATAAAAATAAAATCCGGGTTTGCTACTGGGTAATATACTCACTACGTAGGTATATTTGACGGATTCCTTTGTACTCCAAACCTAAGCAACACACAATATTCTTTTGTAACAAACCTGCGCGTGTACCCCCGGTTCTAAAATAAAAGTTAAAAAAGGAAAAAACTCCAGGTTCAGTTTTGGTCATGTTAACCTTGAGATGCCTTTGAGATCTACAACTGGAGATGTGGGGTAGACAGGTAACCTGGGGAACTCAGGGGTGGGTCCTTCCTAAGGAAGGCTGGTCACGTGGCCTATGGCCACGGCCACAGAACGTGGACTCAAGGGCAGCCAGAATCAGCCCATGATGTAGCGCAGCATTAAAGCCTGGCCAAATATGGATAATAATAACCATCTATTAAATAATCCAATCCTCTTTCTTTCAGACTTTGAATACACAACACACACAACTGTGTATCATACACTACAACTGTGTTTCACTAATTATAGGAGCACTGCCTTACAGAGAGATGTAAGGGAAGCCCTAAGGCAGCAGAAATCATGAGGTTGAGAGAAGACAGAATTATTAGTTGGAGAAATAAACCATAAGGCAGAGCACAAGAGCAGTGAGCAACAGATAATCCTATCACCAGAGCGCTTCAGTTTCCTGAACAACATTTTTGTTCCTAAAAAGGATTCCACCTTTCACAAGGCCTCACTATGTGAGGTTCAACTCATTTCTTCAAGTATAGGTTAGTGCAAAAGTAATTGCGGTTTTTGCCATTAATTACTTTTGATGGCAAAAATGTATATATTATACATTTTGTGTTGTCACACAGTTCTTGGATATTGTCCCAGTTTTTATTTTCAGTCTTTTTTTCTCTTTGCTTTTTTAATTTTGAAAGTTTCTACTGATATATTCCCAAACTCGGAGATTCTTTAACTGTGTCCAGTCTATTAATAAGCCATCAAAGCCATTCTTCACTTCTATTACTGTTTTTG
This sequence comes from Nomascus leucogenys, assembly GCF_006542625.1. Taxonomy (NCBI): domain Eukaryota; kingdom Metazoa; phylum Chordata; class Mammalia; order Primates; family Hylobatidae; genus Nomascus; species Nomascus leucogenys. The sequence goes on from NC_044383.1 coordinate 122,805,850, forward strand.
ATCTCCAGAATTTTTAAAAATTATTCCTAGGACTTCTGTCTCTGAGCTTACATTACCATCTGCACCTGCATAATCTCTACTTTTCCATGAGAGCCCTAAGCATGTGAATACGATTCACAATCTGATAACTCTAATATCCCCGCCATATCTGGTTCAGGTTCTGACACTTGCTGTGTTGCTTAAACTGTGTTTTTTGTCTTTCAGTATGCCTTATAGTTTTCTACAGAAAGGTGGACATGATGTCCTAGGTGAAAGCACTGCAGTAAATAGGCCTTTAGTAATGTGGTGGGAAGCAGTCAGGGAGGGGAAGAGTTCGACCGGTCTGTGATTAGGTCTCAGTCTTTTAGTGAGCCTTTGCCCCTGGGCTGTAAATTTTACAAGTGCTCCTTAGCTTTAGCCCCCATAGGTGAGACAGGACAGCTAGAGTTGGGCTAAATTTGGTACTCCACTTCCCCCAGTTTGGTTAGGCTCCGGTAAAATACAGTCTCTTGTGGACAGACCTTGTTAAGAACAGAATGCTCCAGCGTATTTAAAAACGGTGACTTTGCCGGGCGTGGTGGCTCATGCCTGTAATCCCGGCACTTTGGGAGGCCGAGGCGGGCGGATCACGAGACCGTCCTGTTTAACACGGTGAAACCCCGTCTCTACTAACAAAAAATTAGCCGGGCATGGTGGCGGGCACCTGTAGTCCCAGCTACTCAGGAGGCCAAGGCAGGAGAATGGCGTGGACCCTGGAGGTGGAGCTTGCAGTGAGCCGAGATCATGCCACTGAACTCCAGCCTGGGTGACAGAGCAAGACTCCATCTCAAAAAAAAAAAAAAAATGATGACTTTTCCTTTCTTGCTGCCAGAAGCACAATGGGATTTCTCTCATTTCAAGTCTCTGTGAGGACCTGGTAAAGCTCCAAAACTCATGAAAGTATGACCCTCACCCCTAGCCCGGAGTGACTGGGTCCCACTGGAGTTTTTAACTCAGATTTCACAGTGGGCCCCTAGAGATTTGTCAGTTACAGTTCAGTTTTCCTACCCCAGCACTGGTTCCCACAGAGGTGAGCAGATCATGGATTTCTGCTCAGTAAGTTATGAGTCTCTCCAACTTCAGGGGCAGCTGCCTCCCTTGAAACTTCACTGATGAATTCAAGAAGAGCCATTGATTTCAGTCTGTTCAGCTTTCCACTTGTTAAGATGGAATGATAACTTAGAAGCTCCTCACATGCCCAATTGGAACCTAGAACTGGTTCCAACCTAAACCATTTCTGATAGTGCTTATTCCTCATCTATTCACATAATACATCCACCTTTATCCAAGACAACCTGAGCCCAACACACACAGGGCCATTCTCTTTTCTAGTCTTTGAAAGCCCCGTTCTTCCCCACCAGTCTGGCACTTCAAACACTGAATGATGCAGCAGCAAAACCTCAGAAGGAGCTAATTCACACAATGAAGTTTTCAGTTTCATTCATTAGAATATCATCAAGTATTTTCTAAAATACTATGAACAACCCAAAGTACTATAGAACAGCTTTTAGTAGCTACAATTACTGTACCTGCTGTCTCTCTCTGGGATTTCCTTAATAGCAATTCTGACTTGGTTGCTCAAGTCCCGACCTGCGTAGACTATCCCGTAAGTGCCTTTTCCTAAAACGACTCTGTCACCATTTTCATCATATTCATAGTCATACTACAAAAGGAAAAACGGGGAGAAAAGATCGAAACATTAGTTCATTCTACATTTCAAACATCAAATTTTTTTCCAAGAGCATTATTCCTTATCTTATCAGACGGCATTAACAGGCTGAAGTTCTAAGAAGCAGCTTCAAGGATGCACAAATAAATGCTCCCAACATAAAGCAGATACTGTGTTTATGTTTTCACAACTGTTACAAATACAGTGGGGATTACATAATTAACTTCATAGAAGCGCTTCTCCAAAAGCCATGTGGATTATTTTATCCACTCAGTCCTGTTTTTCATTGATTCTGGAGATCAATGAAACAGTGTATAACTAGCATCAACATCTGTCAATGTCTATCACATCTAATAAATCTTCCTTTTGTTATTCAGCTTTTGATGCTGTTAAAGCATTTCACACTGCCAGGAGAATAAAACCACTGAAAGGCTTTGGATAAGAAGAAAATTGTGACATCTTACTAGGTGCCGATGATAAAGTCAGGATTATTTTACTTCATCACCACCGCCCACCCCCCGCCCGCTTCCCCCAAGACCCAAAAACATTTTTTTAATGAAAAATAGAGGGAAATTTTGATCTCTGATGTAGAAAGGAAATATCTATAGTTCTAAACTTCAAACTGTCAGTGTGTCAGCAAAATATGGAAAACTGGATCTACAGAAAGGATTCAGTAGAAACCTCCTCAGATCTGGAAGCATCACTCCAAAGTGACATCCTTTGTGTTGGACTGGAACTAAATGATTCAGGGCCATCACATGATCAAGGCATGTCCCTGTAGAAACCTAGCATAAAATTACAGACCCCGGGGAGAGAATATTAGAACTAGCTTTTCATATAGTCTACATTTTGCTGGAGTTTAAAACTGGCAGTCCATAGTTAGATTCATCTCACAGCAGGGTCTGAGTTGGCCATTTAAAAAAATTATTTCTGGCCAGGTGTGGTGGCTCATGCCTGTAATTCTAGCACTTGGGGAGGCTGAGGCAGGCACATCACTTGAGGTCAGGAGCTTGAGACCAGCCTAGCCAACATGGCAAAACCCCATCTCTACTGAAAACACAAAAATTAGCCGGGTGTGGTGGTGCACGCCTGTAATCCCAACTACTCAAGAGGCTGAGGCAGGAGAATTGGTTGAACCTGGGAGACGGAGGTTGCAGTGAGCTGAGATGGCGACACTGCACTCCAGGTGAGCAACAGAGCGAGACTCCATCTCAAAGAAAAAAAAAATGGTTTCTAACATGTATAAGTCCACAAACTTAACGTTAATACTGATGAGTAATCTATGAAGAGGGCAATGATCATGAGTTTTTATGCTCTTTAACAACATAGCCTTGAAATATATAAAGCAGAGTTGATAAAATTTCAAAGAAAAATACACAAATATCAACCACAATAGATTTTAACAGAACTCTTTTAGAAAGGAATATATCTGGCACACAGATTTTAAAATAGAGAATCTAATGGCACAATGGACAAGTTTGATATAACATCTACAGAGAGAGCTCTGTACCCAGATACAGATTCCTTTCATGCATATATGAAAAATATATTATAATTGATCACATATTAGACAACAAAGAAAAATTTCAACAAATTCCAAAGAACTGATATCATAAAGACCATGATCTCTGAGCACAGAATACTAAAAATAAGACAGCCAAAAGTATATTTTACTTTACTTTAAAATAACCAATGGGTGAAAAAGGAAATGACCATGGGAATTACACAATAATTTTTTAAATGAGAAGAAAAGCATTATTTATCAAATTCCATAGATATGGAGTTAGGTAGATGAAAAATTTCATGATCTTAAAAAAATCCATTAGAAAATAAAAATTTAACATGAATAAGTTTAATGGTCAAGTCACGGAAACAGAAAAAGAATAACATATCGCTACCAAGACAGTAGAAGAGAGGCTCTGGATTTGGCAAGATGGTAGACCAGATACCTGAGAACCTTCCTGCTAAAAACACATAGGTAAAATAAAATGGACATACTTTTAAATGTCCAGCTGGGCTTACTAAAGAGTAAAAGTGATTGCAGAAGCTAGAAATGAAGAGGAAAGGAATACTAGCAGGTAATCACAAGAACTCCTGCAGCCCAAAGGGTGGGGATGAAGGCAGGATTTGCAGTTTCATTAATCTAGGGCAGGAGTTTGTCTGCTTTTTTTTTTTTTTTTTTTTTTGATAAAAGGTCAGATAGTGAATGTTTTAGCTTTGAGGGCCATCTAGTCTTTGTAGCAACTAGTCAATTCTGCCATTGTGAGGTGAAAGCAGCCCAGCTGATATATAAACAAATGGGCGTGCTTATGTTCCAATAAGGCTTTATTTACCAAGATTAACAGTGAGCTGGATTTGATCCCGGGGCTATAGTTTGCTGACCTCTCATGTGGGGCTTGGGTCTTAATGCCCAGCTTGGGTCTTAATGCCCAGGAGGGGATAGGAAGTATGGCCTAGTGCCTACGCCAGGCAAAGAGCAGAAACACACAAAACCAGGCCCTTGGTGAAAGGGTAGATTAGAAAAGTCAGCCCACTACACTGTGAAATAAAAATAAGGCTGGTTTGTCTCAAGACTGAGCTCTGGAGGAGCAAAAATAGGTCTTCTCTAAACACTTTCAACCATAGCTGATCCTGGCGCTGTTTGAACTTCAAATTAACACTTATTATAATACTCATAATTGCTCTTGAGCCTGGTATATCCCCGGAGTGCCTGGCAGAAACAAAGCAAAAACATTTTAATGGCAGACCCCTTGAAGTTTGCTATGCAGAATTCTTACTGATAATGCACCACTAAAGTTAAACTCACAATCCAAAAAATATAAACTATGTAAGGAAACAGTTCAGCATCAGTGAAAACAAATATGACAAATCTCAATCCTCAAGACTTCATTAAATCAGAAATGATAGAATATAATTATAAAATATGTACATTTAACATAGATATAAAATATTTAAAAATGAGAAGATAAGATATTCTAAAAAAGGCCAGACTTGAAAGAGAATTGAATACAACTTCCAGAAATTCAGCCCTAAATTGGAAAAATAAAAACAAACTCAGTCAGATATGATATAGGGAAACTACAAAATATGAAAGACAGAAAGATAATAAAAGGGCAAATTACCTAAAAAGGTAGCTCATCAGATCACTCTGCAAACTCTTGGATACACATGCATGACTCGAGAGGATGGGGCTGGGGCGGAGCATGTCCCTACCAGCTCCAGGTTATTTGTTTCCAACAGGTTTCCAAGCCCTTATAGAAGGCAGTCAGGTGGTGTCTTCTGGGGAAAATTATGCCTAATACAATGCTAGGGCTGGAGTGAGCACTGGCCTCCTTAGCATGAATCCTTCTCGGGCTCAGGACAGAGGCCAAGCTCTGGAAGGGAGATGACTACTTACCCATTGCCAAGTATCCAGTGGCACATTAGAGAATAGCCCTGTTCTGGCTGCCTAACGTAAACCTGAAGACTGTCTTGGTCCAGGGCAGATGATCAGAGTGACCAGGTGATAGGTGGTCAGAGTGAAGGAACAGGCAGCAGGGATCATTTAGCAACATGCCCTAACTCAGAGTTAAAACTGGGCTCCTGCAAGGAGGCAGGAAGCATAATCCAAACAATGCCACCTGCAGGAGCCCAAGTCTCCACACCCAATTCCTGTGGTCTAGACTTCTGCAATGCTGTGCCTGCCACGCTGGAATTCCACCAGTGGGACCCAGCCAGCAGCAGGTAAAGAAGCTCAACTTTGCCGATGTGCCCTCTCAAAGGATTAGAAACCTATACACTCAAACTAGTACCACCACCCTTTTACACTACAATGCTTTATAATTTTAGAGGAAAAAAAAAAACAACTTTCAATAACCCACCTCACTTGACTATCATCATAAGCCTGTGTCATAGTTTTCTGATTACTTTCAATTTACAAATGATCAGAAATTTTTTTTTCCAGTGAAAATATATCAGAGTTGTGGTTTGAAACCAGCTTGTAAGATTCCAGATTTTGTAACCTTTCCACTACCTATGTATTAGGGAACCCCTATCATAGAATAAGAGCTTACAGGGTGATTATTAATTGTTTCCAAATACCGGTGTTATAAAGATATTACAGTATATTGTTAATATCCATTGAACATCCATTTGCTTTTTTTTAGCAGATATCTGGTAGCCACTGTCCTCTTAGAATTTTGTTTTTTTCCTTCTCTTACTCTGTATTTCAAATTTATTGCCAACAGTTCTCAGATTTTTCTTCTTAAAATCTCACAAATCCATTTTACCTCCTTATTCTCACCACAATTGCCTCAGAATCTCTGTAGAAGTAGCACAGAAGAAAAGCACTTCTCCCCCAAAAAAAGTTCGGAGGCTTTTCTCCCCTCTTGTTGCTCCAATCTTCAATTTATTCTCCACTAAATTGACAGTGAACTTTCCAAAGTCCAAGGTTCCACATGAGCTTTCCATGTCAGTGCCACTGCATCTATTTTACTGGCAGCTTGTTACTTTCCAGATGAAATCCAAACTCCTCAGCACAGCATAAATGCCTGCTATGGTCTGAATGTTTGCGTACCCCCCTCTTCAGCACGCTCAAAATCTGTATGTTGAAACCAAATCACAATGTATTAAGAGTTAGGCCCTTTAGAAGGTGATTAGGTCATGAGGCTAGAGCCCTTATGAATGGGATTAGTCCCCTTATGAAAGAGGCTTGAGGGGGCCTGGTTGAGCCTTCAGCCATGTGAGCACCCACAGAAGGTACCATCTAGAGGAAGTAGGCCCTCACCAGACACTGAATCTGCTGGTGCCTTGATCTTGGATTTCTCAGTCTCCGGAACTGTGAGCAAAGCATTTCTATTGGGCATAAATTACCCAGTCTAAGGCATTTTGTTATAGTGGCCTGGACGGACCAAGACAAGGCCCTTCAAGATCTTACAGCTGCCTCTGTCATCCTCGTCTGGACACTTGAGTTCTTCAAGACTTGGGACTTCATCCTTAATTACTCCATCCCCAGTTTTAGCATGTAGCTTGTAGTAGATGCTCGGTAATTATTTGCTTAATTAATTAATCAAGTTATAGAAAAATGTGATGAGAACTTTTTTAGAAAAGAGCTAGATCCCAAAACAAAACATTTAGAGTCATTATTGGTTTATTCTTGGGTGAAAGCATTTTTCCAATAGATATATTTACAATCTTTTTTTTTTTTTAAAGAGTATTTTGCTCTGTCACCTAGGCCGGAGTGCAGTGGTGCCATCATAGCTCACTGCAGCCTTGAACTCCTAGGTTCAAGAAATCCTCCCACTTCAGCCTCCTCAACAGCTGGGACTTCAGGTGTACAGCACTATGTCCAGCTAATTTTTTCTATTTTTTGTAGAGATGGGGTCTTGCTATGTTGCCCAGGCTGGCCTTGAACTCCTGGCCTCAACTGATCCTCCTGCCTCGGCCTCCCAAGCACTGGGAGTACAGGTGGGAGCCATCATACTCAGCATTTTTTTTTTCTTAAAAGATGGAGTCTTGCTATGTTACCCAGGCTGGACTCAAAGTCCTGGGCTCAAGTGATCCTCCCAAATAGCTGAGACTCAGGTGCACACCACCAGGTCCTGCTCTACAACAGGTATGCTTATATAGAAGAGTAAAGAATATGTAAACCTTGATGAGGCTGCTAAAGTTTTCATTTCCCCTAGGAATCTAAGGCATCAGAACACTATTTTTTTAAAAGATTATGTATTAGATATAGAAGCTGACTCCTGTTAAGCAAAATGGTGATAGTAAAAACGAAAAGGACTTGTAAACAGGCCAGTGTTATTTAAGTAAAACCATCTCTGTGGGTAATTGCTGCTTTGTTTTTCTATCTCCCCTTTCTATTCTTATGAGAGAAAGATAGAAATTGAAATGGCAGTTTTGAAAGAAAGCTGAAAAGAAACAAGAGACTGGTTCAGCCTAGAAGGACATAGAATCATCTATGAAATGGCCAGGAATAGTAGAAGAGAGCCTGGACCACAAGCCAAGAAAGGCAAGGTCTGTTAATGACAAGTAAGAAAAAAACAGTGTGGGGGGCGGAGGAAAGGGAGGGCTTTAAAAAATAAAAGTTAACATTACATTGCTTATATATTTTGCATTCTATTTCTATGGTAATAGGTTAGCAAATCAGGTTGTTGCTAAGGGAAACAAGAATTTCATTCTGAGGCAATCATGAGAATTTTTCTAGAATCATCTCTTTATTGCTGTCTGCCCAGAACAATCTAAACGGGTAGCAGGAAGAGAATCAGTGTAGGAAGACAACATTGACAAGGCCAAACAACGAGGTGGTGACTCACTGAGTCCTCGCACTCTCGAAGGAAACAGCCACTTTAGAAAAAGCCATGCACTTTCGGCGGGGGCTTAACCACGTTAGGTGAGTAATCACCTCGCAGACCCAAATGGCAGCTTTGTTAATGTTCAGTCCGTATGACCTTCTTAAAATGTAAATGCCAAAACATTAATAACTACTACTAACATTAATAGAATGCCAAAAACACTGCAGGTACAAATATATAGTGTGATGGATCTCTCCTCCCTTAGATCTTTACTCACATCTCACCTTTTTTTTTTGAGATGGAGTCTCGCTTTGTCGCCCAGGCTGGAGTGCAGTGGCGCAATCTCGGCTCACTGCAAGCTCCGCTTCCCAGGTTCACGCCATTCTCCTGCCTCAGCCTCCCGAGCAGCTGGGACTGCAGGCGCCTGCCACCAAGCCTGACTAATTTTTTGTATTTTTAGTAGAGACGGGGTTTCACCTTGTTAGCCAGGATGGTCTCAATCTCCTGACCTCGTGATCCACCCGCCTTGGCCTCCCAAAGTGCTGGGATTACAGGCGTGAGCCACGGAGCCCGGCCACATCTCACCTTCTTTTATTTATTTATTTATTTAGAGTCTCACTCTGTCGCCCAGGCTGGAATGCCTAGGTTCAAGTGATTCTCCTGCTTCAGCCTCCCGAGTAGCTGGGATTACAGGCGCTTGCCACCATGCCTGGCTAATTTTTGTATTTTCAGTAGAGATGGGGTTTCGCCATGTTAGCTTGGTTGGTCTTGAACTCCTGACCTCAAACGATCCACCTGCCTCGGCCTCCCAAAGTGCTGGGATTACAGGCATGAGCCACCACACCCGGCCTAAATCTTACCTTCTTAATGGGCTTCCCAGGCCTTCCTGTCTAAAATTGCATGTCCCTGCTACACGGTAACTTCCTAAACCCTTCCCTGGTTTATTATTCTCCTTAACCCTGATCACCATCTAACATACTATAGACGGTATTTTACTTATTTGTGTTTATTGTCCGTCTCTCATTAGAAAGTAAGCTGAGTCTACAGCCATACCACCCTGAATGCGTCCAATCTCTTCTGATCTCAGAAGCTAAGCAGAGTTGGGACCAATTAGGACTTAGATGAGAGCATGTAAGCTCTCAGTGAGAGCAGGAATTTCTCTCCGTTTTGTTCTCTGCCATCTCTCCAGCACATGGAATGATGCTTACCATTCAATAGCTGTCCAAAAAATATGTGAGTGCATTAGTGAGATCCATTTGGACCCACTGATGTGGATGAAGATGATTTTAGCCTGAAAACATCAGAAAAACAGCAGCAGCAGAAAAAAACCTGATCTAAACTTCTTTTGTGGACATAAGCAATGCCTCCTAAAATACATCTGCCATTTATTTCCTCTCCAGGAGGTTAATGACCAAAGAGGAGATGGACCACTTTCACCTAGAGGAGATGTTGCATAAACAAAACCTTATCAAAACTTTCTGTTCCTCACACTTGTTTCTCATTAGTCTCCCACCATACACTTTCTTAAAGTTTTAACCCTCTTTCTTACTAAGATGATATATAAACACTCAACTCTAGCTGTTTATGGAGCCAATTCTTTGTGTAAGTCTCTTTCATTGACCTAGCATTGACTACATGAATAAATTTTGGCTAGGCACGGTGGCTCACGTCTGTAATCTCTGCATTTTGGGAGGCCAAGGCAGGCAGCTTAGGCAACATAGTGAAACCCTGTCTCTATAAAAAGTATAAAAATTAGTCAGGCGTGGTGGTGCACACCTTAGTCCCAGCTACTCAGAAGGCTGAGGTGGGAGGATCGCTTGAGCCCAAGAGATAGAGGCTGCAATGAGCCGAGATCACACCACTGCACTCCAGCCTGGGGGACAGAGGGAGATTCTGTTTCAAAAACAAAACAAAACAAAAGAATAAAGTTTGTCTGTTCTCCTGTTAACTTGTCTTTTGTCAGTTAATTTGCAGGCCCCTGACCATTGAACATAAGCTGGTAGAAGAAAAAGGCTTTTCCCCGTTCCCAACAGAATGAATGAATGAATAACAAATTGATAATCATATCATGCAACACTATAAGTGATGTATTTTCTCAGGCAGGGAAGTAACTGTGGGTATTTAGCTTCATATCTGTACAAAAATAGAAATAGGATGTTAAAAAAGAGTTTGCTACATGATGATTCCAAACTGACTGAAATAAATTCCAAACCATAATTACTAAAGTATATGAGGCCAATCATCAGAAAAGAAACCAGTAAGGTCTTCCATCATCCTGCAGATATTTGAGTCAAATGAAAATAATGTCACTTTTTTGTCTTTTTTTTTTAGACAGGGTCTGGCTCTGTCACCAAGGCTGGAGTGCAGTGGTGCAATCCTAGCTCACTGCAGCCTTGACCTCTTGGGCTCAAGCTGAGAGGTCCATATGGATTGGAGGCCTTCTCCCATCCATATCTCTCTCCTCCCAGTTTGAGATATTAGGTTGGTGCAAAAGTAATTGTGGTTTTTGCCATTATTGCTACAACCTAAAATTAAAACAATTCTGATTTTGTCACTGCCTAGCTTCAAACCCTTCAGATTGAATCTCTTCTACTTGGACACCTGGCACCATGTGAGCTCATGTGATTAAAAAGGGCATAAAGCCACCATCCTGCCATGGGACATTAACAGTCCAGTCCAGTGCAGGCTACCAGATTACAATGCATTGAGAAGGCCAAAATGCTATGAGAACAGAGAAAAGCAAGAAGAGGAGTTGAGAAATGATTCAAAGAGAAAAGGACACAGGACCTCGATCTGAAAAATTAAGGCTTTGGTCACTAAGTAGGACTGAGCAGAAAAGCTTGTGAGGTTGGGCATCTGCATGTCAAGCCCAGAGGCCGGAGAAGCAGGGCCACCTGGAAAGTGGAAAGGAAGTTGGCACCGCTGGACCACAGAGTGGAAAGGAAAAGGGAAGCTACAGCCAGAGCGGGTGAGAACATTGCATGCTGCAAATACTTCCTTCTACAAAAAGGAGCATCAGCTGGGCACGGTGGCTCACGTCTGTAATCCCAGCACTTTGGGAGGCCAAGGCAGGTGGATCACTTGAGGTCAGGAGTTCAAAGCCAGCCTGGCCAACATGGTGAAACTCCATACTAAAAATACAAAAATTAGCTGGGCATGGTGGTGCATGCCTGTAGTCCCAGCTACCTAGGAGGCTGAGGCAGGAGAATTGCTTGAACCCAGGAGGCAGAGGTTGCAGTGAGCCGAGATTGTGCCACTGCTCTCCCGCCTGGGCGACAGAGTGAGACTCTGTATCGAAAAACAAAAAGGAGCATCAAAGGTTTTCAATTTGGGGAGTCACAGGATTAAATCTGTATGAGAGCTTTCTCTGATGATAACAGAGACAAAGCGTGAAACATGTTAGGCTATGATAGAGGATGAAGAACTGAGATCAGGGAAGTGACCGAGAAGATGAAATGAAGGGGCTGCAGGAAAGAACTGGCATGAGGGATTAAGAGGGGTTTGGGAGGGGTTTCTCAGGAATCTGGCTTGGGTTGCTGGATGCCTTTACTCTTAATGAAGACATGGAAAGCAGGAAGAAGAACAGTGCACACCAAGGCTGGTTAACTCTGATCAACTGTTTGATGATTTCAATATAAATGTATTATAATAATAACATATTAAATTACTTAAGATATGAGTTCATTACCCTTCCATGTCAAAATACATCCTTGAGTCAAAAAACATAGCCTTGAATCAAAAGAAATTGATTTTCTTTCTGTTAAAAGACAGAAAAGTCCCTCTCTGAGAAGTGGTATTGCATTATATTTGAAATAGCCTTGTACAATTTATACCAATCTTGAATATTATTTAAAAAATTAGAGGTAGGAAAGGACATTAAAAAGCTTCTTGCTCTTGGCTGGGCGCAGTGGCTCACGCCTGTAATCCCAGCACTTTGGGAGGTGGAGGCGGGTAGATCACCTGAGGTCAGAAGTTCAAGACCAGCCTGGCCAACATGGTGAAACCCTGTCTCTACTAAAAATACAAAAATTAGCTGGGCGTGATGGTGGGCGTCTGTAATCCCAGCTACTCAGGAGGCTGCGGTGGGAGCACTGCTTGAACCCGGGGGTGGAGGTTGCAGTGAGCCAAGATCATGCCACTGCACTCCAGCCTGGGTGACAGAGCGAGACTCTGTCTGAAAAAAAACAACAACAACAAAAATATATATATATATTCTTTTCAACTCTAACTTAAGGAATGAAGTCATCTTAGCCCAGCAGGAGTATGAACTTTGTCTGGGGTTATGAAACTGACTGTTGGCAAAGTCAGAACCAGGGCCCAAGGCTCCTGACCCCAGCCTGGAGTTCTTAGTAGATCCAGCTTGAATCAGAAGGAAGAAGGGGCTGGTGACCTGAAAGAAGCCGAATCCAACCCACAGTTGTACTGCTTCAAATAAACCTTATTGTTCCAATCAGAAAGAAAAGGAGTTCTTGCCTTGGGCTTCTAAGAATTCTTTCAAATTCTGGGAATTAGTTTCACATTTGTAGTTTATAGAACCACATTAACAGTTACTGTTTGCTGACTGCTGACAACACCCTAAATGAAGTTAAAAACATTAAGTAGCATTTCCTGGCCAACATTTTTATTTTGTTCTGGGCCAAGGTAGCCAAAGGCTTCAGGAATAATTGACGCGTGTATTGAAACAATGTTAATTCTACCTTCAATTGAGGTAAACATCAGAAAATAATTATTCTGCATACAAATCTTAATCACTGTGTTAAGATGATCTCTAAAGTAATTCTTCTTGTTTCCACTGTAAAGAATGGGAAGTGGAGGAATTATTTTTAGCTTGTTATTCATGGGCTGAAGTTTGAGTTCAATTTGTGGTAATGAAATTAAAGAATTCATTTTAATCAAATATGCAGGATGCTGATAAGATAACTTTAATAAAGAATGTTGAAAACATCTAAGAAATGTAACCAAATACATAATGGAGAGTTATAAGTTATGCAAAAATGTAAGTTAAGGCTTAATAATTCATATTGGAAAGATGCCCTGGCTACGAAAGGACATTCAGGGAGAGGGACAACCACGATGGATTTCACCATCCTCCAGTCCAGAGCATCCCTGTAAACATACATTCATTCACATTTTGCTAACAGAACACCCACGAAAAACATCAGCAATATCACCAGCTGGCACAATGGCAAACTAAGCCAAGACTCTTGAAGCCAGTCTGCTTGAATTCTTCCTACAGGCTCTAAAGCCCATTGGGAATACTGTAGAAGCCATTCTGTGTCAGAAATTTTACATTATTCTAATGAAATGCAAAGGATAGAAATGTAAGAATGTTTTCTTTTTTTTTTTTTTTTTTTTGAGACCAAGTCTCACTCTGTAGCCCAGGCTGGAGTGCAGTGGTGCAATCTTGGCTCACTGCAACCTCCAACTCCCAGGTTCAAGCAATTCTCTTGCCTCAGCCTCCTGAGTAGCTGGGACTACAGGTGCATGCCACCATGCTCAGCTAAGTAGAGACAGGGTTTCACCATGTTGGCCAGGCTGGTCTCGAACTCCTGGCCTCAAGTGATCCACCCACCTCAGCATCCCAAAGTGCTGAGATGACAGGCATGAGCCACCACGCCTGACTTCAGAATATTTTCTTCTCTTTTTTTTTTTTTTTTTTTTTTTGAGATGGAGTTTTGCTCTTGTCACCCAGGCTGGAGTGCAGTGGCACAACCTTGGCTCACTGCAACCTCTGCCTCCCAGGTTCAAGCAATTCTCCTGCCTCAGCCTCCTGAGTAGCTGAGATGACAGGCACCCGCCGCCACAGCCTGGCTAGGCTATGCATATTTTTGGTAAGATGCAGTTAGTTCCTGAAAGGAGGGTATGAAACGAAGGATAGCTATCTCTGGTTTAAAAAAAAAAAAAAAAAAAAAGCCAGAAATTTGTAACATTGCAGAATACTTTATGAATTTTCCAGTCATCCCCTTCATAATTCTATATTATTGATAGAATTGTTTCATTTTCAATTTCTTTAAGTTTTACCTTGGCAAATTGCTATGTATGAAGTGATGCAAAATTTAACACAGAAACAAAGATAACAAGGTATAATCAAACGAGCCCTGAAGTAGGAGTCAAGAAAGCTAATTCCTAACAATCACTTGAATAAGAAATAAAAAAATTGTAAAATATAAAACATACATAAATAAGAAGTAGTATCTATTACTTCTATAGACAGCAAGCTAATGCACAGGAAATTTTTTTTTTTCCAAATTAGGTCTGTCATCTTTTTACAACTTTAATGAAAGAGGCTCAGGCTTAACTACAAATATCAAAGCTATACAATTGCTAGATAATCATAGAACTTAACTACGGGCAGAGTTAACAACTAGCTATTATAGGCCAGGCATGGTGCTTATCCCTATAATCCCAGCACTTTGGGAGGCCGAAGAGGGAGAACTGCTTGAGTCCAGGAGTTCAAGACCAACCTGGGCAACAAAGTGAGATCCCGTCTCCACCAAAAAAAAAAAAAAAAAAAAAAAGTTAGCCAGGTGTGGTGGCATGCTCTGGTTGAAGTGGGAGGATTGCTTGAGCCCAGGAGGTCAAGAGGCTACAATGAGCCGTGATTGTGCCACTGCACTCCAACTCCAGCCCGGGTAACAGAGCAAGAGCTGGTCTCAAAAAACAAACAATTGATTATATGACATTTTTTTCTCAACTATTATCTTACTAATTCAGTGTTTTTATAAAAATTTTAGTTTATGAGATGACATCAAAGTGATCTAATAAATAAGTATGTCAATTAGATTGGTGAGCTATAGTTTCTTCAATTTCACTTTAACATTAAAAATGTAATTTTCAGTATGGCTTGGTGCTATGGACTGAATATTTATGTCCTCCCCAAATTCCTATGTTGAAATCATACCCCAAGATGCTGGTTATTAGGAGGTGAGGACTTTGGGAGGTGATTAGGTCTTGAAGGCAGAGCAGGGTAACATTAGTGGCCTTATAAGAGAGACCACAGAGAGCTAGCCAGCTTCTTCTACCATGTAAGGACACAGCAAGAGGGCACCTTCTATGAGGAACAGGCCCTCACCAGACACTGAATCTACCAGCACCTTGATCTTGGACTTCCCAGCCTCCAGAACTATAAGAAAATAAATGTCTACTGTTTATAAGCCACATTGTTTACAGTATTTTGTTATAGCAGCCCAATGGACTAAGATACTTGGATTCAGAGTTCTCTCCCAAGTCAAACACTGGGAAGGGCTTGGAGAAAATGGTGGCCATGTGTCAAGCCTGGAGCAGTGTCATCCTTCAGACATCGAAGATGCTGGTGTCAGCATTGTTGACACACTCCAGCATTGGTCCTTACAGTGGAGGAAGGCTCCTCTTCACACAGCAGACATGGCAGAGAAAACGGATACAAACTAAAAGTAGGTATCCAGCAGTCAGGTGCGGTGGCTCATGCCTGTAATTCTAGTGCTTTAGGAGGCTAAGGTGGGAGGATTGCTCGAGCCCACGAATTCAAGACCAGTCTGGGCAACATAACAAGACCAAGTCTCTACGAAAATAAAAATAAAAACCAGACAAAAGTAGGTATCCATAGTGCTCTGTGTCCATTAGATGTTAGTGAAAGGATTCCAGTTGAGAGGAACAACATTTGAAGTCATTGTTATTCCCTCCTCCATTAATTCCATTAATCTTCCATGGTTTCAGGTTCTCTGTGTAGCATATTAATGCCTGCCACAAGGGTGCTATCAACCAGAATCTTCACTGAATCTTCTTTGTCTGAACTGCACATATCTCAGAGGAGAATAGAAAATGCGTAAGGACACCCGTGGCCCATGCATTGACACTGTCATAGATAAAGCATAGTTACTCGCTATCAGATAAGTAAAATGCTAACGCTTGGTGCTGTGGAATAAGAATTCTCCGATGTTTACTTTTTAGCCCTTTTTTAGCAAAGGAATTCCAGAAGTTGCTTTTAACATTAAAGGAAAGCTTACAGACAGTCTCCTACCCCTCATACACCCTGCCTCCTGCCTCAGTAAAGCTTCAAATAGTTTGTTTTAAAATGAACTCTAAATGTAAATGGACACCTAAGTCATTACCTCCAGCGAGTCACTTTCACAGTCTCCTTCCTCTGTGCTTCTCCCCTTCTCTTCGGTAATGGTGTTCACCATCTCAAAAAACCTACAATACAAGTTAGCACATGAGCATTCATAACACAAACAATAGTAAATATAAGCAAGTACATCTCAAAGTGACTTCAGAACCCAAACTGAGAGCTAAGAGAGTCTCTAGAACCAGGCAATATCACACTATCAAGATCACGTGAAAAATATAATTTTTCAAAAAGAAAATATAGGTTGGTAGGATTTTCTAGAAATTTCTAACCTAATGCCTCACTTCAAATACATTTTTCTTCAGGAACCCTTCTTGTAAAGTTTTTTTTTTTTTTTTTTTCTGGAGACCATTTCAGAGACAAGCAAAGTGATTACAGTGAGAAACAGATTGGCATCCTGCTCGCTGTGGCTAGGCCATTCGGAGAGGAGGCTGATGGTCCACAGACATAAAGCCAGGAAGCACTGTGAACAAGGGCTGATGATCCCACAGGCAGGTCATGCTATGCGATGCCAGCCTAAGGGAAGAGCAGGTTATGGTGTGACAAGAAAAGTTTCCCTAACACAACTCAGAACCTTTCTTACCCACCCATCCATCCATTCATTCAACAAATACTCACTGAGTGTCTACTAGGATAAAGAACTGTTCTGGCCATTGAGAGCATGATGATCAACAAAGTCTATCTTGGAATTTGGACCCCATTGATGGAGTTCATATGTGGTATCAACTTCCTCACTCTTCCTGTCTCTATACACATTTCTTGGAGGCCCATGACAAGAAAAAAATTTCCAAGCCTGATTGGAATAACAGTATGCGCTATTAAACAGCACAATGAGTGAGAGAGAAAAGCTAGTTCAACCAAAAGGAAGAATAAAGTGAAAGATCAAAAAAAAATCTGGTGTTACAGACATGATTTAAGATCTGGGTTAAGGATTTGCATCAGCCACTCATGCAAAAATTTTCAATATGAACATCTCTAGGCAGAATATAACACTCGACAGTGGGATGGGAGCACTAGTGTAATTTTTAGAAGCTTGCATTCTGAAGTCTCCTGTGCCTGGTTCAAACCCCAGATTTTTATGCTTATTGACTACATGATTTTAGGCTATACTCTCCAAGACTACTTTTTTTATTCTTTTCAATAAAGATATTAATACTACCCATCTAATACAGTTTCTTTGAAGACTGAAACAAATATTAGTTCTGGGGCACACACTTCATAAATCTTAGCTATAATTATCATAGAAACAAGTCAACAGACTTGAGAATTTAAGTGTAAGTAGAGAATTAGTCCATACGAGAGCTGGGAATTTTCTTATTTCCAAGTGTTTTTTTCCCCCTACCATATGTTTTATGATAATAAAGATAAAGCTTGAGCCAAGAATTGTGGATTCAACAAACACTTTTCTTTTTCACACCAAGATAAAAATGAATGACTGTATATTGTAGCTAGCATATCACTTACAATGAAGTCAAATAGTAATTATTTAAATAAGAACAATCCCCAGCAAAATTCTGAGTCCAAACTAACTTTCACCTATACTTTGGCTTTTAAATTATCACTCACTTCTCTAGTTTCCCACAGTCAATCATAGTGTTCTAAAGAAGTAAGAAGAATTCAATTATTAGCCCAAGAGAAACATACAATGGAGAAAAACACGTACAATGCAGTCCATGGATTTTTGGATGATCTCTTTTATTGGTACAGATCAGATCAGTGGCTTTTAACACAGGCTTCACCCCCACCAGAACGTCCAATATAATTAGTCTGAGGTGGGGGCCATGTATGTTTTTTTAAATCCTACCAGGTGAATCTAACTAATGTGAGCCAAGGTAAAGAGGTACTATTGTAGATAATAGTGAGATGATTTTTTTTTGTTTTTGTTTCTTTTTTTTTTTGAGACGGAGTCTCGCTCGGTCGCCCAGGCTGGAGTGCAGTGGCGCGATCTTGGCTCACTGCAAGCTCCGCCTCCCGGGTTCATGCCATTCTCCTGCCTCAGCCTCCCCCGTAGCTGGGACTACAGGCGCCCGCCACCACGCCCGGCTAATTTTTTGTACTTTTTAGTAGAGACGGGGTTTCACTGTGTTAGCCAGGATGGTCTCCATCTCCTGACCTTATGATCCACCCGCCTCGGCCTCCCAAAGTGCTGGGATTACAGGCGTGAGCCACCGCGCCCGGCCAATAGTGAGATGATTTAAAAGAATTTGAGAATGAAAATTCTGGTAATCACATACAGTAAGTGAGCACTTAAAATATGAATTATAATATTTAACAATTAACCAATAAGTCTTAGTTAATGTTTTATCTGTGGGAAAATAAGTTATGACTAAGATAAAGTTTGACTTATTAAAGAAACCCCCCAAAATCTGTGAAATTTGTGACATAATTATAAAATATTAGCCCAAATAAAATATTTATACAACCACATAGCCATGAATTCTTCACAGGAGGTACATGTTCACTCATTAGTTGAAAATAATGATTAGGTAAGAAGAATCTTTTTCACACACAATGACTAATACGTACTTTTTACAATGAAGTTCTGTACAGAAATAGATTTGGAAATCATCAGAATTGTGGAGCACATAAAGAAAGCAGCATCTTTCTTCAAATTTAGAAATACTGAAACCAACAAACAAAAAGGCATTATTCAGAGAACTATCAATTCTTCTACAGTCCTATGATGAAAAAGAAATAAGTTTTAAATTCAATCCCATTTCTATCAATGTTGTTTATAACAAGAAGTTATAAATAGCACTTTAAAAAGTGATACTTCCTGCACCACACTACTAAAATTATTTACTCTTCTGAGAGGTGTCCTCCTCCTCGTCTCTGCGGAGCAGGGCTGCTCTAGGGTGTGGCAAGCACACGTAAACTACACATCCTTTCAACAGAGCAGGGAAAGGTGTCCTGCCTACTACACTATTCTGTGTGCTGGGAGGAAAAGCATAAATACCAACTGGCTGGCTGACCTTGGTGATTCTGGTGCTATGCAATCTGTAGAACAATGAAATGTTTCCAAAGCTAGGCAGGCAATTTGTGGAGGCAGTAAAAGCACCTCATTCGTTATAGAGATTTTAGAGGAGTGAAGCAATGCGCAAGTGCGCTCGGTTAGGACTCAGTGAGTGGCTGACTTTATGGCAATATGAAACAGTTTTGAGTCAACCCACTAGGCCATGCTGTTTTATGCCAGGGCTTGGCAACCATTTTCTGTAACAGGCCAGATAGTAAAATACTTTAGGTTTTTCAGGCCAAACTATGTAATTCTGCTGCTGAAGCATGACAGCTGCCTAAGAGGATGCATAAATGAATGAACATGGCTGTGTTCCAATAAAACTTTATTTACAAGACAGGCGAGGGACCAGATGTAGTCCATGGGGCATAGTTTGTCAACCCTTATTTTGTGCCTTTGTGCCTGCTGTTCCTTCCATTTGGAATGCATGTCGTTTTTTACTTTTAAAAGAAACTCTATTCATGATTTAAGGCCCAGCTTAGACCTTACCTTCTCTCCCTGCCCTACTTCTGCCCTAAACAGAAAGACTTCCTCTTATACCTGTGTCCTCTGAGTATACTTCTTTCATTGCTCTTCTCACACTGTATTGTCATGAGTTGTTAAATGTCTGTTCCTCTCCCTGCTGGGCTGTGAATTCTTCAAGAGAGGAGTTGATGTCTTAGTCATTTTTGCATCTTTGGCAGAACAGGACTCAACATTTGACACACAGCTCGTGCTCAGTTAATGCCCACTAACTCGAGCTGTGCAAGTTCTGAGGTGACGCAAGGCAAGCTGCTGACCTAGTTGGATTTTCTTCCATAGTTTGTCATCTCTTCTTTATGGAGGAGGAGGCCAGGAAGAATGAGCTCTCTTTGAAGTCACAGACTACAACTCAAGTTTCTCAGCATATAAGCCAGCAATAGTAAGATAGTAGCAGGCTATGTATAAGTCATAAATCACAACAACTGTTACATAGGGCTACCATACCTAATTAAAGAAAATTTATTCATTGGAAAACAGATATGATAAAGTGAAATTTACATTTACCATACTTTCTTAAGTGGATTGCTTAAAAATGCAGCAATAAATAGTGAATGCCTTGCTAATGACTGGCTTTAAAAATTAAATATTAAGAGTACAGTTTTATTTGAGAAAGTATCGACTGAAAGATATATAATGAGTCAGTCCATCATCTTGCTTGTTTCTGTTCAGATCATTCATGAGGTAACAGGTAACTTTACCAAGAGAACTCCAATTATTAGTGACTCAGACCGCTCTACCAATTTATGCTCTAATAAAACCAATTATTATTATTCCAAAAGCAACAGGATATTGCATAACCAGGCTGCAAAAATCTGTTGTCTCTCATTGCTATGACGTGGGGGTAAACAGTAGTAAGCACATCTAATTTGGTTTGAAATTTGCAAGAGTTGATTTAGCGTGAGCTTCAATAGAACAATTATTTTAAGACTTAACCACTGACTCTTGATTCTTAAAAAAAAAAAAAAATCTTATTTCTAAATCCCAAGAAATGGCATTTTCTAAGCTACTGGCACTGTGACAGCAGTCAGAACTGAACCAAACTGAAGTTCAACACTGTAATCTCAAGATCAATTCAGGAAAGTGACCTTACAGAAAGTTTTTTTTTTTTTAATGGACTCCTTATCATCTGAAGTCATTAATATTAGTGGCAGGGGCCGGGCGGGGTGGCTCACACCTGTAATCCCAGCACTTTGGGAGCCCTAAGCGGGTGGATCACTGAGGTCAGGAGTTTCAGACCAGCCCGGCCAACACGGTGAAACCCTGTCTCTACTAAAATTACAAAAATTAGCTGGGCATGGTGGCATGCGCCCATAATCCCAGCTACTTGGGAGGCTGAGGCAGGAGAATCTTTTGGACCTGGGAGGCGGAGGTTGCAGTGAACTGAGATCATGCCACTGCACTCCAGCCTGGGCGACAACAGCAAAATTCTGTCTCACAAAATAACACAACATAACATAACATAACATAACATAACATAACATAACATAACAAACTAAACTAAGTGGCAGGACACAATCTAGTAGATGGCATGTGTGCTTTGGATCCACGCAAAGGGAGATGAGTTCCTGGTATACCAAAAGGACAGAAATCATCCTATTACATAAACCAACAGCTCAGCTAAAGAGGACCTCCACATGGCTGAGTGTAATCTACATTTTGATTCTGGTCCATAGTTCACATTGACCCCACAGTTACATTTTAAGTAGGTCAGGAGCACAGAGTCAGTTCAACCAGCAGTGAACATTTTGTTGCAAATCTTTTCCTAAAGGAGATAGTGACACTGAAGAAGGTTGGGCATTTCCACCAATTGAACGATTCTTGACATTCCTTGTATTTTAAAATCATGATTAAAAGTTCTATCCAGCCCATGAATAGTGGAGAAAAATGTCTTATAAGTAAACAAAAAGTACCAAGGAAACTTACCTCACTCCCCTGACAGAAGAGGCACTAAAATTCCACTCATGTATACCTTTCTAGAACAACAACAAGAAAATATACTGAGTCATCCAAATGGAAAATAACATAACAACAATAATTTTGTTTAATTATTTTTAAAGTGATATACACAGCCATTTTTCCTGGTACACTATTTTTCATGAAAGAATTATCTGGATGGAAAGCACTATTTATTCTCAAGTCACAAGGGTAATGATTACTCTACTTAATAATTCCTGTACTTCAATAAAACAGCTTCCAAAAGAGCCTAGGAGAATTAGTCTCATTAAATTCTAAAACTTGATATCTAGTAATAACTGTTGTGTGTTAATTTTTAAGTAAAAAACCTCAATGATCAAGGTAATTCTATGATTACAGTTGAGAAATACTTCTTTTCTGAGAAAGATAAACATTAATTTGAATAACATCTCGGCAAGGTTTTAAAGATAACTATTTCTGAATTATCTTAGGATTTCCAACTAAATAGGCGGTTCTATTTCTTCAGAAACTAGTAGAACAAGAATGTACGTGAACACACATGTGTACAGTGCCCATCATAACTACAAGGTATTGCTACCTAATTTATGCAAAATTCCATATGCTAATAAAGTTTGAACATAAAAAATTCGATTGTCATAATCTAAACATGGGTGATTTGCAGAGCCAAGGTAAAGAAAAATGTGGGAATTTATTTCTTGAGTTTATTACTAAAGCTAAGATAAAATTATTATCAAATTCATATGTCCCTAAAATAAATTACAAAATGGGTCATATCCCTTTAAAAATATGTCAACAGTATAAAATAGCATAAATATTTTTACAGAAATAAAGTAGTTTATCCATGTGTCTAAGTTGAGCAAGTACAGTACAGCAATAAACTGACACTGAAATTCAATTCTGTAAAGTTAAAACAACCAGGAAAAGGAGTTCTTACCCACCCACTGCCAGGAGGCTGAGGTCTTGCCTGGGCTAATGAAATGGGTGACAAAGCCTTGTGGCTCTGAGGTGGCCGAGAACACTCCTTTTGGCTAAAGCAACTCAAAAGCCACAATTTATATCTACAGCCCATAATTCTTTGCTAGGTCCATGCAACTTAAAAATAGATCCTCTCAAGTCAGATGTGAATTTACTAAAAAGCTAGTTTCAGTGCGTATCAGTCAGGTCACGGGGATGTGACCTGAATGAACGCAGAGCAAATTTTGTTGCATGAAGTCCAGGAGGGAAGATACCATAAAAAGGTATGCGGTGGCTCTCTTAACCAGAGTACAGAGGGAGTGAAATTAAAATAGCAGACTGCAGCCTCAGCTGGTAATTTGGAAAGTTGCTTCTAAATCCTGTTGGCCTCAGGTGAACTTCTAAATATATAAATATGACCCAGGAGCTGCAGCTGTTACCTGTACCCTAGTTGCGTACAATGCAGCCTTATCCTCAGAGCCTGCAGCTGAGCTGCTTTCCAAGACCATGTCCAGGAGCAGGAGGTGGGAGGCAAGTGCAGAGCTGAGGCAGTATGCAAACCCGCCCCTGAACACAGCAACTGGCAAATACTAACAAGACAGCACTGGTAAAACCCATCTTCTATCAATCCTTTTCTGGGAACAGCTAAGTAAAAATTTGGACTGGTTTTGTAGGAAAGGAGTGGAGCATTTCCAGAATGCTTGGTTCCTGAAAGGTTGCCAGTGCTGCCAGGGAACGTTCCATTTCAGTGATGTAAATAAAGCCCAAGCCCTGAGATGGAAGGTGGAAGGAGGCCTCCTTCCCCACCTGCCTGTAGGACACACCACAAGGAGGCGCTGATGAGCTATAAAGCCAACAGGTAGTTTAAAGGCTCCTGGGATCTGTCTGGGAATCAGGGAAAACAGCAAGGCCAAAGGCAGCGCTAGCGATAATTAGCCCCAACAGGCCTCAAACCAACACTCAACCTAATTTAATCAGCACAAGCACCATTTTCTAGGAACGGGTTAGCCTCAGATCCCAGGCCCCAGTTAGGGCTAGAATAGGAGCTGGAAGTTAATACTGTATTGACTGAAGGTGGCAGGAGTTATACTGTACTAGGCACTGTCGGCTCCCTCAGCAACTGTCATTCCCTCCTTCTCCTCTGCTGACAAAAAAATAAATTTTGCCCAGGTTCAGGTGGCAATGTTTATGAATGGTGAAATTGATTAGTCTAAATTGGCCACGGTAAGTCCATTTGCCTTGCTGGGGATGGGTGTAAGCATGGTCATGTGATACAACTTATGGTATAAAGGAGAGGGCTTGGCCCTCCTCCCTGGGATGCCGCCTGTGTGAGGTGATTCTTGGAATAGCTAGCTACTTAAGAACATGAGACTAACACCAAGAGTATGCAGAGAAGCCATAATTCAGAATTCTGATGCTGAAACTACCCTCAGAATCACCCCACCTCAAAATTTATTTTTTTCCATCCAGGCTGGAGTGTAGTGGTATAATCAGAGCTCACTACAGACTGGATCTCCTAGGCTCAAGCAATCCTCCTGCCTCAGCCTCCCCAGCAGCTGGGACTACAGGCACATATCACCAAACCTAGTTAATTTTTTTAAATTTTTTTGTAGAGACGGGGGTCTTGCTACGTTGCTCAGGCTGGTCTTGAACTCCTGGCCTCAAGCAATCCTCCTGCTCTGGCCTCCCAAATTGCTGGGATTACAGGTGTGAGTCACCATGCTCGGCCTGTAATTTCTTGTAATATGAAATACCATTTCTTTATTTAAGTTGCTTTTAGCAGGGAGTTTGTAGCAGAAAGCATCCTTGGTGGATGAGAGCATCAAATCATCTTAATCTAGAATCAGGGGTAAGCATGTTTCCCTCATCAATTTCCTGGGCCTTCTGTGAGTGGCCACTGGCCAGAGCTGAAGTGAGGGAGGAGAGTCAGCACTTAGTCCTCCACTAGGCCCCTGCCTTGTTTGATAATTCATGAGATAGGCCAAGGGTGCCCAAACTTCAACCCCCAAAAGGGGGGGAAATTCTAAATAACCATTTAAAACGCCCTGCAAATAACTTCTCTCTTCCTCAGTCTAAGTTTTTCTTTCATTGTACACATGCAGACTTTCTTCAAGGACTAACTTACTTTTTAGCAGCAACCATTCATTCAACAAAGAGAGAACTGTTAAAAGATCGGGATTTCAATTAATTTTACCCCTGAATGTAGAGTAGCTCTCTCTAAGAGTCCTTGGGAATTGGGAATTGGTATATAATGTGCTTAAAGTTTTGAAAGTTGCAGTATAAAGTATATACTAGCTCACAGAGCTATTTATTCCATATGTTAGAATAAAAATAGTGAGACGAGTGACTAAAGAAATAAACATGATAAATGAAAAGCTACATTCTCTATTCTAATTTTAGGAAAAATTTTTAAACATTCTATGATAAAAACAACCCATTTTTAGTTTAACATAAGACCTATTAAACTGGTTGCTTCTCTGTTATTTATAGTTGTTTTAAAGTAACATGGTAATAATAAAGTTTTTTTTGTTTTTATTGCTTGTCCTCCTTCCAATTTTACCACTTTTATTTTAAAAAATTGAGAAAATGGTAGTGATAATGAATACATTATGGATAGAATCAGGGTTTGCAAAGAAATTGACATGAATTCAGAATGGAAACTGATAGAAGAAAGCTTCAATTTTTGAACAAGGAGAATTTTTAGCACTAAAAGTTATAGGAAATAAGGACAACATAAATATAATTCCTCCTGATCGAAAGATGGTGAAAATGGAAAATGGACAGCACATAACTTAAATTTGTAACCCTATTTAATGTGCTTGTTTATATCCTAATATGTATCCTAATATTTCTTAGCATAATATAAAAATTATCTCTATAATTGTCACAAAACATAAGAGAATTAAAACGAGGCTCACTTTACTGAGCAAAGAACCTCCAGGAAGGAGAAAACAATAACAAACTGCTGGAAATAGTACTCATTTTCCAAAAATCTCGGCTTACTTTCTATTCTTTTTCTGTCTTCCAAATTCTTCTGGCTCTCTACTCATTCTCTAGGCCTTGCTAATCGCTAATTCCTTTAGCCTCACTCTGTTTCCAAGTGTCCTTGGATAACCTTGCTCTTTTCAATCAAGCCTTTGAAAATCTCTTCCTCCAGTCCTGCTCTCGTCTCCATAATGTTCATGTCTCCTAACTTCTCTTAGTTTTTGTAGTTTCCACTGGATGATTAGTGTATCTCAGCTTGTGAGAACCATGTATGTATATACTTGCACACATGCAAAACAATATAAATATTGCACTGCACTTTAAAGCAATATCACTAACATGTATATAGACAGTTACATTGATTATTCCCAATTTTGCCACTGGATGATTCCACTTGGAGTCTTGCCATTAGTTTCAACTAAACACGTCCGAAATGAAATTCCTCATGATTCCTCTACAACTCAGGTTTTCCTTCTATAAATCCTACCACTTTTATCAATGCAATCAAAACTTGAGTCACCTTACACTTATTCCCTCTTTTTAATCCTTCTTCCTAATTTGTGATTAAGTCGTATACTTTTCTTTCTAAATCATCTGTCCCTTTGCAGTCACAATTGTATTATTCCACTCTAGGATCTCTACCTGCCTCATATCTAGCTAGTTCCTCTAACAGTCTTCTCTGTGACCCTCCAGAGCCTCAGACTTCAGAAATCAAATGTCAAGACCAGATCAGTCTTATAGCTACACTAGCAACCATTATGGAGCACTTGTTCCAAGCCACTTAGCACTGTGCTAAATGATTTCCATTCATCCTCTCACTTAATCTTCACAACAATTCTATGAAGTACTGTTATTCTCATTTTACATATATGGCAACTAAAGCATGAGGAGTTGAAGCTGATGCCTAGGCCACAAGGCATGCAAGAGCTAACATCAACCTTCACACCCATGCACTTTGATGCTGACCCTGGGTTCATAATTCATATCCTGTTCTGCCTTCCTGCCAGCTCTCAGATTTTCAGAAACGTCAGTGACGTCCTGTTTCCTACCGACACGTTTAAAATTCTTCTTCCTAGCTTACATGGCACTCTAGAGTTTTATGTCATCCTGCCCAACCAATGATATCTCCCACCTCCCTCAACACGTTTCCCCTTGTGGAATGAGTCAGACTCTGCAGGCCCCTGAACGCCCCATGCTTGCTTTCGCTTTGGTGCCTTGGTTGGAATTCTGCCTTATTCTTCTAATCTAGTTTGTCTTCCTGTGTTAATTTATCTCTTCTAGTTCTACCCACAGCCAAAGTCCAGGTTCCACTTCCTTTAGCAAGCCTTCTCGAAGGACTCCATGCCTCACTGATCTTCCTCCTCACTGAATGCCACAGACCAAGAACCCATAGTGTCCTCCTGAGGAACCAGCACAGTCCCAAAGTCCACAGAACTCAAAAGAATGCTGGTAGATTGATTTGCTCTACTATCATCTCAACAGTGCTTTCCTCGGGTGTAGCATGATGCATTTCAACATAATTAAAATGACATGTTAGAAATGTTGCTGATGGGGTTGTTGGGGCAATGACTTCTTTCAAAGTCTTCCCTCTATTTACTTCACTCATGGAAGTGAGTCTCATGGAAAGCTATGTCTTAGCTGAAAGCCTGTCTTCAAAGTCCTTTGTCAAGGAAGTTTTCTGTTATGAATAAATTAGTATCACAAGTAACTTTTTCAAGTGTTTCTCCATACAATTGGCACTCCTAATAATGAAAAAGAATCAAGCTTCTGACTCTGCACATAGTGGCAAATATTGGCATGTGTAATTTGGGGCCTGTTGGGTGAAGATCCTTAAGTTACCACAACCTATTGGTAGAGTGTCTCTAAAATTTGGATGCAGCCAGTCCCAAACTGACTCGTAAAAGTGTCAGCTAGGACAGTGTTTCACAAACTGGGATTGGAGAAAGACCACAGTTCTGAAAGATGCTGCTTGGTATTCCTCAGTGCTACTAGAATGGACTTGGTGTTGAGAGTGTGAGAATGGATGGTTTTCTCCACGCTTATTATGTAATTTCATGTGGCCAACATTTAGTGTGCCTGCTAAAATACTAAGTTACAAGACTTAACATGACCAACTTTATCTAAACGTAGAACAAATTAAAATATAAATAACATGCCTTCTGGGTGCTGCTTAGTATCTATTCATTTTAAACACAAGATACTGCCCTTCCTAGAAACTATAGCACTGGGACTGGTGATTTCTTGCCACTCTGATAGAGGTCACAGGGCCTGGCCATGATTGACATCCAGGAGGGATCTGTCCCAGCTGATTTGGACACATCAAAGCATGGGACATTCTTCTTGCTAGATTATGGACACGCTGTGTTGTTTTCCTGTTGAACTTCCTAAGGTAGTGGTTCACATATGTGAGGTCTGACAGTCTACCTCATAGAATTGTCCTCAGTAGGTCTGACGTGCAGATTAGGAATCTGCAATTTATTTTATTTTATTTATTTATTTTTTGAGATGGAGTCTTGCTCTGTCACCCAGGCTGGAGTGCAGTGGCACAATTTTGGCTCACTGCAACCTCTGCCTCCCGGGTTCCAGCAATTCTCCTGCCTCAGTCTCCTGAGTAGTGGGGATTACAGGCAAGTGCCACCATGCCCGGCTAATTTTTGTATTTTTAGTAGAGATGGGGTTTCACCATGTTGGCCAGGCTGATCTCGAACTCCTGACCTCAAGTGATCCACCCACCTCGGCCTCCCAAAGTGCTGTGATTATAGGCGTGAGCCACTGTGCCCAGCTGGAATCTGCCATTTAATTAAACCAGCTCCCTGGGTGACTCTAATGCTGGTGTTCCAGGGAAACACATCTTGAAAAGCACCATCCCCAGGAACCAGCTTAGCCATAAAGTCAAGGATGTAATAATTCTTGAGCTACTACAATTGAGTAATTACTATGTTTACATCCCTGTTAAAGTTGTTATCAACCATGGCTGCACATCAGAATCATGGATAAATCTTCATAAAAATGCGTGTGTCCAAGCTTCACTCTAAGTATAAAGGATTCCAACTCAGTCGGTCTCCTGGGATCCAGGGTACTGCAGATAATTCTGACGCAGAGCCAGGTTTGTGCCCCAGTTCAACACCAACAACCTCCCAAATGATTATTCCCATGCCATTTAAAGGGCAAAGCAGGGTTAAACTCTGGGATTTCAAAGTTAGGGTTTAGTCCACATAATATGCACACTGCAGTGATTTATAATTGCTTTTGTTGTTACTGTAGTTAAGATATATTGAACATTTATTATATGCCAGGCTCTGTGAAATGCACTCTACCACATTATTTCATTTAACCTTCACAACAACCTTTTGAGGTGGACATTATTACCTCATTCTACAGATGAGGACACCATAGCTTGAAAAAGCCAAGTTGCCCAAGGGCAGTGGTGGGATTTGAATGCAGGTCTATTGACTCAAGTCCACATGTAAAAAACTGCAAGCCCATACTCCCAAATTTACTTCCTGCTTCCACTTCCTGCTTTATTTTTCCCTTCTCACTATTGAATATACCTATACATTTATTTATTGGTTTATTGCCCTATCTGAGTGGAAAGCAAGCACCACAGAGGCAGGAATTTCACTCATTTTGGACACAGCTGTTTCTCTAGGGTCTAACACCGTGTCTGGTAGTGCCTGGTCCAGAGTAAGTGCTCAATAAACATTTATTAAATGAGTAAGCTGATGAATGATGGTTAAATAAAATTATAAGGGCATTCTGGGAAACAGTTACGAGAAAGAAAATAAATGAACTATTTTTCCACAAGACTTCTCTCATTTCTGTTGGTTTATCCTGTGAACTGAAGCCAGGTCCTGAAAATGTCTGTTTTTAAAAAATAGTAGGATGATTTGTACATACATTAAAACTGATGAATACAGAAGTGGAAAGGCTTATCCACATGACTGCTATGAGCGGAAGTGAGACTGTCTTAAGATCTTTCTCAAAATAGGTGGTCGCACAGCCCACCTCACTTTGTGCACAGCACACTGAGTCAGTGGCTAATCTGAGATTTGGCAACTACTTAGATAACAAAACAGCTAGGTGTAATGATAACTATAATGGTACCAGTGTAAGATTAAAAGTGGCATCATTCTGACAGGCTTCCTAAAATTAACATATGCATATTTTATGTCATGTATTTTAAGTATTAGTTCTTTGGTGCATAACTTACGGCATGAATTTACAAAAGAGAAATATTCCAATTCTGAGTATGCTTTGGATGGTTATGCCATCTATAATAAAAATCCAAATAGTTCATTTTATTAATATTGATAAAAATTCATAATTCAAATTTAACAAGTTTTATAATACAGAATGCATTTATGCCAAGACAGACACATAGCTGAGCTATTTCTTCTTAACTAACACAGACATTTGCTGGAGTATGTAAATGCTAGAAGGGTGTAAAGTCCTTTGTTACTAATGCTCTTGTGTTAATAATTGCACAATTTACCTTGTCATCAGGAAGCACGTGCCAAATAGAGATTGTCTTTTCCTCAACTTCATTGTTGATAGACAAGTAAGAAGGTTGATAGATTTTGGTTGGTTCTAATATTAATACCTTGAAAAGATACGGCAAAGAAACTAATATCAGTGACTTAAGATTGAAACCACTTAGAGCTTCTGTAACACCCCAGCACCACCGTAGAGGATTATTGGATGAGCTTCTGAATCGGTTCCTGCAGTAAACCATTTCAACTTCTGATTGCTATTATCCCTATGAATCCTCCAGGCATTTTACAGTGTTTATCAATTATCATAAGGTTCAATAATGCATCACCTTGTATTGCTAATAAGCTTAGAAATAAATTTTTGAAGTCCATATATGGGCTCAGCTATCCTCAGGGTATCTACTAGTGATAACTTTAAAAAATCTTCTATTTTATCACGTACTACATAAGCTATTTCTATAAATATAAATGTGTCAAAGAAAGACAGAAAAGGTCCATACATAGAATGTCACATCCTTATTTTAGTTTTTCTGCTATCACACTTTATCATACAGATGTAGTAGTATGGTTTTCATACCCATGTAAATAAATTTAGAAATGGTTTTGGTTATTCCTGAGTTTTATATATAAACCAAAAAAACAAACTTAGCTATATGAAATAATAAACACGTTTTTGCACTGCCTTCCAGATGAAACTGGCATCTTCAATAATGATACATTTAGCCTTGTAAGAGAAAAAGAGAAATAAAATTTGTTCCTATTTTGAAGCTCTATGAGGAGTATGTGATAAATGAGTTGAGAATCTCATCAAAGGACAGCATGAAGTATTATATTATTACTAATATCTCGCATTTGGAGTGAATAATACTAAAATAATACACATGCTCTGACTTCAAAGGTACTACAATTCATTATCTACTTGTATAGATGCTTAAAGGCATCTTCCGGGCCCAAATTTCCTAGGCAGACTTCACTAGGAATGTTTAAAAAAAGAAAAGTCAATACTTAACTATTAGAGAAACTGGAATAGTCTTTCTTTCTTTTTTTTTTTTTTTTAGAGACATGTTGGAAACAAGATTTTACTGAATTCCAAATTGGTCCAATTTTGGAATAGTCTTTCTACTCTACTGCTTAACACTCAAGAAAATTATCTTTAGAACTAATCTTGAATCAAGCAAGTTTTCCAAATAAAAGTGGAGGAAAACTCCTTCAGAAGGCTCCACCCATAAGGAATTACAGATTCATAATACAGTAAAACATGAAATGCACCCTTAGAAAGACGACACAAGAATCTGGGCATATTTGTTTTACTCTAAACTTACCTTAACAGTGCATTTACTTAAGGTACAGGGAACTAGAGAAAGGGAGGTAGAAAAACCAATTTTTCTTTACTCTTTGAATATTAAAAATGTTAAGGGCTCCAAGAATTCTCAGTCAGTCTCTAGCTGTGAAAATAAGATGGGCTATGCCACAAATAAACACACAGTGAGAGTCCATAAGTGAACATATTCCGACTCAGGAACAAACTCATCCAGTGAATCAAAATCTTAATTCCAATCAACAGAGACATAAGCAGTAATGATGAATAATGAAAATCATTTTCCCATCTAAACTTTGCAGAAACGGTGCTCTCATATCTGAGTATCACAATGTATATGAAATCAAAATAATAGAGAATAAAAGGTGGGTTTCCCAAAACATCATCCAACTCTCTTCATTGACAAGTGAGAATATACCCCATTCCCAAATTATGTGGGCACACTATTATATTCAACAGAAGAAAAGAAAAGCACTAACTCCTCTCTTGTTAAATTATGTCTTTATTGTCATCTCAATATTTCTAACAGATAAAATCTGAACTATGTGTCCCTAACTTGAGACAGGAAATAAAAACAAGGTTGTAACTATCACTGTCTAATATTTGTTGAGCTCTTTGCTCTATCCTTGAAATGACAAAATGTGAGAAATGCATAGCACACATTACAGAGGTCACAGAAAGGCTGGGAAACAGACCAGGGAATGGAGGCAATTTGACAAAGCCTTAAAGCTAGATACACCTCACTTATGAGTTTATATATTCTTGCTTTTAGTTTCTTGTTTTTAGGTTAATATTATAATTAACTGCTAATTTCATGTATCTGAATCAAAAAGGAAGACTGCAAGGCCTATAAAGAACAGATATTAACCAGATGTTTAAATTTCTACAGAGTCTTTGAAGTACCATACTTCTCTCCTTCCTCTCTCCTGACATTAGATAATGAGTTGATGGTCTCCAAACTTTTCACTGTAAGAAGGAAAGGAAATATACCAAGCGGAGAGGTAAGAAAAAAGAATAAATTGAAGTGATAAATGATGGTACAATTCAAATCATTTCCCAAATAAACCTTCAATTTTCTTTTGCCTAGAGTCACAGTTAATTCTTGGAGAAATGAGAATGAATACAGTATTGAGATAAATAAAAACAATCAAATAATATTTTCTAAAATAGGCCATCCTGGATTTTATTTAGATACATTTCAAAAGAAGGATAATGTTATCATCCTAATCAATACCTACTGCAACCTTTGTAGTGTGAGTCACGGAAGATGCTATGCTAAGGACATAACAAGTCGCAGTGACCAAGATCGCCCCACAGGTACTAACAGGCTGCCTTTCTCTATGAGGG
Source organism: Nomascus leucogenys (assembly GCF_006542625.1). Taxonomy (NCBI): domain Eukaryota; kingdom Metazoa; phylum Chordata; class Mammalia; order Primates; family Hylobatidae; genus Nomascus; species Nomascus leucogenys. The sequence goes on from NC_044383.1 coordinate 122,838,480, forward strand.
AGAGCACGGGTGGCAAATTCCAGAAGTGGTTACAACTTATTACCCAAATATTGGTCCTGTTTTTCTGCTATGCTATCATGGATATTGAGATTTAAAAATCATCTATATGGCTTTCATTATTTTTTAAAGCAATATCTTTACAGTTTCTGCTGTGCTTCATCATACATGTAAATATAAGAAAACAATCAAGCGGTTAATCCTAAAGCAATTTCCATTAAATTTGGAGCTTCTTGGTAGACTGGCATTTTCTGGAACTCACACAGGTGAAGTCGTTGTAGGAAAACTCAAGAAGAACTACAAAATTGTACAATTTTGTCCTCTGTGTAACAACAAACTACAGAAAAGAAGTTTTGAGTACCCGAGTTATGAATTCTGATGTAGAAGTAGTATTTAGAGATGAGGGGGAAAACACTGTACTTTAGAGTCTTGTCACAAAAAGACAGACCCCAAATAAGCCACAAAGTTTCAAGAAGGAAATGGATTACTGAGAAAAATCAAATATGCCATAAATATGTTGGCAAGATAACACCTATGTGCCTACCACTTGCAGATAACTAAGTGTTAACATGCTGTCATATTTGCTTCGAAATGTTTTCTAAAGAAATGAAATGTTGCAAATAAAGTTGAGGTCTTCAGGATCCCTTACACAATCCTATCATCCCCTTCCCAGACAGAATCCCAGAATATTCAGCAATTCCCATGCCCACCAGCAGGCTCTAAAAACGCTCTTGTCTCCATAATGGTGTCAACCGTTGTAAAATGTTTTAATTCTTTGAGTCCGATGGGCAAAAAAATAGTGTCTCATTTGATTTGCATTTTCTTGACTAACCAGAAGTTAATTATCTCTTCATATAAATTTTTTATTCTTTTTATTTTTATTTTATTTTATCCATTTATTTATTTTGAGATGGAGTTTTGCTCTTGTTGCCCAGGCTGGAGTGCAATGGCATGGTCTCGACTCACTGCAACCTCTGCCTCGCAGGTTCAAGCGATTCTCCTGCCTCAGCCTCCCAAGTAGCTGGGATTACAGGTATGCGCCACCACACCTGGCTAATTTTGTATTTTTAGTAGAGGCAGGGTTTCTCCATATTGGTCAGGCTAGTCTCAAACTCCCAACCTCAGGTGATCCACCCACCTTGGTCTCCCAAAGTGCTGGGATTACAGGCATAAGTCACCACGCCCAGTCTCTTCTTATTTTGCTTATCACTTTATAGGATTTTTTTGCATATTTGGCAAATTGACCATTTTGCACAGTTTTATAAAACATTTTCTCCCTGCCTAGCAGTTCCTATTTGGCATGTTCACGGTGTTTTTTTTTAATCAAACAAAAATATCCATTTTTTAGTGAAATCAAATTGGTGAATATTTTCCTTTAGGACTTAAAAGTCCCTTTCTTGCTTAAGGATGCCTCTCTGAACTGGTGTTTATACCTATATTCTCCTAACTTCTCACTTAATATTTTCTGGTTTATTTTTTATATTCACTTATTTATATTTATATTATGACAAATTCTGTCAGACAAATATTTTTTATGTTCACTTATATTATGACAGACAAATTCATACGATACTAATCTAAATGGGCTCAAAGTGACTAATTTGAATGGTTTCCTTTCATAGCCAGTTTTCTAGTCGATCAAGTCAACAGTCAATTAAATACCTGAATTCTATGTTCTCTTCTTTCACTACATTTACTGCTACTGACAGCACCAGCTACAGGCAAGCTGCCAGCTCATTCTAAGGTAAGTATTTTCCTAGGCTACACATTATCTAGGCTAGAAAATAAAGTGAAGTGTTTCAGTTAGAAAGGCTTTCGCTTAAGGACCCTGCTGAGCTCAAGGCTCCATCTGGAAGCAAGAGTAAAGCATGCTCATGTCAGCAATGGATTTAATTAAGTGAAGTAGATGATCCTATCAACAAGAACTAGAAAACATGATTTCACAAAAAGAATTGAGAACTGTCACCACCTCTGAGTATGGAAGATAGAGATTAGAGAGCTCAGAGAGATTTATGGCATCACTTTGATGTGGAAAGAAATTTGTACATACAGGGAGTTGCCAGTAATTCTTGCATTGGATGCTGGACAATATTAAGAACTATCAGGAGGGGCATGGCACCATCTGAGAAGAGCAATAGATTTTTTTAAAGTGTGTGTGTGTGTGTGTGTGTCTGTGTGTGTTATACATTTAAATCTATATATCTGAAGTCCACTAGAGACCAGCCAAAATGAGTTGCAGACCAGAAACTGCAAGTCATTATTTCCCACGGTCTAAAATGTTGTAAATAGTGATTGGGGATATTACATCTAACTCTGACCCACCTGGGTAATGGGTAGTGGGGATGGGATAACAATGCAGGTAAGCCTGATACTTTTCACCACAATACAGGAGATAATACTGAAGACCATGTCAATACAACTGCAGTATTAAGGAAAAGCATACATTGGGCTGGCCTGAAGCTAAGCCAAGAGACAATCTTTGCATTGCTTCGGAAGTGCACTTCACCACTTATGAAAAGGAACCACCCAAATTCCATGGCAAAAACATAAAAATAGATCTCATTTCTCTGATTTTGAGAAGTTATTTTTAAAAGTAAGCTAACGCAAACCCACGTGCAGGAAATAAAGGTATTAACCAGATGACTGCAGTTTCAGGGCATAAAAATCAGCCCCCAAGCACTGATACAATCACAGTACAAGATGTTCTTTAAATAAAGAAACGTACTTAGATTTAAAGGAAGAGTACTCACTGGAAACCTAACCACAGTAACGTCTGTCTTTGTGGCCTCGACCAGGAAATCCATCCAAAAGTCCACAAGTTCTTGCTTGGCCACAGGCTGTTCTGTGGTCAGTTTCACAAAATGCTTATATATCAAAATTGTCTCTACAATAGACTTGAGGTACCTGAGAAGGAAAAGATACAAAACATGTAACAGACAAATTTAGAACCACCTGTTCCCATGTATCCCAGTCTAATTCTGTAAATGTAATTTATATATGACATTAATAGTTATGCATTCAGATTCACCAAACGTTATTCGTTATTTGTTACACATCATGTGCTTTCACACTTTTTTTTTTTTTTTTTTTTATGTTGAGACGGAGTCTCGCTCTGTTGCGCAGGCTGGAGTGCAGTGGCGCATTCTTGGCTCACTGCAAGCTCCGCCTCCCGGGTTCACGCCATTCTCCTGCCTCAGCCTCCTGAGTAGCTGGGATCACAAGCATGCACCACCACGCCTGGCTACGTTTTGCATTTTTAGTAGAGATGGAGTTTCACCATGTTGGCCAGGCTGGTCTCGAACCCCTGACCTCAAGTGATCCGCCTGCCTCGGCCTCCCAACGTGCTGGGATTATAAGTGTGAGCCACCACGCCCAGCCGTGCTTTCACACATTATCTCATTTCAATCTCACAAAAACTCAATAACGTTGGTTATTTTATCCCTATTTTATAGATGAGGAAACAGGCTTAGAGGGATTGGTAACTTGGACTAGGACCACACATCTAGTTAAAACATGAACTTTAAAATGCCTATATTCTATTCAAGGAAGCAGTTAATGCATTTGTTTTTAATTATGCTTCTTTGAGGAAGCTTTCCTAAATAGGCACTTCATAAGAGATCATTATTTAGCTCTGAAGCAACTCAGCTTACATATTATACAAATACCCTCAAACCTAATAAGACAGATGGTGCCTCAAAAGAAAAAGTTAGGAAAAATGAGGAGTGAGATAATTATAGGTGATAATAGCTATGCAGGCACTTTACGGACTATAAGCATGGAAGTTAACATTCCATAAAAATTAAGTTAGTGGAACCTTAAGGCACTGTTTTACGGCTGCGAGTACCATGGCATAGAATAGTGCCTGTTTTCTTATTAACAGAACCAGGATGCCTAAAATACTGCCATCAGAATGGTCACTGTAAAGAAATAGCAAATGTGACTCAATATCATGTGTGCATCTATTGGTTCCTTTATTTCATATCATTTGCTGAATGCCTACTGCTACACACAGTGCTGTGGGGGTAAATATCAAAAGGTGTTATAACACCAAGAATAAATATCCATGGAGATATGATTAAAGAGAGAGACAACTTAAAAAGCTATACCGTCAGTATCAAGAGAGGCATAACTAAAGAATGACAGAAACACTAAAGAAGGGACTTGGGTGTGAGGAAGGGCTCTAGGTCAAGGTCGGCTTTATGAGCAGGTGTGATGGATGAGTGTTCCCCGGAGAATGTGTGCATTGTGAGAAGCATGCTCAGCACGTGCTCAGACACTCATGCATGAAACCGGCAGTGTGGTATGAAGAGACAGCAGTGTAAACCCAGGGGTGTGACAAGAGCTGAGGCTGAAATGGCTAAAGGCAAATCTTGTTTGCTACGACAAAATAATGGACTTTATCCCTTAGGCTGTGAGGAACAATTCAACTATATTGATTTAAGGATTTCAGTGCAGGGGAAGTGTCAGGTGTGCATTTTTGAAAGATCACTGTGATCTTTAGAAAGATCCCTGGGGAGGATTGGCTAAAGGAGACCTGAACATGAGGAAAATTCTTTAAAAAGCCATGAGGGCCTAACATGGTGGTCTCTTCCTCACATGGTTTCTGTGATGAAAACAGCTGAGTCGGTGGCCTGGGCTCTGAGCAGCTCTGGAAAGAGGCTTTCACTATATCATGGTTAGCCTTTTAAAGTCTTTATAGATAATGGTTAATCGCTACATGTGATGCTAATAAAAATTCTTTTTCTTTTTTCTTTTTCTTTTCTTTTTTCTTTCTTTCTTTCTTTCTGTCTTTCTTTCTTTCTCTTTCTTTCTCTTTCCTTCTTTCTCTTTCTTTTTTCTTTCTTTTTTTTTTTTGGACAGAGTCTTGTCCTGTCGCCCAGGTTGAAATGCAGTGGCATGATCTTGGCTCACTGCAACCTCTGCCTCCTGGGTTCAAGTGATTCTCCTGCCTCAGCCTCCCAAGAAGCTGGGATTACAGGCACCCGTGATCATGCCCAGCTAATTTTTGTATTTTTAGTAGAGATGGGGTTTCACCCAGTTGTCCAGGCTGGTCTCAAACTCCTGACCTCAAGTGATCTGTCCACCTCAGCCTTCCAAGTGCTGGGATTACAGGGGTGAGACACCGCGCACCCGGCCAACGTTGTTTTTCAATATGGTCCTTAATGCAGATGGAATTTTGTTTCCACCTTTCCAATTACCACATAAATAATGATGAGATTTGGGTGCACTCCAAGAACAATATGAAATTAGAAAAACACACATATATAGGAAACACTCAAATGTGTCAGTCAAATCCTAAGAAGAAAAGAAAATCAAGAATGAGAATTCCAAAACTGAGATTAGATTACAGAGGAAACAAAGGGTGTATGTTTGGAGTAGAGGTCTAACAGCTGCAATAGAAATGTGGTCTCACGCCCCAAACATAAGTTATATTTGCAGGTGCAAAATGCGTGGCCTCTGCATGATTGACATGGGTGACACTGGCCAACCTGGGCCAGTGGGTTGGTCAATGTGCAGGACAGGCTAAGTCAGGAAACTGCTGACATCAGCTATGTCCAAAGTCATCAGAATTTATGTGTAACACATTTTATGAATATCACAATTTTCCTCTATATTCTGCATTTTATTTTATAAGCAAATAAAATCATCTAATTGTCAGTTCAATAAATATAATATGGGAACAATATGGAGCTGTTTATTAAAAATAATTGTATCAACATATAATAGCTAATTATTACCATGCTGGTGTCTTCAGTTTAAAAAGCTTTTCAGATGCTTGAATGACTCTCATATGGTCATTGGCTAGGACACTGGCTCCCAGAAAAAATCCAACTTCCCAGTAGCTCTGGAGTTTTTCCAAGTTTCCCTTTTTACCAAGAAGACTACTTAGCTTCACCCCTGGAATACAAACAGGAAGTAGAATGTTAAAAATGCACCCCAGACAGGTAGAACCAGGTTTTCACTAAAAAGTAAAATTAAGCTTTCATTCCTCTTTTCAGATTAAAACAGCTTTGTTAAGTTTCTGATTATTAAGGTGGTTTCAGTTCACTGTAAAAATAAGTCATAAAAAGGAATGGAACACTGATACATACCATAGATGAACTTGGAAAACATGCTAAATTAAATAAGCCAGACCCAAAAAGACAAAGGTTGAGTGATTCCACTTACAAGAGGTACCGATAACAGTCAAATTCCTAAACGTGGAAAGCAGGATAGAGGTTACTAGGGACTGGGGGAAGAAGGGAATGAGAAGCGATAGTTTAATGTGTACAGAGCTTTAATTTGAAAAGATAAAAAAGTTCGGGAGGTGAATAGTGGTGTTGGCTGCGTAACAGTGTGAATGTTCTTAATGCCACTGAAGCAACACTTCAAATGGAAATTTTTGTTATGTACATTTTATCACAATAAAAACTTTGGTAAAAAAAAATAGTAAGTCAGACTAACCAGAAAGGCACACAGAAGAAAGTGAAAATTAATCTTTAATTTAAAAACCCAAGGATAACTGCTATGGTCACTTTAATGTACATAAATCTAGAATTTTTATATATGACAGTATATGCATAAATTAAAAGGTCACAATACAAACATTGTTATGTAACCTTCTTCTTTGTCTTTTTATAACATAGATTCTTAAATAACTTAAAAGGAAAATCTCACCTTTTTTACGCTGAAATTCTATCAGTTGAAGTATAAATGTATACAGTATATATATTTTGCAAGAGTAAAATGCTATAATAATAATTTTAGACACAAAAAGTTATACACTTAAAACATTAAAGAAATAAGGAAATATGCCTGACGTGGTGGCTCACACCTGTAACCCCAGCACTTTGGAGGGCCAAGGTGGGAGGACTGCTTGAGCTCAGAAGTACTAGACCGGCCTGGGCAACATAGCAAGATTCTGTCTCATGAAAAAAATTTAAAAATCGAAAAAAAAGAAAAAACAGAAAAAAAAGGAACTAGACTGACAGATAATACTGTCTTGTTATGTCACTGTCTTAAAAGTCCTGAAATCTGGTAATGTAGATACTCCAACTTTGTTCTTTTTCAACACTGTTTTGGCACTTCTATGTTCTTAAGGTTTCATTAGATATTTTCAATTCTACTGTGTCTTGTATTATTTTTGCATTTTATTAGTATTTGTTTGCTTAAAAAGAATATATCCTTGTAGCATTTTTTGGTGCCACTAACATCCACCACATTAAATTGTTGGGAAAATTATCTGAGATTTAGGAATAAGGCAAAAAGGTAGGACATATCATTTCAATATCATACGAGAGGATAAGGCCACTCAAGGACTGTCTCAGGAAAGTGACGCTAGTTCATCTCATTATGTACCACTTATTAAAGGCTCCAGACATACAGAAGTTTACTTGTTAACTTGCAGACTTTTGTCCAGTAGAGATGCAAATTTCTGTAGAGTGGAATGAATAAATCCCTAAGATTTATGGCCTATGGACATAAAACAGCTTTTTTTTTTCCGTAATCAAACTCAGATATCTTATCTTAACATTTCTTTGTTGTCTATGAATAGAAATGTTTTTTGAACTGTACATTCCATCTTACTAGTTTCCATATTAGTTGAGTTAAATAAAATATTTTATATGTGTCTATTTCATATTTGCTGAGGGTCATGATTTTATATGTGTCCATTTTATATTTGATGAGAGTCATGATTTTACCTTTTTGAAAATTATCTGTGAATGAAATAAAATAACCTTTAAAATTTTTCATGTTACTTTTTATCATATAATTCCACTCAAACCACAAGTATTTCAGGAAAATGTCCATTTGGGAATTCTTCACATTTTGTGAGGGTAAAGAGGGAACAGCTTTGCCACTGCTATTTCACGAGATGAAAAAAAAAATTATACATGCATAGGACAACACCCACGGTCTTCTATCTGGACATAATTTTTTTGTTGTTGTTTTTGAGACAAGGTCTCACTCTGTCACCCAGGCTGGAGTGCAGTGGCACGATCACTGCTTACTGCAGCCTTGAATTTCTGGGCTCAAGTGATCCTTCCACCTCAGCCTCCCAGGTAGCTGGGAGTACAGGCATGAGCCACCATGCCTAGCTAATTTTGGGTTTTTTTTCCTGGAAAAACAAGTTTTCGCCATGTTGCCCAGCCGAACTCCTGGGCTCAAGTGATCCTCCTGCTTAGACCTGCCAGCTGAGATAACAGATGCTACCACAACTGGCTAATTAAATTTCTTTGTAGTTTTTACTTTTTATTTTTTTGTAGAGACAGGGTCTCACTCTGTGGGCCAGGCTCATCTCCAACTCCTGGGCTCAAGCAATCCTCTCGCCTTGGCCTCCCAAAGTTCTGGGATTACAGGCATGAACCACCATACCTGAACCAGTAATAGTTTTAAAATAAAATTTCAGATGCACTCTTGAACCTCAGAAGTTCATTTTGTGGTGGTGATATTTGGTTTTGGCCTTGCCATACATTTATCACATGATCGTGACACCCAACAAGCATTTGGATAAAATGTGTATTTTTGATGTCAATTAGTATTTTAGCATATGGATGTATCACAATTTATTCACCCAAATGCAGATGGGTGGCCATTTTTATTACTCTAAACATTCTTGTACACACAGCTTTGTGTATTTGCTCAATTATTTCTTTATAATAAAGTTCTAAACGTGGATTTGTTAGGGACAGAAGACATGCCCATTTTTAGTGTTGATGCATTTTTGCCAAATTGCCCTTAGAAAATGCTGTACCAATTTATACTTTCACTGGAGGCATCTGACAATAAGCTCTTACCCACACCCTTCCCAGTGAGGGGGACTATCACGTGCATTCATCTTTACCAATATGACAGAGGAAAAAAAGGAACATTGTTTTTTTTAACCACTGAGATTGGCTCTCTTTTCATGTTTGTATTTCTTTTGTGAATGAGCGTTTATGCTCTTTGCACAAACTTGTTTCTACATGAAGACAGTAATCTTTTAAGTATGGAGTTAAGAACATGGCTCTAATTTTTTATATTTAGAAGTCCGTTCTCTCTCTCTCTTCCTTTCTTTCTCTCCCTCTCTCTCTTCCTTTCTCTCTCTCTCTTCCTCTCTCACACCCACACAGAATATAGAAATAAACATCTTAGTGCATAAAATTTGTTTTGTATTTAGGATTTTTTCTATAGGATAGAATTTCAGGATTACTGTTATACTTGGTTCCAGACTACAATATTTTTAGGCTCATCATCCATAGGGAAAAATTGATAAAGCCCAATTCATGATGTTCAATTGTACCTTTTAAACCAAGTCCTTCCAGATCAATATTTTTCTCTATTTAAAAACATTTTGGTTGAATTTGTGAGCAATGAGCAGTATGTCATTGCTATGTTAACAACCAGTTCACCATTTATTTGATTCAGTTGCATATTTATGCAATTTAAATGCTGACAATGCTGTCACAAGGCTACAGTAACCAAAACAGCATGGTACTGGTACCACAACAGAGACATAGATCAATGGAACAGAACAGAGCCCTCAGAAATAATGCCGCACAACTACAACTATCTGATCTTTGACAAACCTGACAAAAACAAAAAATGGGGAAAGGATTCCCTATTTAATAAATGGTGCTGGGAAAACTGGCTAGCCATATGTAGAAAGCTGAAACTGGATCCCTTCCTTACACCTTATACAAAAATTAATTCAAGATGGATTAAAGACTTAAATGTTAGACCTAAAACCATTAAAATCCTACAAGAAAACCTAGGCAATACCATTCAGGACATAGGCATGGGCAAGGACTTCATGTCTAAAACACCAAAAGCAATGGCAACAAAAGCCAAAATTGACAAATGGGATCTAATTAAACTAAAGAGCTTCTGCACAGCATAAGAAACTACCATCAGAGTGAACAGGCAACCTACAGAATGGGAGAAAATTTTTGCAACCTACTTATCTGACAAAGGGCTAATATGCAGAATCTACAATGAACTCAAACAAATTTACAAGAAAAAAACAACCCCATCAAAAAGTGGGCAAAGGACATGAACAGACACTTCTCAAAAGAAGACATTTATGCAGCCAAAAAACACATGAAGAAATGCTCATCATCACTGGCCATCAGAGAAATGCAAATCAAAACCACAGTGAGATACCATCTCACACCAGTTAGAATGGCCATCATTAAAAAGTCAGGAAACAACAGGTGCTGGAGAGGATGTGGAGAAATAGGGACACTTTTACACTGTTGGTGGGACTGTAAACTAGTTCAACCATTGTGGAAGTCAGTGTGGCGATTCCTCAGGGATCTCGAACTAGAAATACCATTTGACCCAGCCATCCCATTACTGGGTATATACCCAAAGGACTATAAATCATGCTGCTATAAAGACACATGCACACGTATGTTTATTGCGGCACTATTCACAATAGCAAAGAGTTGGAACCAACCCAAATGTCCAACAACGATAGACTGGATTAAGAAAATGTGGCACATATACACCATGGAATACTATGCAGCCATAAAAAATGATGAGTTCATGTCCTTTGTAGGGACATGGATGAAACTGGAAAACATCATTCTCAGTAAACTATCACAAGGACAAAAAACCAAACACCGCATGTTCTCACTCATAGGTGGGAATTGAACAATGAGAACTCATGGACACAGGAAGGGGAACATCACACTCCGGGGACTGTTGTGGGGTTGGCGGAGTGGGGAGGGACAGCATTAGGAGATATACCTAATGCTAAATGACGAGTTAATGGGTGCAGGAAATCAACATGGCACATGGATACATATGTAACAAACCTGCACATTGTGCACATGTACCCTAAAACCTAAAGTATAATAAAAAAAAAAAAAAGAAATTGGTTGATTTACACTGAGGATTTTTTAATAGTTTAGTTTTTATCATAGTCTTATCACCTTGCAGCTGTTATTATGTTCAAGGCTGTTTTAGTGGAAAATGGCAGACTTTACTGAATACTCAGATGCCTAGCACTGTGTGTACTGAAAATATTAACTCTCTCAATCCATACACCGCCACAATGAGTTAGAGATTATCTCCCTTTTGTAGTAAGGAAAAAGAAAACCCAGAGAGGTTTAGCAACATGTCTAAAGCCATATACCTCATAAGTGGTGGAGATTAGATCCTTTTTAATTTTCCATCATGAAGAATCTCAAACATACATCAAAATAAAACAACAAGGAATGACCATATTTTCAACAATCGTTAACATTTTGCTATTGCTTCATCTCCCTGAATATTTTTGCTGAACCATTTCAAATTAAATTGCAGACATCATGACATTCCACTCTGAAATATTACAGCATATACCTAAAAATCTTCCTACGTATTCTATTCCATTATTGCACCTAACAAAAACAATTCACTGATATTATCTATCATCTAGTCCTGATTCAGATTGACTCCCAAATGTCTCTTACAGTTTTTTTTTTCCAAACCAGAATCTAATCAAGGAACATTAATTGCATTTAGTTTTTACATCTCTAAATTTTTCACTTTTTTTTTTCTTTTTTTTTTTGAGAAAGAATGTCACTCTATTGCCCAGGCTGGAGTGCAGTGGCGTGATCTCTGCTCACTGCAACCTCCACCTCCCAGGTTCAAGCGATTCTCCTGTCTCAGTCTCCCAGGTAGCTGGAATTACAGGTGTGAACCACCACACCTGGCTAATCTTTGTATTTTTTTAGTAGAGATGAGGTTTCATCATGTTGGGCAGGCTGATCTCTAACTCCTGACCTCAAGTGAGGCCCACCTTGGCCTCCCAAAGTGCTGGGATTACAGGCATGAGCCACTGCATCCGGCCTCAATCCCTCTACACATTTTTTTTTTATGACCCTGACTTTTCGAAAAGACAAGGAGTGCTATAGTGCAGGGTCCTCAATCCCAGGGCCTCAGTCCCAGGGTCCTCAATCCCAGGAGGTGAGTAGCAGGAAAGTGAGCAAAAAGCTTCTTCATCTGTATTTACAGCCATTCCCCATTGCTCTTATTACTGCCTGAGCTCCGCCTCCTGTCAGATCAGCGACAGCATTAGATTCTCATAGGAGCGTGAACACTATCGTGAACTGTGCATGACAGGGATGTAGGTTGTGCGCTCCTTACGAGAACCTAATGCCTGATGATCTGTCACTGTCTCCCATCGCTCCCAGATGGGACCATCTAGTTGCAGGGAAACAAGCTCAGGGCTCCCACTGATTCTACACTATGGAGAGTTGTATAATTATTTCATTATATATTACAATGCAATAATAGAAATAAAGTGCACAATAAATGTAATGTGCCTGAATCATCCCTGAACCACTCCCTACCCCTGGTCCATGGAAAAATTGTCTTCCACAAAACCAGTCCCTATTGCTAAAAAGGTTGGGGAGTGCTGCTATAGTGTTCTCACTTTCTGATCTGTCTGATGTAACTTCTTGGGATTATTTAACTTATTTCTCTAGAGCTTGTGATTCCTATTAAGCGAACTTTAGATCTTAAGATTCAAGTTAAACATTTTTGGCGAGAATATTTCACAAGAGTTGCTGTACACTCGGCCAGTCACACCTGTCATTCCAGCACTTTGGGAGGTCGAAGTGGGCGGATCACTTGAGGCCAGGAGTTCAAGACCAGCTTGGCCAACATGGCAAAACCCTGTCTCTACTAAAAATACAAAAATTAGTTGGGCATGGTGGCATGCACCTGTAATCCCAGCTACTTAGGAGGCTGCAGCATGAGAATCTCTTGAACCTGGGAGGTGGAGGTTGCAGTGAGCCAAGATCGCACGACTGCACTCCAGCCTGGGTGACAGAGTGAAACACTATCTCAAAAAATTAAAGTTAAAAAATCAAAAAGGAGAGCTGCTGTACACTTCATAGTTATCATAATAAAGTCCTAAGGGCACATGTCTGGCCACCCTATTATTAGTGATATAAGGATGGATCACTGACAGCTGGGTTCCTCCATTCTACAGGTACATTTGTTCCTTTGTGACTAACAAGTTATCTATAAGTTAGCTTTGGTATCATGTAAAAGGGGTAAAATGTAATTTTTTTTAAAAAAAAAGCATTTCAATTTAATACTTTTAGTTCTAATTGATGACCCTTGCCAGAATCAATTATTTCAACATCACTCTCATTATCAGCTTTATTATTACTTTATTAACTATAATAGTGTACTTTTGAAGAATACATTCTCTGGAAGAATAATACATTTACTATGTAGCATACCTCAAGAAGAGCTGTATTTTTTTTTTTTTTTTTGAGATGGAGTTTTGCTCTTGTCACCCAGGCTGGAGTGCAGTGGCGCAATCTTGGCTCACTGCAACTTCCATCTCCCGGGTTCAAGCGATTCTTTTGCCTCAGTCTCCCAAGTAGCTGGAATTACAGAAGCATGCCACCACACCGGGCTAATTTTGTAATTTTAGTAGAGACAGGGATTCACCATGTTGATCAGGCTGGTCTTGAACTCCTGACCTCAGGTGATCCACCCGCCTTGGCCTCCCAAAGTGCTGGGATTACAGGCATGAGCCACCACGCCCAGCCTAAGAAGTGCTATATTTCATCAATGGGATGAACTACAGTATCTCTGAAAGAGGAAGGAAAAGTACTTACTTCTTTCCTTATAACTTCTAATTTTCTGAAAAGTTGGTCACTTCCATAGGTGACAAAGGAGTTTTTCAGTGGTTGGTGATAGATTTTGTTCTGATTACTTTTCCTTGATTATCTCTATTGACTCATGGATTTTTGTGTACAGTAATATATGTTTTATATTCAATATTTTTTAATGTTCACTGAAAATGATATTTAAATAGTGGTTGTCTGAATTCCAAACATAGTGTTCTTTCACTATATCATCACTGTTGGAGACTCAAACCTCTAAGTATAACTCTCACCCATAAAATGTTTCACAATTGGAAAATTCCAGAGGATGGAAGCATCATCTTGTATTTAGCTAAAGTTTGAATATTATTTTTAAGGCTTGCAAAGGTGAAAACAGGAAGAAGATGTAGGATATGGCTCTGTGTTTTTAAATCCTAGCTCTAAATAGCCTAAGCATCAATGATTCTTCAAAAACTGGAAAAGTAAAACACAGATCCATGAAGCAATTAGTCATAACAGCAAACAAACACACAACTAGAATTAAGAGTCTTTGGGCAACACAGTATGACAGTTAAGAATCATTTCTTACATTTGAGATCTTAAAATAATACATTTAGGGAACTTCAGATTGAGTGCTCATCTTAATTTTTAATTGTTTACCCTTTATAAATCAAAATTTCAAAAAGCATCTAAAGAAGGGATTTCATAAGTAAAAGTCTGATGATTATAAGAACTCAGTAATTCGGAATAATTTATGTTTGCAGAGGCCAACAGGAGGAATGGGAGATATAAATTACTGGAAAAGCTGATTGGAGCATTTAAAGAAAGAATGAAACTATGTGTATCTTTAAAATATGCCAAGTATATTGCCTCATTTACATCATGATTATATTAAACTATTAATTTATTTAGCCAACCTGTCTTTCCTTGAAAATCCTTTTAATCCCCTTACCATATAAAAATTAACTTTAGATCAATCTATGTTGATTAGCATAATTTACAATTGAATAGAACTTAAGTTAGTGAGTTTTAATAATGTTTTTATTATTGAAGGACAATACAATTTAGAATGCATATCACAGTATTTTAGAAGCCTAAAACAGTTCTCATGATAGCTAAAAATTCACTGATAAGCCATATTTTAAGTCTGTATATGTTATGTAATTTCTAAAATTTTTAACTAACTTTATATGTTTTTAAATGTTTGTTTAACATGTATTACGAGTGAGTTCTTCCTGAAAAAAATTAACATGTTTCTTTTACATATTAATCACATTTCCTCAAACCTCAGAGTTCTGACCATCTTAATAAGTATTTACCTTCAAAATGAGATTTAGAATAAGTACATTTTCAAACCATTGTCACTGCTTTGCCTACATATGCAAATCACTGTCAATTCCTGCAATAATTTAGAGGCTTCAACAAAACCTCACCTTGAGTTAAGAACAGAACAATAAATATATGACTGTATCAAAATAGAACACATATACTGAAAAAATATATATCTATTGTATATCAATAAAAACAATGAAAAAAAGCAACAGAGGAGCAATAAAAAGATTTTTAGAATACTGATACAGGGATTTTGGCTAGTGGCTAGTATAGAGTTTTTAATTTAGTCTTAGACACAAAATTTTATTATAATCATAATTTCTGAACAGCACAAATTGCAATGTACCTTCTCTGATTTCATTGAACCAATCAAAAGAGTTATTTCAGGCTGGGCAAGGTGGCTCACATCTGCAAACCTAGCACCTTGGGAGGCCCAGGTGGAAGGATCTCCTGAGCTCAGGAGGTTGAGGTTGCAGTGAGCCATGATTGTGCCAGTGCACTCCAGCCTGGGTGACAGAGTGAGACCCAACCTTAAAAATAAATAAATAAATAAAATAGCAGAGGTTTTTGAAAAAAGCACTAAGAAAGCACAATCTAAACCAGCCTGGGCAACATGGCAAAACCTCATCTTTACAAAAAATACAAAAAAATTATCCGGGTGTGGTGGTACATGCCTGTAGTCTCAGCTACCGGGGAGGCTGAGGTGGGAGGATCACCTAAGTCTCAGGGGTCGAGGCTGCAGTGAGCTGTGATTGTGCCATTGTGCCCTGAGCAGCAGAGTGAGACCCTGTCTCACAAGAAAAAAAAATTATTTCAAACAGACCTTTATACCTTTAATGTCCCTGCTATCCCACAGTAATAAATACTTTATCATTCTTTTAGTCTGGGCATTTAAATAGACAAATTAATATTCTGACTTTACTTAGCTTTAAAGTTTCTCTAGAACATTACATAAAGATATAAGCTCTTCCAAAATAATGTTTTTTTTTTAAAGTCTAGGATTCATTTCTCTTTAAGAAAAGTAAAAAGAAATTCTCCAGTTAAAGTGGGCCAGGTGCAGTGGCTCACACCTGTAATACCAGTACTTTGGGAGGCTGTGGCAGAACAGCTTGAAGCCAGGAGTTCAAGACCAGCCTGGGCAACACAGTGTGGCCACGTCTCTATGAAAAAAAATTTTTTTAATTAGTCAGGTGTGGTGGTGCACGCCTACAGTCCCAGCTTCTTAGGAGGCCAAAGTAGGAGGATCGCTTGAGCTTAAGAATTCCAGGCTGCAGTGAGCTATGATTGCATCACTGCACTCTTGCCTGGGTGACAGAGGGAAACCTGGTCTCTAAAAAAATTTTTTTTTAATTTTGAAGAAAAAATTTCTTCTACAATTCATAGCTTCACTAAGATGAACGTGTTATTTTTTCCCTATGAAAAACAAGGCTGAATATTTCTATGTCTGTAGTAGCTCCTAAAAGAGTTGGAAAGGTTCTCTGAAAGGGGGTCATTAGACACCCAATGGAGCAAAATATGATTCCCATAGACAGGATTCCAGTATCTAGATTCTTTAAAAAACGTGATCAAAGCCAAAACCAAAAAAATCACTTGAAATGTGTTCACTAAGATGCCCTAACTTCTTTAAATTCTCAGGGAAACGCAGCAGATGAGATAATGTCTACAGAAAAAAGGGACAAAAGCACATTCTGTCGATGGCTATGATTCAAAGATGGTCTGAGGAGCCTACTTCCTACCAAGACCACCATTTGCCTAACCTGTTGCTCCTGGGGCTTTGGGAGGCTCTTCCCCCAACACCAGTGAAATCATAGGGACAGGTGTGCTTGAGAAACAGACAAAGGAAATAGCAGAGGTTTTTGAAAAAACGCACCACAAAAGCGCAATCTAAAATAGGAAATATTCCTGATGTCTCACAAAACAGTAACCTTATTTGGGAGTTGGGGGCTGAATGCAGGACTCATATCCTCAATATTAGTTTGAGCTGGAATATTAACCAGGGGGACTTTTAGAAGCAGGTAAGATAAATTAAAAACTGAATTATGTCCTAATATCAGGATTCTGTACAATAGTATGAAACTCCAAACAAGGAGATATAATAAGTTTTTTTTTTCTCTTTGGGAAGTATGAAAAGACAGAAAGCAAAAGATTTATCTATTCATGATTCTTTTCCTTTGCACAAAGTTAGGTCCAGTTTCTTGATTTCCATGTAAAATATCAAGTTGTAATTACCAACTTTCCGGAGCTCAAAGGAAGATTCAAACTGGTGCCCAGCTGCCAGGAGGAGGACCGCATAATTAATTCCTGACTGTAGTGTTGGCTCAGATTCAAATGCCTTTTTGAACCTATAAAAAACCACAAATGCACAAGTTAACTTTCTCAATCATGAAACCCTGGGTGTGTAATAGCTTTTGTTTGTATAACTCCAATGTCTGAGCAAGTAAAAATATTGCACTGGCCTTCACCCCAGAATCTGGTGTGCTATTCAGACTTAACGCTTCAGAAACTGCTTATCTTTGTCCACAGCTCTGTTGCTTTCCCCGACTTAGCTCACCCTCAACCTACCTAGTAACCCTAGTCTTTAAAAAAATCCTCTCTTCAATCATCTACCAGAAATACATGAATGTGAAAATTTAGTTACAAGGGCATTTGTTACAAGATGAAAAATTACTCTAAATATCCAATAATATTATACAGTATAATATGGAATAACATACATTCCAAATGTTAGAAAGCTATGTAGTCATTTATGTTGTAGAAGCATGTCAAAAGTCAGAAGAAAACTAGTGTTTCCAAGTAAAATGTAGTCATCTACTTGGAAGCCATTATTCAGGGTGTGTGTGTGTGTGTGTGTGTGTGTGTGCAATGAACATTTAAAAATGAGAACCCAGCACATATTTTTCAAAGTAGTTTTTAAAAACTCTTAAAAATATACAGAGCACTGAGGAGGTAACATACTGAAATGATCAATTCCATAAGAATGATATAAAAATGAAATAGACTGTCAATTATAGGATGAAATTTAAAAAAGCAGAGATTGTGTCTCTACATCCTAATTTTGGCTCAGAGAGTTATAAAAAGACTTTTCTGAATATGCATAAAACCTAGTATCAACCTTTGAAAATACTTCAATATTTAAAAGGACCTCAGTGTTTGAATATTTACTTTATTTTCAAGGTAATACTTCCTAGGATACATTTAAGGGTTTCCTCACATGCATCATGAAACGGGCAATGATATTCAATATAATTTCACTTGGGGTATGTAAAACGAGAAAAATAAAATACATGCCCTAGTGACTAAGAGGAACTGCCTGAGGCCAATGCATGAAAAATGAAACTTTAATTTTTAAAAAAATCATGCTGAAGAAAACATAAGAACTAAATATCTAACAAATGACCATTTGATGATACCAAAAAAAGGTTATGTGGGAAGAAATACATTACAATTCCAAGATAAAAGCATTCTCACCTAAGTCATAACTGTGTAAATAAAAGACAGGAATAGTAAACATAGTGATAGGCACAATAGTGTATACTGTAGGCACAATACGTGTATATTCTTGGCTTTTATATATACTCAAAATTTTCCATAATTTAAAATAAATTAAACATCAAATGAAAACAAAAAATATATTTTTCTGAATATTGAGGACCACATCTCTTTTTTAAACATCTTGCTCTTTAAGTAGAACAAGCATCTCCGAATGGAAGCAAAAATAACTTTGAATCTTAACTAGTTGGCTCTGATAGTTATGTAACTATGGAATATGAAAAAAAGGTACCACTGCATCACTATAGGTGATTAAAAAGCATTTTTTAATGTTTCCAGAAGTATACATGTTTCCATTCTAAAATGAAAAAAGTATATACACCTAGACTACAGATATTCGAAACTATATCAAGGCAAGTCACAACATACAGGTCTTAGACTAACATAAGTCTCAAAGTTCTTTGTCTTTGTTCAGAGGCAAGTATAATGTCCCAACAAAAAAAGATTTAGGAGAAGAAAGAAGTAGACACTTCCCTTTCTACCAATTCATATCAAGATACGTAATATTTTTCATTAAATACATTATGGCATTTTCCCTGAAACTGAAGAACATGAAATGTCTCTTAAAGATATGAAAAGGAAGATGCAACAATGAAGACATATGGAAATGAATCAATAAATATTGGCTGAATACCTCCTACGTGCCAAAACCAACCCAAACGAATATTTGGGCTAATATCTGTTTTTCTGTTACCACAAACAATATATATTTTTGTGTTTTAAATGAAAATATAAATACCAATAAAATTAATAATTCACATTTTTCTCGAGCTCCCCTCAATCCATGAGACTAAACTGAGTACTGTATTGAGGAAAAAGTCTTAATGTTTTCTGGAGATTAAAAGAGCATGTAGGTATATTACAAAAGAAATAAAATCCTGTCATATATCATTAGCATACCTCTGCAGGAAGTGGGAATTCTCCCATACTGTAAAAGCAAAGAAGTACAGTATTCTTGGCAGGAATTTGCCAATATCAAAATTATAGAATTTTTGTTTGTTTGTTTCTTTGAGATGGAGTTTCGCTCTCATTGCCCAGGCTGGAGCGCAGTGACACGATCTCAGCTCACTGGAACCTCTGCCTCCAGGGGTCAAGCGATCCTCCTGCCTCAGCCTCCCGAGTAGCTTGGATTACAGGCATGCACCACCATGCCCGGCTAATTTTTTTTGTATTTTTTTTTTTTTTTTAGTAGAGATGGGGTTTTGTCATGTGAGTCAGGCTGGTCTCGAACTCCAGACCTCAGGTGATCTGCCCACCTCGGCCTCCCAAAGTGCTGGGATTACAGGTGTGAGCCACTGCACCTGGCCAACTATAGAAATTTTTTAAAACTGTATACTTCTTAACAAAACAATTACACATTTACAAATTTATACCAAGAAAAAAACATTAAACATGTAATCAGAAGTTTCATTTACAAGGGCATTTGTTACAAGATGAAAAATTAAATTTCCAATAATACTATAAAGTATAACATGGAATAAAATATTATACAAATGCTGGGAACGTACATAGCCATTTATATTGTGGACAAATATTAAATGTGAGGGGGAAAACTGTGTTTCCAAGTAAGATGCAGTGGTCTACTTGGGAGCCATCACTCCTGCTTCAGTAACTAGGGGGAAATAAGAATACATATCAAAAACACATTTTTACGGACACTGGAGATCTATGGAAGCAACAAAAAAATCACTGAAATAAACTCCAAAGAGGGAAGTGGGCTTCCAAGATGAGCTGAACTGCTGTTGTCTTTCATGGGGCATTTGCTAATTCTGACCCTAAGATTAGGCTTGGGCTTGGCATCGGCAGAGAAACTCTGTCTATTTTAAACTTTACCAAGAAAAAGAGAAACTAGTGGATTTCTTGATAATTGCGTGGTTTGGCATGACAGAATGAAACCTGAAGGAGCCCCAAATGTGTGGCTTTTTTCTTCACAGGACATTCGTTGAATGCTGAGTTGTATAGGAGGCTAAGGCGTGGAGTAGAGCTGGGATGACAGAGTGAAATCTCCTGAGTGTTTAGGAGGAAAGTCCCACTAGGGAAAGGAGTCCACAACAATCATAGGAAAAAAGTCTTCCCTTTAAGAAATTTACCACATTTTGGGCTTGGCGCGCTGGCTCCCAGCCCTCTGGGAGGCCAAGATAGGCGGATCACTTGAGGTCAGTAGTTCAAGACCAGCCTGGCCAACATGATGAAATCCTATTTCTACTAAAAATATAAAAATTAGCCAGGCAGGGTGGTGTGTGCCCATAGTCCCAGCTACTCGGGAGGCTGAGGTAGGAGAATCACTTGAACCCTGGAGGTGGAGGTTGCAGTGAGCCAAAATCACACCACTGCCCTCCTGCCTGGGCAACAGAGAAAGACTCTGTCTCAAAAAAAAAAAAAAAAGAAACAGAAAAAAATAAATCTACCAAATTTTGGAGAATAAAGAGGTCAACACAAAACTCCTAAGGAAAGATATGAAATCTCCAACGGTATTTAAAGGATAAGAAGATAGAAATCTGCCTGCCTATCAATTAGAAGTTCAAGAGGGTCACAGCTAAGAAGCAGAGACAAAATAGAAACAGACCCAACCCGACTCAACTGCATTTGTTGAGGTAATCAGCTTCTTACTCTATCTGGCTAACAGAGGAAAGGGAGAATCTCTGTGAGCGAAAATAAAATCATCTCCAAGTCTCAATAATTTTTTAATACAAATGTCTGGGATACAGTAGAGAAACAGAAGACATGCAAAGAGCCAGGAAGTTGTGACCAATAAACAAGAGCAAACACAGACAAGAAAAGCTGACCTACAGATAATTCGGATACTAGAGTTTATAGACAAGGACTTTAAGATAATTACGACAAATATGGTAAAGAATATAGAGAAAAAGATAAAATGGATAAAAGATATAAACAACTTCAAAAGAGAATCAGAATCAAAGAAATCACATAATCTAGCACCAAATCATATAATACCTGAAAACAATAATTCAATGTATAGCCTTACAAGTTAATTCAACAAAGTGGAAAAACAGTTTTGGTGAACTAAAATGCATGTCAATAGAAGGTATCTAAACTGAAGCAGAGATATAGAAAAAAAGAAAGAAAGAAAACACACACACATACAACAACAAAGCATAAGAAACAGAGGAGACACAGTTAAACCGTCTAACCTATGTATTACTGTAGCCCCAGAAAAAGAAGAAAGAGAATATGGAGCACAAGAAATATGTGAGATATAATGGATAAAAACATTTCAAAACGGATGAAAACATCAACCTACAGATTCAAGAAGCTCCGCAAAACTCAAGCAGGATAAAATAAGATAATTATAGTCTAAATGCCAAAACATGTTACCAAAATCCGAAAACACAGTGGAAAATCTTTTAAAATCAGCCAGAGAAAAAAGATACATTACTTTTAAAGAAGCAATAAAATTGACAGTAGACTTTGCCATACAAACTATGGAAGCCAGAATACAACGTAGTGACATCTTTAGAGTAATAAAAGAAAAAAAAAAGTCTAAAAAAGATATTTTCAGACAAAAACTGGAACTAGTTGCCAACAGATCTGAACTATAAAAAAATACTAAAAGTGCTTCAGACTAAAGGAAAGTGATTTCATTTGGAAGCACTGAACTTCAGAAAGAAAGAGCATCAGAAAGAGTAAATATGTGACTAGATCTAAAATATAAAAATCATTTAAAATCTATGGATTATTTAAACTGCTCCAAGTTTCTTTCCTTGTTCAGGAGGCAGTAAAATACAAAATGGAAGGTAGACTATAAAAGTCAAGGATGCAGGTTGTAATCTCTAGGGAATACTCAAAGAATAATATGAAAACTATTACTAAAGTGCTAATGTAGGAGAAAATGTAATACTAAGTTAATAAAAATAAAGCAAGAATGGAGGACTAAAGGAACAAAAAACATGTAAGACAAATAAAAAATAAATAAGACAAATAGTCAATATTATTGATATAGCCCCAACTATCAGTTACCACATTAAATGTAAATGATCTAATCATTCCTAATGAGAGATTTTTCAAATTAGACTGAACAATAACAGCAAAAAATGCAATTATATTCATTTTAAAAAGGCACACTGTAAATACAAGTTGAGTAACCCTAATAAAAAAATTTGAAATCTAAAATGCTCCAAAATCCAACACTTTCTGAGTGCCAAAGTG
Source organism: Nomascus leucogenys (assembly GCF_006542625.1). Taxonomy (NCBI): domain Eukaryota; kingdom Metazoa; phylum Chordata; class Mammalia; order Primates; family Hylobatidae; genus Nomascus; species Nomascus leucogenys. Next base: position 122,861,096 of record NC_044383.1, read on the forward strand.
ATGCTCAAAGGCAATGTTCATTGGAGCATTTCTGATTTCCAATTTTCAGATTAGGGATGCTCAGCTGGCAATTATAATGCAAATATTCCCAAATTCAAAAATATAAAAAAATCCAAAACACTTCTGGTCCCAAGCATTTTATACAGAAAAGATACTTAACAAGTATTAGGACACAGGTAGTTGAAAGTGAAATGATGCATAAAGATGTATTATCCAAATATTAAATAAATGTTATCATTATATATTAATATCAGACAAAATTGACTTTAAGATAAAAATCATTATGAGAAAAAAGGAATGTTTCATAATGATAAAGAGGTAAATTCAATAGGAAAATATAATACTCCCAAATGTACCTAATAGCATGGCTTCAAAACATATACAGAAAAAATGGACAGAACTAAAAAAGCAGATATACAAATCTACAATCATAGGTAGAGATCTTAAAACACTTTCCCAGTGATGATCAAACAAACAGACAAAAATTATCAGTGAGGATATAGATTTGAATAACATTATTAGCCAAGTTAATCTAACTGACTCATGTGGAACACTACACCTAACAACTGTGTACCATATTCTGGGCCGTAAAGTACTTCTCAACAAATTTCAAAGGACTGAAATGATTAAAAATGTGTTCTCTCACCACAATAGAATTAAACCACAGAACAACAAAGAAAGATATATTTGGAAATTGGGCAACTCAGTTCATAACCCAAAGGTCAAAGAAGAAATCATACTGAAAATTAGAAGGTATTTAAACTGAACAATATATATATGTTGTTATATATAAGGTAATGAAAGTCTAATAGATAAAATGTCTGGGATGTAGAACAAATTATACCTTTAAATGTATATATTGGAAAAGGAGCAAGGTTGAAAATCAATGCTCCAAGCTTCCATCTAGTAAACGAACAGCATATCATCTTCAAAGTAAAAGGAAGGGTATAATAAAGAAAAGAGCTGAAATCAGTGAAATAAAAAGCAAACATGCAATAAAGAAAATAGTGTCAAAATGTGGTTCTTTACAAAAATTAATAAAATTGATAAACTCCTAGGCAGACTTCTCATGAAAGAGAGAGAAATAAAAATTACTGCTAAGCCCTCATAAACAAAAAGAGGGGCATCCATACAGATGATATGAGCATTAAAAGCAAAGTAAAAGACATTTGGAACAACTTTATGCCAATAAATATAACAACATGGGTAAAATGAAAAAATTTCTTAAAATCACATGTAAGCATGACACAAGAAAAAAATGGAAACTCTGAATTGCTCCGTATCTGTTAACAGAATTTATTATAATCTGAAATTCTTCTTTTTATTGCCTATCTGCTCCAAGAGAATGTAAGCTCTGTAAGAGCAGGAACCTTATCAACCTTGCTGACCAATGAATATCTGGTACTTGAATCATCAGAATACCTGACACGCTGCAGGTGATTATGAAATACTTGTGAAATGAAGAAAGAATGCATCCACTTCCTACCAAGAACCAGGCTGAGATAACTGGTAAATATGTCAGTTCATACAAGATACAAATAATCTTTTAACTTCCTTTAGTGATCTAAACTCTGATCTTGATGAAAGTATATTACTAGAAACTACATCCTTGGACCACCTTAAACAAGTGAATTGCGTATCACTTTCACTGTGTTACATTATTCACTGTGTTACATCTTAATGTTACTGGAGTTCACGACATCAATAAAAATATTGATAATGTTGTTTATATATCTTTTATTGATTGTTGTTTATGTAGATTTTATTTACACAGAGTCTGTCATGAGAAATTCCTTTAATTTACTGCTAGGGAGAATTTAGCTTCCTCTGAAGAATTGGTATATGATTGTTTTTTTCATTCTATTACTAAAAAGCATATTGGCTGGAAGCTTAGTCATAGCAAGCATGTTGATCCTTATTATTGCCATATTTACATTCTCTAGTTTCTTTGTTAATTTTCATACATATTTTATCATTTTGTTAATTTTTCTTTTTTTTTTTTTGTGATGGAGTCTTGCTCTATCATCCAGGCTGGAGTTCAGTGGTGTGATCTCAGCTCACTGCAACCTCTGCCTCCCAGGTTCAAGCGATTCTCCTGCCTCATCCTCCTGAGTAGCTGGGATTACAGGCACGCACCACCATGCCCGGCTAATTTTTCTATTTTTAGTAGAGACGGGCTTTCACCATGTTGGTCAGGCTGGTCTTGAACTCCTGACCTTGTGAACCGCCCGCCTCGGCCTCCCAAAGTGCTGGGATTACAGGCATGAGCCACTGCGCCCAGTTCATTTTATTGGTTTTTCTAAGAAGACTCAAACTTGATTTTACAAATGTAGATGTTAAAATAATGATGATATCCATTTTTTTTTTTTTTTTTTTTTTGAAGCAGATTCTTGCTCTGTCGCCCTGGCTGGAGTGCAGTGGCACAATCTCGGCTCACTGCAAGCTCCGCCTCCCAGGTTCATGCCATTCTCCTGCCTCAGCCTCCCAAGTAGCTGGGACTACGGGCGCCCACCACCACGCCTGGCTAATTTTTTTTTATTTTTAGTAGAGACAGGGTTTCACCATGTTAACCAGGATGGTCTCGATCTCCTGACCTCGTGATCCGCCTGCTTCGGCCTCCCAAAGTGCTGGGATTACAGGCATGAGCCACCGCACCTGGCAATATCCATTTCAACTGAAGATGCTATCTCAGACATTTTAGTGTAAGAGTGTCACAGTATCAAACAACTTGCAAATCCCAGTGGCTTGCAACTCCTGTTCATGCCACATGCCTGTGTCATGAACTCTATGTCATGGTTCAGCTCTGCTCCACATTGTCTTCCATCTGGGATCCAGCCTGAAGGAGCAGCCTTCTCATGGAAATGGCCAAGGAAAAAGTACATGTGGTACAATCACGAAATTGTTCTCAAAGCTTCTGCTTAGAAAGCACATCAATCAAGAGACACAACCAAGTCTGGTGTCATGGGTGGGAATATTTAATCTTCCTACAAATGAGGACAGTGTATTTCTAACAATAATACAACAGCATAGATGATAGTCTCTATCAAAGAAAGCTGTGATTAACATCAAGTGGTAAAAGAATCAATAGTACCTGCCTCTGATTACTGAGAACCTACCAGGTACAAGGCATTGAATGAGACTTTTCAGGCATAATACTTCTAATTCTGACAACTCTTTAAAGTAGGGGGAATTCCTTACCAACAAGGAAATTGAAGCACAGGAATATTAAGTTATGCAGTGTGGAAGTGGTCAAGCAGGAACTCTACCCAGTTCTGCTGGATTCCATAAGCCTAGGCCCTTTTCTTTGTATGGCTCTGCCTACCCTTTGGTTTGCACTAACAATTTTTGTAGTTCTTTTTCATTATTTTCTGGGTCTTTTTGTTTTTGTTTTTAATAAAAGGGAGTTGAATGAAACAGGAAAAATACAAATTGCTTTTATATTAAGGATAAAGCTTGTATTGCTTTTATATTAAGGATAAAGCTTGTATTCTATATACAACAGAAACAGATACTGATATATTCTAAGAAAAAAATGGAGTTTTTCACAATATATTTGATCAGTCTCATAAAACAAAAGACTAATATTTCAAAAAGACTCACATGGCAATACTGCTGAAATGCACCCATAAAAACACACCAAACAAGAGTTTTATAATGCTGAGAATGTCATAGTTTAGCAAAAAGATATACAAATATGAACAATATGTAAATCTATACATAAAGAAATCTAAACAATGATTAAAAGTGCAAAACTATCTATAAAGATAGAGAAATAAAATGATGAAGCTAAATTGGATAAGACTTTAAGAAGGAAATAAATCTTAGCGAACTATACATTTACATCTTAAGAGAAATTTAGTGGCTATATTTGAGTAACCATACAAAGTTATTTCCACTCCTGTTGATTTTTTTTTTATTTTAGCACTAAATATTTGTTGAAAGGGGGCAAATATTTTTTCTTTTAATTGAAATGGAGTCTCGCTCTGTCATCCAGGCTAGAGTACAATGGTGCAATCTTGGCTCACTGTAACCGCCGCCTCCCAGGTTCAAGCGATTCTCCTGCCTCAGCCTCCCAAGTAGCTGGGACTACAGCCATGTGCCACCACACCCAGGTAATTTTTGTATTTTTAGTAGAGATGGGGTTTCACCATGTTGGCCAGACTGGTCTCGAATTCCTGACCTCAGGTGATCCACACTCCTCGGCCTCCCAAAGTGCTGGGATTACAAGCATGAGCCACTGCACCCAGCCAAAAGGGGGCAAATAATTTGCCACTATTTAATTCATTATTTCATTTAAAAGATGCAAACTTCTCTTTCAAGCTTTCAAAGCAATAGGTTTTTGTTCAAGAATTGCCTTATGATTAGTACTGTATTTGTTACCTGATTGCAAACTAGCTTAAAAGCAGTTAAGTCTTTGATATAGAGTGAGTGATGAAGTCTTCACAAAAAAAGACTTCACTTTTTGCATCCACACTGAGATGTTCAACAGAAATCAAAAATAAAGGAAATATTCTTGAACTGATTATTTCTAGCTTGAATATGTACTTTCCAACAAAGAAGACACTGTGCTCAAGTCAAGTTCTTGCTATTTTTCCTTGTTTGTGATATAACAGTTGTGATTCTTTCTATGAGACACAAAGGTAATTAAATTAGAATTTCATGGTGTGTTTTATCTCTAGGGATATTTCTGAAATTAACACTCATAAAATAACTCAGAAACAAAGCAGGACAGCATGTGAAGAAACTAACGCTGAATCACCCTGCGGCTGTGATCTGCTGGTGGGGGTATAACCCTCCAATTCAAACTACTTATTTGTGTACATATCTTGTTATAATAGAAAACTCAGGAACAAAAATAAAAGAACCCCAAGTTCTAACTGTGTTTTTCCAGTCCTTTTACCACGCACATATTTTTTTTCCAAAAAAAAGAGAATCACCCTATTTTTATGATCTGCTGTTTAATTGATAAAATATCATGATGCATGTTACTATTAAACATTTTTCAAAACCACAATTTTCTTCTGGGTATATACTTAAAATAATTAAAAGTAGAACCTTAAAGAGATATTTATACACCAATGTTTAAAGTAGCATCATTTACAATAGCCAGAAAAGTTGGAAACGATTTAAATGTCCATCAAGAGATGAATGGATAAACAAAATGTGGTATATACATACAACACAATTATTATTCAACCTTACAAAGGAAGGAAATTCAGACACATGCTACAACGCAGAGGAAGATTTGAGGGCCTTATGCTTAGCAAAATAAGCTAGCCACACACATACACAAAACTCAAACCAGATATAATACCACTTACATGAGGTACCTAGAGTAGTCAAATTCAGACAGATTTATAGAAAGACAGAAAGTAATGGTGGTGCCCAGGGCCGGGGGAAGGAGAGAATGGGAAATTGTTGTCCAGCAGATACAGATTTTTAGTTGTGCAAGATGAAAAAATTTTCTGTGGATGGATGGTGATGATGGTTGCATAACAATATGAATGTACTTAATGCCACTGAGCTGTACACTTAAAATGGTTAAAAGGGTAAATTTTATGTTATATATATTTTACCACCAAATTTTGAATAAATGATATTCTATCCTTTGGCAATGTGATCCTTTGCTTAACAACTTATCTATTTTTGGATATTTAGATTTCTTCCAATTTTTTGTTACCATAAAGTTCAGTGTCATGAACACCATTGCAGATCTTTGTTTCCATATCTACCATTTCTTTAGGATAGTTTCCCAGTGACAGAACTGGATCAAAGAACATGAATTATTTCAAAGCTCTTGATGCACAATGCCAAACTGCTTTCCAGAAAGGTCTTTACCAATTCACATTCTCAAGAGCAGTGTAGGAGAGTGACTTTTACAGTGCTCCCATGCAAATATAAATTATTCTCATCTCTTCTCATCTTTGCCAATTGATTACAACAAAAAAGAACAGCTCAAATTTGATTACTCTTAAGGGTGAGTAGTTTTCATATGTACACTTCCTCTTGCAATAACTGCCCCAATTCTTTAAACAACAATGCAAAACCATATTCTGAGAAGGCTGGAAAGATAGGAAGAGACACCCTTGGAAGAGCTCTGCAGGGGAGGCAGGGGTGGGGCTGGGGTGTAGATTTAATCTCGGAGGCTATGAAGAACAGTAAAGATTTAGGAGGAAGGGAGTGACAGCAAATATGGGGAAAATCTAAATATTTCATGCAAGGGGAATAGTCACATTAACCAATTATGATTAATCTATGCTGTCAGATGGAACCACTAAAGCAGAATCTTCAGGGGCAAAGAATTTCACATTGCTAAAAAATTCCCCGAGCAATTCTGTTCTCAGCCAGATTTGCAAACAATCGCTTTGGTTCACTAAGTGAAATCACTCCTATTCTTCCATATTCTCCTTCCTTTTCAGTATAATGCCTGGCAAATATCTAGCTCTCTCACTCATTTCTCTAATAACTGAATTACATAAAGCAAGCCTTAGTTTCTCTCCTTAGGTGCTCCATCTTCGTTAGTCAATTAGGAGACCTCTACAGAGACATAGTAAATACTCTTATTCTGGCCATGTGCAATGGTTCACGCCTGTAATCCCAGCACTCTGGAAGGCTGAGGAAGGAGGATCACTTGAGCCCAGGTGTTCAAGATCAGCCTGGGCAACACAGTGAGACCCCCATCTCTAGAAAAAATTTGAAAAATTAGCTGAGTGGTGGTGCACATCAGTAGTCATGGATACTTCAGAGGCTGAGGCAGGAGGACAGTTTGAACCCAGGAGGCTGAGGCTGCAGTGAGCCATGATCACACCACTGCACTCCAGCCTAGGTGACAGAGTGAGAACTTGTCTCAAAAAACAAAACAAAACAAAACAAAACGCCTGTAATCCCAGCACTTTGGGATGCTGAGGTGGGCAGATCATGAGGTCAGGAGATCATGGCCATTCTGGCTAACACGGTGAAACTCCGTCTCTACTAAAAATAAAAACAAAAATTAGCCGGGCGTGGTGGTGGGTGCCGGTGGTCCCAGCTACTTGGGAGGCTGAGGCAGGAGAATGGGGTGAACCTGGGAGGCAGAGCTTGCAGTGAGCCAAGATGGCGCCATTGCACTCCAGCCTGGGCAACAGAGCAAGACTATGTCTTAAAAAAAAAACCTCAACTTGGTCATGCCATAACACAGCTTCATCCAATCCATCATCTGCAGAATGTGGTATTAAATCAAGGTCAAAGCATGAGACCAATGTTCCAGGGCACTTTTTTACAAAGCAACTGTGGACACACTGTGTGTTTTACCCAAGTTCCTAGGTCATCCTGGAACTAGCGATCCCTTAGGAATCCTGTACATCTGGTCACCAATGAGCTGGTGTCATGCTGAGTTACTAAAAACTTTTCAGGCCTTGTGTTCTAAAAATAAAAATCATCCAAAATTTGGGGACTCATATAATAGACACAATAAAGGACGAAGCAAAAATAATGTTAATGCAACAACAGTGAGATAAAACTCTGGAGGTGGGGAGAGAGGGGGAAGGAGGGTGGTAAAAATGAAGAGAACACTGAGAAACATAACTCGAAGCCAAGACAAAGGAAACAAGGCTAATCTGGCAAATGGAAAATCGACATTGGTCTTTATTTGTCTGTTGATTAGTTTGTTATATAACTCTTCCAAAGGAGAGCCAACCCCATTAATACTGTAAAAACTAAATCTTTATTAGGCACACATTACTGTTTGAATAGCACTGTCACTGACGTAAAAGAAAACTGGTTGATAAGGCCAGGCTCGCTGTTCTTCCCGAAGTTACTATGGAAAAATGAACATATTAATGCAAAAAACAGACTTAATGCTTTTAATTTCCTGGCCATGGATCTTTTTTGGCATTATAACAAGAAAGACATGATTATGCTAATACAGTACAAGCACCTAATTTCCTTTCAGAGTTCTAAAAATGACTTCATATCTTCCCTTAAGAATGAGAACACCGTTTTCTCCAAAACCAAATGTGATTTCAGGCAAGTACTGCCTATCCTGCATGGTGCCACAATAGCCCTGATATATGAAATTCAGACAGGGCCTGTGTAAAAATTATGCAGACTCTATACATTTTCTCTCATTAGCTAAAATGTTTAGCTACATCCAGAAAGAAAAAAAAGACTTTTAGGAATATTTTAGAACAAGGGAAATTTAATATAGTCAATGTCCATTTTGAACATGGATAAATATACCAAATATGTAAAGAAATACAAAATGGGGGGGGCAGAAAAAAATACAAAATTATTCACTAAAGATGTATTAACGCCAACGATATAGCACTAAAGGCTTACTAAATTTCAGGACTTTAACATATGTTGTTTCATATAATCCTCACAACAAAGCACTCATCCCAAAGAGATTAGTCTAAACCGGTTGTAATAATCCCATCCTCTTTGCTGGTGATTTGTGTAGTTTGGGGCTGATGAAATACTAGAAGCATGAAGGCGTAAAGAAAGTCTGGAGTAAGTTTTTACGAACATGTTTTCTCAGTCCTAAGAGAAAGATACAGGAAAAGATTGCATCAGTTCCCCTCGACACTGGTACAGCTGATCTGGATTGATCTTGGAATGGCCATAGCCATCTTGCAATCCTGAGTAGGGCAGCCCAAGGTCAAAGCCACCCATGGCCATAGCAAGAAAAAGGACCTGACTGATGTCTTTCAGCTGCTGGTTCAACCTGCACTTGAGCCAGTCCTACTTCTGAACTTCATGTTTTAAGAGATACACTTTCTTATGATTAAACCCATTGGAGTAAGGTGTTCTGCTACTTGCAATATGCCAAGAGCATTCTAACCCATCTAAGCAAGTGTTAATTTTTTTTTAAGTAATAAAATAGAATATTCTAAGGGTAATTTGCCCAAGATCACACTGTTTCCAAGTATTGTGTCAACACCGATCCCTTGTGAGTCTCCCATTAGTTCATACTTCTTCAACAAAACTGAAATCTAGACATTGCTGGAAATGTCTATTCCTGGAAACTTCAGGAAGGAGGGCCTAGGATACAGTAAAAACAACACTGGATCTGAAAAAATAAGATCTGAAATTTTATTAATCACAGGGCAACAGGAAATTCACTGGAGTTCTTTGATTTTTAATTTTATCAGTTGCAAAATGGGAAGAAGTGACCAGGTGTGGTGGCTCCCATCTGTAATCCCAGCACTTTGGGAAGCTGGGGCGTTAGTATCACTTTGCTCCAGGTATTTGAGACTAGCCTGGGCCACATAGCGAGATCCCATCTCTACAAAAAATAAAAAATGAGCCAGGCATGGCGGCATACGCCTGTGGTCCCAGCTACGTCGGAGGCTGAGGTGGGAGGATCACTTGAGCCCAGGAGTTCAGGGCTGCAGCAAGCTGTGATCTGCACTGGGCGATGGAATGAGACCCTACCTCAATTTTTTTTTTTTAAGAAAAGGAAGAAAAATGTCAGCCTTGCCTACTTTACAAGGTTCCTGTAAGCCTCCCTCATTAGTAACATGCACAGAAACGTTGTGTGAACTCTAAGGGTTAAGGGCTCAATTATTATTAATATTTCTACCTATGTGAGCAAATACTGCATATAACAAAATTTTCTAAATAAGTCATACTGCATAGGAATTCAGCATAACCATTTCGTGGTTATTTCTTTTTAGATTTGCTTAAAAAAGAAAATGTGGAGATAATCTGGCAATGAGAACTTCCGCGGTCCTCTAAGGCATGGTGATTTGTCCCTAACACTACCTTGGATCATCTCCAGGGGTTAACTATGCCACTTCAGAAACTTGATGGCTGTTTTTTAGGATGTAAGTCTCAGCTCTTTAGTCACAAATTCTCACCCTTTGAAAGCTGGCTCTCCTCCCAGCTTCTCATCCTCTCTGCTGTCATCTTGCTCCTTCTCCTGCAGCCCAAGTTGTCCTCTAACTAGCATGTGACGGGCACCACTGCTGCCTTTAACTAATTTAAATCTTTATATTGAAAAGCTATGAGAAAAATGCCACAACCTTTTAAATACAAATTGCATTATTTCAGCCATTCTCAAGAGCTGGGATGAACAAAAATAACTAAGGAAATGACAACGCAAAACATCAAATGTTAGAGAACTATTTTTTTAATGCTTAAATTAGGATGTATTCATTCAAACCATTCGCTCTCTGTCTCACATAAGAGTCAAGAATCACAGTTTGTTCCAACAATATACTGTAATTCAGCACACTTAGAAAAATCTAAACCAGCCAGGCGCGGTGGCTCATGCCTGTAATCCCAGCACTTTGGGAGGTGAGGCAGGTGGATCTGGAGCCCAGGAGTTCAGGATCAGCCTGGGCAACATGGGGAAACCTTGTCACTGCAAAAAATACAAAAATTAGCTGGGCATGGTGGCATGCGCCTATAGTCCCAGCTACTCAGTAGGCTGAGACAGGAGGATAGCTTGAACCCAGGAGTTCAAGGCTGCAGTGAGCCAAGATTATACCCCTGCACTTGAGCCTGGATGACAGAGCAAGATCCTGTTCTAAAAATAATAATAATAATAATAATAATAATAATAATAATCTAAGCCATTTTTTCCCCTATTTTCTGTTTTCACATTCTGAACTCAGAACTAAAGCTATCAGAAAATAGATCACATTAGAGACTCTCTGTAGCACTAACACGCTGCCATTTAGTACTTGAATCAGATAATATGTCCAGGAGAGTAAAACTTCCTCCCTCTACTGTGGGTCAGGAACATTCATTAATATTATTAAAAAGGAGAATTGCAGAAAGAGTTTGACGAGCCATTGTAATCACAACTGCTTGGGTACTCTTTCCATTGAGTTGGAACTCTTATCCTTAAACTTTCCATGGTCAGTGGCTTACTGTTTATTCAAGTCAACAGAAAATGATTCAGTCCATGGAAAGAAGCCCGAGGGACTGACTACCTGCCCTAACACCTCACTCCTTATGCCAGCAACAGCATTTAGGAAATGAAAACCCAGAGGATTACAACTCAAAAGAAAAAAAAAAAAAGGTCAGTTGAAACATCCCTTTGGGACCCATGACTAAAGAGGGGCATAATCCTGGGTACATGTGGCCAGATGCCCGACAACCTCGGCAGCCCTCCTCCCTGTGAGCACCTTGACAGGGCAGTTTTCCTTCTCAGCTCTAACAGAAAGGGAGGTTGGGGACAATGCCAACACAAATAAGAGTATGTTTGCACTACAGCGGAAGCTGGACAAAGCACTAAGAAATACCAAAATAGCTTTATAAGCAAGAGCATGAAAAGGCATCCATTTCAAGATTGGGGAGTGGGGGATCCCTTTTAGTGTTAATAGGACAAATGGATATAATGACAATAATGGCAGGTTACAGATAGGTCCTCTACAGTAAAAGTGGCATTCTTACATTACTAAATAAATCATTAAGTGTCATGTGCAAGATCAACTCCTGAAGACTGTCCCATTAGAAATCTTTGAGCTCATAAACTAGGTATTGATGGAACATATCTCAAAATAATAAGAGCTATATATGACAAACCTACAAGCAATATCATACTGAATGGGCAAAAGCTGGAAGCATTCCCTTTGAAAACCGGCACAAGACAAGGATGCCCTCTCTCACCACTCCTATTCAACATAGTATTGGAAGTTATGGCCAGGGCAATCAGGTAAGAGAAAGAAAGGATATTCAAATAGGAAGAGAGGAAGTCAAATTGTCTCTGTTTGCAGATGACATGATTGTATATTTAGAAAACCCCATCGTCTCAGCCCAAAATCTCCTTAAGCTGATAAGCACTTTCAGCAGTCTCAGGATACAAAATCAATGTGCAAAAATCACAAGCATTCCTATACACCAATAATAGACAAACAGAGAGCCAAATCATGAGTGAACTCCTATTCACAACTGCCACAAAGAGAATAAAATACCTAAGAATCCAACTTACAAGGGATGTGAAGGACCTCTTCAAGAACTACAAACCACTGCTCAAGGAAATCAGAGAGGACACAAACAAATGGAAAAACATTCCATGCTCATGGATAGGAAGGATCAATATCATGAAAATGGCCATACTGTCCAAAGTAATTTATACATTCAATGTTATCCCCATCAAGCTACCATTGACATTCTTCAAAGAATTAGAAAAAAACTACTTTAAACTTCAGATGGAACCAAAAAAGAGCCCACATAGCCAAGACAATCTTAAGCAAAAAGAACAAAGCTGGAGGCATCATGCTACCTGACTTCAAACTATACTACAAGGCTTCAGTAATGAAAACAGCATGGTACTGGTACCAAAACAGATACATAGACCAATGGAACAGAACAGAGGCCTCAGAAATACCACCACACAACTACAACCATCTGATCTTTGACAAACCTGACAAAAACAAGCAACGGGGAAAGAATTCCCTATTTAATAAATGATGTTGGATAAACCGGCTAGCCATATGCAGAAAGCTGAAACTGGACCCCTTCCTTACGCCTTATACAAAAATTAACTCGAGATGGATTAAAGACTTAAATGTTAGACCTAAAGCCATAAAAATCCTAGAAGAAAACCTAGGCAATACCATGCAGGAAATAGGTATGAGCAAAGACTTCATGACTAAAACACCAAAAGCAATGGCAACAAAAGCCAAAATAGACAAATGGGTTCTAATTAAACTAAAGAGCTTCTGCACAGCAAAAGAAACTACCATCAGCGTGAACAGGCAACCTACAGAATGGGGGAAAATTTTTGCTATCTATCCATTTGACAAAGGGCTAATATCCAGAATCTACAAGGAACTTAAACAAATTTACAAGAAAAAAACAAACAATCCCATGAAAAAGTGGGTGAAGGATACGAACAGACACTTCTCAAAAGAAGACATTTATGCGGCCAACAAACATATGAAAAAAAGCTCATTATCACTGGTCATTAGAGAAATGCAAATCAAAACCAAAATGAGATACCATCTCACACCAGTTAGAACGGTGATCATTAAAAAGTCAAGAAACAACAGATGCTGGAGAAGGTGTGGAGAAATAACAACGTTTTTACACTGTCAGTGGGAGTGTAAATTAGTCCAACTATTGTGGAAGACAGTGTGGCGATTCCTCAAGGATCTAGAACCAGAAATATCATTTGACCCAGCAATCCCATTATTTGTATATACCCGAAGGATTATAAATCATTCTACTATAAAGACATATGCACACACGTGTTTATTGCAGCACTGTTCACAAGAGCAAAGACTTGGACCCAACCCAAATGCCCATCAATGATAAACTGGATAAAGAAAATGTGGCACATATACACGATGGAATAGTATGCAGCCATAAAAAGGGTGAGTTCATGTCCTTTGCAGGGACATGGATGAAGCTGGAAACCATCATTCTCAGCAAACTAACACAGGAATGGAAAACCAAACACTGCATGTTCTCACTCATAAGTGGGTGTTGAACAATGAGAACACACGGACATAGGGAGGGGAACATCACACACTGGGACCTGTTGGTGGGTGGGGGACTAGGGGAGGCATAGCATTAGGAGAAATACCTAATGTAGATGATGGGTTGATGGGTGCAGCAAACCACCATGGCATATATATACCTATGTAACAAACCTGCACATTCTGGACATGTATCCCAGAACTTAACGTATAATTAAAAAAAAAATCTAGAAATCTTTGGGCTCTAACAGCATTTTCTGTTCTTACCGGAAAATAAATGGATAGCTTAAAATGAAATCATAAAAATCCTGACATCTTCAATTTGACCTGAAGACCTTGAACACAAAGCTCTTTTGAGAGGCAGTTAATGTTCCTAGGCTAAATGGGAATTATTAAAATAAAAGAGCCAGAATTTGTAAGTACAGAAAATTGAAACAAAAATAAAACCAGAAAAAACTCTGCTCCTTAACTGAACTTTATGCGACCTTGAAAGCTCTCAGTCTTCTAAATTATTTTGTTTTCAAATGGAAAAACACTTCTATTTTATCCTTGTACACAATGCACTCTAACTTCACAGGAGATGTTTTCTATCTTGATTCATTGACCTTGAAAACCAGCCCTTTTTGGATTACCTATGCATTTCATTGTCACATACCAAAGCGTTTATACTGGGCATAATGCTTCTCAAATATCCGATTCTAAATCTCCTACAATTAAGAATTTTCCTAAAGTGTAAACATCAGGGTAATAAAAGGGCTGCACAATTACACTCCTCTTATGTAACAGCAGAAAAAAAAAAAAAAAAAACTTGGTTAAGGCCAAGTACAGGGGCTCATGCCTATAATCCCACCATTCTGGGAGGCAGAGGCAGGAGGATCACTTGAGGCCAGGAGTTCAAGACCAACCTGGCCAACACAGCAAGACCGCATCTCTGCAAAAAATTTAAAAATTAGCCAAGTGTTATAGCGTGCACTCTAGTCCCAGCTACTCAGGAGACTGAGGCACGAGGACTGCCTGAGGCCAGGAGTTCGAGACTGCAGTGAGTTATGATTGTGTCACTGTACTCCAGCCTAGACAATAGAGCAAGACACTATTTCTAAAAAACAAAAGTTTTAAAAATAAATTTGGTTAAAGATAAACTGTGAAACTCTTAGCGGTGTAATAAAAATTTATAGTACAAATTTAAAAGTCCAAACCAAAGCTTCCCTAAAGGATCTAGGAAATTACTGTCCCCAAGTGTTTCTCCTTCTCCCCATTACCCTACTTTCAGTTCTTGCTATGGTTTGAATGTTTCTCCCCAAAAGCATGTCTTGGAAGCTTAATCCCCAGTGCAATAGTGTTAGGAGATGAAGCCTAATGAAAGGTGAAAGGCCACGAGGGCTCTGACCCCATGAAGGGATTAATGCTGTTATATCAGAAGTCGGTTCTGTATAGAAGGAGTGGGCTCCTTTTAAAAGAAGGTTTTCAGCCCCATTTGCCCACTCTGTCTTTCCCCTTCTGCCATGAGCTGATGTAACAAGAAGGCCCTTGACAGATGCTGGCTCCTTGCTCTTGGACTTCCCAGCCTCCAGGACTATGAGAAGTACATGTGTATTCATTGTAAATTACCCAGTCTCTTGTATTCTGTTTTGGCAGCACATAAAAGAACTAAACAGTCCCTCTAAAGTGTGAAAATGATCTAAGATTTCTAAAAGCTAAGATTTCTGTTTCAAAACTTAAAAAAAATTATGGCTACCATACAGGAACTCCTAAACTAAGTTGGCCTCCTTTAATTTTTTTTTTAAATCAAGGACTATTTTGGGAATGTGGTAGGAATACTAAGTACAAAAGAATAATATAAGCAACACCCCGATATACTTCCTACTCAGCTTAAGAAATAAAATATTTTTAATATACTTGAAATTGCATGTGAATCACTCCAGGATCTCTTTCTACTTCTTCCTCCCCACTGGTAACCATTATACTGAATTTGGAGTTCATGATGCCCATCCGTGCATCTATACTTATACTAAATCTCTATGACTGTTTTTAAACATTCTATAAATGATACTGTATTCTGTATCCTTCTGCCACTTGCTTACTTTGCTCAACTTTAAAAAAGTTTTTTTTAATGTTGAAACTTTTATGTAGAGAAATGTCTAAGATTTACTCTAGGGTATATAAATCTGCTGGACCTAGGGGAGGCAAGTTCTCAACTTTCCTCAATAATGCCAAAATCTTTTAAGTGTGTATAGAAATTTATGGCACAACCAGCAGGCATTAGGACTCACATTTCTCTAACATCCTGGCTAACAATTGATATTGTCAGATTTATACATTTTGGTTAATCTGAATAGTGTAAAGTAGTATAAAAATAATCTTTTTATATGTTTCAAAAATATGTTTATTGGCCATTTGTGATTCCATTTTTGTGAATAACCTGTTCATATCCTATGCATTTTTTAATCTCTTTTTCTTAAAGATACTTTGAGGAGTTATTTATATATACTGAATATATATCCTATATTGGTTACATGCATTGTTCCCTGTGATTTCTTTGTTGATGGTATCTTTTATATTTATTCATATATTTATCATTTCCAGTGCTATATGCTTTTTCCTATAGATCCATTTGGTTTTATTTCCCTTCAGCCTAAAGACTTTAACGTTTCTTGAAGTTCTGCTGGCAACAAATTATCTCAGTTTTGATTTATCTAGAATTGTCTTTACTTCACCCCCATATTTTAAAGACATTATCAGTGGACATAGAGTTCTTGGTTGATTGGGTTTTTTTTCTTTCAGCACTTTAATGTTATTCCATTATCTTTTGGCTTCCTTCAGCACTCACTCTTTCCCCTGATGTATCTTCTTTCTTAGGCTGCATTTATGACCTTTTCTTGTATTTCTGTTTTTCACCAATTTTACTATGATGTGCCAAGAGATAATTTTCTTTGATATTTACGCTTCTTGGGTTTTGCTGAGCTTCCTAGATCTGTGAGCTGTTTTTTATTTGTTTGTTTGTTTGAACAGATTTGGATATTTGACCACTAATTCTTTAAATATTATCCCTGCAACAGTATATCTCTCCTCTCCTTCTGGGACTCCAATTAAAAGTATATGGACCACTCAAGGCTGGGCATGGTGGCTCACACCTGTAATCCCAGCACTTCAGGAGGCCGAGGCAGGTGGATCACTTGAGGTCAGGAGTTTGACACCAGCCTGGACAACATGGGGAAACCCAGACTCTACTAAAAATACAAAAAGTAGCTGGGCATGGTGGGGCATGCCTGTAATCCCAGCTACTTGGGAGGCTGAGGCCAGAGAATCGCTTGAACCCAGGAGGCGAGGTTGTAGTGAGGTGAGATTGCGCCACTGAACTCCAGCCTCGGTGACAGAGCAAGACTCGTCTCAAAAAAAAAAAAAAGTATTTAGACCACTAAATGCCACAGATCATTGGAATTATTAATGACTTAATCTTTTTCTTTCCTCTACTTCAATTTTAGTGATTTCTAATAAACTTTTTTGAAGTTTATTGCTCTTTTATCGTATTGTGTCCTATCTGCTGTTAATCTGATTTGATGACATTTCAACTTTAGATATTGTACTTTTCAGTTCTAGAACTCCCGTTTGGTTATTTCCAGTTTCCAAATATCTCCTATAATTCCTCATATTTTTACCCATTATATTCATCTTTTCAAGTAGATTCTTTGATATATTTATCATTGTTATTTTTATGTCCTTGTCTGGTAATTCTAAACTCTGTTTTATCTATGGGTTTATTTCTATGAATAATTTTTTCTTAATTATGAATCACACTTTCCTCTTTCTTCACCTCTTTAGTAGTTGAGAGTTTTTCTTTCTTTCTTTCTTTCTTTTTTTTTAATAAGACAAAGTATTTTTATATTGTCCAGGCAGGTCTTGAACTCCTGGGCTCAAGCCATCTTCCCACCTCAGCCTCCTGAGTAGCTGGAACAATGGGAACATGCCACCACATCCAGGTTGCTTAGTAATTTTTATGGCGTATTAGACATTTTGTATGATAAGCTGTAGGGAGTTTGGATTTGTTATCCTCCTCTTAAGAGTATGTAGTTTTTTAATAAAAGGTAAATAAATTATTGGTGGTTCACCTTGTTCACACAATGGCTTATCCCGCTCAATGTCCAGGTCCTCTGGCAGCCTCAAACTCACTCTCAGGCCAGTAAGACTGTGATTTCCTGCTAGAGTTCTATCTGTCCTGCTCCCTGCAGACCAGGAAATGCCCCGAGGGAAAGCATTTATTTATTTTTTTTTTTTTTTATTTATTTATTTATTTTTTATTATACTTTAGGGTTTTAGGGTACATGTGCACAATGTGCAGGTTTGTTACATATGTATCCATGTGCCATGTTGATTTCCTGCACCCATTAACTCGTCATTTAGCATTAGGTGTATCTCCTAATGCTGTCCCTCCCCCTCCCCCCACCCCACAACAGTCCCCGGAGTGTGATGTTCCCCTTCCTGTGTCCATGAGTTCTCATTGTTCAATTCCCACCTATGAGAGAGAACATGCGGTGTTTGGTTTTTTGTCCTTGCGATAGTTTACTGAGAATGATGTTTTCCAGTTTCATCCATGTCCCTACAAAGGACACGAACTCATCATTTTTTATGGCTGCATAGTATTCCATGGTGTATATGTGCCACATTTTCTTAATCCAGTCTATCGTTGTTGGACATTTGGGTTGGTTCCAACTCTTTGCTATTGTGAATAGTGCCGCAATAAACATACGTGTGCATGTGTCTTTATAGCAGCATGATTTATAGTCCTTTGGGTATATACCCAGTATTGGGATGGAAAAGCCATTTAAATGTGGAGTTTATCCTCCGCGGTGCCCTTCATCCAAGGATGAAAACCTTTCCAGTTTCTGGCTACTTTTAATCACTCTTCAGTGCTTTCCAACTTTTTTCCAACATTTCTAATTGTTATCAATAGGAAGATCAGCACAATAGAATCTACTCTGCTGTTTCCAAAAAAGCTACTACTTTGATGAGCAGAAGCCAATTTTCATGCAGACCATTTCCCCAGTCTTATTGTTTATGGTATATGGCATTTTTAAGCCTTGTTTAAGAAATCTTTGCCCCAGCCAGGGCAACATGGTGAAACCCTCTCTCTACCGAAAATAGAAACAATTAGCCAGGTGTGGTGGCATACACCTGTGGTCCCAGCTACTCAGGAGGCTGAGGTGAGAAGATCACTTGAGCTCAGGAGGTAGAGGTGGCAGTGGGCCAAGATTGCACCACTACACTACAGCCTGAGTGACGGAGCAAGACCTTGTCTCAAAAAAAACCAAGAAAGAAATCTTTGCTTATCCAATAGTCATACATAATTTGTACATTTTATTCTAAAAACATTTTTCTAAAGTATTTTTTCATATTTTGGTATTTAATTCACTTAGATTTCATTTTTTTGTGCACGGCTTAAAATGGGGATAGAACTTTATTTTATTTTTCCAAGCAGATAAAGAAATTTTCCCAGTATCATTACTACAGAGTCCATCCTCTCCTTTACTGCTCATGAAGCTGATTCTGCCACAAATCTAGACTCATGTATATCTTAGTCTGTTCCAGGCTGTCTCTTCTATTCCAGTGCTTTGTTTGTCTATGCCTATAGCCATACTGCAATATCTTAATCATTACAGCTTTATAATGAGTCTTGTTAACTGGTGGAGCAAGTCCTTCCGCCTTGTTCTTTTCCAGAATTGCTTTGCCTATTCTCAGTCCTTTATTCTTTCAAATAAATTTTGGAATTGGTTTGTCAAATCACATGAAAACCCCTGCTGGGGGGAATTAAAATCTTTAAAATATCAGGTCTTCTTATCTACAAACTCGGTATATTTTTCCTTTCATTCGGGTCTTTTAAAATGTCTTTATATAAATTTTTCTACAAAGTTATATTTTATTATTTATATTACTTATTTAAAATATCTTTTTAAAATTATATTTCTTAAATTATCTTTTCATCCATTTATCCCAATTTACTCTACCATGTTAAATGAATTTCACCAAATTGTTTACTAAAGTTATAAACTCTAAGATTGGCTGGTCACAGTGGCTCACGCCTGTAATCCCAGCACTTTAGGAGGCAGAGGCAGGTGGATCACCTGAGGTCAGGAATTCAAGACCAGCCTGGCCAACAGGGCAAAACCCGTTTCTACTAAAAATACAAAAATTAGCCAGGTGTGGTGGCAGGCACCTGTAATCCCAGTTACTTGAGAGGCTGAGGCAGGAGAATCGCTTGAACCTGGGAGGCAGTGGTTGCAGTGAGCCAAAATCACACCACTGCACTCCAGCCTGGGCAACAGAACAAGACTCCATCTCAAAAATAAAATAAAATAAAATCTAAGGTTTAGTTCATAATACACAATCTTGTGGATTATAATAATACTTTAACACTCTCATTTGCAAATACTTTTTTATGCCATGGATTTACCAAGTAAGTAGCTCATTTAAATACTGTATACTTACCAAGAAGCTCCATGGTCTCTGCTTTCAGTGTCCGTGAAATTAGAGTCCAAAAACATATCTTTGTAGATTCGACCAACTAGGCAATACATATCTGAAGCAACTTGTCCTTCACTTTGCACCATGGGAATCATAATATCAAGAGCTTTTGCTCTGTCACCAGGGAGATTTCTCCTAAGGCAGAAAACATTATTGTTTCAATATACATTACAGAAGCAATATAGGTCATTTCTTTTTAAAAACCCCTATTTAACATGTTGATTCATATTAGAGAAATTTGCCAGGATAGAAACAATTAGATTTTGAGAGTCCTCTGTAAACCTCTGTCCTAAGCCTAATTTTTTGTTTTATCCCATTGTATGTCTACTAGGTCTAACAAGGATTTCTTTTGAGTTTCTATGTTAGTAATGGAGATGGATTTGTACTTACTCATCCACAATCCTTCCAATTTCCCTGTAGCCTATACGCAGGTTCAAGCTGGTGAACCGAGATTAGAGTTGTAGTCTGTGTTTTTGAATAGGGTAGAGTAAATTAATCCAAGTAGGGACAAAACTCTGACCTTAGGTTTCAATGGCTTTTGCTCCAAAACTTAGCAAACTCATTCACAGATGATACCAAAAATCAAATCAAACCCAAGAACTGCTTGATATTTACATGTGACTAACTGATTATCTAAGGAAGTTGCTTTATGTAGCATGTTTTAAAATAGTATGTATAGACAGTTCACAAAACCAGATAAAAATTCTATAAGAGTTATCATTTCTTGGACCTTGAAAATATTATGCTAAGTGAAAGAGGTCAGTCACAAGGGACCACATACTGTGTGATTCCATTTATATGAAATGTCCAGAATAGGCAAATCTGTAAAGACTGAAAGTAGATTCGTGGTTGCCTAGAGTTTGGGGATTTGGGAGAGAAATGGAAGGGGGGCTGCTAATGGGTACAGGGTTTCCTTGTGGAGTAATGAAAATGTTTTAAAATTTATTGTTTTGATGAAATATATTTCTTTTTGTTTGTTTGGAGACAGAGTCTTGCTCTGTTGCCCAGGCTGGAGGGTGGTGGCATGATCTTGGCTCACTGCAACTTCTGCCTCCCAGGTTCAAGCGATTCTCCTGCCTCAGCCTCCCGAGTAGCCAGAACTACAGGCGTACACTGCCACACCTGGCTAATTTTTTTGTATTTTAGTAGAGACAGGGTTTCATGGTGTTGCCCAGGCTGGTCTTGAACTCCTGAGCTCAGGCAATCCAACCACCGTGGCCTCTCAAAGTGCTAGGATTGCAGGTGTGAGCCACCACGCCCAGCCTGTGAAATATATTTCAATAAAGCTATTAAAAAAAAGTATCATTTCTATTCTCAATTACTACTTCAAATCTTCTGTCCATGAAATTCCTTTTTATCCTTTGTACTAAATATCTAACACTATGTTCACCTAGACATAATCATCCTTACTCTAGTGAAAACTTTTGTGTGAATGACCATCTGGTGTTGAGTGTATTTGCTTAAAGATAACATCATATTCATGTAACTTTTACAATTCTAAAAAATATGAATAGCAAATACAAACTTTGACAGAGCAGAAAAACTGTAAGAATTTAAATATGCCAACAGTGTGAGACTTTTTTTACTGAAAAATAAATCAGAAAAAAATGAGAATGCATGCTTCCTATATTTCACGGGGTTGAAGCAGATATACTAATATTACATTTTAATAGGGACTTCTTGCAATGCTGCAGTAAACACATTCCCTGCAAAGAATTGCAGGTTACACAATAATATGTTAACGCATTCTGGAAGGGAACTTTTTCTTCTTACCTATTCAGTGCAAATGCATAATGAAACTTCACATGGTGATGGGAGGCCAAATCAAAGGTTGGCAGTTTTTCTAAAGTCTCTACCAGCTTCACAATAGAATCATAGTCCTTTCAAATGAGATGAGAATAGCACAGAATTAAACCATTAGGAGAAAATTCTTACAATAACATGTCTTTTGACAACCAGATATCTGAATTCAAGAAACACATTAAAAAGACATTAGAATCCACACAACACTTTGAAGAACCTAGGATAAACAGTTTTTGTTGTTTTTCTTCTAAAAGGTTTACATCACATATATAAAAACATTAGAAACATAGAGTTACCATGTTGAACAAAAACTAAAAAAGCAAAAGAAACAAAAACACCAAGCATGATATGCTCTACTGTCTAAATATGGGTGGTTTATTTCTCCATAGAGCCAGATTCCCGGTATGCAGCGTTCTAACAATTTCAGGGAAATAAAAATGTCAAGGACATGAGGCAATTGGTTGAACTTCTGTTACAAGTAGCAACACAGTTTCATGTCACATGAGTAAGCACTCTAGCCACAGGATCCTATGTGCCACAGCCCTCCATGGAGGTGAGTCTGTCTCGACCACACGAAGCCTTTACACAGACCCGAAAGGCTAGGAATGGAAAGAAGAAACCAGATGTCACTTAAATTTTACTATTAAAACCTAAGAGCAAATCCCTAACTGGGAGAGGATTTTATTCTACTTACCCTATTTTTAAAATTTTAAGACATGTCAATCAAAATGATATAACCTGTTAGTGTGTTTTACATTACATATTTTTAAAGTTATTTCTGTAAGTAATCAATTACATATTTTTTCCTTCGGGCGAGTTAGATTCAGCACTATCAATTTCAAGCAATACAATTTCAAGGGATAAAAGGTATGTCCAGAAAGCTCTAAAAATATCTGCTATTTGCCAAAACAAAGCTTTCACTGACAGGTGTGCCTGAGGCTAACAGTAGAATAGACTGTGTCCACAGGTTCGCTGTGCCAGCAGATTTTTCTTTTTGTTCTTTTGGAGGAAAAAGTCAGGCCTTTACCATACAAGTCTTTCACAATCACTGATGGTTAACTCACATGAGTCTTTTTCATTCATCATAAAATTATAGGATGGAAAGCTTAAGAGAGTCAATAAAAAAATTACGTGTAGTAACATGAACTGCTTACCAGCAAACTGAAATTTGAGGTTAATACTCCCTCATCCCTCCAACATGCTACATGACAAAGATTTCACTTTAAACATCTTCTCACCTGGATATCTCTGTAGGAAAGTAACAGATTTATGACAATATCTGCTGTCAAGACTTCGATATTATCTACTCGCTGCCGAATTCTTGCCAACTCAGCTGCCAATTCTCTACCAGTGTATAAATTACGAGCTTTCCTGATGTCATTGAGTATAGATTCCCGGAAATACTGGCTGGTAAAAACACACACATTTCAAAGAGTTTGACATTAGAAACGATTTCAACGAAAAGCAATAATTTTAATAAAGAAATGAATGATATTGCAGCATTAGCTATAAAGCATTTGTAGCTTTCAATTCATTCAGATGCCTAAATAAATATCTTACATATCTGGCATTATTAAGAAATTCAGAAGCCAATGTATTTCTTTTATTACGCTACCTTCAGAAAGAATTAAAGGTAAAGGTACTCCATATTAATAAATTTTCCTGCAAAACACTTAAATTGCCAAACTTTGTTTTCCATTTTACTGTTTCCAGTACAAATTGTTCTAAATAAATTAGATGTACCTATGATTTTTTGTTTGTTTGTTTTTTGTTTTTGTTTTTGAGACAGAGTCTCACTCTGTTGCCCAGACTAGAGTATACTGGCATGATCTTGGCTCACTGCAACCTCCATCTCCTGGGTTCAAGCAATTCTCTTGCCTCAGCCTCGTGAGTAGCTGGGATTACAGGTGTGCGCCACCACACCTGGCTAATTTTTGTATTTTTGGTAGAGACAGGGTTTCGGCATGTTGGCCAGGCTGGTCTCGAACTCCTGATCTCAAGTGATCTGTCCACCTTGGCCTCCCAAAATGCTGAGATTACAGGCATGAGCCACAGCACCGGCTGTGATGTACCTATGATTTGAACATAATATAACCTTAACTTTCTGACCCAGCCTATCATTTATTAACATAAATAATTGTTCTTCACTGAAAGAACAATTAGAGTTAAGAGTTAATTAAAGTTGAAGTGTTCTTGCCCTTACACTAAAAGTCTCTGGACATTTATCCTGGTATTGTTTCTGTACTTGCTTTGCATATATTTTTAGTTCTACCATCACTATAAAGCAGTTAGTAGACTTTTTAATTTTTTGCTGATTTCAAGTTGTTGTTCTGTTGCTGTTCTGTGAATAAAATGTATTATGTGGCATCTATTTTATCTACTTGGAGGATAATAAACATTTTCCCCCTAGTTCTTAGCTGTATACTGATATCTCAGGAGCACCTGATATCATGCACAAATAAAGAAGTAGAATAACACTTCATTATCATCACCAAATGGCATTATTAATTAAACTTTACCTAGAACTTGCTTGTGCCACCTTCAAAAGTTGAATAAAACGATCCACAAGAGGTAAGCAGATGGGTCCAAGAAGCAGCTCGAAGTTTGGTTGCATGAGCTCTGTCAACCCCTTCATGAAGCTGCTGTCACAGCAGTAGACTTTGTTATGTGGAGTTATCATGTAAGGAACAAAGGTGTAGTTCCCAGTGCACATCTGTGGAGAGAGGAGGCACCAGCAAGTGGGGAGCTGGCCTGGAGACACGGCACAGACGGAATCCCATGTCTTACTCATTTTAAATAATTCCAAATGCAAAGGGAAATAGAAAAGCCTCATTATTTATTTATGACCTACAACAATGAAAATTTCCCCAATTCCTCTCACTGCTTACTTCAAATAATTAGGACTTACAGATGATACCAAAAAAAGAGTGGAACAGTTTCTATCCATCAATTAAATATTTATTCACCATCTTTCAAGGCTAGGGCACTGCGTTATTGCTGTTGGAAAAAGTAGTTTAAAGCATGGCCTTCAGCCTTCAAGGAACTTATAATTGAGTCACAGGGCGCAGCATACACATATGAAAATGCTACAAGCTCACATTTGAAGGGCTTCCTACACGTAAGGTGATGCTGCAAGTGGATCCCACTCAAATCCACCCCCTGGGAGGCTGCTCTCCCTCTGCCTCCTCACTACTAAAACTACAAGCCCAGAAGTTATCCTTGATGCTTCCATTCCCTTCCCCTTCCACATCCTATCGAAGTCCCATCTGTCCTGCCTCCAAAATATAATGTCATATTTGTCCATTTCCCTCCATCTTCTCGGCCAACACTTCAGTCCATGTGCCAATGGACCTGGCCCGAGCCACTGTCATCAGCTTTAACTGGTCCCCCTGCTTCCACTCTTGTCCTCTAATTTACTCTCCACTCAGCCATCAGAGTGATCTTTCAACACCCTCCCTCGGATCACTTCCCACAGCTGCTTAAAGCCCCATCTCTTGCTCTTGGGAGGAAGAAGAAATTGCAGTGCAATGTACAAGGGCCTGACTATGCAGATCCTGCCCCTCTCTAACCTCAGCCCTGCCACGCTCCCCTCGCCCGCTACAACCTGGGCTCACTGACCTTCTCTTGGTTCCTGGATGATGCCCAAGCGAGGATAAACTGTTGCAAACAAAAGCAGAGCAGGGATGAAAGTGGAAAGTGAGTTGGATACCCTGAGTAAGCAAATATGACTGGAGCTCAGAGCTCAGGGAAGGGAACTAAATGCAAAGTTAAGGATGTTAGACTGTACATTCTGGACAATGCAGAATCATAGAAGGATCCACAGTGGGAAAGAAAACACAATCAGCTGAGTGTGATGGCTCACACCTGTAATCCCAGCACTTTGGGAAACCAAGGCAGGCAGATTGCTTGAAGCCAGGAGTTCAAGATCAGCCTGGCCAATATGGTGAAACCCTGTCTCTACTAAAAATACAAAAATTATCCAGGTGTGGTGGTGCATGCCTGTAATCCCAGCTACTCAGGAGGCTGAGGTGTGAGAATCACTTGTAGTGAGCCGAGATTGCACCATTGCACTCCAGCCTGGGTGACAGAGCAAGACTCTGTCAAGAAGAACGAACGAACAAATGAAAGAAGGAGAAAGAGAGAGAGAGAAAGAAGGAAGGAGGAAGGGAAGAAGGAGGGAGGGAGGGGGGGACAACTGTGCATTTTTACAATGCACAATCAAAATGCACAAATCAAAATACACAATCAAAACTGCATTTTGGCAGCCTGGGCAGGTAACAAGATGCACTAAAGGGAAAAGATATGAGGTTTGAGGAGATGAGTCATGCTGTGGCATGACAAGGTCTGCAGAGGTGGTGATAGAGAAACAGACACATGCTTGACTGAAGAAGAAGGAATCAGCTGGATCTGGTAACTGATAATAACCTGAGAAAGGGTAAGGCATCAAAGGCAACTCTGCAATTCTAAGGGCGACTACCTATACAGAGTGGTATCATTAACAGAAAGCAAGAATTCAGAAAGCAGAACCAGACTAAGTTATTTATGAACACATGACTCTTCAAGACACTTGTATATCAGATAACTAATCAAAGAATCTGAATTTTAGTTAAAATATGAGAAGAACTTCAAAAGGTTGAGATTTGAATTTGGTGGGATGGGGTGAAACAGTCACTTTTAAAGAGGTTGGGATTGAGGTGGGGCACAATACCTAATGTGAAAATGTCCAAAAGAGAGCTAGAAATATGTGATTGAAACATAAAATAGTTTCAAGCCAAAATACAGACCTGAGAATTATTGGATATGGTAGAATCAAAAGAAGTGGGAGAAATCTCTATGAGAAAAACCATAGAAAAAGGCAGAGGCTGAGAACTAGAAAGAGATATGTGGGACACCCAACTACTGCCATTATGGGGAACAAAAAAAGTCCAGGTTATCCATTCCTAGCCATATTAGCATACAGAGAATAATACAGCATTTCTCTTACCCTTAGCACTTAAGTAATAAGTACAAACATGTATTCCCCATGTGCATGTGTGCCAGGGTATGAACAGTCATAAGTCAGGGGGTCACAACCTACAAAGAAGCTGCTGTGGCCTTCATTTTAAAGGTGAGGAGACAGGTAAGGCTTAGAGAGATCCTACAGTTGGTCTATGACATGTTTGGCACTCCAGCCCAGGGACTCTTTCTCTAGATGGCATGTCCTTCCCACTAGGGGGCTATACACCCTCCTGAGTGGCCTTTAAAGCAGACACACCTGCTCTCTAACCTTCTGTCACTTTCTACGGGAACCCTGTATGAGCCAAATGACTGTTCACAGAAAACAGGCAAGAAATGCCAAATGCCCTTATGACCGGACTTAATTATTTATGACTATGTCACCCTTTAAGGCTGCCTCTTGTATGTCAGGTAATGAAGCAGAAACCAAACCTCACTTCCAGTTAAAGCACAAGAAGAACTTCCAGAGAGTGAGATTTGATTTGAAAATCAAGTATGCTAAATTGTTCCTGTCTCAAGTTCTCCTCCTAGAAACAATAATTAGAAGAGGAAACAATAATTGGAAAAGGGAAAGTGAACATGTCCTGCTTCTAAAATGTTACCAAGATCCCACAGCACATCCACCCAATTT
The DNA here is from genome assembly GCF_006542625.1 of Nomascus leucogenys. Taxonomy (NCBI): domain Eukaryota; kingdom Metazoa; phylum Chordata; class Mammalia; order Primates; family Hylobatidae; genus Nomascus; species Nomascus leucogenys. Next base: position 122,888,450 of record NC_044383.1, read on the forward strand.
AATCCTTTTACCCAAGCTACTGCCAAAGCAGAAGAGAAAGGCAAGGATACCAAAGAGGCTGCTTTCCAAAGCATCTAAAGCTTCAACTATGAGAATGGTTCTAAAAGAACAACAGAATTAAACACTATTGTAGATAAGCACCATAACTCAAAATTACAAACGAAAATTATCTGAATCCTCCAAGTCACAAAATGAGAACAAAGAGCCAAAAAGCCAATAAAGCAGAAAAGTGGTATCAGAGTTTTAGCTGCTGGATAAAATTATGTATCCTCAGAAACCTTGATACTACATATATTAGTTTATCAGACACTATTATTGAAATACGGGGCAATGGGGAATACTGCACCTGTGTAAAACTAATTCTGGGAGAGAATGACTATCAGATGTCTGGGTGTGTGTTAGGCAGAGGAGAGGTAAAGGGGTAATAATGAGTACACAAACAGCAGAGAAAAGCAGTTCCTGAAACAAACCCCATGGTATAAGGCTTCAGAATCTTTGCTGAAAATACCTAAGCATGCTAAGGGTTTTCCCAAGTTCTAGGCTTCAGTGCATTCTTTGGAGTTTCTTTCTTGTGTTTCTAAGGCAGTCTTTTATTTTTTTTTATTTTTTTCGATTTCCCATTGCCAATGTCAGGAAAAAAGGGGGGTGATAAGCTGCAGAAGCCACATGGATACAACTGGGCCTGAGCTAAGAGACAGCCCAGTGAGTATGCAGTGGAGGAAAAGTTGTGTTTTTCAAAAAGATACAACTGCCCAGAAAAGCACTTTTGCAAAATAATGAAAACTAATAGCATGGGAACATTTATTTCCCAAGTTGGCTCACATATAACTTAGAAATGTTATTTCTGTATTTTCTGTGTGCAGATTGCCACCAAACCCATAGTTTGAAATAGCTGATAATCCAAAGTAAATAAAAACAACCCCTATGTGATCAAGAACAGACACCTTAAGTGGAACAATTGCCTTTTATTAATAAAGTACTCATTCTAAAATATTTAAACTTGCTTCAAAGACCTTGTTTCCTTAAATTTCAAAACACTGAGGCATGGTCATAAAATAACAACACGTGCTATAAAATCCCGCAGCTCAAAATCTAGTCTTATTCTAATTCATTTTGTTGTTGTTGTTGTTTTTAAGACAGAATCTCGCTCTGTTGCCTAGACCAGAGCACAGTAACATGATCTCGGCTCACTGCAGCCTCTGCCTCCTGGGTGCAAGTGATTCTCGTGCCTCAGCCTCCCAAGTAACTGGGATTACAGGCATGCGCCACCACACTTGGCTAATTGTTGTATTTTTAGTAGAGACAGGGTTTCACCATGTTGGCCAGACTGGTCTCAAACTCCTGGCCTCAAATGATCCTCCTGCCTCAGCCTCCCGCTGGGATTACAGGCATGAGCCACTGCCCTGGCCCCTAATTAATTATTTTCACCGTTTTTTTTTTTTGTTTTTTTTTTTAAAAAAAACCCTCCAATTCTGGTTTTCAATTTTTAGAAACTACATAAAGGTAAACAGAAGTGTGTGTTGAAAATGAAATGGGCTTCTGGAAGGAAAAGCTCTCAGCATTAAAATGTATTGATACAGATGCTCGAAATATTCAACTTTTTATAAAGACATTCAGCACCTGAAATGCAACACCTCTCTCTCAAGTCAGCGGGAAACTTCTTCAAAATGTACAATATTTGGTTCTTTTATCAGCCTGCTTCTTCACAAGTCCAAGCTGGGCTAGGCAGGAAGGACTTCTTTCTGCCATTCCCGTCTCAGGGAGTGCTACCTTCTCTGAAGGACACTGACATAATGGCTACCCTCTCTTTAACACATCACCTTACGTTCATTTTCTAATTTGTCTGCTTCTTTGTTCGCTGATTTTCTACCAATTAGACTTTCTACACAACAGTTACACATGTGCTTGTTTCCACTTCCAGCCTCCCCCGTGAGAACCCTGAGGCACCAAGCCCAAAGCCTGGCGTGCAGTACATGTCCAGTCAATATTTGTTTAAAAAAATGTGTGAGATAAATTAAACAGTTTCACACCTTTAACAAATTAAACAGTATTTAAAAACAGTGCATTGAAGCATGAAGCAATAATTGCTCATTTCCTGTTGAGATAGGAAGGATAAGAGTTTATAATGGCAACATTATTTATGCTGAAATATGCCTCTGCCCTGGTTAAATCTTAAGCATAAGTTTCAAAATTACTTCAGAGTTGTATAATCACTACTATAAAAAAAGACTTAAAATTTCTGATTTAAGGAGAAATTACTAATTGTATTGTTAATTTTGTCGTCTTAAATCAAATCTTGTGCAGGCTTTTATAATATATTGTATATTATCTTCACTCCGAGTTGCAGAGGTACATTCTTTAAGGTTTTTAAACACTGGCTTACTTTCTGAAATAAATGTACAACCACTGGCCACAACCATTGGCCTAACAAGGCTGTTTCCACTTTATATTATAATTCTTCTTCACGCAGCATTTTTAAAGTTTAAAATTTACTTTTCTCATGTTTTCACATTTGTTTAATTCTGTGTGGAGGGTAGGAATTCTGTAGTGTGGTCTCAGAGGCAGAATACAATACTTAGGAACTTAAATCAATCTCTTCAAGTAGAAGATAGATGAAGATATCTATATATCAGTGTATATGTAATTATATTATATTGAGCTAGCTAGCTCTCAATATAAGCTAGCTACCAGTATTGTTATTCCTATACCTTACCATGATTACAGACACTGGAGAGATGATCTTGAAAAGCTTGTTGTATCAAGGCTTCACTGAGGTTGGGGAATCATGATTTAGAAAAGGGAAAAGGGAACAGCATATTGGAAAGGATGGCATGAATGCTGCCATGGAAACATACTACAGACACATATACATACACACATATGTGTGTGTATCTCTGTGGGGATATAGGCTGCTTTAGTGCCACTCATAATTCCACAACATTGAATACACTATAAAAGATTTTCTTTTTATTTATTTATTTTTTGAGACGTAGTCTCACTCTGTCACCCAGACTGGAATGCCGTGGTATGATCTTGGCTCATTGCAACCTCCGCCTCCCAGATTCAAGCGATTCTCCTGCCTCAGCCTCCGGAGTAGCTGGGATTACAGGAGCACGCCACCATGCCTGGCTAATTTTTGTATTTTTAGTAGAGATGGGGTTTCACCATGATGGCCAGGCTGTTCTTGAACTCCTGACCTCAGGTGATCTGCCTGCCTCTGCCTCCCAAAATGCTGGGCTTACAGGCGTGAGCCATCATACCTGGCCTGAATATACTATGAAACATTTTCTTCCAAAACATAATTATATGCAGAAAAAGACAGGTATCAGTGCCATCTCTCATTATGAAAAATAAAGTTTCACTACAATGAAGTACTTAGATAACCATATTTATATTGATACATCAGAAAATCTAAAGAGGAATAACAGAGATAGAATTAATAATTTGTGGAGATTTTAAAAATACCAAAGATTAGTTAATGGAAAAGAAAATATTTTTAAAACTCTGGAAGGTTAAATAAAGTACTCACAGTATTCTTCTGGCAAATGATTTCCTGAAAAACAAGAAAAAAATATACCACAAGTTAATACAAAACTGAATAATTCAACAACATTTATTGAACTATGTGGGAAAATCTGTATTAACAATGATATTAGCAATTAGAAATTTTAGGAAGTGTAGATTCAGTTCCTGCATCTGAAAAGTTTTCTATCTATCTATCTACTTATTTCAGAGAAAGGGTCTGCCTCTGTTGCCCAGGCTGGAGTACAATGGCACAATCATAACAGCCACAAGCTCCTGGGCTCAAGTGATCCTCCCACCTCAGCCTCCCAAGTAGCTAGGACTACAGGCCTACAGGTGCATGCCACCACATCCAGCTAATTTTAGTAATTGTTTTTGTAGAGACAAGATCTCACTATGTTGCTCAGGCTGGTCTCAAACTCCTGGCCTCAAGCAATTTTCCCACTCTGGCCTCCCAAAATGCTGGGATTACAGGTATGAGCTACCATGCTCAGCCCAAAAAGTTTACAATCTGTGGAGGAGACAGGAGAATACAAAAGTATTGTCCGCGGTTTAAAAAACAAAACACAGGAAGGGGAACATCACACTCCGGGGACTGCTGTGGGATGAGGGGAGCGGGGAGGGATAGCATTAGGAGATATACCTAATGCTAAATGACGAGTTAATGGGTGCAGCACACCAACATGGCACATGTATACATACGTAATAAACCTGCACATTGTGCACATGTACCCTAAAGCTTAAGTATAATAATAATATTTTTTTAAAAAGGTAAAATTTAAAAAATAAGTTTAAAAAACGAGAGATTTGATTCAGTCTCACCCATCTAAAGGGTACTGAACTGATAAAAGCTGAACTTTTTACTACAATAAATATAAATCATGACTTTCTTATATATTCCCCCATTCAGGCATGAATACTAAGGAATTCAAATTCTTCATGCGTTACGCAAAGACTGACACAGAAACTCTTGAAATCTCACAAGAATGGAGCTCCACTTTAAAATTTTGATTGGTACTTTTTTTAAGTGCTAGCTCTTGATAATTTGTTTGATGTAACCAATAACACTTCTTCAATGTGAAAAATCAGTCAACTAAAATTATTTGAGCCACAAAAAATTGGTGATGAGATTTATATAGTTATGGTTGTCCTGGTTATAATGTAAAACAATCAATTAAAAAGACTGTAAGAGTGCCTGTCCTCATTTACACCAGGGGATAATAATAATATGATACGCTCTTATTGAGGGTATTAACTAACTAATGTCAATGAGGATTGTGGGTGTCTTTTTTTTCTTGAGAAGACAATTACAAACTTTAAAGCTGTGTTTGACTCACTTATATTTTAATACAAAGAGATTAACAAAATCAAAAATCTTTTGTAAATAAATTATATTATTTTGTGTTTAAAATAAAATAAAAAAATAAAAAACAAAACAAAAAACCATGTAAATATGTAAAATATATAAAATCCCCAAACTGAATAACCTAACAATAATTTCTGCAGATTACTTGATCAGCCACCATCTCTTTGGGAGGAGGTTAAAACGAGTTTGCTTTCCCTAAGCACAATGTCTCTCACGCTCTGGGAGGGGAAAAAACAGTGTGTTCCATCCTGAGCAGCTAGAAATAAAGGGTACTGGCCACTGGCAAATCCACACACAGATAATCAAGACATCTGACAAAATATAGTCATAATTTGTGTGTTTTTCATTAAGAAATATAATGGGATAAGTGGCCGGGTGCAGTGGCTCATGACTGTAATCCCAGCACTTTGGGAGGCGGAGGCAGGTGGATCACCTGAGGTCATGAGCTTGAGACCAGCCTGGCCAACATGGTGAAACCCCATCTCTACTAAAAATATAAAAATTAGCTAGGCATGGTGGCACATGACTGCATGACTGTAATCCCAGCTACTCAGGAGGCTGAGGCAGGAGAATCCCTTGAATCTGAGAGGCGGAGGCTGCAGTGAGCCGAGATCGCGCCACTGCACTCCAACCTGGGTGATAGAGTGAGACTCCTCAAAAAAAAAAAAAAAAAAAAAGAATGGGATAAGTATACAGTGCGGGCAGTGTGCCTGTCTTCTAGGTTGTGAAGAGTGAGTGAGATCATACAAATAATATAGCTATACAGTGCCTGACACATAAAAGCTCTCAATATAAGCTAATTATCAGTATTGTTATTCCTATACCTCACCATAACTATAGACACTGGAGAGACGATCTAGAAAAGCCTGTTGTATCAAGGCTTCACTGAGGTTGGGGAATCATGATTTAGAAAAGGAAAAAGGGAACAGCATATTGGAAAGGATGGCATGAATGTTGCCATGGAAACAGAAATAGTAAGGCATTTGTGGAGCCTCAAGGGCGAGTCCATCTGGCTGAGGCAAGGAGCCAGATCTGGGAGGGAAGAGTGTGGCCAGGCGAGGCCTGGTTGAGTGGCCATCATCTTCAGCCCAGGACCAGGATGCTGAATCCACATGGGGCAAAGAAGAACCAACGAGGGCTTTCATGCAAAAGAGCATGTAAGATTTTTGAATGTTTAAGGATAGCAGATGAGAAAACAAAAACTGACAGAGGAAAGAATTGCACTGGGTAGTTCTGAGGGCCATGAAGATGTATGCAAAATACTAAAAATGCCTGGTGCTGTGGCTCACACCTGTAAATCTCAGTGCTTTGGGAGGCTGAGGCCAGAAGATCACTTGAGACTAGGAGTTTGAGGCCAGCCTAGGCAACATGATGAGACTCTGTCTCTAGAAAACATTTAAAAATTAGCTGGGTGTAGTGGCACACACCTCACATCTATAGACCAAGCTACTTGGGAGGCTGAGGCAGGAGGATCACTTGAGCCCTGAAGATCGAGGCTGCAGTGAGCTATGACTGTGCCACTGCACTCCAGCTTGGGCAACAGAGCAAGATCCTGACTCACAAAAAAAAAAAAAAAAAAAAAAAAAAAAAAAAAAAAAAAAAAACAATGACTAAAAGATATTCTTTAATACCTCACAAGCTTGCTGATAAAAAAAGGACATGTACACATTTAATATTTATGTAAGTCTGGATGGAAATGTGTGTATACGCACACTTGCTAAAAGTAAAAAGAATGACACAGACAGCAAGGGCTATGCTTTATCAGGGAAAGATGTTCCTGTAGATTGAGAAAGCCTGGGAAGCTCAGGAGAGAAGGTGGAACTCAAGCTGAGCTGTGAAGGACAGACGCGACCTCCAAACGCAAAGCCCGAAGGTGGGGATCCAGGCCGGAGAGCTAGGTAAAGCAAAGGCCCATTTGAGGAACAATAAATGTTATCACAGGGAGCTAAAGAAGACAGCTCATTTGGGGACCTATGGAAGAGTGAATTAAAGAGGTACTTGGGGGGGAAAAATCCTTGAACGTAGTCATTTGGCTAAAGCAGAAAGTTCATTCTGACACATACAAAAAGTAAGATTAGAAAGCTATTTGGAGCCTTATTGAAGAAGGCTTTGAATGCTACAATCAAGTACTCTGCTCTGTGAGCACCTGGCAGTCAACGTGTTTTTTCAGTGAGTGATATGTTCAAAGAAGTATCAGCACATATTGGGGCACCGTTTGTAATAGTAAAGGCTGAGAACAACATAAATGGCCATCATTTAAAAACTAGTTGAATAAACACTAGTACCTCCATACACTGGAATACATTACACCCAAACAATGAAGAACCAAACAAACAGTGAAGTGATAGAGAAGGATCTCCCAGATCTGCTAAGTAAAAAAAGCAAAGTAGAGAACAGTTTTTTATCCTATGCTCCTATTTATATATAAAAGAGAGAAAAATGAAATTCTAATTTGTAAATTCATAAAATCTCTCTGGAAGGATGTATAAGAAACTAATAACAGTGGTTGCCAATGGAGTCAGTTGGCTGACTAGAGGATAAAGGTAAAATAATAAATTTTCACTGTATATCATTTTGTACTTTTAAATGTTTGTAGCAAGTGAATTTATTACCTTAGAAGGACAAATAAATAAAAGGTAAACCTTGTTAAAGTTTTACACAGACTAATTTGATGGTGGTACTTAGTATTAATTATTATTTTTTTAATTTTTTGAGACAGGATCTCACTCTGTTACCCAGGCTGGAGTACAGTGGCGTGATCACGGCTCACTGCAGCCTCAACTTCCCAGGCTCCAGCAATCCTCCCACCTCAGCCTCCCAAGTAGCTGGGACCACAGGTGTGTGCCACCACGCCTGGCTAATTTTTGTATTTTTAGTAGAGATGGGGTTTCACCATGTTTCCCAGGCTGGTTTCTAACTCCTGGGCTCAAGCAATCCGCCTGCCTCAGCCTCCCAAAGCGCTAGGATTACAGGTGTGAGCCACCATGCCTGGCCAGTACTTAGTATTTGATGGGGAAAAGCATTTAGGTGGCTACTGAAAAAGTCCAGAGACATCATAATAAGTGCTTAGTCAATGGGGGTGCCCCAGGAATGGAAATCAAGGGACAGATGAGTGGCATTGTAGAGGAAGGTTGAAAGTGGCTTTTCCTGCAGGTGTTTCAAATAGTTACTATTGCACACACACAGAAATGGCTCATGAACAAGGAAGTTGAAAAATGTTGGATAATCACAAAGCCAGGAACACGGTATGCAGAATTTTTCAAACTTGATTTATGGAGCATCTCTCCAGAATAGCAAACCATACACTTGCAAATATGGCTCTCACTTGATAGAATATCCTTCTCTCTTCCCCTCGGAGTAATGAGGAAATGTCCTCTCCGTCCTCTCTGTGCAGCATCCTCTGTGCAATGTATAAGAAACCTGTCCTGTGTGAAGCTGGCCTTCACTGTGTTCTGCGACACCCCCAACAGAAGTAGATTATGTCTTTATCTGTGTTGTCATTAATCCTCATACAGAGTTCCTTGATAGCACTTCATTTTCTACATTGCACATTTTTGTTCCTATGATTCTCTCACCCTACATCATGACTTCCTGGGGTGCAAAGAACATGTATTTTATTCATATTTGTATCCTGACTGTCTAGCAAATGTCATGACATACAGCAGGTACTACAAGAGCATGAATGAATAAATTAATGAATGTATAAAATATTGGACTATGAATTAGGGGTAGATATGTGTAAGATATGGCTCTGCTCCCAGCTAGCCATTTCACTTCTCTCTAATGTGACACTAAGAGAGTTGACTAAGTGATTGCTAGTCTCTTCCAGCGCTGTGTTCATCATTTGCTTTTGCCTAAAGGGCTCTCATAGTCAGTCTTGTCCTTGTGCTGCTAGAAGGAGAGACGCCCTCATGCTCCCCTAGCATACAAGATATGCTACCCTTGACTCTGTTTTTGATGCACCAGGCACAGAAATGGAAGTGGCAGGGAAGGGAGCAGTGGTGAGTACTCAGTGAGCAGAAGGCTCTATAGAAAAGCAAATGGCCGCTACTGGCTTAGTGCCAATATGCTATGTCTTCCTTATGAATTGCTCACTGGAATAATAACCCTCTTACACGTCTCCTCCATCTTCATTTCAGATTATGCATACCTTATAATGCATGCATTTCAGATTATGCATACCTTATAATGCATGCATTTCAGATTATGCTTGCAGATTGTGCCTGCAAATTATAAAACTCTATTAAAATCATTCCTGAGCCAGATGATGGTGTGCACCTGTAATCCCAGCTACTCAAGAGGCAGAGCCAGGAGGGTTGCTTGAGGCCAGGAGTTCGAGGCCACAGTGAGCTATGATTGCACCACTGCACTCCAGCCTGGGTGACGAGAGTCCCATCTCTTAAAAAGAGAAAGAAAAATCATTCGTGTAACTTCCGAATTCTTGTTAGCTATTGCTTATGCTTTGTAGAAGCTAAAGGGCTACAAATCCTGTTCTCCTGAAGAAGACAGAGTTTATTCACAGTTTGTCATGTAACCTTAAAGGAGGCATCAACTTTAATGGAGCAAAAGTACTGTTTGTGCATTTAACTCAATCCAAATAAATAACAAATAAGACCTTGAAAGGTATCTAGAGCAGAGAATGCTTAATTTGTATTAAATCCACTAAAGAGGGGTGGGAAGGAAACGGAATAAATTTAAGACATAACTGCTCTATTTCACAACAGCTCATGGAAATTTTCATCTCAAGTACCTATGAATAAGAAGATAAAATCAACATAAACTCCAGTTCCTTACCAGGGGCACATTTCTGAAGATGCATTACCCCACTACAACTCCTACTTGTCTGAGGTCTTAAGGGGCCTTTTGGTCAGCATAGCCCTGGCTATACCAGAAACATTCAAAAAAACTTTTTTCCTGATTTTCCAGTATTGGTTGATAACCAACTAAGGGAAGCAAGACAAAGAAAGTCTAGTCCAGGGCTCATTTGAAGGCAATGACTAACTTTCAATAGCTCTCTGGGACACCTCAGGGATGACTAAATGGAGTATTTCCACCACTAGAAAGTTTTTGTGCCTAAAATTTAGGTAACTGCAGCCAGGGGAAGAAGTGGGAAAAGCAGGCATGGGGTGGCCAAGTCAAATCAGATTTGGGGTGGGAGAAGCAGAAATAGGAACCAGGATTTCAGCTTCCTGAAAGAAGAGAAAGGAGCAGGCTTGGAGTTCTTGCCCAGGGAAAGAACCTGGCCCTGGCTGGTGACTTTCTGGGCCTTCCATTCTGAACCATCTTTCTGTCCTAGTGGAACTTGGCAAGTTTTCCATTAAAGTTGGGGAAAAGAAGAATAATCCCTATACTCCTCAGCTCCATCTTCTTAACTCACTTCAATGTGTCAAAAAAGCAAAACAAGGAACTATCAGATGGGCTGTCTGGGCCTTCTAGGCCTTGCTGAGGAGAAACACCCCCTTTACCCTTTCTGCACACTGCTAAAACAAGCTGAGCAGACCTGGGGAGAGTAATCCAACACAAGTGTCATAGAGCTGTGACACAGAGTCTTTAAAGATAGATAGGAAACAAAGTACTTTTGTGTTTACATGTTATGCCTACATAAAAGCTCAAGCTTTAAAAGAAAAAAATCTCAATAATCTTAAAAAAAAACCTAGAAAATCATCTTTTTGCAGAACATATGAAATCTGTGGACAGACTGTGAGAGAAAAGTACCAGATGACAAGTCAAAGAATATGGGGCTTATCCTTGCCCTGACACTAGCTGTGTGTGTTCCCCAAACAAGTTGTCACATGTCTCATTTCTCTTCTGTAAAGAAAATATCTTCTGGCCAGGAGCGTTGGCTCATGCCTGTAATCACAGCACTTTGGGAGACAGAGGCAGGCAGATCACTGGAGCCCAAGAGTTTGAGACCAGCCTGGGAAACATGGCAAAACCCCATCTCCACAAAAAAATACAAAAATTAGCCAGGTGTAGCAGCACATGCCTATACACCCAGCTACTCAGGAGGTCGAGATGGGAGGAGTGCTTGAACCTGGGAGGTGGAGGTTGCACTGAGCCAAAATGGCACCACTGCACCCCAGGCTAGGTGACAAAGTCAGACCTTCTCTCAAAAAAAAAAAAAAAAAAAAAAAAAAAAAAGAAAGAAAAGAAAGAAAGAAAGAAAGAAAGAAAATACCTTCTATCTCTCCAATCCAAATAATATCTAACTTATCTGTCTCATTGGGTTCTATGTAAAGGCCCAATGGAGTAAGTTAACGAAACTACTTGCAGTACTTTAATGCCATTTATAGGAGGAGGTATTAATAAACCAAAGCAAACAACTCCAACTCAATTCCTGCAATGCCAGGTCTAGAGACCTTTTACGCCTATGTTATTCATGACAGGGGCTAAGAACACATCCTTCTCTTGAATATGAACACCTATGAATTAAAACAACCTGTACCAAAAATCAGGTTAAATTATACCAAAGCTGGAAAGTAATCCTAAAAGGAATTCTAGCCTCTCTTCTTTCCCTATTATTTTCATATTTAAATAAGTATATCTTGGTGGAAGAACTCTGCTGTAAGTAGATATCTGTCTCTAAACTGGCTGGAATGCTGATGAATGACATTTTATACATAAAGCATTTAATAGAGCTTTTTTTTTTTCTGTCACTCTATCACCCAGGCCGGAGTGCAGTGACGTGATCTCAGCTCACTGCAACCTAAACCTCCCCAGGCTCAGGCAATTCTCCTACCTCAGCCTCCCAAGTAGCTGGGACTACAGGCATGCACCACCATGACCAGCTAATTTTTGTAATTTTTGTAGAAACTGGGTCTCACTATGCTGACCAGGCTGGTCTTGAACTCCTGGGCTTAGGTGATCCACCTGCCTCAGCCTCCCAAAGTGCTGGGATTACAGGCATGAGCCAACTGTGCCCAGCCTAACGGAGCTTCTTAACACAAACTTCACTTTATACTGTGTTGCTATTATAATTAACTTCTTCTTTTTAACCAGCTGTTTCTTTCAGCAACACCTAATTGGGCCATATTATTCAAGAGCATGTATTACTTTTTTTAAACTGTATTGTTAAAGTTGGAGGTATAATGAAGTTTTCTACAGTAAATCACACTTTACAGACTGATATGGTTTGGCTGTGTCCCCACCCAAATCTCATCTCGAATTGTAGCTCCCATGATTCCCACATGTTGTGGGAGGGACCTGGTGGGAGATAAATGAATTACGGGAGTGGTTCCCCCATACTGTTCTCGTGGTAGTGAATAAGTCTCACAAGGTCTGATGATTTTATAAGGGGTTTCCCCTTCCACTTGGCTCTCATTCTATCTTGTCTGCTGCCATGTAAGACGTGGCTTTCACCTTCTGCCATGATTGTGAGGCCTCCCCAGCCACATAGAACTGTGAGTCCATTAAACCTCTTTTTCTTTAAAAATTACCCAATCTCAGGTATGTCTTTATCAGCAGTGTGAAAATGAACTAATATACACACATATTTCAGTAATAGTTTCAAAGCTATATTCTAAAAAGGCCCAAAGAGGGTGATGGGTTACAATGCCAAAAAGATCAACTTCCACAGAAAGAGTCATTTATTTAGAATAAATGAAAAGAAAGATAATTCAGCAAGGCTTGCCCCACTCCTTCCTCTGTGTGCAGAGGTAGTCCTTCTTGCTCTTTAAGGGTATTCAAAATCATAGGCCTATGACCAGAGTCACTACAAATGAGGAAAATAGCTGGTGCCCACAGTCATATAATGGCATTGTGCATCGCCTCTTAGACAAAATGGTAATAAGAGATTCAAAACAGTGGGCAAGGGGTGAGGGTGGTTAAAGAGGTATCAGGAAGGAGAAAGCAAGGGCATATTTTATCCAGTCTACACATAATTCCTTAGAAGGTATACTATTGCTAATTGACATCCAAGAAAGCTGAATTCTCCAGTCTTGAGTCCTTTCAATAACCTCAGGGATTCTACAATTGGGAAGTCAACTCCTGCTAAATAAATCATTCATCCAGCTTGTCAATTCAAGATCTTCAGAGAAAACCTTCATAAAGCAGTACATGAATTGCTTATTTGCTCCTCCCCACAAATTACCTCTTTCTTTCCCCAATTTGAGATGGAATGATTATAGCTTAGATGAAAGTTAGATCATTTCTGAATAAATAAAATAAAGGAACAAGATTGTTTCTACCAAATGAAAAGAAGTGTATGGGATGGCAACGTTGAACCAGGAAGAGTACAGAGTCCCAGGGTTTTTAAATCAACAGCTGGTTATAAAGTAAGCCAGAGACTTTCAGAGATGTCCAGAGGCAGCACTATTCAAAAGGGGTAGGGCCAATGTTTCCGGTTCACAAATTGTGAGACCACTTTATAGGATCATATTTTCCAAGGATGTTTTTAAAAAACATTTACTGAGTGTGTACTTTGTACCATTAACAAGTTGATAATTTGTAAAATGCTGAAAAGAACCCAGCAAAAATTCTTTGTTAAACTAAAAGAATCCTAAACCTTTGAAAAATAAAAATTTTAATTCCATGCACAATTCAAGCTAAAACCAAATTCACCTTATTTACTTTGATAAAGGAGGCAAAACTTTAACAAAAGGAAGTACTGTTTTTTGTTTGTAAAAACAAAAAAAGAGATAAATGTTTTTATGGGTTTAAGAGCACTCTGGAATCCGAGTAGATTCTCCAAATACAAGTAAGAATTCAATTTAAGTGTGAGGTATTTGTAACAAATTACCAGATGTCCTCGCCAATTTACGAACTGGTATAATCATCAAAATTTACACATGGACATCACTGCTATTTTCAAAACTATAACCATTTGCTTCAAATGGATATGAATGAGTGCCAGAAAGACAAGACTCCATGTTTAAGTTCTAAAGGAGATTGGGTCCCTCAGTGCCTACAGATAAAAGATCATGGGTCTAGGTATCACGGAACTGCTTGAATGAGCAGTAGTTTTCAACGTTCATTTATGTTGTACCATGTGTCAAAATTTCCTTCCTTTTTAAGATTGAACAACATTCCATTATATGTATATACCACATGTTGTTTAGCCAATGATCTGTTGATAAACATGTGGGTTGCTTCCACCTTTTGGCTACTAAGAATAATGCTACTACGAACATAGGTATATAAATACCTCTTCAAGATCCCACTTTCAATTCTTTTGGGTATATATCCAGAAGTGGAATTGCTGGATCATGTGGTAATTTTATTTTTAATGTTTTGGGGAGCTGCCGTATTATTAAAATTTGCTGATTTTTAAGGGCTAATTTAGTGAAGTGTTACAAATTTTGGTTTGTGCACATAAGATTTCATGCTAGCCAGATCCCAATCTAGAAAATAATAGATGCACTGAGGCAAAGTAAGGGTTTCAAGCATCACATATGTGTGTTCTCTATTCAGTGAGATAGTGAAGGAGTAAGCATGTAGACAGGTTGCTACAGAGAATAGTCTATTAATGAAAATCCCATCCATAAAGTAACTTTTCAGCCAATGGTTAAAGAATACAACTAAATTTTTTGAACAAGAAATAATCTAACATAATCACTATGCTTCAACACAAACAGCATCACCACTAACTGATGTGCCTACCAATCTATCAAGAAACATTACTTCTGTAATGGATAAAATGAGAATAAAGTCTGTTTGAGTGCAGAAAGGAAATATCCAAATATCTGAAGCTTTCTAACCGCAGCCAGAACACAGAAAAAAGACAGTAAAAACATTTTGGGATTCCAGTGTCCAAAATGCATATACGTTATCCTGATGGATACAAAAAATAAAAGAATATAGCAACCTATTCTTTTTTAAAAAAATGGTTAATTATTAAATACTTCAAGTATATAAAAAGTATAAAAATTAGCACTCATGATCTACTACCTAGATTTAGAACTATAACATTACAGATATAGTTGAAGACTCTCATCTTCCCTTCCAAATTTTATTCCATTCCTATCCCCTAAGAGGTAACTATTCTGAATGTTGTTTATAATTCCCATGCATGTCTATCCTTTTATAACACAAGTGTGTATAAAAGCATCCTCTTGCACATGATGATATTTTATATAGATGGTATGATATTGTATACAAGTAATTGTTTTACCCCAACACTGTTGCTTTGAGATATATTGATATTGATGTCTAAAGCACTAGTTGATTTGTTTTAAGTGCTCTATAATATTCCATTAAATGATTAGAGCTGTCTGGGCATGGTGGTTCACACCTGTAATCCCAGCACTTTGGGAGGCCAAGGTGGGTGGATTGCTTGAGATCAGGAGTTCGAGACCAGCCTGGCCAACATGGTGAAACCCTGTCTCTACTAAAATACAAAAATCAGCTGGGCACGGTGGTGGGAGCCTGTCATCCCAGCTACGAGGGAGGCTGAGGCAGGAGAATTGCTTGAACCCAGGAGGTGGAGGTTGCAGTCAGCCGAGATAGCACCACTGCACTCCAGCCCGGGTGACAGAGCAAGAGCGTCTCAAAAAAAAAAAAAAAAGATTACAGCTGAAGGTACCTATTAATTCTCCATTTCCTTGGGAGGAGGAGCTATTATAAACATGTTAACATGAACATTCTTGATTATATCTCCTTATGCATGCAAGAGACTTTTTTTACAGTATACATTTAGGGTTGGAATGACTAAGTCTTGGTGATATGCTCGTTTGATATTATTAAATATTCCCAAATTGCGCTTCAGAGGTAGTATCTCTCCCACCAGCAGTGTGTAGGTTTGCCACTCTCTGCAATCTGGCCATCTGTAGTATAAGAGCTTTTAATTCTTGACTATCTGGCATGTGCAGTCATGTTTCATCGTTTTGTTTTGCTTTGTTTTATAGGTAGCATTGTTTAAAGTGAGTGGGGAGTGGCCCAGAACATAGAGAAGGAGCTGAGGAAGGGAGTGGAGGAAAGGATCACAAGAAGATAAGCTGAGAGCTGCTGTTATAAAGGAATTTCAAGTGATAAGAGATGGTTCATTAAAACAACTTCCTCACTCTACACAAAACAGGTTCATTTCTCCTAAGTCATCAGAGGTGTTTAATGCATCTGCACCACAGCTCATTGACCAGGAGTGTCCAGACTTACTCACCACTTACTGAGAGACCCCAAGTGGAAGTATGATCATTTCATAATGCATGAAATAAATCAGAAAATAATTGTTACTAGCATTTCTTATTTTAAACCAATGTAATATTGGCATAGATATTCTCTCAATAAACATTAGTAGGCACGTGAGAAATTCTCATGAGATTTATTTAAAGAAAATTGTAAAAAATAAAAGTGTTGTTACGATGTTAAAGAAAAAGAATTGACTGGGTGCAGTGGCTCACGCCTGTGATCCCAGCACTTTCGGGGGGCTGAGGTGGGCAGATTACTTGAGGTCAGGAGTTCGAGACCAGCCTAGCCAACATGGTGAAACCCCATCTCTACCAGAAATATAAAAATTAGCCAGGCATAGTGGCACGTGCCTATAATCCCAGCTCTGGAGGCAGAGGTTGCAGTGAGCCAAGATTGCTCCATTGCATTAAAAAAAAAAAAAAGAAGAAAAAAACTTCCTTCTCTCAAAGTGTAATGATCATCTTTTCTTGAAGAAAATACTAAAATTTTTCATTCTTAGTACAATAAAATAGTACTTGTGATTTAAAACAATGGATATAAATCTTACTACAATTAAATGCTATGACTAGATTCTAAATATCCTTTCAAATGATACTTGAGACATAGATTTTTAAAGTACTTTTATAACTCCCATTACTTTTCCAGGAGCTTAAATTAAAAAAAAAAAAAAAAATTTTTTTTCTACAATTTCTTCCTGAGAATTTGCCACCAAAGAGAAACTGCAGTCTTCAACAAAGACCAGCAGATTAAAATAAAACTTGTGCAGCTGTACTTTCTAGATGGCCAAAGAATCAACCTAAGTGAAACTAAACATATGACAAGAATAGCATTCTAAAACTGTCTTTGCCCTGTGAAAACAGAGAGATGCTTTGTTTGTATTTCACTTGGCTAATCCTTACATGATATATTATTTTAAATATCTCTTGTTCTGCTTCTTTCATTGCAGTTTTCCTATCTGTTGGTCAATGGCAGGAATAAGGGTTACATCTTTAACTAATTGCCCAGAAATGAATAAAACTAAAAATACATAAACACCCCAACTCTTTTCGGTAGCGTAGGACCTGAGGAACTTTCAGGACTCAGAGGAAATTGCTAGACTGCCAAATATGCTTCCTATCCCAGATATTTCTGTCCTCTGCAACCAGACACATGACCTACCAGGCTAGGAATAGTATAAATAAGAAAACAGCAAAAGTTTAAGTTAATAGAAGGGGGAAGGGAAAAGAAAAAAAGACGGATGTTACCTAGGAAAACTCAGGAGGCATAGCTGATAGGCTTTTCTAAATGAACACACTCAGCAGGAATATATGACATAATTTTAACTAGAAGTAACTAACAATAATGCTTAGCGGTCAAGGGCAACAGACTTTGGAGTCAGGCAGTCCTAATCCCAAATTTTCCTAGCTATATCACCTTAGGCAAATGACTGAATTTCTTTGAGCTTCGGTTTGTGATACTAAAAAAATGCTAATAGAAAATACATCTTACAGAGCTCTTTTAAGAATTATTATTATTATTATTCTTTGTTTTGTGATTTTTTTGAGACAAGGTCTTGCTGTGTCGCCCAGACTGGAGTGCAGTGGTGTGATCTCAGCTTACTGCAACCTCTGCCTCCTGGGTTCAAGAGATTCTCATGCCTCCCAAGTAGCTAGGATTACAGGCATGTGCTGCCACACCTGGCTAATTTTTGTATTTAGTAGAGACAATGTTTCACCATGTTGGCCAGGCTGGTCTTGAACTCCTGGCTTCAAGTGATCCAACTGCCTCAGCTCTGCAAAGTGCTGGGATTACCATACCCAGCCTCTCCTTTAAGAATCTGAAAATGTGGGCCGGGCGCGGTGGCTCACGCTTGTAATCCCAGCACTTTGGGAGGCCGAGGCGGGCGGATCACGAGGTCAGGAGATCGAGACCACGGTGAAACCCCGTCTCTACTAAAAATACAAAAAAATTAGCCGGGCGTGGTGGCGGGCGCCTGTAGTCCCAGCTACTCGGAGAGGCTGAGGCAGGAGAATGGCGTGAACCCGGGAGGCGGAGCTTGCAGTGAGCCCAGACTGCGCCACTGCACTCCAGCCTGGGTGACAGAGCGAGACTCCGTGTCAAAAAAAAAAAAAAAAAAGAATCTGAAAATGTATGCAGATAAAGCATTTGGTACCTACTGTATAGTAAGTACTCAATAAGACGCAGATAATATGTACAAGATAAATGAGCACAGTTTAGACATCATTAGCCTTTTTAAGGAACTACTTCAATCAAATGCCAATAACACTCCTAGACAAAGGCTAGCTTAAAACAATAAGCCAGTTTATTTGTCCCAGACATATGTGTGATAAGATTAGCTTTATCTCTTTCTCTCCAATGTAACTTTATTTCATTTAAAAATACTTCCCTAGGAAAGAATGGGCACAAAATTAAATCACCAGATACTAGTAGGAGCAAGGGCAAAAAAATGTAGAGAGTAAAAAATCTCCAACATAATAGTGCCTGCTTAAATAAACTTAATCTATCTAGGTGATCTAGGTGTGGCGGCTCACACCTATAATCTCAACCCTTTGGGAGGCCAAGGTGGGAGAATCGCTTGAACCCAGGAGTTCAAGACCAGCCTGGGCAACATGGCAAAACCCCATCTCTACAAAAAAGAGAAAAATTAGCTCAGTGAGGTAGCATGCATCTGTAGTCCCAGCTACTCAGGAGGCTGAGGAGGGAGGATCACTTGAATGCAGGAGGTCATGGCTGCAGTGAGCTGTGATCACAACACTGCATTCCAGCCTGGGTGACAGAGCGAGATCCTGTCTAAATAAATAAATACATAAACTTAACCCAAAGAAAAATGAAAAGCGCTAAATAAAATAATCTAATTCCTTCATCAAATGCTAATATGGGTTGCAAATAGCAGCAAATCAAAATGTCTAATTAAAAATGAGTTTCAACATTTTATGATGTACTAATTAAAGGGGTAAATCTGGAGGAAAATTAAGGAGGGGCTTAAGGATTGCTCCAGGTAAAGGATTGCTGTAGGATAAAAAAACAGGACAAGTAGGAGCAAATCTCTTAGAACTGTTTCAGAGTATTCTGCAAAGGGATATACCTGTCAATCACCAGCACAATGCCTGGCATGTAGTAGGTACGTTTGCTCAATGAAGTTCTGCAGATTTCTCAAAGAAAGCCACACATGCTTTAAATACTCAGAATGCAAAATACTACTGACTTTTTTGCATGAAATATGGGTTAGAGATACTCATACAACAATTGCTAAGTCATTAGTAATATGGTTCAGGATTCTAGAGCTCAATGTCCCAAGGTTGGCTCAGATTTGAGAACTGGAAGACAGAGCTGAGAAAAAGCCACATGAAGCTAGCTGGAAGTTTCACAAAGGAAATGGATGATGGCAAGCTCAGCATGCGATTCACTGAACTGTGAGATGCTTTTCAAAGAATCACACAGTGTAAAATCACTTGGCCTTGCAAAAAGCATTTTAGGCAAACTTCTTTGGATGGAGGAAATGCGTTTATAGCAATAAGTTCCTATTACGGGAGAGAATGACATTGAGACAGGTTGAATTTTGTAGACAAACATAGTAACTTTCTCTTCCTTTTCTCCCACCTTAGTTTAAATCATACCCTAGTGAAAGAGGATGGCAACTATTTTGGTATACTCAGAGAGAATTTCTCAGAGCACTTTCAAGTAGGAAGTGTACTTTTAGTTGGGAGACCAGTGGGCACCATGAAGCTCCCCAAAGTGACAAAGCATGAAGGCTTGACCATACTTTATGCAATCTCCCTTCTCCACGTCTGTGCTAATGACTTCCTATTAACACAGTCTCCTCCGCTACAACCATAACTGAAACTCAGAACTCAATGTGAACTTTTTTCCTACTCGTGTCATCAAATTTCTACACTGAATTCTAGATAAACCTCCCAACTTGACTAGTAATTGGTGCATACTAACCACACATATAAACGTCTTTCACAAATAAAAGCTACTTAAAATGTTTGGATGACAAACCAGTATCCCTGAAATGCTGATGCTAAAATGAAACATTCAGTAAACAAGGGAGGTACCTTCAGTGACTGCAGAGAGTCCGAGTTAGTATCACAGTAGAGGATGATGTTGTTGGCCATGCTGAAACTTTCTCTCACCCCAAGGTGGTAAAACAAGGACGGCTGCCGGAAGGCATCGCTCATCTCCACCACCGCAATATCTGCAAACAGAAAACAAAGTCCCCCAAAGGATGACACCCAAATAATGCCCAATCAGCACATTTTGGTTTGAATTATCTTACTTAGTATTCAAAAGAGGAAATAAGGAAATGACAGGGATTTTCTCTCTTCATTTATTACTGAATTTTGAATTTGCAGCTCTACCTGGAAGTGGTTTTATAAAATGTAACAAACCTCCTTTTTCTGTTTTTAAGAGACAAGGTCTTGCTCTGTCACTCAGACTGGAGTGCAGTGGCATGATCATGGCTGACTGCAGCCTTGAACTCCTAGGCTCAAATGATCCTCCTACCTCAGTCCCCCTAGTAACTGGGACTACAGGCATGTGGCATCACACCCAGCTAATTAAAAAAATTTTTTTAGAGACAGGGTCTTCCTATGTTTCCCAGGTTGAACTCAAACTCCTGGCCTCAAATAATCCTCCTGTCTCGGCTTTCCAAAATGCTGGGATTACAGGTGTGAGCCACCATGCCTGGCCCAAACCTGCATTTTTTTAAAGAAGAAGGAGATCACGTGATTACTGGAAACCGAGGAGAATTTGCAATGGTGGGAAGTAGGGGCTAATGCTCTCTCATAAATTTCAACACTAAAACACATTAACTAAGGTTCCAAATAAGGAAATTTAAAAAAAAAAAAAGCAGATTCATTAAAAAATAGCAGTAACACATACAAAATGAGATTTTAAAAAAATAAATAGGTAAGCTTATTAGTTAATCCAGGACTGGGTTTTAGAGTTAAATAGTTGATATCTAGTAAGTCCCTGGTAAGTATAATCAAAAACAAAAGAGAGAAAAAAGGTATAGAAAAGATAATGAAGGGTAATATAACCACAGACGCAAATCCATCCAAGGCTTAAAGATGACCAGTAACAAGGTAGTAGAAATTTGATATCAAAATTTGACAATGTCACAAAAATGCAATTTAGATTAGTCTAAAACTCCTTTATGGCTATAAACAAAAATATGAAAGAAAAACTAACAAAATGTACCAAGTGTTATAAGACCTAAATAGTGAGTTTAAAATTTATTTGCGGAATGCAAGGATAGCTCAATGGAAAAAACTCATCAGCATCTCGAATATGCTCCAAGTGCATTAATTAAAATTCTCAATCCATTTCTCATTAAAAATAATTGCTGAGCTGGGCATAGTGGCACACACCTGTAATCTCAGCTACTCAGGAGGCTGAGTTGAGAGTATCACCTGAGGCCAGGAGTTTGAGGCCAGCCTAGGCAACACAGCAAGACCCCTAGCTCTAAGAAGAATAAAAATTTTAAATTAAAAAATAATAACTGCAAATTAAAAATATAAGGGCATTTCCTTAACATAGAGAATAATACACATTTCATAACAACTTCCAACTTTGTGCATTTAGGTATTCCCATGAAAATCAGAAATAAAAGCTGTCAACTATTCCCACTACTTACTATATAATGGCTTTCTGAAAATCCCAGCCACTGCAATAAGATTTCTAGAAAGTAAGAAGATATAATTCTAGAAAATAGAATAGATAATTATCTCTATTTGCAGATGTTGTGGATGTCAACCAAATACCCCAACAGACTTAGCTGAATAGCTATTAGAAGTAATAATACAATTTAGTAAGGCGTCAAGATGCAAAACTATTATGAAAACAGAGCTTCCTTTGTAATTGCAATAAACATTTAGGAAATATAAAACAGAAGCCATTCATAATTACAATGAAAATGTTAATATATAACAAATTTAAAAGAAGATAATTTCTTAAAAATATATGCAATATGTGAGAGATGAAAGGTTAATATCTTTATAAATCATCTCTTATGATCAACTTAAAATAACTCAGCAATGATAAAAACATTACATTAGACAATCAGGTTACAGACATCAACAAGCAAATTCACAGAAATTTAAAATGGTAAATAAACATATGAGAAATTACTCTCTATCTTGCTTCTAATAAATGCACATTAAACCAACTATAAAATGCCAATTGTTTTGCCTAAGAAGTGGGCAAAGTAAAGGAGTCAATGAAAATGCAGAGAAATGACACTCTTATGCTGTGGGAAGTGTAAACTTTCTTCTTTCTTTTTTTTCCTTTTTTTTTTCTTAAGGTAGACAGTTCGCAGTTTGTTGACCATACTAGAGTGTAGTGACAAAATCATAGCTCACTATATATGCACAGCCTCAAAATCGTGGGCTCAAGTGATCCTTCAGCCTCAGCCTCCTGAGTAGCTGGGACTAAGGCGTGTGCCACCATGCCTGGCTAATTTTTTAAAATTTTCTGTAAACACAGGTGTCACTATGCTGCACAGGCTGGTCTCAGACTCCTGACCTCAAGCAATCCTTCTGCTTCAGCCACCTAAAGTGCTGGGATTACAGGCATGAGCCACCACATCCCAGCCAAGTGTAAACTTTCTAGAAGGCTTAAATCCTAAAAATTATGTACACTCTGGCCCAGTAATTCCATTCCTTGGAATTTACTCTGAGAAAATTATTATAAATGTGAATAAATTTACCTGTCCATTGAAAAAAATATTTTTTATAATAAAATAATGGAAAATGTCTAAATACCTATTAGTAAGAAAATGTTTATATACATGTGTGTATGTGTATATGTAATAATGATATATACATGTATATAATAATTTCAAATAATGGGATATCATGTAACCAAAGAAAAAGAAAAAAGTAGAAGAATACTTAGCAACAGGGGATAAATTCAAACTATATTAAGTAAAAATAAAAAGTAAAATATAATATACATACTGCCATGTATAGCATATACATTAAAAATATAATGTATACATTATAATGAGTGCATTATGATGTCTACATTCTATGTGTATATCCATGCGCATAAAAAATACCTGAAAAGTTGTACACCAACTTTTGTTGGTAATAGCTGTGTTATAGGGATTATGGATTATTTTATTTTTCTATTTTATACTTTCTATATTTCCCATAATTTCTATTACGAACATTGATTACTTTCGCAATTTAGGAACCTATCAAAATGTAAAATGAACAACATTCAAGACTTGTGTGACGGAATATAAAACCAAAGTGCAGCACATAAAAATACCGCAGATCCTTGAGAAGCTGTTTGGTGCAGAGTCCACCTTGTCTAATGAGCATGAAATTAGCATTAAACTTTGGTGAATGAGAAATCAATCAGATGAAATAGAGGTAAAAGACACAGAAGTTTATGAAACAGGAAGACAGGTCAAGGGAGCTTCAGAAGTTTTTTTTCCCCCCTCAAGGCTAAAAATGACTAAAGACTCTTTAATACAAATAAAGAGTTTTCTTTTGGGGTCCTTAACATTTCTGCATCAAAAATCAACACATGACAAAAGTGAGTCATTGCATCCTACCCACACAGCCCAGCTGCCTCCTGCACCCACACAGCTTCCTCCTCCCACAGGTGCCAGCCACTCAGCAGTCAATCACATTGCTTTAAAATCAAGAAGCTGTGTAATGTGGGGCTGGAAGAAACCAAATAAAACACTTACTGATGAAAAATAAGAGACATGCAAAGAAAAATACTAGCTAAGTTAAAGTAATGAAAGAAGTGGATAAATTTTTCCAGAGAACTGACATGTGGAATTGGATGCTAAAATAAAATAAAAACACTGCAGAAAGTTTTCAGATTAAGAGAGAAACTAGATTTTTTTTTTTTGAGATAGAGTCTTACTCTGTCTCCCAGACTGGAGTGCAGGGGCATGATCTCAGCTCACTGCAACCTCCACCTCCCAGGTTCAAGTGATTCTCCTACCTCAGCCTCCCAAGTAGCTGGGGTTACAGGTGTGCACCACCACATCCAGCTAATTTTTGTATTTTTAGTAGAGACAGGGTTTCGCCATGTTGCCCAGGCTGGTCTAGAACTCCTGACCTCAGGTAATCTGCCCGCCTCAGCCTCCCAAAGTGCTGGGATAGCAAGCATGAGCCACTATGCCCAGCTTAGACATTTAAAATAAATGGTGCAAGCAAAGTAAGGTATATTTATTGCCTCTGAATGTCTAAACAGGAACAGATCCATTTCTGGATGCTATAAAGAACACTGAAAGGTGCTTATTGGTATAATTTTAAAATACAGTAATACATTATGGTAACTCAGAAAAAGGTTGGCTTTTTTCTATTCCAAATTCAAATAAGTGACTTGTTCTAAGACATTTCTGTTCTCTTCTAAATTTACTTTTTAATTGTCATAGAGCAAAATTCATTCTCTTTGTCTCTGATGTACAGTCTAATGGGTTTTGAAAAATGCGTACATACCACCATAGTCGTGATACAAAATAGATCATTCACTCCAAAAATCTCCTTCATGCTGTCCTTTTGAGGTTAGTCTTCCCCACACCCCAAATCCCAGTCCCTGGCAACCACTGATTTATTTACTGTCCCTAAAGTTTTACCTTTCCCAGAATGTCATATAAATGGAATCATACAGTATGTAGCCTGTTGGGTTTGGCTTCTTTGACTTAGCAAAATGCATGTGAGATTCATCCATGGATGTCCATTCACAGGTTTGAGGGCATTTGGGTTGTCTCTAGGTTGAGCAATTTTGAATAAAGTTGCTATTCATGTACAAGTCTTTATATAGACACATGCTTTCATTTGTCTTGACTAAAGACCTAGGAGTAGGATTACTGGGTCATAGGTAAGGGTATGTTTACCTTAATAAGAAAATGCCAAGCTCTCCCAAAGTGACTCAAACATTTTGCATTCCTGCCAGCAAGGTATGAGGAGCATCTCAGCTGTCCAACATCTTTGGCAGCACTTGGTATTGTCCGTTTTTCTTCTAAAGCCAGTCTAATAGGTATGTAGTGGTACCTCATTGGTTGTGGTTTTAATTTGTATTTACCTAATGACTAATGAGGTTGAGCATCTTTTCATGTGCTTATTTGCTATCTGTATATCTTATTTAGTTAAGTACTCAATGCTTTTGCCCATTTAAAAATTATTGTTGAGTTTGTTTTCTTATTGTTGAGGTTTGAATGTTTTTTATATTTTCTGAATATTGTTCTTCTGTCAGATACGCAATTTGCAGATACTGTCAGATTATGACTTGTCTTTTCATTCTCTTAAGTGTGTCTTTACAAGAGAAGTGTATTTAAATTTAATTAAGTCCAGTTCATCAACTTTTTCTTTAATGGATTGTGCTTCAGGTGTGGTATTGAAAAAAATCTTTGCGTAACCCAAGGTCACAAAAGTTTTCTTTTATGGTTTCTTCTAGAAGTTTTATAGGTTTATGTTAAATTTAAGTCTATGAACCATTTAGGGTTGATTTTTGTATATGGTGTGAGGCATGGGTCAAGGTTCATATTTGTTGTAAAGACTGTCCTTTCTCCATTGAATTGCCTCTGCATTTTCATCAAACGTTAACTGGCTACACTTTGGTGGGTTTTTTTCTGGATTCTCTGTTTTATTTCATTAATTTATGTGTTTATCCTTTGTCAACACAACACTGTTTGGACTGCTGGAGCTTTACGGTAGCTACTAAAATCAGGTAGGTCAACTCTATTCTGTTTTTCAACTCTATTCTGTTTTCAAATTGGTTTTGGCTGCTTTAGTTGTTCTCTTTGCTTTCCTATGTAAATTTGAGAATCAGCTGGCTGTTGATATCTATCAATTCATAGCTACAAAAAAATCCTGGGATTTTGATTGGAATTGTGTTGCATCTAAAAAATCACTTTAGAAAGAACTGACATCTTAACAATATTGAGTCTTTCAATCCATGAATATGGAATATCTCACCTGTAATCTCAACACTTTGGGAGGCCGAAGCAGGCGGCTCACTTGAGGCCAGGAGTTCCAGACCACCCTGGCCAACATGGTAAAAACCCTGTCTCTACTAAATATACAAAAATTAGCCAGGTATGGTGGCACATGCCTATAATCCCAGCTACTTGGGAGGCTGAGGCACAAGCATCACTTGAACCTTGGAGGCAGAGGCTGCAGTGAGCCAAGATCACATGACTGCACTCCAGCCTGGGTGACAGAGCAAGACTCTCCCTAAAAAAAAAAAAAAGAAAAAGAATATGGAATATCTCTCTACTTACTTAGGCTGTTGTTGTTTTTTTACTAGTATTTCATAATTTTCAACATGTAGATCCTGCACATAGTTTGTTAAATTTATACCTAAATGATTCCTCTTTTTGGTGCTATTATAGATGGTAGTGTTTTTAAAAAATTGCTTTTTTTTTTTTTTTTTTTTGAGACAGAGTCTGGCTCTGTCTCCCAGGCTGGAGTGCAGTGGTGCTATCTCGGCTCACTGCAAGCTCCGCCTCCCAGGTTCACGCCATTCTCCTGCCTCAGCCTCCCAAGTAGCTGTGATTACAGGCGCCTGCCACCATGCCCTGCTAATTTTTTTGTATTTTTAGTAGAGACAGGGTTTCACTATGTTGGCCAGGATGGTCTCGAACTCCTGACCTCGTGATCCACCCACCTTGGCCTCCCAAAGTGCTAGGATTACAGGCTTGAGCCACCGTGCCCGGCCTGTTTTTAAAAATTTCAAATCACAATTGCTCATTGCTAGCATATAAAAATACAATAATTTTTGTAGATTGATCTTGTATCCTGAAATTTAACTGAACTCAGTTATAAGTTCTAGAAGCTTTTTTCATATATATTATTTTACATGGACAGTCACATAATCTGCAACTAGAAGTGATTTTGTTTTTTCCTTTCCAATTTGTATGCCTTTTGTTTTTTGTTTGTTTTTGCCTTGTTATACTCACTAGGACTTCCAGTAACACAGCACTGTTTAAACAGTAATATTTCATTACCTAACTAAAGAAAATATTATCCGTGGCTACTTTCTGACTCTGCTGGGTACCTTCTCAAAAGTAGTAAAATAAACAGGTGAAAATTATCTTCCTTGTGAAATGATCCTAAGATATATTAAAAATACAAATGAAGATGTAATTATAATAAATTAAACAAACACTTGATACTCAAGAATTCCTGAGCCCCATTTATAGGAGGAACAGTTTATCCATTTCATTTTATAAACATATATTCAGTACTTACTATGTGTCAGACAGTATATGCTTTTCAAATATTAACTCAATCTTCCTAATACCCCTTTGTGATTGGTAGTATTATTTCAGGACACTGAAGCAGAGAATGTACCTGCCACAGATCAGCTAGAAAGTATTGCCACCGGAATTCAAACCCAAGCAATCCAGCTCTAGAGTCCAAGCTCTTTTAATTCTTCACTGACTCACACCCTAAACTTACAGGAGACAGAAATTCACAAGTTTAGAACACAAGTGAGATGTGAAAATAGATTTGGGGATGAAATAATACCAGTCTTATTGTATATTTCATGAGTAAATGCACTTAATAATTATCTAATTGAGTTGTTGTAATAATACTGTGAGTAAAACTGCCACATTTAGAAATTTAAGAAAGTTAGGGCCAGGCGCGGTGGCTCATGCCTGTAATCCCAGCACTTTGGGAGGCAGAGGCGGGCGGATCACGAGGTCAGGAGATCGAGACTATCCTGGCTAACACGGTGAAACCCCGTCTCTATTAAAAATACAAAAAAAAATTAGCTGGGCGAGGTGGCAGGTGCCTGTAGTCCCAGCTACTTGGGAGGCTGAGGCAGGAGAATGGCGTGAACCTGGGAGGTGGAGCTTGCGGTGAGCCGAGATAGCACCACTGCACTCCAGCCTGGGTGACAGAACGAGACTCCGCCTCAAAAAAAAAAAAAAAAGAAATTTAAGAAAGTTAGTCATTTAAAAGTATAGACAAAGACACAAAAATCTCCTACATTTTTACTTAAGGTGTAATTTGTTTCCTTGTTCTGATTGAGTTAATGTTAAGTGGAGGATAACATGAGGCTTACCAGGGGTTTATTAAAGCATAATACAATTTTTAGGGTAATAACATTAAACTATTAAGCTTAATTGCATTTTGGTCATCGAATGGCAGTGGCTGGTGGTCTGTGGGGTTTTTAAATTGAATTTTCCCTTCATAATAAGGTATCTGTTAGTTAAATATCTCACATGAGTTGCTGCTGCTTGTGAAGAGAAGAGTTGAGGGAAGATGTTAATTGGTATTTGCTGAAATTTGACCTAAAAGTCATGTCCTGTTAGAGTCTCCTAAAGACTCCAAGTCAGTTTTCTAAAGTTTGGCAAGTAGATAACATCGGGAAACTGCAAAAGTCCTGTTATACAGCTAGGATTGTTGAAATTTTCAAGAAGGACATAAGAATCATCTATCATCATAGTCTTGAATTGGTCACAGTTAGGCAATCCCTGCTATAAATGACCACTCTTTTAGCTTCATCAGCCTCCCTTTAATTTCTTGTGTGTTATTTGGCTAATTATACCATGTAAAATGATGCAAATTTATATCAACAGTATATTCTGGTCCATAATTTCCTCATAACTAAACTCTAATAAATGTATGCATGGTGATTCAAACATGAATCATTCTTACATTGCTAAAGCAAATTATACCTAACCTCCCCAACCCAGCCCTAATTTTCTTATTTGGTGACATTGTATTACACTGAAGTGTTCTGCTGGCTTTTTGTTGTTGTTGTTAATCTGCTAAGTGAGGCCTGGTAGGGAGGCAATCAGAGGGATATTTTGCACTTCCAGAGGTTGGCCTTAAAAAGAGTTGAGAGCCACTACACTTACAAAAGGAAAGGGAAGAGAGGAAAAGGGAGAAACCTAGTGTGGAGGGAGGGACAGAAGAGAAAAAGGGAAGAGGGAGAGGAAGGAGTGAAACAGAGACAGAGGAGGGTGCAAAACTAAGATGGGTGTTACAGTAACTAAAGACCCCTTACCCAGGCAATAGCTGCAAGAGCTCAGCTTTAGAGAATGTGAAGGCAGAGAAAGCACACATCCTTCAGAGGTGACCAGACCAGAAGGTCAGGACCTAGAGCCACAGCTCAATGCCAGGAGGACACGCAGCCTCAGTAAAGCACTCCACGGAGCTGAAGAGCTGGAAAGGAAACACTCTCATCTCCAGAAGAGTAATGAGCATGTAAATAACAGACAAGCTGTTCTTTCACTTCCAGTGTTTGAATCCCAGTTGCGTTTCTGGGTGGATGACGTCAGACAATACCTCGAACTCTCTGAGCTGTGGTTTCTTCAACTATAAATTGGGAATAACAACATAGGTATTTACTGCACAAAACTGTTGTAAGGATTACATGTGTGCTAGGCACAGTAAACTCACCATGAATGGTAATCACACAGAGCCAGGACAAGAAATGCCCAGAGGAGACCCTTTGAGCAATGTATCATTAAAATGTGATGGAAGATAATGCTATTATACAACTCAACACCTCCTGATAAAGCCTTACATGAGTAATTTCTCATAGAAATGATGTTGAAGGCAAACTTATGAAAACATAGAAAGCCAACATAAAGAATTTTGACTTGATCCTATAATCAATGGATGGATCCATCCATGTCCATGAGGTTTGAGAAGAGGTATGTCAGGATCTAAGCTTCGCTTTGGAAAGATAAAGCTAGAATTTGTAGATGGATGATAGACTACACAGACTGGGGGCTGGGAGATTGTGTGGGAGTCATCCGAGAGAGCGTGTCCCTCAACTAACACAGACAACATGTGGGGAAACTCAACAGGCTTCAGGGACTTGGTGGCTACAGGCAAAGAAAGAATTAAAGATGTTTCTGCTTTGAACATGGATAATTAAGGATAATGATTTGCCATTAACATAGTAAGGGACACAAGGGAGGTTTTGTGGTATTTTTCTGAGACAGGGTCTCACTCTGTCACCCAGGCTGGAGTGCAGTGATGCAATCACGGCTCACTGCAGCCTCCAACTACTAGGCTGAAGCAATCCTCCTACCTCAGCCTCCTGAGTAACTGAGACTACAAGTACATGCCACCATACCTGTTTTTTTGTTTGTTTGTTTGTTTGTTTTGTAGAAACAAGGTCTCACTATGTTGACCAGGCTGGTCTCGAACTCCTGGGCTCAAGTGATCCACCCGCCTAGGCCTCCCAAGTGCTGGGATAACAGGTGTGAGCCACCACACCTGGCCAAACTTTTTTTTTTTTGATAGGAGCTTGAGTTCAAATTGGAACACACTAAATTGGGGGGTGGGGGTGAATATATTACTGATAGCAGTCCTTTTGAATCTCAGCAGAAAGATCAAAAACAGAAAGATCTAAGAATAACAGCAGGCCGGGCATGGTGACTCATGCCTGTAATCCCAGCACTGTGGCAGGCCGAGGCAGGTGGATCACGAGGTCAGGAGATCGAGACCATCCTGGCTAACACAGTGAAACCCCGTCTCCACTAAAAATACAAAAAATCAGCCAGGTGTGGTGGCGGGTGCCTCTAGTCCCAGCTACTCAGGAGGCTGAGGCAGGAGAATGGCGTGAACCCAGGAGGCCGAGCTTGCAGTGAGCCAAGATGGCGCCACTGTACTCCAGCCTGGGCAACAGAGTGAGACTCCGCCTCAAAAAAATAAAAATAAAAAAACAGTCACAGCAATGAGTGACCACTGAAACAGTGAATGTAGTGAGGTTGTCAACTTAGAGTACAGAAAGAAATGAGGCTTCCTGGACTCAGGAATTCTCCTCCTCATTATATACCCTATAGAAACACAGATATGTGCTCATGTAATGAATGTTCATAGCCATACTATTTGTAAACCATTAATAGCAGAAGAAATTAAAAAGCATGCTATGTAGAAACAATGGATACTATACAGTAATGAGCATGAAAAATCTACAACCACACGTGACTACATGGATGAATCTCACAAATGCATTGTTGGGAGGAGGAATCCAGATACAAAGGACTAGGCACTGTGTGATTCTGCAATATTAAAAGTCACAATGGCGCACACCTTGGAGAGGATGGGCCATGGCTAAAGGGTGCTTGAAGGGGTCTTCTGGGGTGCTGGTAAAGTTCTACTTCTTGATCTAGGTGCCGGTTACTCCTGCATGTTTGCCTTGTGAAAATTAACTCATTTCTAATCGATCATTTTGCCCAGAATGTTAAAAGAGGATTGCATTAGTTTCCTGTGCCATTGTAACCAATTATTACAAGCTTGATGCCTTAAAACAGCAGAAATGTCTTATTTCACAGTTCTAGAGGCCAGAAGTCCAAAATCAAGGTGTAGGCAGGGCCAGAGCCATGCTTCCTCCAGGGGCTCTAGAAGATAATCAGTTCCTTGCCGCTTCAAGATTCTAAGTTTTCGGCACTCCTTGGCTTGTGATGTGTATGCATATGGTGTCAAATCGCCCTCTGCCTCTTTTATAAGGACACTTGTGATGGCATTTAGGACACACCCAGATGATCCAGGATTATCTTACCTCAAGATCCTTCACTTCATCATATCTGCAAAGACCCGTTTTCCAAATAAGGTACCATGCACACGTTCCAGTTTTGACATAGATATTAGGGTGGCAGGGGAGGTGAGGGACAAATTTTAGCTTACCACAAGGATTATAAAGAAGCTGCATGATAACGAAGGTAAGTACAACAGAACAAAAGGTGCTGAATACAAGATGAGGAAATGGAGGGAATGAGCCCAAAGGATTCTCCAACGACTGGCGAAGAACAAAAGGTGATCAACGTTTTCCAAGGTCCATGGTAGGCACCTTTACAATCAGTAAGGAAAGCAAGAGATCAGACAATACTTTAATGGGACAGAAAGATCTAAAGGTTTTTAGTGTTATAATGGTGTACTTGAACATTATTAGAACAAGTGGAGATTGTATGCATTTTTGAAGTCAAGCTGAAAGAAGAAAAAAAGAGAAAGATTTTAAAGGGAGTGCTAATTAATGGAGGCTATCTCTATATTTTCAGATGAGACAGATGGGTTGGGTTCTATGACAGAGGAGAAAAGTCAACCATGGGGGAAAAGGGATACTTTAAAGGTAAGAAGGAGGGAAGTACCAGGCGCAGTGGCTCACGTCTGTAATCCCAGCACTTTGGGAGGCTGAGGCGGGCAAATCACTCGAGGTCAGGAGTTCGAGACCAGCCTGACCAACATGGTGAAATCCCGTCTCTATCAAAAATACAAAAATTAGCCAGGCACAGTGGCGGGCGCTTGTAGTCCCAGTCACTAGGGAGGCTGAGGCTGGAGAATCACTTGAACCCGGGAAGTAGAAGTTGCAGTGAGCTGAGATCATAGCACTGCACTCCAGCCTGGGTGACAGAGCGAGGCTCCATCTCAAACAAAACAAAACAAACAAAAAAAAAAAAAAAAAAAGGAAGGAAGTAATTAATGGCAAAGACAAGGAAGTGATGAGGTGAAAGGAAGAACACCAATCTCCTCCTTCACTTCAGGTAGTGACTCACTGATAGCCGGTAGCCAACAGAAAGGAAAGTCCTCTCCAGGGACAGCTGAAACATGCCTGAGTGACATCACTGGAAATGTGCCTGCAAGTAGCACCACCTGAGCTTCTGCATGTCCTGACCCCAATTCATCTTCTTTTTCACTGAAAGGAATTCATTTTAGCATTCCTTTTACTTGTGATAGTAACAACGCTTACAACCACAGCAACAGAAGCAAGATGTAAGCCTCATAAGTATCAAAAACACCGTTTTTTGAACTCTTATCTGCCCATAATAGAGGTAAAGGAAAATATGAAAAGAGGGAAGATCTAGACTAGATTTGAACTTTATTCTGCTTAGTGGCCACAGGCAAAAGCCTTAAATAGACATTAAAATCCCAATCTTACAAATGAATGTTCTTGGTCACAAAATGGACTGGACTAACAAAAAATCCAGTTTCATGCACATAGTACTTTTTCTTTTTTGAGACAGGGTCTTGCTCTGTTACCCAGGCTGAAGTACAGTGGCATAATCACGGCTCACTGCATCCTCGACCTCCTGGGCTCAAGCGATGCTCCCACCTCAGCTCTCAAGTACCTAGGACTATAGGCATGCACCACTATGCCCAGCTAATTTTATTTATTTTTTGTAGAGACAGTGTTCCACTGGTCTTGAATTCCTGGTCTCAACCAGTCTTCCTTTCTTGGCCTCCTAAAGTACTGGGATTACAGGCATAAGCCACCATGCCCAACTTCAAGCACACAGCATTTTGATGATGGTTTAGTAAGTGTTATTGAGGGAGCCCTGCAAGTACTGTCACTGGGTTGTCTTCAAGTGAATCCCTCATATCACTTCACACAAAAAAGTGGGTAAATCACAATTTATATCTTCTGGTGCATACCAAGTACTTTATGAAGAGATATTTTCCTGATATGAGCATAGCAGTCCCCTACATAATTTTGCTTATTAGAAAAGTACAAATAGGTCCTACCCAAAAAAGTGTTATTCTCCTTCCAAGTTAAAACAGAGCCTGATTTACGCCTTAACTTTTTTTTTGGTCTTTAAGTTAAAAAAACAAAAAACAAACAAAAAAAAACCTTTTTTTTAGAGCTGTTTTAGGTTCACGGCAAAATTGAGAGGAAGGTACAAAGATATCCGATATACCTGATGCCCTCACACACACACAGCCTCCCCCATTGTCAACATCCCCCACCAGAGTGGTACATTTTTTACAACTGATGAGCCTACATTGACACATCATAGTCACACAAAGTCCATAGTTTACATTAGGGTTCACTCTTGGTGCTGTACATTCCTTGGGTTTGGATAAATTTATCATGATATGTATCTACCACTATAGTATCATAATTATAGTATCATACGGAGTATGAGACCATAACACCCTAAAAATCCCCTGCCCTAAAAATCCTCTAGGCTTTGCCTATCCACTTAAAAATTTATGTTTTAATGTCATGGTAACAGCAATACAACAGGTCAATGACCTATAAAGAGTATATAAGAAATGCATAAGTCAAAATCAACCGTAAGGTTTCTTATGTGACAGGGACATGCTATACATTATAAACAGAAATGGGGGCTGGGCGCGGTGGCTCAGGCCTGTAATCCCAGCACTCTGGGAGGCTGAGGCAGGCGGATTACCTGAGGTCAGGAGTTCGAGAGCAGCCTGGCCAACATGGTGAAACCCTGTCTCTACTAACAATATAAAAAATTAGCCAGGTGCAGTGACACACACCTGTAATCCCAGCTACTTGGGAGGCTGAGGCAGGAGAATTGCTTGAGCTCGAGAGATGGAGGTTACAGTGAGCAGAGATCATGCTACTGCACTCCAGCCTAGCCAACAAAGTGAGACTCTGTCTCAAAAAAAAAAAAAAGAAATGGGATAGGAGGCTGCTTTGTTGGTAAAAATTTCTGTATCGCCATGGCAAACTATTTTTCTCCTTGAAATGGTTATATTTCATGAAGGTGTGCTGGGTTTGAGTCTATATGCATAAATTTGGATCTCTATAAACTCATTTTGTATAATACATTTCAGTCCTTAAGTAATCAATCTATTTGGCTGCTCATGAATATATGAACAGGCTTTTGTGAAGCTTATTACAGTTTTATTGTGGTTAAGGTCTATGTCATTTGTTTTTTTGGTCTCTCATATTTAGTTTTAATTAAACCATCAAAGCTTCATTCATTTATGCTTCAGTGAAGTTCCTCAGGCACACAGAGTAGCCCTTTGTAACTGTAAGATTCTTATGGGACCATCCTCCCTCACAACCCAAACCAATAATCTGCCTCATTTAATTGGCACTTGTTTAAGTTACATGAGGTTATAGGAGTTGATCTGTGATAATTTTTGAAGAAAATCCAACTGTTCCTCACAGATGTGGATGCTGAGTGACATACTCTTACCTAATCGTCCTATACCTTTACAACCTCTTCACATGGAAAACAGAAAGAGGACAGGGAGAACTTCACATTCTCCCTGTGAAGATGTTCAGTAGCAAAAATGGCTGTGGTAGTTTAACTCATGCTTGAGGTTGTTCTGATTAAGAGGAGGTATTTCTCACTGGCTAGAGAAACAACTGTCATTTACATGAATTATTTTTACATAAACATTAATAGTTATTAAAGCAGTGTAACATGGTGATACAGGAAAACTTAGACTCTAGAAAATTCTACAGGAAAAATGATCTGAATTCCTTAACAAAAACATCACAGGGGAGAAGAAGAGATGGAAGTAGAAATTAGATATTAAAAGAGACTTAAGGAACATAGTCAACTGTAATGTGTGGACCTTGGTTGGATTCTACAAAAGCAAACTTTAAAAAATCATGGCATTTATGAGATAATAAAAACTTTGAAAACTGACAGGATATTTGATGATATCAAGAAATGAATTATTTTAAGTATGATAAGGTACTGTGGTAGGAGTCCTTATCTTTTAGAGAAGAAAAATGTAGTACGATAGGCCAGGTGAGGTGGCTCAAGCCTGTAATTCCCAGCACTTTGCGAGGCTGAGGCAAGAGGATCGCTTGAGTTCGGGAGTTTGAGACCAGCCTGAGCAACATAGTCAGACCCCATCTCTATAAAAAGTGTTAAAAATAGCTGGGTGTGGTGATGCCTGCCTGCAGTCCCAGCTACTCAGGAGCTGAGGCAGGAGGATGGCTTGGGCCCAGGAGTTCGAGGTTACAGTGAGCTATGATCGTGCCACTCTACTCCAATCCGGGTGACAGAGCATGAACCTATCTCTAAAAAAAACAAACAAAAAAAGCATGATAATTTCATCCTATGTTAAAAAATACAGAATGCTAATGTCTGGCACCACATGATATATGCATTCCTTATCAAAAAAAAGCATTATCTTGCATGCCATAGAAATATAATCGTAAGCAATAAACACTATACCATTATCGTTGTAGAAGGAAAATCAGTATTTTTTTTTCTTTCTACTCCTGTAGAAACTAAATTAAATGAAATCCAGTTGCATACTACTTATGGGCAGAAATTGTTGCTCATCCTGGTAAGCAAGCTAGTTTGGAGGGTTTTCCTCTTGTAATTATGGCTGTCATTTCTTGTGGTCTTAAATCCAATTGGATCTAAGAAGTGTGGGTGAGCGCCTGGGAGCTCCACAGTGCTCCAAGATCCTTAATGTGTCAACAAATGGAAACCTCTCACAGTCAGGATTCAACATCTCTAAAAGATGCCATACCCTTTCTTTCTACTCCGTTAAACTCACTTTCGACACCTAATAAATAATTTCATCTAGTCAAAATGTGCAATAGTTTTTGTTCAAATTTACTTCTTCTAATAGTATCTGTAATTCTGTTGACATGACAGATATATAAATGATTCTGCCAGTAAATAATTTCATTCCTAGCATACGTGTTGACATTCCATTTAAGTCCAACAATCCATTTAAGGGGGTTTGAGACTTCTTTCTTGAGAATAATTAGAGGAAATGAATAGGATTAAAACTATTCATTGTTAACTGATCTTTTAACTGCTGACAGACAGGTGGCTGGACTTCGCTGACTATAATGAAATAGTCTGGTTCTTTTTTTCTTTCTTTCTTTCTTCCAATTGATTAAATCTATCAGTAAAGGAATTTGCATACTCTCTAGGAAAACTAATGTTATTGTTGTTTTAGAGACAGAGTCTCACTCTGTCACCCAGGCTGGAGTGCAATGGTATGGTCATAGCTCATTGGGCTCAACTGATCCTCCCACCTCAGCCTCCCAAGTAGCTGAGACTACAGGCATGCAGCACCACTTCCGGTTAATGTTTTACACATTTTTTCTAGAGACAGTGTCTTGCTAATTGGCCCAGGCTGGTCTCAAACCCCTGGACTCAAGTGATCCTCCCACCTCAGCCTCCCAAAGTGTTGGGATTACAGGTACGGATGTAAGCCACTGTGTCCAGCCCTGTTGTTATTTTTTTAATGTGACAAATTAATTTTACACACATATATCTATGCATAAACTTAAATGTGATTATATAAATGTCTCTTTAAAAGAAGGCTATCAACAGAGGCCAATATCCTAAGCAAATTACTGCAAGTACAGAAAACCAAATTCTGCATGTTCTCACTTGTAAATGAGAGCTAAACATTAAGTACACATGGACATAAAAATAGGAATAGACACTGGGGATACTAGAGACGGGAGGGTGGGAAGCGGTTGAAGGTTGAAGAACTACCTATCGGATATTATGCTCACTACACCTGGGTGATGGGATCCTTCGTACACCAAACCTCAGTGACACTCAATTCACCCCGTAACAAATCTGCACATGCATCCTCTGAAACTAAAATAAAAGTTGAAAAAAAGGCCAGCCACACAGAGATGAAGACAGGGAACCAAAGACCCTCACCAGCCCCGCAATGGGGAAAATGAGATAAGCCTGCTGAATAGAGACAACAGACCAGAAAGGAAAGGAGAGAGCAGCCCCCGCCATGTATCACACACTAAATCCCTCCAAGGAGCCCTTTGACGGCTTCTTATCACGCTGCCCAGGAGGCTCCGGTTTCTTCGCCTCAGCTTCCATCCATCACAGCACCATGGAAGTAAGAACTCCCTTTACTCTGCTCTCCCACATGTTGATTTTAACACACTTGATTGTCTATTCTGTGCAAAGTACCGAGAAGGGGTCAAAGAAATCAGCACCAGCCCTTCACGGGCTGATAATCTTCAAGTGCAATGGCTGGACATGTGAGCAGCAGAAGTGCAAAGTCAAATGAAATAGATGTAAATGTTCTTTGGGAGCAGAGGACAAGGAGTGGCTGGTTCTTACAGGAGTAACAGAGAAGGCCATTCAGGGCAACAGCTTCACAGTAAGCCTTGAGAAGTGGTAGAATTTCAGGACGCAGGGCCTGGGAAGAAGGGACATTCCTGGCTGCTTTGCAATTGCCTAATATAGGAGTTTCTTTTTACCAGAAAAAATTGCTCCACTACCTAAGAATGGACATGTACACACCACCACCCACCGAATGAGAAATGGCTTATCACTCTGCCCAGCTGGTCTTTCCACAGGAAGTTTACAGAGAGAAATAAATTGCACAATCATTTTTTGGGAATACTTTTCAGTAAAAATTTTTCTTATTAGGGAGAGAGAAATTTCCTTTTACTTGTGTCTTTATGCATTCTACCATGCCCAACTAAATGCATCCTCTCCTGTAACGTATCACTTGGATCCCCTACTTCCCTGGTCCAAGGGGAGTTTTGGTACCTCTTCCTGGCAAAGCTTTCTCTATTTGAGACCTTATAGCTGCAGACCTGCTTGTCTGTGTCCTCCAAGGGACCTGACTGTTTTAATAGAAATACCCGGCAGAGGAGGCATTTGATGGTAAGGAGACACCTTCTAATTCACATTGCTAAAATGAGAGACAAACAAACAGAAGACAACCTGTGGAAAAGGCTGCTGAATAATAAAGTCTTCCAACTGGCACTCAGCCCAAGAGTCCACAGATCATCACCACAGCAACAGACAGTATTTGGAGGCAATGAGGAGCACAAAATGCAGATCTGACAAAGGCATTAGCAAAATTAATTCATTTCAAGGAGACTACATAAGCTCCTGAATTTGTAGCATTTGCTTCTATATGTATATTAGCCATCAGAAACAGAAAGAGCTAATGAGCCGAAGTGCTGGTGAGAACAGTCAGGGTACCACATACAGCTAGCTCTACTGGGAACAGACGGCTGACGGCCTGAGGAACCTGTAGCCACGTCAGCTCCAAAGTAGGGACCGGTTCAGTCATCAGTGCAGCCAATGTTCATGAAATCCCTACTAAGTGCCAAGGGATACTAAGTGCTAAGGTCCAAGGGATACAAAAGTCATCCAAACACACACATGCGCGTGCACATGCACACACTCACACACACACACCCATGCACACTAGGTTTCTGCCCTCAGAAAGCTGATGATCTAGCGAGAGAAGAGACAATCAAATAAACGTACAAAAACAAATGCACACTGTGGTAAGTGTGTTGACGACATGACACAGGGCATTTTGAACAGTACAACAGACAGAACTGACTCATCGGTGGTGCTCCTCTGACAAAGTAACGGTGTCTGAAGGAGATATAGAAATAAAGGGATGTAGAAGTAAATGTGGCCTATTAGTAGTCAGTGCTGACCAGGCATTACAAATGATCTTGGTGTCGCTCCTGCCTGCTATGCCTGGCGTGTAGCTGGTTGATGTCAGAATGCCCAAATCCACACTTGCTCTGTGCAGCCCTCAACACCCTGAGCCCATTTCCTCACCTGTCAACCAACAATAACAATAGTCCCTGTCACAGAAAGGGCTTAACAACAAAGAGGTGTCAATGAACATCAGCCATGACTACAGAGTGGGCCATGGGTCAGGGGGGACCTTCACCCCTCACTCCCACCCCAGGGTACTGTCAATCACTTACAGACATTTTTCCTATTTCCTGTACTTATTTCTTGTACTTTTCCTATTCAATAAACAGGAGGTATGGAATCAGTAAAATTAGTTTCATTCTTTTCAGTAGACACTTTAGTGCCTTAAAAAAGTCTGTAAAGAGCATCTTCAAGAGAGGTCCTAGACCATATGGAGAAAACCAATATTTGCAGTCACTATTTTCGGGGTCTAAAGGGGGCAGACCAGGGCAGCTAATGGCAAGCCCCATAGAAGGTGCAGAAATTTTCGAGCTGAATACATATTCCAGTTTGCTTCAAACAGTCTTAGATGTCTGTTATCCCATGACGTGTATGATCTCATTGTCATTTCTAGTAGATTCCCCCTTTCATTCTCAAGTGGCCTGGTTGGGCCCTAAGCAAGGGGCAGTTCCCACACCATTAGCTGTCCCTTCCATGGACAGTGGCAGCAGGGGCCTGCAGCAGCCAAGAAACTCAGCAGGAGCCCCTCTTTACAGCTGCTACTCTAGGTGGCTTGGCCCCGGGGCTTTCACAGGATAAAGACCTCAGCCCTGCATGTTCTTCAAATTATTCTCAGACACAAGCTGCTTTTTCCAAATCTCCCAGCCAAGGTAATGACAGAAATTTTACAAATGGCATGGAGTAGAATCAGACAGCTTTTAAACTCCAGCCCCTGCTCTTCGCAGTAAATTGCATTTCATCTTGCTGCGATTTTTCATCTTTTCTTTGGTCATTTTTTTTTGTTTGTGTGGGAGTGTGCATAGTGGGGCTGGGGACAGAGGAGGTGAGGTGTTTTTCCCTTCTTTTTACCTTCCCCCTCTTTCACCTTTAATCTTGGTTTTCCTTTTTTGGAATCTACATCTTCCTCCAAGGGCTGATCTTTGTCTTCTTGAATTTCTGCTGTTTACTTATGATTTCTTACTGAAAATATTCATGTCACATCAAGTTTCTTTTAGATATCAACAAGCCAGAGCTGGTTTTATAATGCAGACCACGTGTCCCCTGAGACCTGGACTAAAAGTCCCAAATACTCTTTGGAAACTGGTTTAAACCAGGTGGTCATATCTGAAAGACTTCTCCCCAGCTCTTTCTACCTCCGTGTGATTTATTTAAGAGCAAGATTGAGACAATAAAAAAAAGAAAGATTTAAAAAAAGAAGAAATGTTACCTGAAATTCCACCATCCATAATCCCACCA
This sequence comes from Nomascus leucogenys, assembly GCF_006542625.1. Lineage (NCBI taxonomy): Eukaryota > Metazoa > Chordata > Mammalia > Primates > Hylobatidae > Nomascus > Nomascus leucogenys. The sequence continues at coordinate 122,929,033 of NC_044383.1, forward strand.
TTAACCAAATGACATTTTTCCTTGGATTCTCGAGTGAGTTTTTATGTTAGCTTACTTTTAGAAAAAGTGCTACACAAGTTATTTTCTTAAACTGCTCTGAATCTTCCCTTTGTGCCTGTCATCATAAATAAACCAGACTTCTGAGAAGGAGCTTGAGTGCTAAATAACAAAGGGGCAATTTTCTGCCATTTAATTGGATCCTACTGCTCTGTACGAGAGCTAGATTTTTTACTTGTTTTGAAAATGAGGGTTACATTAAGATGGTGAATTTTTTTCACTCCTGGAGAGACTATGTACTTCTTCATGTTGAATTCCCAATAGTTCTCACCACATTTCATTATAATATATGCACTTGCTTTTCCATCAATCAGACTGTCTTGGTTGTTGATATAGACCATGACACTAGCAATGTGAGCCTCTTAACTAAATGTAAGAAATAATGAAACTATATCCAGGCAAATGATAAACAATTTAATGGTTGACAACCCTCAAAAATATAATATATTTAGTCCTTAGTAGCAAAGAAATATACATATTAAAATGACCTGTTATTAGTTAGCACATGGAGATACTAACCATTTTGGTATTTCACTCTAAGCATTTCCCTATACAATTTATTATGCAAACAAATAAAAATACACATGCCCATTTGGTATGGGAGCAAAATTCAAATTACTGATTTATATACTATCAATTCAAAATTGAATTATAGATAATGTTTCAATCACAACCACTTCTAACTGCTAACTTCACAGCTGGAGAAGCCTGAATAAGATGTTGATAATTTTCAGTCAAATCAAAATAATAAAAGTGTTCAAACACCTACAAAAAAAAAAACCCTATAGCTAACATCATACTTAATGGTGAGAAACTAGCTTTCCCACTAAGGTGAAGAAAAGGGCAAAGTTGTCCCCTGTCACCACTCCTTTTCAACATCATACTGGAAATCCCAGCTAATGAAATAAAATGAGAAAAAAATAAAAAGTATACTGATGGAGACAAGAAATAAAACTTGTCTTTGTTCACAGATGGCAGGATCATCTATGTAGAAAACCCAAAAGAATTAACAATAACAAAAACCCTCCTAGAATTAATAAGCAATTATAGCAGGGTTTCAGGATTCAAGATTAATATGCAAAAGTAAATTGCTTTTCTATATGCCTGCAATAAACAAGTGGAATCTGAAATTAAAAACACAATGCCATTTACATTAGCACCCCCAAAAATGAAGTACTTAGGTATAAATCTCACAAAATATGGATAAAAACTGTATGAGGAAATCTATAAAACCCTAATAAAAGAAATCAAAAAAGAACTAAATAGAGAGATATTCCATGTTGATAGATAGGAAGACTCAATGTTGTCAAGATGTCAGTTCTTCAAAATTTGACCTATATATTCAATGCAATCTCAAGCAAAATCCCAGCAAGTTATTTGGTGGATATTGACAAATTGATTCTTAAGTTTATGTGGAGAGGGAAAAGACCAGAAGAGCCAACACAATATTGAAGAAGAACAAACTGACATTACCTGATTTCCAAACTTACTCTAAAGCTCTATAACAAGACAGTGTGGTAAAGGTGAAAGACTACAGAAATAGATCATCGGAACAGAATAGAAGGCCCAGAAATAGATCCATATAAACACAGTCAACTGATGTTTGACAAAGAAGCAGAGGCAATATAATGAAACAAGGATAATCTTTTCAACAAATGGTGCTGGAACAACTGAACCTCTACATGCAAAACAAAACAAACAAACAACAACAACAACAACAACAAAAAACAAACATACAGACCTTACACCCTCTGCAGAAATTAACTCAAATGGATCATAGTTCTAAATGTAAAATGAAAAACTATAAAACTCCTCGAAAATAACATAGAAGAAAATCTAAATGACCACTGGTATCACCATAACTTTTTAGATACAATGTCAAAGGCATAATAAAAGAATTATAAGCTGGACTTTATTAAAATTAAAAATTTCTGCTCTGCAAAAAAAACTGTCAAGACTGTGAAGAGAATGAGAAGACAAGCCACAGACTGAGATAATATATTTGCAAAAGACATATCTGTTAAAGAGTGTTATCCAAAATATACAAAGAATACTTAAAACTAAAAAATAAGAAAACAAACAATGAGATTAAAAAATGGGCCAAAGATCTGAATGGATATCTCATCAAAGAAGATATACAGACAGCAAGTAAGCATATGAAAACATGTTCATGGGGCCAGGCAAAGTGGCTCATTGTTGTAATCCCAGCACTTTGGGAGGCCAAGGCAGGAGGATCACTTAAGGACAGGAGTCATAGTAGAAGGACTACCTGAGCCCAGAAAGCTGAAGGCTGCAGTGAGCTATGCTTATGCCACTGGCACTCCAGCCTGGGTGACAGAGACCTTGCCTCTAAAAAAAAAGAAAAAGAAAAAGAACAAAAGATGCTCAACATCATCTGTCATCAGGGAATTGCAAATTAAAACATTAAGATACTGCTGGGCGCCGTGGCTCACGCCTGTAATCCCAGCACTTTGGGAGGCCGAGGCAGGCAGATCATGAGGTCAGGAAATCGAGACCATCCTGGCTAACACGTTGAAACCCCTCTCTACTAAAAATACAAAAAATTAGCTGGGCGTGGTGGCAGGCACCTGTAGTCCCAGCTACTCGGGAGGCTGAGGCAGGAGAATGGCGTGAACCCGGGAGGCGGAGGTTGCAGTGAGCCAAGATCGCACCACTGCACTCCAGCCTGGGTGACAGAGCAAGACTCTGTCTCAAACAAAAACAAAAAAAAAAACATTGAGATAACACTACACACCTATTCGAATGGCTGAAATCCAAAACATTGACGCCATCAAAGGCCAGTAAGGATGTGGAACCACAGGAAGTCTCATTCATTGATAATGGGAATGCAAAATGATACAGCCACTTTGGAAGACAGTCTGGTGGTTTATGATAAAACTAAACATACTATTGCAATACAACCCAGCATTTGCACTCCTTGGTATCTACCCAAATGAAGTGAATTATTATGTCCACACAAAACTTGCACACAGATGTGTATAACAGCTTTATTCATAATTGCTAAAACTTGGAAGCAACCAAGATGTCTTTCAGGATGTAAGTGGATAAATAAACTGTGGTACAGACAGACAATTCATTATTATTTAGGGCTAAAAAGAAATGAGCCATCAAGCCATGAAAAGACATGAAGGAAACATAAATGTACACTGGTAAATGAAAGAAGCCAGTATGAAAACCTGCGACATTCTGAAAAAGAGAAACTACGGAAAAAGCAAAAGGATAAGTGGTTGCCAAGGGTTGTGAGGAGGGATGAATAGGCAGAGAACCAAGATTTTTAGGGCAGTGCAACTATGCTGTACAATATACTACTATAATTGTGGATACATGTCATTATACATTTGTCCAAACCCATAGAATATACAGCACCAAGAGTGAACCCTAAGGTAAGCTATGGGCATCAGGTGATAATGATGTGTCAATGTAGGTTCATCAACTGTAACAAATGCACCACTCTAGATCAGTATATTAACAGCAGAGGAGGCTGTGTTTGTGGGAGGGTAAGGAGTTTATGGGCAGTCTCTCTACCTTCTGCTCAGCTTTGCTGTAAATCTAAAACCGCTCTGAAATATACATATACATGTATATATATACATGTATATATATGTACACGTGTGTGTGTGTATATGTGTGTACATACGTATATACGTGTATATATATGTATATATGAGAACCCTTGACTCTCCCATGCCCAGAAAAGTCTCTGTTCATGATGTCAGGGTTATAAGGAAGGCTCCTGACACTTTGACAGAAGCCAAAGAACTCCCACAGATATCTTGAGATTGTGCTGGAAGGAGGACCTAGTCCATGCCACCACAGTTTGGAAATCAGCAGCTCCCAATCCAGTAGCAGAAAGTAGAACCTCCAACCCCCCATGCACTCCAACATGGACAGGTATCCACATCTTGCACACCCCTCATCAACCCCTACACCAGGGAGTTCCGGTTAGAGAAATTACGGTTCAATGAAGTGCAGCTGCAAAGCCTAGTCACTTAAAGAATAATTCACAGCCTTGGCTGCACACTGTAATCACCTGGGGGCTTTGAAAAGCAGCAAGTCTGAGTCCTCACCCCAGAGATCCTAATTTACTTGGTCTGGGGTGTAGGGTGGCCATCAGGATTTTTGGAATCAGGTGATTCTAATTTTCAATAATACTAAGAACCACAGATTTGGAAGCTGATTTAAAGACACTCATCCATCAACCATGCTACAGAGCACGGACTGCTTATTTTAGCGTTTTGATCCATTATCATGCTCCTTAGAAATTCTGGCAACAAATATTCATTTTCACATTAATGGAAATAAATTGCTCTTAAAATGAAGACCAGTGTAAGTAGTTCTTGGCTGGAACATAATGTTTCCTGTTCAGAATGCTGACAGGGCAGCAGCGGGCATACACTTGGCAGTTATTAAAGTTTTTTTTTTTGAGCAACTTAATTGGAGCTTCTGCATCTATTATGTATCTTGTTTAGAAAAGTTCCTTTAAATTGAACAGATGAAGATGACCATTTTTCCCTTTCCTGTATCAGAGTATTAAAAATGGGATAAATATCATAATCATGTATTTCACCAACACACAAATTGTTGGGAAGAAAATTTTCCCTCCATTTTCAACTCTCAACACACGAATACACTTTTTGAAAATACAAGAACACTGATGTGACCTAGAAAAGAGGTTTTGCCAGGGCACTCAAAGAGTTAAAGGAAAGGCCGGCCAGCTCCCTGCCTCTGGCTGCTGTGGGAGGGAGGAGGATGCTGGGAACTCTCCCCACTGAATGGCTCTTTCTCCCCTTCTTTGAGCTGGGAGTAGAGGAATGCAGTGACTCCCAGCACACCTACCATCCTGCCCATGAACATCACAAAACCCTGTTCACAGGGTGGACTCTAAAAATAAAATTTCCTTGTGCCGCTGCCTGTGCCTCAGTTTTTCTGCAGGCATTCTGCATGTTTCCGCTGCTTGTTTGTTCAAAGCTTTCCAGCTACACCCACAGAAAAAGGGCCCATGGACATGAAAAAGAGCTCACATCTGCATCTGCTACTTAACAATATTTTCAATAAAGCCATAGATTATGTCTTTTTTGGTAGCAAGAAATTTAATCTAGATAATTCCAAGGAGAGTCAGCATAGCCCAGAGATTTCTTAGTCACGTCCCAAAGTCTCATCCTAATGTTAGCTTAATGTCTAACATTGCTTCTCCCTTAAACCCAGATTGATTCTGTAACATCTGCTTATGGGATGTCAGTTGGTAAGGAGCACGCATAGCCTGGAAACAGGGTCAAGAGAAGAAGCAGGAAGACTAGTTAGGAGGCAGCTGCATGGGACCAGGTGCGAAATGCTGATGATGTTTGAACTAGGATGGTGGCAGTTTTGGAAGAGTGTCAGATACTTCAAATGATTAAATATCTTAACTCTTGACTTCCCCAATAGAACAAATACCAACTATGGTAAATATAGCAGGTTTACGGCTTAATGTTCAAGTTAATAAGTATTCTCTAGGTTTACAGAATGAAAAAACTAGACATAAAGGAAGCAAATGAAATAAATTTCATAAAATTTTGACGGGGGCAGGAAAATACAAATACGTTCGTGTCTGTAGGTCTGTGAAAAATGATACAGGTGGAAGATAATCTTACCTGTAATAACAAGATATTTGACTATGAGCTATTAGTTACAACTTAATTATTGACCCAGGAATTTCTATGTACTGTTCTATGGAGGTATTTGGGTCTCTTTAAATGAAAATGACTAGCAAGGTACTGAACATCACAGAAAGAATACCGGATACACAATTGAAAGTGGTATGCATTTTAATAACTATCCTAGAAGAAAGCTATGGCCCCACCACACAGAGAAAACGATGCAGGGTTCTAATACCCACGAGAGAGGGAGACAAAATCTATGTATAATCATGGTTTAACAGGGGAAAAAAACCAATTTGAGTATGCACAACAATATTCTTTCCTTTTTGCAATAAAAAAGCAATGAGGATTAGTGAGAAAGATTCGGGGAAATCCCCCAGTCCTCTTTCTGACCCCTACTCTTCAGTACCTCTGGTGGCCTTGGTTTGAATACCGTCAGTGCTCTAAGAATGGTCAGTTTGCTACATACAGTTGGAAGAATTACACTTCTTGTTAGAATATTCAAATTCTTTAAAAATATATTTTTTATGCAAATGCAGAATCTGTCTCTCTCTAACTTCTACTGATTCACGGCTTCAATTTTCTTTTGTTTTTTTTAGAGACAGGGTTTTGTTCTCTCGATCATAACTCACTGCAGCCTCAAACTCCTGGACTCAAGGGATCCTCCCACCTCAGCCTCCCCAGTAGCTGGGATTATAAGCATGCGCCACCATGTCTAGCTAATTTTTAAATCTTCGTAGAGGCAGGGTCTTGCTACATTGCCCAGGCTGGTTTTGAACTCTTGGTCTTATTTGCCTCCCAAAGTGCTGGAATTACAGGCATGAGCTGCCACGTCTGGCCCATTGCTTCTATTTTCTGCTTTCCTAAAGCTTCACTGAAAATCCCAAATTCCTTCTCTTCCAGAAACCTTCAGACACTTAAGAACAGCAATCTTGGCATTCATGATATTTTCTTCTCCAGGTTACAACATCTCTGGTCCCTTCATAGGGCAGCAGGGCTTCTAGTCCTGTTAATATGGGTGCTGTCTAGATACACTCTGGCCAAAGAATGTACAGGGAGCCAATGCCCATTAAAAGAATTTTCTGGGGCAAAACAAAGTATAACTCTAAAAGGAACCAACAGAACCGAAAACCCACCACAATAGTATATGCTGGAAATGTACAGCAAAGGCTGAGAAACCTTGTGCATGTTTAGCTATTAACAGGTCATGAGTGTCTTTTGCAAGATTGGCAGATTAAAAACAACGGATTGAAGAATAAGTGGGAGGTTATGAGGCAAAAATTGTGAGTTCAGACTAGTGTTCTCAAATTTAATGTGTACATGAATCACCAGGATATTGTGTCAAAAAAACAGATTCTGATTGAGCTGTGTGACACTGGGTGATGATTACCTTTCTCTTAAGCACCCAGTTGATGCCCATGCTGCTGTATAGGGACCACATTTTGAGTAGCAAAGGTGTAGACTATTGTCAGGTGATCTCCAAGCAGTGGCCATATTGTAAATCCATAAACAGGGTAAAAAGGAATGCTTTCAGCATACAATGAAGCCAACTTTAGCCAACAGAGCAAATATTGCTATATTTAAAAACCCAGGTCTATCAGATATATGGTGGTTCTTTGGAGGCCATTATTTATCACCATGATCTAAGAGATAGATTTCAAAATGATCTCTAAAAAAAAACCAAAATTTCCATTTTCTGACCCAAAGTGAGAAATCCTAAATAAAGCAGTATTCCTCGAGTCATTTGTAGAGCTGTGAATGTGTCCATGTAGGCATAGAGTGTATAATATCATCCATTTCACATCCTTACGCAGTTGACTTAATCCCACCTTTCTGAATCAGGTGTGGATATCTTGGTTGACAAGCCTCTCAAATGTATTCAGATAAAGAAGGCACTTGGAAAAATGTCAATATTTATCACTATACAGCCACATTTGAACCTTGTAATGACTCATATTAATTTATACCTAGTGTTCCACTATTGGAACACCAAGCATGTAGGAGTTATTTATATCCTACTGCTCAAGGTCATCGCCAAGGTTTGATTGCAAAAATTCAAAAAATTGCAGCCTCAGTAACAAATGGGTTAAAATCTCCCAAAATATCTATATGTGTATGCTCACACAAATATGTATTTGTTCAGAAAAAAAAATGAAGAAAATTGTTCTAAAAATATGGGGGAATGTTCTTCACAAAACATACGCAAAGAAAAGACACAGGGCAAATAAAACCTGAGAAAATACATAAAAGACTATAAGGTTAGGTTTTTGAATAATAAAGATACAATTAAATTACAAAATTTAACACCTGGCATGGTACAATAAGATACCTTAGAAATAAAGAATTAAAACTTGAAGGCAAATTTTTAGAAGTTAAAAGTTGAAGTACATGTTTTGTAGAAATTGTGGTCAAAGGTAAGAGAATAACTTCTAAGAAATGAGTGTAAAATATTTTAAAACAGCTTTAACTAGGTAGCTTTAACTAGATTAACACTGACTAAGGCTTTTGGATACCTGCATATGCAATTTATTTTGTATAATTAAGGAGAAGAAAATCAGCCAGTGGCTGTTGTTTTACTCAGCATCTTTCACATACAGTTATAGATAAATTCCTGATTTTAGTTAAGAAAAAAAACTGGAACAAGAAAGAAAATTATATAATATGCTCAAAAGTTATAGTCAAATTGCCTTAACTATTAGGGCTGGCTGGGCACAGTGGCTCATGCCTATAATCCCAGTACTTTGAGAGGCCAAAGCTGTTTGTAACCTGGCGAAGAAAGTGTCAGGGGTGCTGGCAGATCACTTGAGGTCAGGAGTTCGAGACCAGCCTGGCCAACATGGTGAAACCCCATCTCTACTAAAAATACACAAATTAGCCGAGCATGGTGGCACGCGCCTGTAATCCCAGCTACTCAGGAGGCTGAGGTAGAAGAATCGCTTGAACCTGAGAGGCAGAGGTTGCAGTGAGCCAAGATCATGCTACTGCACTCCAGCCTGGGCAACAGAGCGAAACTCTGTATCAAAAAAAAAAAAAAGAAAAAAAAAGGAATTATGAGGGCTCCATTAGGGTGCATTAAGGTCGCCAGTGAAAATACAATGCCTCCATGATACTCTGTTGGCCGGTTTTGCTGTCTAATATGACCCCAATATCTCAGGACCACTGTCACACCCACGGCCAGATAACCTCCTTCAAAACGAAATGCTCATCAGCACCTAGGGAATGCTCATTCATCTCCCAAAAGGGAGGGCTCAAACATTGCCTCCTACGAGATTTCCTGCCACCCACAGCACCACGTCTAGTTTGCAATTACTGTGAACTTAAAATCTGTCATTTTTTTAACAGTCTTGTCCAACAGAATGTGAACTTTCAGGCAGGGGGCAAGTCTAATTCATCTGATGTCTATAAGCCCACATGGATGTTGACTGAAAGACTGAGGGCCAGGATGAATAAGGCTGGATGTCAACAGCCAGGGATGAAGGAAGCACATGGAGGAACCTGGGGCAGGCTGTGCTTTGCCACACTCATCCACCCAGTATTTAATGCTCACGGTGAGCAGCTATGTCGGTAAACCACCTACTGATGCTGCTTTCAAATTCCTCCTCCTCCAACATATAAACCCGCAAACAACCAGTCATTATCCAAATGCCCTTGCCCAAGGTACTCATCAAAGCAGAAATTAGAGACAAGGTGTGGTCACCCTCTCTCCACACCCCATTGGCCTTCTGTCCTTCCAGTTTTGTTATTTTTTTAAGATGGGGTCTCATTCTGTCACCCAGGCTGGAGTGCAGTGGCATGATCTCGGCTCATTGTAACCTCTGCCTCCTAGGTTCGAGCGATTCTCCTGCTTCAGCCTCTTGAATAGCTGGGATTACAGGTGTGCACGAGCACGCCTGGCTAATTTTTGTATTTTTAGTAGAGACAGGGTTTCGCCATCTTGGCCAGGCTGGTCTCAAACTCCTGGCCTCAAGTGATCTGCCCGCCTCGGCCTCCCAAAGTGCTGGGATTACAGGTGTGAGCCACCGCACCCTGCCTTGTCCTTCCAGTTTTTCAGTAGTTAATACAGATAAGTTCAAAAACATTTCTTGTAGATCTCTAAAAGACCGTAAATACCTCTTCTCATGCCAGTGAGGTGTTTTGCAGGATTGCTGAGAACCAACAGTTCTCTTCAGCAATGACGGGGTGAATTGTTCATGTCGCAATTGAGTATTTTTGTTGTTAAAAATAATTTGTCAAATTACCGTTTCGACAAGATCATGTGGCATCTTAGATAGATTTAGAATGTGTTGCTTTTTGAAAGTATTTCTGAATCTAGATGAAAAAGTTCAGCCTTTTCCCCTAATTTATCTTTCGTTTCAAATGGAGAAAGGTCTTAAACTTGTGAAAATCCTGTCATTCTCACACATCTCATCTTCTTCCTCCTTCTAAAGAAAGTCATCCTGAGTCCTAGTCCTGCAGTGTGTTTACACAATTGTCTCCTGCTCCTAAGGATCAACTACAAAATGCAAAATTTTCCACGAATATTCCTACTTAGTATTTCGGGATGTTAAAAGTTCTGAGTTTCTTCAGAAATTTTTTCTGAAATAACTTTTCAACTCAGCTCATCAGAATGACTAACCAGAGAATACGTTCCTCTCTTTTGGGACCCTTCTGAGGTCAAATTTTCTCATGACTTATAACCCCAGTGAGTTGTTTTTTCCCCACTTTTTGACCACTTCATCCCAGAGTAGCATTCTTTTGCTCTAATGCAAATTTCTCTGCACAAATCTGCTGATAATCTCTGCTTCTCTGTGGGCTCTGGCTGCTTTTTTGGCTTATGATTTTACCACCTTCATTTTTTATTAGGTCATCAGAAGGCCCATTATCCTGAATCTTCCCACACACGTTAAGTGTTTATTTGGGGATTACGGCAATATCTTTCTGATGTTTAAATCACAGATTAGTAAAAAGAACTAAATTCCAGATGGCACTGCTGTAGCCCATGGGAATTTGTGAGAGTTAGAATTTACTAGCATTAAGGAAACACTCAAGAAAGCACTGATATACTGTTAAACATAGTTATGAGAACTTTGGTCAAATCTAGTAATGATCTTTAAAAAAGAACATACTGATAAAGGCCTGCTTATTTCTTCTTTCTACCCTATGCATACATAAACACCAAAATGCCTCTGAATGCAGAAATCTGCTGGCAGTTGCAGCTTGCAGGTGCTGAATTAAACGCTCCCTTTCCATCCCACTCAACAATCAGGCAGTAATGTTTTATGAAGTTTAAAGATGTGACCTCAGCCTAGAAAAACTGTGAAGACTGCTTAAGAGGAAGAAAGCATATTGGTATGCTTCTCTTTTTCTGGCCCAGAGTATGATTTGCCAATGCAGGCTGCTAAAGGGATGTGGTTATACAGAAAGTAGATTTAGGCTTGCATTCTTGTAATCGAAGCCACCAAACATGTAAAATATCGAAAACACATGAACTTAAAAGAACGAAGCCAAGCCACTCCTACTTTCGGAAGGTTGCCACCCTTGAGACATAGGTGAACTTTCAGTTTGATTTATGGCTTGACAGAATCCCAGTGACCAGAGTAATCAGTTGGGTATTAGTTAAATTTTTAGAAACATCTCTGGTATTATTTTTTAAGTCATCTTAATTTACTTTTCATTCTAGAGCCTTTTTCTCAGTGTGCTTCAGAGTTCAAAAAAAAATTTTTACATTCGTTCTCTGCCTCCCTTCATTCCTACTTCCATCCCTCCTTCCCCTGTTCCCTCTCTCCTTCATTCATTCATGCACTCCACAATGAGTTAGCATCTACCCTGTCCCAGGCAAGGTTCTAGGCCCTGGCACTACAGAGATGATCAAGTCATAGTACCTGTTCTTAAGGACTTACAGCTAGTGGGGGAGGAGACTTTTAAGCACACCACCTACCATTCAAATCAATAAGGGCTGTATTAGAAACAGGGATAGCACCGAGGAAGCAACACAGTCAGAGAGCCCAGCTCTTCCTGAGGAGGAAGGTTGGGAGGTGGGTGGGCAGGTGGGTCATATCTGCCATTTCAGCTGGGTTTTTTTGTTTGTTTGTTTGTTTGTTTGTTTGTTTTTGAGATGGAGTCTCGTTCTGTCTTCCAGGCTGGAGTGCAATGGTGTGATCTTGGCTCACTGCAACCTCCACCTCCTGGGTTCAAGCGATTCTCCTACTTCAGCCTCCCGAGTAGCTGGGATTACAGGCGCGTGCCACCACACCCAGCTAATTTTTGTATTTTTAGTAGAGATGGGGTTTTGCCATGTTGGCCAGGCTGGTCTTGAACCCGTGACCTCAGGTGATCCGCCCTCCTCGGCCTCCCAAAGTGCTGGGATTATGGGCGTGAGCCACTGGGCCCAGCCTTTAGCTGGGTTCTGAGTGTGACTTCACTCCAGGAAGAAGATGAAGGGCACTCCAGACAAAGGCAGTTATGCAAAAGCACAGAACTGTGAAAGGGCAGAAGTTCAGCGTGGCTGGGACAATGGCTGGAGGGGAAAGAGAAAGGGGTCAGGCTGCAAGTGCAAAGGTCAGCTTTTAGAAGGCAGACTCTGCTCCCTCTGCCTGGTACATGCTCCTCCCAGATCTCTGCATGGCTCCTTCACACCACTCAGGCCTGGTTACCAACACCACCACCCCATAGTTCTTGCCCACATGCCCCACCCCCAAATTTATAATCCCTAGCTGTAGCCTACTTCTGTGCCCTCCAACACTTTATCTTTCCTTCCTGGTACTTATTCCAACAGGAACCCACTATTAATTCATTTCTCTGCCTGTTTATTGAGTGACATTTTTCTAACACACACTTTAGGACCCACAGATGCATAAAAAAAGAATGTCTACACTTCAAGTACTTTTGTTTTTAACATGGGAAGACTGTATTTAAATACATCTGAGTTGTCAGTCCATTAAAACAATAATAGGCCTATACTGCGTTTTTTCAAGTGAACACAGGATTTCCCTATTTTCTTTTACCACAAAAGTATATGAACCTAGCATTAGGCAGCAATAGTGTGGGTCCCCATGGTGTTGATGAAAACACCTTTCTTGGTACAGCATGCAGAATGGTAAGAATGGGGCATGAATCTCTCTTGGCCTTGCCAAGTTATAAATTATAGAAAGGGAAATTCTGTGGCAGCAGGGGAATATCACCACAGATAGTATTTCTTTTTTTCCAGAATCTAAAAGGACCAGAAAGCATTTTGACAATCTTGTTAAAATACTTTAAAAAGGCATGGTATTAAATTGATGGACTCTAAATTACCTGAAAATTAATTATTCTTGGGTCAGGTGAAAAAGTATCCACTGAATGCTTATTCACTCTCCACGAATATTCCATCATGTCTCATTCAGGCATTTGTACTAGGTCTGAGTGAAATACAAAGATGAATCAGACCTCAGGTATCTTATCTCATAAATAATGCTAAGGCCTGTCTGAAAGCCCCAAATGCCACAAGACAGGCAAAGAGGATGCACTTGAGGGTAGATGGTGCTTCAGCACAAGGAGAACAGCAGCGTCAGACAGGACTTTGAAGTAAAGGGAGAACGCAGCCCTGCTGAAGTGATGAGCGCATTTCAGGCAGATGCGGGAAACTGAAAGGTGCTAGTGAGAAGCAGCAAGTTCAGTCTGGTGGAAGTGAAGGAGTACTAGAAAATCCGAGGCTGGGTGCAGTGGCTCACGCCTGTAATCCAGCACTTTGGGAGGCTGACACAGAGAATCGCTTGAGTCCATGAGTTCAACACCAGTCTGGGCAGCATGATGAAACCCCATCTCTACTAAAAATACAAAAATTACCTGGGCCTGGTGGCAGGCGCCTGTAATCCCAGCTACTCAGGAGGCTAAGGCAGGAGAATCACTTGAACCTGGGAGGCAGAGGTTGCAGTGAGCCGAGATCATGCCACTGCTCCCCAGCCTGGGCGACAGAGCAAGACTCGATCTCAAAAAAAAAAAAAAGAAAAGAAAATCCCAGGCTGGGTGCAGTGGCTCACGCCTGTAATCCAGCACTTTGGGAAGCTGACATGGGGGAACTGCTTGAGCCCAGGAATTCGACACCAGCCTGAGCAACATGGTGAAACCCTGTTTCTACTAAAAATACAAGAAAGTTGCCAGATGTGGTGGCACATGTCTATAGTCCTAGCTACTCGGAAGGCTGAGGCGGGTGGAACACTTGAGCTGGGGAGGTCGAGGCCTGCAGCAAGTGATGATGGCATGCACCACTGCACTCCAGCCTGGGCAACAGAGAGAGACCGCTCTCAAAAAAAAAAAAAAGAAAAAGGAAAGAAAATCCTGTTTGAAGGTAGATTGTAGGGCTCCCCCACCCTATGCTTAATCTGCAGAAAAGGGAGATTGAGCAAAGGTTTTGCATGGGCACAGTGAGATGTCCAGAAGAATGCTTCGGGAAGAACAGGACACCCACCTGCTGGACTAGAGAGGATTAAATCTGCAGAGGATGCCTCAAGGGAGGTCCTCGGCAGCCTAGGGAAGAATGATGGCAGTGCAGATGGAACAGAGGAAACAGGGCTGAGGCACGTTCCTGGGGTCCATTGACAAGATCTCGATGCTTCGGATGTTGGGGAAACCATTATTCTATTCACGCAGTTGCGCATTCCAGAAATATGAGGCTGTCGTCTCCTCCTCAATCCACTGAATCATGAAGTCCCATCAATTCTACTTCCTGTTGAGTCCATTTACTCCTCTCTATCTATATGGCCCATCTGGTCTCCTAACGCATGCAACTCCACTCCATTTGCAACACAAAATTCATGTTGATCTTGTAAAAAATGCTAAGCTGATGATGGCATTCTCTTACATGAAAAAAACCTGTAATGGCTTAGAAAGAGGCTGAAAACCCTTCACTTTAGTCTCTAATGCCCTGCTTAACTGTGTTCCTGCCTCCCTCTCCAGCCACATCCAGCTCCTCTCTGCCCCCTGGCTTCCTCCTAGATCCTCATGCACAACTCAGCTCTTCCCTGTTTCCGCCACCCCAAGAAATGCCCCTCACTCTTCACCTAGGCCCTCAGACACAGGGTCTCCTCTCCCAGACCTCTAAACTTCCCTTTGAGCACATAATTTGTAATTCAATAGCTGGAAAGCAGCCATGGTGCAGTGGCTCATGCCTGTAGTCCCAGCACTGTGGGAGGCCCAGGCAGGAGGATTGCCTGAGCCCAGGAGTTCAAGATCAGCCTGGGCAACATAGTGAGACTCTGACTCTTCAAAAAATATAATAAAATAAAATAATTAGCTGGGCATGGTGGCATACGCCTGTGGTCACAGCTAAGAGCCTGGGAGGTCAAGGATGCAGTGAGCCATGATCTTGCCACCACACTCCAGCCTGGGTGACAGAGCGAGACTCTGTCTCCAAAAAAAAAAAAAAAAAGTTACAGTTGAAAAGCTACTTTTTAATGACAATTTCCCTAGACAAGTGCCCTCTGCTCCAGGCTTACCGTAACCATACAGGTTAGAATAGTATCTTGTATACAGAAGGCACTCAGATGAACAGATGAATAAGAAGCAAGCAGTCAAAGATGACACTGAGGTTTCTAGTCAGGGTGACTACAGAGAAAACACTATCACTGGTAAGCAAAGGGGTGTAAGAGTTAAAAGGAAAAAACTATGACATTAAAGTTGGAAGTTGAAAAATATGTTCAGCAGATTGGTGGAAAAGTAGAAATGGAGCTAAGGAGAGAAGAATGGGCTAGAAATATGTATTTGAAAGTCACTGTCACACTTTGGGAGGCCAAAATGGGCAGATCGCTTGAGCCCAGGAGTTCAAGACAAGCCTAGGCAACATGGCAAAACCCCGCCTCTACAAAAAAAAACACAAAAAAACAAAAAAAAACACTACAAAAATAAGCCGGGCATGGTGGTGCATGCCTGTAGTCCTAGCTACTCGGAAGACTGAGGTGGGAGGATCACTTGAGCCCGGGAGGCAGACGTTGCAGTGAGCTGAGATGGTACCTCTGCACTCCAGCCTGCATGACAGAGCCAGACCTGTCTCAAAAAAACAAAATGTAGGTCATTTTCATTAAGCTGGGCATGGATGCTATACGGCTAAGTCAGAGTGCAATGGAATGATCTCTTTGAATATGTCTTTCCAACCAGACTAGAAGCTCCTTAAGGGTATTGCCTTTTTGTTGTTGTTGAGACAGTCTCTCTCACTGTCGCCCAGGCTGGAGTGCAGTGGTGCGATCTCGGCTCACTGCAACCTCCGCCTCCCGGAAGGGTATTGCCTGTGTTGTACTCATCTCTTTATCATAAGTCTCCTAAATAATGAGAGAACAATTCTTCAAGAGAAAAGGAGTGGTCGGCCCCTTTACCCTCCTGTCAAGGAAAATTAAGCCTGAAGGTCATACTATTGGATGCTTAAAGGCCCTGCTGATTCATCAGAAGACAGTTTCCACAAACTGATGGGAGAAAGACACTTGCAAGACTTAGGTGAGTAACATGAGTCACTTTTTCTAGATTATCAGAGCATTGTCAGCACTGAGAGGCTGATGGCCCGGTGCATGTGGATAAGGTCTCCTTTTCCTCTTCTTCTATCTCATTAGGAAGACTGACCCCAAGACTCCAAGAGACACTTTCTCAAGTGTGCATAGGCTTTCTCTTCAGAACCACACGAGGCCCAGAAGCAAAGCTCATTTTGGCTTTCCAGCATCTCTATGGTTTTCCAGCAAATCAAGGTGAACACCCGAGAAAACTCAGGTTTCAGTGCTGCAGTAGAAACTGATAGGAAGACTTTGGCCTGCTTTGGTTCTAGACCATTCAAGTCACCTAGCCCAGGGAAGGTGTCGTAGGGTCCCAGCCTGGCTCACCAGAGTTTTACGCTGGGAAGTGGAGCAAGAGCCCCGTGTAATAATCAAGAGATGCTTTGCCTTGGTTTATTTTCTGACTACATACTTACCTCTAGGACTTTTCAAGAAAATAAGTTCCAGGGAAAGATTGTGGTATTCCTTAGCAACCCAGCCAAATACAACTATAACAGCATCTCAGTTTCAACACAGTTTACAGGAAGTAAGAGAGTCAGGACTGGGTCTTTGGAGAAATAAGCTCAAGGGAGATGTTTCTGTGTTGGGAAGCAAGAATTTATGAGCTGTCTGTCTAGTCAGACAGCATCACAGATTTGTAAATAATGTTCATAATAATTAGCAAGATTCCTTTCTATTACTGCGTTTACCAATTAGAAATATGAGAAGATCAACAGGCATATTAATCAGAGAACTCATTTTATAGATTTATTTATTTATTTTATTTTATTTATTTATTTTTTTGAGATAGAGTTTCGCTCTTGCTGCCCAGGCTGGAGTGCAATGGTGCAATGTTGGCTCACTGCAACCTCCACCTCCCGGTTCAAGCGATTCTCCTGCCTCAGCCTCACAAGTAGCTGGGATTACAGGCATGCACCACCACACCCAGCTATTTTTTGTTTTTAGTAGAGATGGGGCTTCACCTTGTTGGTCAGGCTGGTCTGGAACTCCTGATCTCAGATGATCCACCTGCCTTGGCCTCCCAAAATGCGGGATTCCAGGCGTAAGCCACCGTGCCCAGCCTCATTTAATAGATCTTAGAGACTTCTTTTCATACCTGAAATATCTGAATGTATTTTAGGGAACACAAAAATAAAACCATTTAAAGTGGCAAAATGGTAATAGGAGAGTTATATAAAAGTATTAGAACTAAATAGCCTTTCTGTAAATAATTAAAGCTTATTTTAATACCAGCACCCAATGCACGACTTTTGCTAAAATATTGAGAGTACATTAGGCACTTTGGTAATTTAGGAACAAATGCTATTTTGATTTTACTTTCTCTTAGATACACTGCAGATCAATGTCATCACGTCATACTAAAATTTAAGGTTCAACAATCTTCATGCCTTTTAAAAGTAATCTTTGCCCCTGCAAATTTGTTCTTATATAATATTTTAGAGCACTACAAAAAATCATTACATAACAAAGCCTTGTAGTTTTTCATTTGTATTATTTTGACTAATTTATATCCTTTATGATGTTCCCATGATAGAATTTTTAGTCTCATAACTTTACATATGATGAAAACTGAATGAAAATGAAAACAGTCTCTGAATTTACACTGCATTTATACCTCTCAGAGACATTCTTCCAGGACTTCAAATTCATAAATATATCTTTTGTTTCCCATTTTTTTAAAAAAGCCATTGGCCTTGCCCACCGCCTCAACCACTTTCAAGTGGCATGCCAAACCATTTTTGCAGTGTGGACAGTCAATCCAGATCTAGATTCTTAGACTTCAGAAGCAAATCATCTTTACCCCTCCTTTACCTATGGATTAGAAAAATCAATAAAATAGAGACTAGCAGGAAGCAAATGACAAATTCATAAGTGAACGCTCTGTTTATACTTTAATAATTTACATGGAATCAATTATTAGGTTTCAGTGTATTCTGCCTTGATTAAAACTGTTAGTCTATCCAAGAAAATTAAAACGTATTTTGAGTTTTTGCACATCTTATGTTCACAGTAGGAATCCTGTTTCTGCCTATGTTACTATGTGCCAAACCTCTATTAAATATAGACTTTTTGCCAGGCATGGCGGCTCACACCTGTAATCCCAGCCCTTTGGGAGGCCGAGGCAGGCAGATCACTTGAGGCCAGAAGTTTGAGACCAGCCTGGCCAACATGGTGAAGCTCTGTTTCTATCAAAAATACAAAAAATCAGCCAGGTGTGGTGGCAGGCACCTGTAGTCCCTACTCAGGAGGCTGAGGCACAAGAATCACTTGAACCTGGGAGGTGAAGGTTGCAGTGAGCCAAGATTGTGCCACTGTACTCCAGTCCGGTCAACACAGTGAGACTGTCTAAAAAAAAATAAAGTAAAAGAATAGACTTTTGAAAGTAAAATGTTACTCTATATAGCCTTACTTATTCATTCAAAAAATATTTATTGACTAAGTATTATGTGCCTGAACATAGGCTGAACAATACAGGCAAAGACGAACAAGAAGTTGATTCATGAATGTACCACGTTCCAATAAAGATAAAAAAGCAAAAGTCAGTAACAAAAACCCACATTGTAACCTAAGAATAATATGATCCTGAGAAAATCTTCAAAGAAGAAAGCTTCCTAAAATAACCTTTATACTAAAACTATATATATATAAAAGTTAAAAGTTTGAGACAGAGTATCACTCTGTCACCCAGGCTGGAGTGTAGTGGCACAATGACAGCTCACTGCAACCTCTACCTCCTGGGCTCAAGCGATCCTCTCACCTCAGCCTCCTGAATAGCTGGGACTACAGGCACACACCACCACATCCAGCTAATTTTTTCTATTTTTTGTAGAGACGAGGTTTTTGCCATATTGCCCAGGCTGGTCTCAAACTCCTGGGCTCAAGCGATCTGCCCACCTCAGGATTATAGGTGTGAGCCACTGCACTCAGCCCTCTATTTTTTTTTTTTTTTTTTTTTGAGCAAGATGGCTGTTTATTTAACCTGGGTGCAGGTGGGCTGAGTCCGAAAAAGGAGTCAGCAAGGGTGGTGGGATTATCATTAGTTCTTACAGGTTTTAGGATAGGCAGTGGATTTAAGAGCAATGTTGTGGGGGCAGTGGGTGGATCTCACAAAGTACATTCTCAAGGGACCCGGCCCTCTATTTTCAAAGAATAGGTTCTATCTACTATTATCATGGTAAATATCCATATTAGTTTAAGAGAGAAATGAAAATAATTTTTGAATCCTGTTCTTACAGACACCAAAGAAAGCAGGACAGAATGCACACTGCACTATTCAATTTGTTGATTTGTCCTCTGTCACCTTGTGGAAAGTGATAGAGTATTTTTTAATTTCTTCAATTAGGATAGTCCAATTGCAATAAGGTGGCATAAACATGCTATTTCATGCTTAAATAGTAAAGACTAGTCAGCAGTCAGTTATATATATAAGTGTCACCAGCCTACAATTTTTTTCCTTATAGAAACAGCAAATATAAAGTCATTTAGTACTAGTAAATCCTATCATAAATCTCAAGGCACATGCCATCTTATATATTAATTAGCTCTCTCTTTGGGCCATAACTAGAAGAAAAGGCAAAAGATTTTCTGAATAAAGCTCTTACATGAGGTATTATTTATGAAAATGATCAAATCCTTAATTCGCATATGTTCAGTGAATGTAATTAATGGTATTATTTGTTAATTTATTGATTCAATAAATACTACTAAGGTCTCATTTTTGTGTTCCCTAAAATTCATATGTTGAAATCCTCACCCCCAAGGTGATAATATTAGGAGGTGAGGGCTTTGGGAAGTGATTAGGTTAGGAGGGTGGAACCCTCATGAATGGGATTAGTGCCCTTATAAAACACTCCAGGCCAGGCACTGTGGCTCACGCCTGTAATCCCAGCACTTTGGGAGGCTGAGGTGGGTGGATCATCTGAGGTCAGGAGTTCCAGACCAGCCTGGTCAATGTGTCAAAACCCTGTCTCTACTAAAAATACAAAAATTAACCAGGCATGGTGGCACATGCCTGTAATCCCAGCTACTCGAGAGGCTGAGGCAGAAGAACGGCTTGAGCCTGGGAGGCAGATGTAGCAGTGAGCCGAGATTGCGCCACTGCACTCCAGCCTGGGTGACAGAGCAAGACTCTGTCTCAAAATAAAACAAAACAAAAAACCAGAGAGAAGCTCCAGAAAGGAGAGATCCCTCTCCTTTCTTGCCCCGTGTGATAACAGAGAGAAGACAGCTATTTATGAGGAAGTGGGCCCTCACAAACACTGAATCTGCTGGTGCCTTGATCGTGGACCTTATAGCCTCCAGAACTGTGAGAAAATACATTGCTGATGTTTATATGCCACCTCGCTTATGGGAGATTATGGCAGCCAGAACTGAATAGGACAAATACTTGTAGAGCACCTATTACATATGAGCACTACGGGCACAAGAATAAAGAAAACAGACCCTAACTTAAAAAAAAAAAAAAAAAAAAATAGCCAGGAGGCTGGCCACTAAAATGCAAGAGTGCATGCAGCAGGCACTGTGGGAAGACAGAAGAGTAGATCCCAGGTGTCTGGGCAGGGCTGCATGGAGGAGAGAAGGTTCCCAGAGCTGTCCTGCAGGATGCCATGCAGCCCGGGAAGAAGCCAGGAGCCTGGGGGAATCGTTCTCGCATCCCAAATCAGTGGTTCCAGCAACTGTCAACACAATAAAACTACAGAAATTGAAAGGGGGAAAATGGGAAAATACGCACAGAAAGACAGATGTGCACCAGGGTGAGGAGATCCCGACCTCTTTATTAGAGAAAAGACTGGCAACCCTGCAGCTGGGGCTGGTCATAGAAAGGGGGCCTCATGAGAGGGGCTGCGATGAGGCAGATGGATGCCAAACCTCGACAGGCTTTGCTGCTGTGCTAGCAAATTTAGTTTCCTCCCATAGCTAGTCAGGAACCCAGTGAACTCTAAGCAGGAAACTGCACTGATCAGAAGGTAATTTCATAGCAACTACTCAGACAGCACAGAGAAGCGACGGAAAAGGAAGGGAAGAAGGGAAAGCCACTGAATGGCCCACTTGAGACCAGAAAAGGTCAAAAGTTTAAGGCAGATATAACGCATTTGGGGAGAACTGGGCATTCTCCTAATCAGGCAGAAATCCTGCAGAAAGTTAAAATGAGTAGAGTGTCTGTTCACCAACCAAATATTAGAAAAAGGAACAACATAATCTTGAAATGAACTCTGCAGCCTTTTAAAATTTAAAATCCATGACCCTACAGAAAGTTATGCAAATATTTTTTGTTTCTAATTTTAGGCAGAGAACAACACTGTCAGTCTGGAGTAAGTGACAAAAATAAGAAAGGGAAATCTATCCTGATACCCAGCCAGGGAAAAATTGGAAGAAAGAGATAGAGAAGAGACAGAGAAGTAAATGGGAAGGGAGAGGGTATGGGAATGAGCACACAGAAAACAGAGCTCCTGACTTTGTATGGCTAAAGCTGTAAACGTTTTGTTCACCAAGCAGAGGAACCCATGCTTTCTCCAAATATAGACAGTACCTTTGACAGGATACACAGCCAAGAGCTGTCTGCCCATGCTTGCACATGACCCTCAGGTGTTCCATGGACAAAGATTAGGGAGAGAGGGTGGCTCATGTGCCTCAACTGGTTCAGCCATGGGCAGCATCAGAAATAAGATAGTGAGTGTGTGAGGGTAAGGGGGGAAGAGGGCCTAGTTCTAGAAAAGTACAAAAAGAAAAATAAACTCCTAGTTGAGTTTCTAAAGCCAAGTGGAATTAAACAGGGTAAAGCACCGAGGGAAATTATACCAGGGAAAGTACACCTCCTGTCCTCTGTCTTTATCTGGAAACTAGAATGCTTGCTGCAAGCTCCTCTAGGGACAGGCAGGTTGCAGGTGAATTAAAGCAGTCCATAAACCACATGCCAATGTCTGCATTGCCCCTGGGGAAAGTCCTCTCCCCCTTCCTCCTCCCAGTCTCCTGGAGGTTTCCAGCACCATTGCTACCCTTATACTCTCTGTGAATCCACCCCTTCATTGCCTTGCCCTCTTCACAGCTAGAGAATAAAAATGGCAAATGCTGCCTATTTCCAAGGCTGCAATGAAATAATACACACCGGATGCATGTTAGCTTATGTATCTTTTATTTATTTTATATTATTTACTTGTTCATTTATTTTGAGACAGGCTCTCACTCAGTCAGCCAGGCTGGAGTGCAGTGGCACAGATCACTGCAACCTCCGCCCCCCAGGCTCAAACCGTCCTCCTACCTCAGCCGCTCGAATAGCTGGGACCACAGGTGCACGCCACCACGCCCAGCAAATTTTTGCATTTTTTTGTAGAGACGGGGTGTCATTATGTTGCCCAGGCTGGTCTCGAACTCCTGGTGTATCTTTTTAAAAGGTAACCATCTCTGTTTTCCTGCATAACTAGTCATCTAAGATGAAGTCTTGGATGAGTAAACAGGATTTTTACAAGGTTGTTCATTGCCCTCTCCACTTCAAACATCAGCAGGGTAGATCTTTAGCTGTCTTGTCTCTGCTCAACCATTCAATCTTAATATACCCAAAGATGTGGGGAAACAGGTCAGTTTACAAGCATATGCTCTTCTGACTGGTTAGCAAAAAGTCTCAGGTGCAGTATTCTGACAGTATGTTTTCTACCCACCCTATCTATAGAAACTGAAAATTTACAGAGGGAAAAAAAAGTTTTCATGCAAAGCTTATTCCTGCTGAATCTATTCAGGTACCTTCTATTTTGAATTTCAATTGCTACTTTTTCAAAATATGATGACTGTTCTCAAGGCCTCAGTTTCCCTCTATGACTTGGCTACCTGATGGATGCAAAACAGGCAGAGAGCTACTGCTGTGGTTTGAACAGGTGTCCCCTCCAAGTCTCATGGTGAAATTTAATCTCCAATACGGGCATATTGAGAGGTGGGGCCTCTAGGAGGTGACTGGGTCATGATGGCTCTGCTCTCATGAATGGATTAATCTATTAACAGGTTATCGCAGGAGTGGGACTGGTGACTAAAGAGGAAAAGAGACCTAAGATAGCCCCCTTGCCATGTGATACCCTGCACCACCTTGAGATTCTGCAGAGAGTCCCCACCAACAAGGAAGCTCTCACCAGATGCACCCCCTTGACCTTGGACTTCTCCGCCTCCAGAACAGTAAAAAATAAATTTCATTTCTCATAAATTACTCAGTTTCAGAAATCCTGTTATAAGCAACAGAAAATGGACTAAGCTACTGCCCTGCTGATCAGCCACCTGTACATGTGCACACCCAGATGACATATGCAAGAATGTTCAGACCATGGTAGATGTTTCCAAAGATGGCCCCCATCAAGTCCTTACCCCTGTGCATGCACATGCTCCCTCTCCCATTCAGTTACCCTCCTTCCCGTGAGTCTGAGTTAGTGCTGTAACTGCTTTTACCAATAGGATGCAGACAAAAATAATGTTCTGAGAATTTCGAGATCAAAACCTAACAGACTGATAGCTTCCATGTCCTTCTTCTTGGAACACTCACTCATAGAATGCTCCTTCTCAGAACACAGATACCATGCGAGAAGTCCAACCAGGTCATGTGGAGAGGCCACATGGAAAAGAACTGAGATCCGACAGCCCACACCACCTTCCAGTCATGGGAATGAACCTTATTGGACATTCCAGCTTTGTCAAGCCCCCAGATGGCTTCAGACCCAACCAAGTTTATGTGAAACAGAAGAGCCACACAGTTGAACCCACTCAACCCACTCAATTGTGAGAGATAACAGGTTGTTGTTTGAAGCCACTACACTTTTTTGTGGTTATGCCGCAACAGAAAAATGAAACACAGACCTCTCAAAATCACAAGTCCACACTGTGAATATATAAATGCTAGCAAAGCACCCACTATGGGCCTGCTCCTTTAATATATATTTTCTCAGTTAATGCTCAAAACTATGCTAAGATATCAGCTTTCTCATGGCAGAGAGATTATGTAAGAGGCAGAACTGAAACTCAAGGCACACTTCCTGGCCCTAATTGATGTGTTTGTCTCACTGCATCTCAGAAGCTGGGACAAGCAACTCTGCGGGGTCAACTCTCAGCTTTCTGAACATGTACCTGCTTTGGGGATCAGTATTACCATGTGTGTTTTCAGGATCATGTTCCTCTACCATGTAGCCACTAATGCGTAGACAAATGAGAACTTTTTATACAGTAGCCTAACAAAAGTTAGGAAGTGATCATTAGATTCCCTCTAATCAAATGTATAAGACAATAAAGAAACAAAAGCACATCTAAAAGCCTCTTGGTAGATTCATGCATCAGATAAGATGATGGATTATACAAACTCTGAAGTCCTTTTTCTTCCAGCAATCTATGACCTGCCAAGCACTGTGCAAAATTCCTTACGTGTATGATCTCATTTAACTTTCTCAATAAGCCTATACTTATAAAGCAGAAACTATTTTCTTTAGAGGTCTTTGGGGTCTTGCTCTGTTACCCTGCTTGGTGTGCAGTGTGCAAACACAGCTCACTTTAACCTCAAACTCCTACACTCAGGACATCCTCCCACCTCCACCTCCTGAATAACTGGAACTACAGGCACACAACAGCATGAGCAGCTAATTTAACTTATTTATGTATTTATTTTTTATTTTTTATTTTTTTTGAGACAGAGTCTTGCTCTGTCGCCCAGGCTGGAATACAGTGGTGCCATCTCGGCTCACTGCAACCTCCACCTCCTGGGTTCAAGCAAATCTCCTGCCTCAACCTCCCAAGTAGCTGGCATTACAAGTGCCCACCACCATGCCTGGCTAATTTTTTTTTTTTTTTTGTATTTTTAGTAGAGACAGGGTTTCACCATGTTGACCAGGCTGGTCTCGAACTCCTGACCTCAGGTGATCTGCCCGGCTCGGCCTCCCAAAGTGCTGGGATTACAGGCGTGAGCCACTTTGCCCGGCAGTAACTGCTTTTATCTCTACCTTATAGATGAGAAAACTAAGGCTTAGAGAAGCAAGAACACAGAACTAGTAAGTGGCAGAGCCAAGATTAAACACCACAGGTCTCCCAGATCCACAGTCTAAGTTTTATCATAAAATATACAGTTTCCATTCCTGCACTAGGAAGACATAATTTGTGGACTTGCTTGGATTATACATATTCCAAGAAATTGTCCCAACTCCCAAAGAGCCATCCCAGCTGCACCACAGGTCATGAGGTGTGCAAGAATCTATCTGGTACAGCATAACACCATGGAAGCTGCAGGTAAAGCCAGAACCCAAGCCAACTTCCACTTCCCACCCTGGGGAGAAGTTGGAGACTGAGTGTATAAACACTAAGCCTACAAATCTGCACCAACTGTTCTATGGAATAAATTTCTGAATTGCAGCTCTAGTTTATCTTTCAGAACAAGGCGAAGCAATAACTCTGTAAAGAAATGCCTACAAGGATGACCTCTGGAAACACTTCATAACTTAAAAACCAGAATAGCTGGGCACCGCTGATCCCACAGCCAAGTAGGTCAAGGCTGTGGACCCTGCCAGTTCTACACATTCATATCTGCTTTATCTGAATTCACTCAGGGTCACAAATAGAAGGGTAGGTTATCTGAAGTTCTGACGTCTTCCCTTCATTACCAGACATACCAGCCAATAACTGGGTTTTAGGGTACTGAGTACAAGGACATCTGGCTCAACAAAACTGAACAAGTCAGAATTTGCAGTTAGGAACAGAGGTCATTAAAGGATTTACACAGCAAAGAGCATGTTGGTGTGATCTCCAAATTCAAGGTAACATTTCAGAGAAGGTTGCATATTAGATCAACATAAGACCAATTTAAATCTATAATAAACTCCATTTCTTCATCTTGTATCTTAATGCTAAAATGTACTCTGCAAAACACAGGATGCTAAACTATGCACCCTGGAAATATTTACAGACAGGAATTATTTCCAGAAAGAGCATGAACTAGTAAGTATATTACAGGTAAATTAATTTTTTGTAAGTTTTTTTCTTAAAAAAATCAGAGTTTTTACACAGTATCCTAACAAAAATTAGGAAGTTTCATTAGATTTCCACTATCAAATTTACAAGGCAAAATAGAAACATAATAAAAGCACATTTAAAAGCCACTTGGTAGATGTATGCATTAGATAAAGTGATAAATTATATGACCTCTAAAGTTCTATTTCATATATGTATATATATTTGCATAAGAAACTAAATCACAAAGGACAAGTTAAATCTCTATAATAAATCTATCAAAAAATATTTTGACTTTCCACATTGAAATATTTAAGTTTTAGGTAATAGGTAGATAAGGTAAGTAGTGATTCTCATTTATTTCAAAGTCAGAGTCTACTAACACCCATAATTCACAAGCACTAAACCCACGGGAAAGAGGGAAGGAAGACAACATAAAGGAGGGAAGGAGCAAAGAAATAAAGGAGAAAGAACAGAAAGAAAGGAAAGAAGAAAAGAAGAAAGGAAGGAGAAAGAAGGGAGGAAGGAGGAGGGAGGGGAGTAAAGAAGGGGAGGGGTGAGAGGAGGAGGAAGGAAGAGAGGAGGGCAAGGAGGGAAAACCACCCACCGCTGGGCTGTGATAAATGACAATAAATCCCAAAACACTGAAAACCTGAAAACTGCAATCTACAATTCACTGATCAGTTCAGTAGTCACTAGGTAAGAAGCAAAACTTGAGTCCAGCTGTCATGAAAATCAAGAAACGTAAATGAAACAAAAAGGCAAAAAAAATGTCATGACAAAAGAAAGAATATCGGGGACAGTTAAAAATAGGAGGAAGATCTAACTGCCTTTTTTGCAGAAATTAACAAGCCTAAAATTCATATGGAAATACAAGGGAACCAAAATAGCCCAAACAGTCTTGAAAAAGAAGAAAGCTGGAGGCCTCACACTTCCTGATTTCACAACTTAATACAAAGCAAAAGTAATCGAGACTATGTGGTACTGGCATAAGGACAAACATAGATCAATGGAAATCAAATGGAGAGTATGGGAATAAACTCATACATTTATGGTCAATTGATTTTTTACAAGGGTGCTAAGAAAATCCAATGGCAAAAGAATGGTGTTTTCAACAAATGATGCTGGGACAATTAGATATCCACATGCAAAAGAATGAAGCTGGCCCCCTAACTCACATGATAGATAAAAATTAACTCAAAGTGGAGCAATGACCTAACGTAAGAGCAAAAATATCTAACTCTTAGGAGAAAACATAGGTGTAAATCTCTGTGACATCGAATTGGGCAATGCTTTCTTACGTAAGACAATGAAAGCACAAACAACAAAAGAAAAAACAGATAAATATGGACTTCATCCAAATTAAAACATTTTGTGCTTCAAAAGACATTATCAAGGAAATGAAAACCCACAAGATGATAGAAAATATTTGCAAATCATATATTTGATAAGGGGCTTGTATCCAGAATAGATAGACTATTACAGCTCAGGAATAAAATGACCAATTTAAAAATAAGCAAAGAATCTGAACGGACAGTTCTCCAAAGATATACAAATGGCAAATAAACACATGAACAGATGTCAACATCATTAGTCATTAGGTAAATGCAAATCAAAACTACAGTAAGGTACCACTTCATACCCACTAGGATGGCATAATAAAAGACAAGATAATAACAAGCATTGGTGAAGATGTGGAGAAACTGGAACCTTCATTCATTATTGGTACTGCAAAATGGTACAGCCACTTTAGAAAATGGCTTGGTGGCCGGGCATGGTGGCTCACGCCTGTAATCCCAGCACTTTGGGAGGCTGAGGTGGGTATATCACTTGAGGTCAGGGGTTCGAGACCAGCCTAAACAACTTGGTGAAACCCCATCTCTCCTAAAAATTCAAAAGTAGCCAGGCATGGTGGCAGGTGCCTGTAATCCCAGCTACTTGGGAGGCTAAAGCAGGAGAATCGCTTGAACCCGGGAGACAGAGGTTGCAGTGAGCCAAGATCATGCCATTGCACTCCAGCCTGGGTGACACAGTGAAACTCCATGTCAAAAAAAAAAAAAAAAAGAAGAAAGAAAGAAAGAAAGAAAATGGCTTGGTGGTTCCTCAAAAAGTTAAGCATTGAACTACCGTATGACCCAGCAATTCCACTCCTAGATATATACTTAAGCAAGCTGAAATCATGTCCACCCAAAAACTTGACATGGATATTCATGGTTTATTCATGACAGTCAAAAAGTGGAAACAATCCAAAGGTCCATCAGCTGATGAATGGATAAACAAAAGGTGTTCAAGCACCATACAACAGGATAGTATTCAGCCAGAAAAGTGAATGAAGTATAGATCTCTGCTACAACACGGATGAAGCATGAAAGCATTATGCTAAGTGAAAGAAGCCAGTCACAAAATGCCACATATTGCATGATTCCACTTCTAAGAAATACCTAGAATAGGCAAATTCATGGAGACGGCAGATTAGTGGTTGCCAAGGGCTGGCTGAAGGGAGATATGGGGAATAACAGCAAATGGGTACAGGGTTTATTTCTGAGGTGCTAAAAATGTTTTGGAATTAGATATTGGCGATGGTTGCACACTTCGTAAGTCTACTGAAAACCACCAAATTGTACACAGTACTTTAAAATGGTTACTTTTATGGTCTATAAGTTATCTCTCAATTTTTAAAATAAATTTAAAAATAGAAGAGAGAAGTATACAGAAGTGGGTTACGGGTAACAGTAAACAGAAAAACAAATAGTGAGGAGACGGAAGAGGAAAGCCTACCACCAGTGAGTATTCAATGGGCAGGCTCCATGTCACGTTCACTTTCTATCCCTGATGTCTGGCACTGGCACAGAAGGCTGACCCAACCAATGTGCACTGAAGGAAGGGAGGAAGGGAAGAAGGAAGGAAGGAAGGAAGGAGGGAGGGAGGAGGAGGGAGGGAGGGAGGGAGGGAGGGAGGGAGGGAGGGAGGGGAAGGGGAAGGGGAAGGGATAAGGGGAAGGGGGAGAGGGAGGGAGGGAAGGAGGAAGAGAAAAAGAGACAGAGGGAGGAAGAAAGGAAGGAAGGAAGGAAGGAAGGAAGGAGGGAGGGAGGGAGGGAGGGAGGGAGGGAGGGAGGGGAAGGGGAAGGGGAAGGGATAAGGGGAAGGGGGAGAGGGAGAGAGGGAAGGAGGAAGAGAAAAAGAGACAGAGGGAGGAAGGAAGGAAAAAGTGAAGTTTAAAATAGACAGCAACTATATACATCAGTAAGTCCTATGCTACACTAAAAGTGACTCAAAGACTGCTACTAAGTTTGCCTCTTCCTGCAACGGAAGGGGAGACTATGTTCAAAATAGGTTTCAAAATATTTGGCTTTATAATGGTCTCCCTTTTTATTTTATTTTATTTTTTTATTTTTTGAGACAGAGACCATGTTTATTTTTTTGAGACCATGTTGGGGCATCTCTCCCCTAATGGATGGACTGAGGCATATGGTAAAAGGGAACGCTAAGCCCCTTTC
This sequence comes from Nomascus leucogenys, assembly GCF_006542625.1. Classification (NCBI taxonomy): domain Eukaryota; kingdom Metazoa; phylum Chordata; class Mammalia; order Primates; family Hylobatidae; genus Nomascus; species Nomascus leucogenys. The sequence goes on from NC_044383.1 coordinate 122,958,700, forward strand.
ACAAATTATATTACAGTATAATACAATACATACAGAACAGTGCAATGTTTATAATAGCAATTCTGGGCAAAGTAGAAAAGGTTAAATTATCTTCAGTATAATCCTTAAAAGCAAGGGAAAAGATTTTTCATACAAATAACTGATATATTTTAGACCATGCCATGACCAAATACTATGTATTATTTAAAGAAATGTTAAGTTTATAAATTTCACTTTGCCCAAAAATCGTTTCTTCTCATCAATCATAGTACATTTCAATACAGACATATTACTTTTCCTATATCATACAACAAAATAAATTCAAGATGGAGGTAAGAGTCAAGTGTAAAAATAAAACATATTAAACTTTATAGAATAAAATATAGGCCAGATGCAGTGGCTCACGCCTGTAATCCCAGTACTTTGGAAGGCTGAGGCAGAAGGATTGCCTGAGCCCAGGAATTCGAGGCCGCAGGTGAGCTATGAAGGCACCACTGTACTCCAGCCTGGGCAACACAGCGAGACTTTGTCTCTCAAAATAATAAAATAAAATACAAATGAATACTTCTCAGATATATGTACGAAGCAAGAATCTGCACTTAAAGGGGATAATTTTGACTAATTAAAAAATCTGTCAAGAATTCACATAAAAATTATCATAAACATAAAACTAAGGAAAAATATAATAAATTTTTAAAAACAAATGGTTAATATTCTTAATATGTATACAACTCCTTATTATATTAAAGGAATCTAAAGCACATTTCTGGTTTTAAACACTGGATGTAATTTAATGTGATGTTAGGAACTAGAGATGGAAACCAATTTCTCTATGAAAATACGTTTGAGGCTCCTGTGGGCCAGCCAGCAGGTATGGAGAGTAGAGCAGATGCTTAACCTACAGCTCTGAGGTCTGGGCTACAAATATATATTAGGCAATCATCTGATAATCAAAAAGGCATTTTTTTCATTTCACATGAACCAAAGAAATGAAACCTAGCTGATGTCCCCCTACTGCAAACAGAAAACATACTACCCTAATCTGATTATTATTATTATCATTATTATTGCTGTCATCAAAAACCATTCTGTACTGAGGTAGAAGGCAGAATTTGACTCCAGAGGTGGGGCTTGGACACCGGACCAGATTGAGGACTAGCTAAAACAAAGCCAGAGCAGAAGCAGCTGTCAACAACAAAATGACACGCCTACCAGTGTGCCATGTCAATTTACTGTTGCCACAGCAATACCAGGGAGTTACCGCCCCTTTCCATGGCAATGACCTAGTGACCCAAAAGTTACTACCCTTTCCCTAGAAATTTCTGCATAAACCACCCCTTAATCTGCATGCAATTAAAAGTAGGTATAAATACGACTGCAAAGCTACCCTGAGCTACTACTCTCTGCCTACTGGGTAGCCACGCTCTGAAGGAGCAGTCACAGAGCTGTAGCACTGCCTCTTCAATAAAGCTGTTTTCTTCTACCTCTGGCTTGCCCTTGAATTCTTTCCTGGGCAAAGCCAAGAACCCTCATGGGCTAAGCTCCACTTTGGGTCTCGTCTACCCCACAGCAGCTCTATCTCAACAACCCGATACTTTAAAATATGTTCTTTTTGGAAACTTCATGTTTCCAACCTGAGAGCTGATTTTCAAAATAGGTTTTCAAAATATTTGGCTTTATAATGGTCTCCCTTTTTATTTTTTTTATTTTTTGAGACAGAGTCTTGCTCCATCACTCAGGCTGGAGTGCAGTGGCTCACTGCAACCTCTGCTTCCCAGGTTCAAGTGATTCTCCTGCCTCAGCCTCCCAAGTAGCTGGGACTACAGGTGTGTGCCACCATGCCCAACTAATTTTTGTATTTTTTAGTAGAAACGGGGAGTTTCACCATGTTGGCCAGGCTGGTCTCGAACTCCCAACCTCAGGTGATCTGCCCCCTTCGGCCTCCCAAAGTGCTGGGATTACAGGCGTAAGCCACCACACCCAGCCTGTGGTCTTCCATTATTTTGAGAGAGAGAAAGAGAGAGAGAGAGAGAGAGAGACCTTAGTCCATAGTAAAGTAATTCTCTAGCACATTAAGTATATGAAATGTTTCTATGCAAATGTGTTCCTTCCTACCCTACTGCGGTAAGCATGGCACAGAAGACCCTGTAGAAGATATCATCAGAAACAGCAGTCAATACTGTGCACCTCTCTATATACAGATAAGGCAGAAGGAAGTTCATTCCAAGATGTGCAGTAAAATAATAGTACCTATTCAGAAAAGGGTGGTTGGGGGCAGTGGCGGGGGGCTTCTTTTTGGAATGGATGAACAGACAATGAAAATGAATGAATGCACACACAGTAGTGAGACAATGCAGGTTAATCCAGGGTTTACTTCAGTAATCTACTGACAGCAGCCCTCCACTGAGGAGGGGTTAGGAAGCTTAAGATGAAGAAAACCTAAAAATCAAGCAGAGTTTTGAAAAAATGTTAACTGTTTCCACTGTAAGTTTACAAAGTAAGGTGGCAAACTGAGCAAAAAAAAAATCTCATTTTTAAAAATGAATCATGTTCACTGTTATGCAGCCAGCATTATGAGCAATTAAGTGTTTCGAGTAGTTAAGAAAACAAGAAAGGCGTTTCGGGTTCCAGTTCCTATTCTTGAGCTTTCAAAAGCCTGTGAAATCTGGCCATTGGGGGCAGATGCATGGAAGACTTACCTGGCCTGAGAGATGGGCACTTTCCCTTCCTGAAGAAGTCCTACACTTCTGTAAATTGGGTTCAAACCACTCAAGAATTCTCAACTTAAGCTGTATCGGTGTGAATTCGAATTTCTCTAAGTTAAGAGATTCTCGGAAGGAAAAACAACTCTATTTTCAGCCAATTAAAATTAGCAAGAAAACAAGTACATTTACAAAGGGTCATGCTCCAGAAGTTATTCTCGTAAGAAAGTGGTTGGGAATTTGCCTTCCACGTTCCCATGGAAACCCTGTTAAATAACACCTGAGCCCACAAAGGCCTACTGACCTCATCCCGTCTGAGGCATGAATACCAGCAGCCAGGCCACGTGCCTTACCTTGGGAGTGGCCTGCACTGCTTCCAGAGACTGCCTTCTCTTTCTGCTTCCCTCGTGAACACATTTCTTTAAATAACACTCCCTGTTCCATGCCTTCTGTTGTTCTCCAGAAATCAGTCAAGTCACTGTACCTGACATCTACCACCACCTGCTTTCCTGAAACTGCTCTGGCAAAGTGATCAGGGGTTTTCTGATCTCCAAGTCCAGTTATTTCTCTGAAACATTCAACTTCACTGACCTTCGGACAAGCCCTGTTTGCATCGCTTTTAGAGTTAATCCCTTCTCTCTCTCCCTCTCTGAACTTTCTCTCATCTGTTGTGCCATCTTACCATCTTCCCTTTTTCACTAGATGATGCCTTCCTCTGCCCATTTTTTTTGTTGTTGTTGTTGGTTGGTTGGTTGTTTTTTTGAGACAGTCTGGCTGTTTCACCCAGGCTGGAGTGCAGTGGTACGATCTCAGCTCACTGCAGCCTCTGCCTCCTGGGTTCAAATGATTTTCATGCCTAAGCCTCCCGAGTAACTGGGACCACAGGCGCGTGCCACCACACCCAGCTAATTTTTCTATTTTTAGTAAAGATGGGGTTTCGCCACGTTGGCCAGACTGGTCTCAAACATCAGGTGATCTGCCTGCCTCAGCCTCCCAAAGTGCTGGGATTACATTACAGGCATGAGCCACCGTGCCCGGCCGTCCATCTTTAAATGCCAGTGTTTCCTTAGTTCTGTCATAGGCCTTCTCTTTATCCTACCCCTTCCTTATGGAGAGACTCATTTATTTCCATGATTTATTATAAAATGCCTGGCACATATTAAATGCTCAATAAATGTTAGCTTTCATCATTATCCTTCAAAACCCAGTTCAAATGTCACCTCCTGTCCAATGTCTCAGCCAACCTCCTCCACACTTCCTTCTCCCCCTGAAGAATCCGCCATGATTTGTGCTCTCAAAGAACCTTACATAAACATCTAGTATAACAATTAGCACCAGCCTAGGCAACATGGCAAAACCCCATCTCTACAAAAAAAGAATTAAAAAATTAGCCAGCGTGGTGGCACACACCTGTGATCCCAGCTACTCAGAAGGCTGAAGTGGGAGGATCGCCTGAGCCCAAGGAGGTTACGGCTGCAGTGAGCTGTGATCGCACCACTGCACTCCAGCCTGGGTGACAGAGTGACTCAGTCTCAAATTTTTTAAAAAACAACAACAACAAACAATTAGCACAATATATATAATATGTTCATAGGCTGGTCTCCCTTACCAGACTGTGAGCCCCTCCAGGAAAGGGATGACATCATTGAATTGTATTCTATAAACATCACTAAGTGTCATCTACAGGTCACACACTGATACAGAAGACCTGGGGGATGTCAAGAACCATAAAATGTGATCTTTGTCATTAACTCACGCTTAAGCAGAAAAAGCAGACATCAAAACCGATAACTAAAACACCACTGGGGGGAAAGTGTGATATTCATTCAATCAATCAATCTGTATCAAGTGCCAAGCACTCTATTAGGTACTAGAGGTGCAGGGTTAACAAGACAGAAAAAGAGACATGGAACTATATTCTAACGATTCTTTAAAAAACCAGAAACTGCTCCTTGTTTGTCAGATGTTTCTAACAAAAGGTTTTTCATTATTGTGTAAATTGGACTTGACTTTTTCCGTTGTTCCTCCTTAGTCATATCACATATGATGCAAGACCTATGGAGCAATAGCTTTTTTTATAGCTCCCAAAGAATCAAGCATGATTTGAATACTGAATCCTTAAAGCAAATCAAAATTTATTTAACAGCCTTCAGAGATCATTTCAAGAGGGAACAGATAGGGCTGCTAACAGAAATATGCATTTAAAAAAAATTCAGATCTTAAAGAGAGAATAAAAATAGAAGGATAAATAGTTCCATGATTATTTGTACCTTAAAAGAAAAAGAATGCTAAGGTCAAGCTTATAAGCAACTATACAATGTGCTGGATTCAGTAATAAATTCACCTGGTGACCACATATTAGGTATAGATTATGGCTCAAAAGTTGGGTAATACTTTTTGCTGTGGCTAAATGGGACAATGACAAGTCTTGAAAAAATAATTCTCATAGACTAAATATTAAGTCATCAGAAGCTTGTAACCTAGTCCAGGTCTCAAATTAAGCTTTCAGCACATAGACCAGGTAACTGAAAACTGAAAGCAGATGAGAGTCTCGAATTCTCCTATCATAGCCTTTTTCATCTTCTATGCGCTCAGAAAACCTCCTCATATTAAATGTGGCATATTCTCTGGCACAGAACTCTTTAGGTGACATGCTCCTAACTCCCCTGATAATAAACCATGGAGAATAACCCAAAGAACATACAGTGTGAAAACAGAAAAATCCTGATTGCTTCATACATCCACTCCTGCAAACTTAGTCCAACGTGTCTAATGATGTTTTTAGAGGAACATACAAGCCTATTAAATAGTTGTGGCCTGGGAAAATTAAGGCATGGCAATATACAAATACCACAGTGCAATTTTGCTTGAAAATTCTCAAGCAATGTCACAACACGGTGGCAATAGCTTTTGTGCGTACAATGCGTTCCCTTCTGGGATCACTTGAAGATGAGATCTGGCCCTTCTTGGGCTACCTCAAATTAGAAGTTAACTTGCCTGCAAACAGGTAATGATAACAAGATCCAATCCTGAATAATCAAGAGATTATCCATGAAGAAGAATGTTCATCATTTATTTAACATGATAAAAAACCTATTTCTTTAATTAAACCTACACTAAGTGGAGAGTCCTGAGTTCTATGAAGCTTGGAAATTGTGAGGCTGTACTTTCTCATTACTTACGTATATTTCACCCAGCAGTGAAAATGTCTCTCCAGGTAAACCAAGGAGATACATCAATATCTTAATTTTAGTTCTAAGTGTATACATGATTCGTCTAAAGTAAAAGAGTGTCACTTATATGCTATTAAGGTTTTGGGGTTGTTTTTTATTTTTTATTTGTTTATTTATTTATTTTTGATACAGGGCATTGCTGTCACCCAGGCTGGAGTACAGTGGTGCAATTACGGCTCACTGCAGCCTCTGCCTCTCTGGCTCAAAGTGATCCTCCCTCCTCAGCCTCCTGAGTAGCTGGGACCACAGGTGTGTACCACCACAACCAGCTAATTTTTGTATTTTTTGTAAAGATGAGGTCTCACCACGTTGCCCATTCTGGTCTTGAACTCTTGTGCTCAAGTGATCCACCAGCTTCTGCCTCCCAAAGTGCTGGGATTATGGGCATGAGTCACTGCACCTGGCTGCTATTAAGGTTTAACCTTCTTAAAGATTTCACAAATGGGCACCAAATGAGCCACAGGTGAGGATGTTATAAATTTAACCATAATACTCCTGGAAGGTTACTTAAGCTCAAACCTCCAACACCGACAAATTCTTTAGCTTGGAGTTGTCTGCCTTTTGCCTGCCCTCTGTTGCCCTTTATTTGAATATATGCTGAATGGATTGGTAAGCACTAACACAATGGTCCTGTAAGTTAAATGGTAATCAAGTCAAAATTGTAAGTGACTGCAAAGATTTCTTAATGCTGACAGCCCTTACTTTCAGACTTTGGAATACAAAACAACGCAGATCTGCAAAATGACATTCTAATCATCACAGCAGGATCGGTCCTCGGGTAACCCACTCATATGTCATATTTAATGGCTAAATGAGTTTTCTATACTACTGGTTTTATAAGGGAAAGAAGAGTCTGGAACTCTGTTAACAGTCTAGGATAGTATTTCTTTTCCAATTTTATTTCAGATTTACCAACTGCCAAGTGTACTTCAAGCACATAAAATATTGGTAGCACTGAGTTGCTCGGCAAGAAAAGTCAAGCCAACTATTCTTGTCATAACTCACGTGCAAGCTACAACATTGTTCTCTTTCACTAGGTCAAGACAAGCAACTTGTGCCCCAACCCTGCTTTGCAATAATATACACACACTAAGAGATGTATCAGTTTTTAAAACCAGACTCCAGGCTCCTCTAGAGTATCTACAAATCTTTTTCTTACTCAAACTCTATGTATACAGTAAACACTGGGTCACTGTATCTGGGAAACTGACCAGGAGGTGTTTTGTTGTTTAATTTTTTGAGACAGGGTCTCCATTTGCCCAGGCTAAAGTGCAGTGGTGCAATTACAGCTCACTGCAGCCTGAAAAATTAAAATCCTACTGTCCAGATTTGAAACCTGAATTTTCCCTGGATCAACCAAAGCCAGTTTCCCAACACCAATTTCCTAAAAATCTAGGAGATGTCATGGAAGAACTAACACACATCAACTGTATGTATGTGACTCAAAAACAATCAGAAATGTTACATAAATGTTTAAAAAAGAAATGTTATATAAAGTATATATTCATTAATGTTACTTAGAACCTTCAGAGGTAGCCCAGATTTCTCTCTTAGTCATGTTTTATGTATATCATAATACAGATATGGTTCTGCATTGACAACGCATCTACTACATCTGCCTTTATTATCTAAAGCAACCTGGTTTGTTTATTTGCTATTCTTATTCTGGCCCAGCCATTCAAATGCTTGGCATTCAGGTTGACAATTTTCTGTCAGTCAAGAACCACACACTCTACACATCATCAACAAGCAAGCAACACAATTTTATTATGTAACACAGGTCAGAAAAATGCTAAATTGAAATTATGTTGTTAGCATATTTTAATTATCTAAAACAACCTAGATTTTTTCACAAACTGAAAAGATTAACACAAAGGACTTGAAATTCCACTACTAGGAAAATAATATATTTTTTAAAAGGTTCTAAATCTCAGGCAATAACTCTTATTTGTTTCCCTCAGAGTCAGTATAAACAAGTTCTTCTTAATTAAAGAATCATAATACCCCTCTTAGAAGTAAATTTAATAATATTTTATCTGTATTTATAAGGGATCTGAAAGGTTTTTAGTAAAATCTTGGAATTTATATACGTAATTTTCATTATGATACTGATTTCATTAAAAAAATAAGTGGGGGTGTAATGCATATTACACTATTGTGTAAGATTTTTATTTCTGATGCATTTTCACATCTTTTATAGCAGTAATAAACACTGTTCTCAAGTATACAGTTCAATGAAATGATCTACATTATGAAGTCCTTAAAATACTCCCTTGGATTTATTCATTATTTAGTTCACTATATAATCTTGCATGTTGTAGGCTCCCAACAATTATTTATTAAATTGCTGAATTCAAATAGTAGACTGTAAAATCATAAAAGGCAGAAATTACACCTTTTTAGCCTAATTTTATATAGACCTTAGAAAGAAATCTTGCAGATTTTAAGTAGCCAAAAAATGTCTGCTGATGTGATGCCTGTAATCATGATATTAATAGCTATTTCGATCTTTTCAAATAGAAAATGTATTTCTGTGAGACAGGAGAACATAAGTTATAAGTGAATAGATTCTGGAATCTGACAGACTTGGGTTCAGAATTGGACTCTGCCCCTCAGTAGCTATGTGACACTGAGACCACTCTTGGTAACAGTTTCAGGGGCTCAGTTTCCCCAAACAAAAAAACTGATCAAGTGATGCTATCTGCCTCATAAAGTTGTTTTAAAGATTAAATAGACCGGATGCAGTGGCTCACGCCTGTAATGCCAGTGCCAGCACTTTGGGGGACAGATGCGGGAGGATCACTTGACCTCAGGAGTTTGAGACCAGCCTAGGTAACATGGTGAGACCTTGTCTCTACAAAAAATAAAAATAAGGCTTGGCACAGTGGCTCACGCCTGTAATCCCAGCACTTTGGGAGGCCAAGGCAGGCAGATCACTTGAGGCCAGGAGTTCGAGACCAGCCTGGCCAACATGGCAAAACCCTGTCTCTACTAAAAACACAAAAAATTAGCTGGGCATGGTAACCTGGGTGGCAGAGGTTGCAGTGAGCCAAGATCACACCACTGTACTCCAGCCTGGGTACAGAGTGAGCCTGTCTCAAAATAAATAAATAAATAAAAATAAAAACATAAAAAATTAGCCCAGTCTGGTGGTGCATGCTTGTAGTCCCAGCTACGTGGGAGGCTGAGGCAGGAGGATCACTTGAGTCTGGGAGATCAAGACTGCAGTGAGCCATGATCATGCCACTGAACTTTAGCTTGGGCAACAGAGTGAGACCCTGTCTCAAAAAAAAAAAAAAAAAAGATTAAATAAGGTCACACATATAGAGTGATAGAGTGAGTAGCACGTACACCTAGTACACAGTAATGCATGCTGTTTGTGTATGGCTTGCTTTAATTTATAAGACCAAAGTGTCATATATTCAGCTTGTCAGCTTATGTAATCTTACAGCAGTTTGCTAGCCCTCTAAAATGTAATAAGGACCTTTTTCCTCCATAAAATAGGCTTATTTGGAACAGTCTAAACTACTGAGGGTCCCACAGTAACAATTAGATTCTCCTAGTATAAGAATGAAGTTGGGTTTCCAGACACCGCAGGCATCCCACTGGCATATTCCTGACTTGGTTATGGCCACATGGCTTATATCTTGTCTCACATCCAAAACCTAGGGGACTGACATCCTGTTGTCAATTTGTACATGTTCCCTGACCTAAAATAACCATGACTAGGAATGCTGGTTAAAGCAAGGTATTCTAGGACCCTCTCAGGGCAAACGGCTTCAGATGGCAGAGTAGCAGAGACAACAGGTCCTTTAAGTCAGGTTGAGTTAAAAGTACTTGGAGAGACAGGCATAGAGCCTGCTGAGGATGACCAACCTTCTGCAGGGAAGAGTTGTCAAAGACTTGGAAAAGGTCAAAAGGTACTGAGTATCCTTTCAGTGGAGGGCTGGGCTTAGGGCAGCACTCCCTCTGGGAATTATCAGATTTTTAAAGGGGTGTGTACCTTTGATTGTCCTCCTAGTGATTTGGCTATTTTACAATGCTATTGGGGTAAATATTACCTTATGCAAAACTGATAGTAACGCAAATATTTTTTGTCCACAGCAATACAAATGAATACAGTTTGGTAGAGATACAATTGATTTCTACCCTTTAGAATCGATGACTCCAACATTATAGAATTGCCTTACGTAATATTAGCCAATTTTGCATCTATTAGCAAATTCATTTCACCATTCCTGATTTTGTATGTGTGTATATAATATTTGCTCTTTGAACTCTCCTTTCAACCAGTTCTAATATCTTTCTGGTTTTTCTCATTACATAATGAATTAATTCAATATTTGGCATATGTTTATATTTGTAGAGAGTCGTTATTTTAGATTGTTGTAAATTATAGTTTAGAACATTGTAACGTGGCGCTTCCCATGAAGAATGCACTTTCTCAGGAAGGGAAATTCATAAGTTAGAAAGGAGGTTTTAGTTTTGCCCAGAATGATTTATTTTTCTAAAAAAGAAAGAGAAGTAAAAGAAGTATGTCAAAATGTTTAACTGCTATTAGCTATTACATGTAGGTAGTATGTAGATGCATAAGTGTCTACTAAACTATTTTATATACTTTCTTTATGACTAAAATGTTTCATAAATTTTTTTAACGTTTTTTCTAAAAAGAATTAGTCTGGTAGAGAGGAATGGGGAATCTAGGTCGTTCCTCCTGACTGCTTCCCTTAGCTTCAGTTTTTCCCATGCAAACAGATACACGTTATACATCTTTATACTCCTGAAGACTTATGCCTTCTTCTGCTTCTTAGTTCTTCGATACATCCTGATTCAGTAAGAGGCATATTATAGGCAATTAATAATAAATGCTTACAAAATTTAATTACTAGAATATGCTATCACGTTAAGGGAAACTGCATCAGACTCCAGAGCCAGCACATCTCAGGGAAACAAGGAAAGAACTGTCCCCAGGCTGTGATGTAAACCCGGCTCTCTGGATCATTCTAGAGAAAGGCTAGTTTTGGTCTATCACAGTCCATCTAAACATCATGCCCAGAAAACAGCCCAAGACTTGCCTGAAGAAAGCCCAACTTACAACTTAAGGCCAAGCAACTGGCAACCACTATTGAGTTGGCTCCCTTGTTGACACTGACTGAAAAAGGTAAGTCGGTTTTCTGATTAAGATGTCACTAAAATCTGCTAGCAAGAGGGGATCAGAAGTTGTGTGACTACTATGACTTTTCCTCATAATAATAACTGCCATCGTGGACCAAAATATTAGAACTGATCCTCTTAAACAGAACATGTAGTTCAAAATGTTTTGAAATGTTTTTCACTGCAGGTGGAAACGGTAGAATAGCGAATGAAACATCTGTATTGTTTGGAAGTTGGAAGACCTCCTATTCAACCGCTTGATTTAATCTGGCCGCTCTCATAGCCTTTCCAACTGTAAGATATAGTTAATTACACTGCCACGCCTACTATTTTATAAGAAATAGGATCATCTTATTGAAGAGTAAGATAATCAAAGGAGGAGGAGTAGCACTGAACAACTGATTCATTGATACTATCATTCTGACCCAACTGCATAAAATCACCCAAACCTCAGAGTGATCAAATTATAAATTGGGAAATATCTAGCTACAAGCCAAAGCGGTGGCCCCTGGACAGCAGAAATAGCACTCCTGTCCTGGCTGCCCCAGCTTTAAGCTGACATTTGTCACAATGACCATATTACAAAACTTGAGTGTGACATTAAGAGGTATTTGACATGGCCAGGCATGGTGGCTCATGCCAGTAATCCTAGCATTTTAGGAGGCAGGGGAGGTGAACTGCTTGAGCCCAGCAGTTCAAGACCAGCCTGGGCAACAAGGCAAAACCCTGTCTCTACAGGGAAAAAAAAAAAAAAAAGGGTATTTGACATGTAATAGCTTTGGATGACTTTTTAAAAATAATAAATAGGAGTAATTAGGCCAGGCACAGTGGCTCATGCCTGTAACTCCAACACTTTGGAAGGCTAAGGTGGGAAATTCCTTTGAGTCCAGGAGTTAGAGGCTGCAGTGAGCTATGATTGAGACACTGCATTCCAGCCTGGGAGAGAGAGTGACACCCTGTCTCAAAAAAAAAAAAAAAAGAAAAAAAGAAGACAAGAAAAAACAAAAGAAATAGAAGTAATCAACATTTTTAAAGGAGAGAGAATTCTCTGGCTTAGGCAAAGACTTGGTTTTATATGGCTTGGGGTCAGTGGACAGATAAGCTGATATTGATTGATACCGACTAGGGCAGCTCTCCTCCATGTTTCTGTTTCTTAAGAGTTCATGGGTGTAGAAGAGGCTACAAGTATTGGAAAGTACTGGTATAACTGGTCTCAACCATTTTTAGAGATTGCCTGTACAAAGGAATATAACTTACTTCCTGTATGAATCATATACCAAAGGCAATTGCTTTCCTCATTGTTGATGAACTACTGTAACAGAAAAGGTCTGCTTATAGTGGAATGTTTTCTGTTACCCTGTGCAACTTCTGTGGCATTTTTAAGTTACACAGATCTGCTCTACTATGATTTTATTAAATAGGAAATGCCCTTAATATTTAAAAGTCTCTCTCCTGTCTCCCCTAAGAAAATTATCACAATGTAGTTTCAGTTATTTCTGTTTTCCTTTGGAAAACCAAAAACACTACAAAATAAAATTCATATGAAATGTAAGTGATCAATTATTTACATTTTTTGAACAATTAGACAAGATTTTGAAAATCAGCTTTGTCTCATATCCTTCCTGCTTTTCCACTAACCTGGCACATATTCCGATTAGTGTCTCTAGTCAATACCTTTAGCCAAAGAGAAAAACTAATACATTAAAACAACTAGGCTAGGTGCAGTGGCCCATGCCTGTAATCCCAGCACTTTGGGAGGCTGACGCAGGAAGAAAGCTTGAGTCCAGGAGTTTGAGACCAGCCTGGGCAACATGGTAAAACCCCATCTCTACATAAAAATACAAAAATTGGCCAGGCTTGGCTGTGCTCAAAGCAGGAGGATCACTTGAGCCTAGAAGGCAGAGGTTGCAGTTGGAGCTGAAATCATGCCAACGCACTTCAGCGTGGGTGACAGAGCAAGATCTTCTTAAAAAAAAAAAAACAAAAAACCCACAACTACAGAAACCAATATATTAGAGTCACCAATGGATTTTTAATTTATTATTTTGCCTTGATTTCCTTTATTTCCCTTTTATGCCACTAATAAAATTTTCAAGTTTAATTTTACTCCCTGAAAATAAGGGTATCTTTCTCCTATCTAGCCAGTTTCCCCACTTACCTATATCCAAATTACAGGAAGATGAGGCTGTCTTCAAGACATATTTTCCCAAAGCTGTGGGTTCCCAGTTTCTTCTGATAACCACATAGCTGTGGGTTCCTGCAACACTGCCTGCCTCCACCACATTTCCCACTCTCATCTTGCCCCAGGTGGAGTGGGGCAAATGCTGGCATGTTCTACAGCCACAGTGAGGGTCCCATGGGTGACAGAAAGGGGAGTGTGTGATAAAAGGCCCTCGAATGGCCTCCTGGGAGGGGCCATCACTGCACAGCACACTGTCAGCCCTGGAGTCAGTAGCCAGTAATGCATTTTCCTATGGTTCTCTACTTTCCTGGCTTGGGGTGGTGTTTGAAGGGACCACTTGGAGGAAGTACTTGGAAAGTAGGCACGGTTGGTACCTCATGCTGGAGAGACTTGCACATTTCCTGGACTTTGCTTGTCCATCTCCCACCGCTCCACAAAGAAAGTGTGAACCAATTTTATCCTGCAAACCAGAAACAGGAACTGAATGGGCCTCTAACCAGACCTCTGAAACAGGAAGCAGGGCACAGTTCTTATACCACTAGAGGGGAACTGCCCTATAAACAGAGAACTCCCAAAAGACTGGCTCCAGCCAAGGCCACTGGTGAGACAAGCCTGTGTTATGTGCTTATATAATGCACAGGCTTCACCTAAAGATGGAACCAGCTCAAACTACCAACTGATAATGTCTCAAGTAGACAAAAGGTGACCAAATTAAGGAAAGAAACCAGGATCCTGGCAGCCCAGGAAGCAGAGCCGGTCATGACAACATGCAGTTGATAATGTGGGGTAAGAAATTGGTACTCTAAAAACTAATCTATTTTTGTGCTCTGGAGTTTTCTTTTTGATTTTGCTTTTTTCCGTCCGATTTTCTAGTTAAGTTCTTTTCAAAAAAATTATAGTTTTGCCTTAATTGACCCATTATCCAAGAAAGCAAGAAGCAGCAGTGCTGTCGGTTTGTGTGGGGTGGGTGGCAGCTGCTGCAATGGTGTGCCAGGGAACGTGAACAGCTCAGAGAAAAACCATGTGTTGGACACCACTGGGATTTTTTTTTTTAAATCCTTTCCTAACCAGAGTTTTCCCTTATGAGTTTACCTACATTTGCTCTTTTGATAATTTTACTAAGGTTCGTTTCTCATGTGAAGCAGTGGCTGAAAGGTGGGAAGGGGCTGCAGGGCAGCTCCAATCAGAGGCTCTCAAACACAACTCTGTTGACTGGTGTGATAAAGTTTTCACTCATCCATGGAGAAATGGGAAAAATAAATAATAAGTCATGAGTTTTTCCATACATTTTCTGTATGCAAAGATCTGCCCTTCATTCTAAGGTTATGTCCTCCCCTAATTTCTTTTAACATAAAACTTTCCTTTTGAAGAAATCATGGCAAAAGGTGGCTGGTTGTTGATTTTCTTCTCTCTCTGCCTCTCTCTCTCTCTATTTTCCTCACTTTCTCTACTTATAATACTCTTACTTGGAAAAATTTAAATGTTGGCAAACACATGTCAGTCCTCCACATTTTTTTAACTGGTTCGTGGGAACCACTATTTAGGACATACAGGCTTTACCCTCTCCTTCAAAATATATGAGACGATATACTTGGAAGGTATGTTGAAAGTAGAAATGCAGAAGTGGGCTGGAAAATCTTCAAGAACTTCTCCATCTGGGATAGATGGGATACAAGGTTATGTTCTGTTTTGTTTTATTGTTTTACCAAATAAGATTAGAATTCCTAAGTAGCTTTGCTGGAAGCAAGTTGGAGCCAAAGCCTGGCAAGGTCAGATGCCTCTCCAGCGAGATGGCATATTAACACATGGGTGACTTTTGTCACAAGCTCAAGTAAAGTGGGAACATACCATGGATGAGAATAGAGAAGCTAAGTTCTTACAATTTTAACTAGCATGTGCTTCCTTCCTGTTACCTATGATTGCTACAGGGTGAAAGGCTGAGTAAGAGATTGCAATCTGCAGTGAGACAGGCTGAAAGGCCCGGGTGGATGTGAAGGCTGGTGGCAAGGAAATGGGAAGCAGGCAGCCAAGCTAACCCTGTGTCCACTGAGGGAGTGAGGTAGCCTTGAGCACAGCAGCATCCCTCGGTCTTACATCGGCAGGAAGTAGAAGGTGAAGAAGGCTAAAGGAAGTGAAAGTGTTGCTGGATCTCCTGCTGGCACTGCCTCCTCCTTCACACAGCATCCCAGTTCTCCCTGCAGCCACCTGATTTTCCCTTTGTCCCCTTCCTCATCATAGCCCCACCACCTTCACCACTCCAAGTTGATGCTTCTCCTACATCTGGCCAAAATGCTACTCAGAGCTGGATGAAAGCAAAAGTCACTGCTCTAATACAGGAAAAGTCCCGGTTTTAGGTTTCAGAAACAGAATTTTCCCAAATGTTTAAAATGGTGAATGGTTCCATAAACTGTGTTAACCAGGCTTCTTACAGGCTAGTCCCAGAATCTGACCACCATGTGCAATACTGGTTCTAAGAAAAGTGTGCTCCAAGCAAGAACCTTCAAACATTTAACCTGAATGAATGAATATAACCTCTTCACGGTTCAGTGTTTTCATAAGCAAAACGAGAGAATAACAGAATTGATGTCTTTTAAAAAAAATTTAGGGCTGGGCACGGTGGCTCACGCCTGTAATCCCAGCACTTTGGGAGGCCAAGGCAGGCGGATCACTCCTGAGGTCAGGAGTTCGAGACCAGTCTGGCCAACAAGGTGAAACCCTGTCTCTACTAATAATACAAAAAAATTAGCTGGATGTGGTGGCACATGACTGTAATCCCAGCTACTCAGGAGGCTGAGGCAGGAGAATCACTTGAACCCAGGAAGCAGAGGTTGCAGTGAGCCGAGATCAAGCCACTGCACTCCAGCCTGGGCGACAAGAGCAAAACTCCATCTCAAAAAATAAAATTTTGGAAAGCTTCCCATTTGGGATCTGTCCACCTACACAGGGCAACACGATAGTATTGACATCTCTTAGCTTTTATGGAATTTTCTGCCTACAATGCAGAGGGCAAAGAAGGGGTATTGTCAGCTTGGCTTTGCTGTCTCTGAGTGACAGTCTCTTGTGTATGTAAATAAGATGAATTTTCATAAAAGCATTAACAGAGCATTAGTTTCACCTCAGAAAGAAAATGAAAAAGCAATTGACAAGTGTAGCCAAAGAAGAAATTAAAATATAGTTAAATAGTAATCAGATCGAGAAAAAATCAGTGAAAACCTTTAACTTGCAACCTATTCTTTTTCAAGACACCAGTACACAAAGATTGGGAAAGTTTATTAAAAATGTTACCAAACTTTAAGTTCTTCCTCTTTTTTTTTTTTTTTGAAACAGGGTCTCATTCTGTCACCCAGGCTGGACTGCAGTAGCACGATCTCAGCTCACCGCAGCCTCAGCCTCCCAAGCTCAAGGGATCCTCCCACCTCAGCCTCCCGAGTAGCTGGGACTAAGTTCTTACTCCATTAGGTTGAGCTATTAGAACATCACTGTTTCCCATGTAAACGTTGAGACCTTCATTAGGCTCTCCTTGCTTACCCTGCCATTTCACTTCAGGTGTCACCTTCTTTAAGAAGCTACCCCTTGCCAGGTGTGGTGGCTTATGCCTGTAATCCCAGCTCTTAGGGAGGCAGAGGCAGGAGGATAGCTTGAGCCCAGGAAATTGAGACCTGCCTGGGCAATATAGCAAGACCCCATTCTCCACAAAAAGGAAAAAAGCAAACAAAAAACAAGCGTAAGAAGCTACCCTTGAACCCACTGCACTCTCGATCTGATTTTTGAAGCTGTTTCCTGGGAGCCCGGGGCATCCTGGCACAGAGGCACTGCTACGGCAAAGGCATTGGTCTGCCCTCCCCACCAACTCTGAGCTCTTCAGGGGCAGGAATATGATATATACAAGCAGTTCATTTAATCTCTACGAGCTGAAATGATTCATTTATCTTAATGTCATTTTAAAGTACAGAATTTGAGAGCTGGAGGGAATCTCAGATACCAATTATTCCAACACTCCACTCTTTTCTGAGGCTTTAAATGACTTGCTCCAAGTTAGAAAAGAATCAGGACCCGAAGCCAAACCTTGAAAATGCTGTTCTAATGCTTTGTGCCTGTATCCCATGCTGCCTTGCCTTTGTAAATTCATAGGATTAAATAAGGGAATCCTAAAAATTGTGTTCAATTCCCCCTTCACTTCTAACCTGGTCAATTTTACAGGCAAAGAAACACCACTGGAGGCAATGAAGGGCCGTTCTCACAATTACACGGTTCACAGCAGAGCTGGGATGAAAACTCGGATCTCATATGAGGGACCATGTTCTTCCCACCATCTCATAAAAATTCAACTTTCAAGTGCAGGTCGTGGGTGTAGAGCAAAGGTCAGCATGGCACAGGGGCCAAATTGTGCGGGCCACCTGTTTTTGAGTATGGCTTGCAAGCTAAGAATGGTTTTTACATTTTAAAATGGTTATAAAAAAGAAATCATACTTTGTGAAGTATATGAAGTTCAAATTTCAGTGTCCATGAATAAAGTTTGGTTGGAACATAGTCACGATCATTTGTTTAGGTCCTGTTTATGGCTGCTCTTGAGTAACAGGGCAGAGTTGAGAAGTTGTGAAAGAGACCTCAAGAAATGAAACCACACACCTAAAACCATCTGATCTTCAACAAAGTCGACAAAAATAAGTAATGGAGAAAGGACTCCCTATTCAATAAATGGTGCTGGCTAGCCATATGCAGAATAAAATTGGACCCCTATCTATCACCATATACAAAAATTCATTCAAGATGGATTAAGATTTAAATGTAAGACCTCAAACCATAAGAATCCTAGAAGAAAGCCCAGGAAATACCATTCTGCATCAGCCTTGGGAAAGAATTTATGACTAAGTCCTCAAAAGCAATTGCAACAAAACCAAAAATGACAAATGGGACCTAATTAAACTAAAGAGCTTCTGCACAACAAGAGACACTATTAAGAGAGTAAACAGACAACCTCAGAATGGGAGAAAATATTCACAAACTACGCATTTAAGAAAGGGCTACAAATCAACAAGCAAAAAAACAAATAACCCCATTAAAAAGTAGGTGAAAGATATGAACAGACACTTCTCAGAAGATATACAAGCAGCCAACAAACATACAAAAAAATGTTCATCATCACTAATCATCAGAGAAATGCAAATCAAAACCACAATGAGATAACATCTCACACCAGTCAGAATGGCTTTTGTTAAAAAGTCAAAAAATAACAGATGTTGGCGAGGCTGCAGAGAAAAGGGAACACGTACACACTGTTGGTGAGAATGTAAATTAGTCCTGCCACTGTGGAAAGTAATTTGGAGAGTTCTCAAAGAACTAAGAGCTGAACTACTGTTCAACCCAGCAATCCCATTACTGGGTATATACCCAAAGGAAAATAAATTATTCTACCAAAAAGACACCAAAACCAGATATTGCATGTTCTCACTTGTAAGTGGGAGCTAAACACTGGGTACAAGTAAACTTAAAGATGGGAGGCTGGGCGTGGTGGCTCACGCCTGTAATCTCAGCACTTTGTGAGGCCAAGGCAGGCAGATCGTGAGGTCAGGAGTTCGAGGCCAGCCTGGCCAACATGGTGAAACCCTGTCTCTACTAAAAATACAAAAATTAGCCAGGCATGGTGACGTGCGGCTGTAGTCCCAGCTACTCGAGAGGTTGAAGCAGGAGAATCGCTTGAACCTGGGAGGCAGAGGTTATGGGGAGCCAGGGTCACGCCACTGCATTCCAGCCTGGGCAACAGAGCGAGACTCCGTCTCAAAAAAAAGAAAAAAAAAATGCTTAAAGATGGGAACAACAGACAGTGGGGACTACTAGAAGGAGAAAAGAGAGGGGGCTGAAAAACTACCTATTGGGTACAATGAAATTTTTTTTCATTCATACCCCAAACCTTAGCATCACACAATATAACTCTTAAACAAACCTGCACAAATACCCTCTGATTCTGAAATAAAAGTTTTTTAAAAACTGCAAAGTCTAAAATATTTAGTATCTGGACCTCTACAGAAGTTTGTCAACCCCTAATGGGGAAGAACAAGCTCTCTTAGAAGTCAGAAGAAAATAAGTTCTACTACCATAAAACTCCACGGCCCTTAGTTTAGAAAAAACAAAGGGAGGCTGGGTACAGGGCTCACGCCTGTAATCCCAACACTTTGGGAGGCCAAGGCGGGAGGACTGCTTGAAGCCAGGTTTGAGACCAGTCTGGGCAACATAGCAAGACCCCATCTCTACCAAAAAAACATAGTAAAATAAAATAAAATTAGCCCGGCATGGTGGCTCATGCCTGTCGTCCCAGCTACTCGGGAGGCTGAGGCAGGAGGATCACTAGAGCCCAGGAGTTCGAGCCAGCAGTGAACCATGATCATGCCACTGCACTCCAGGCTGGGCAACAGAGTGAGACCCTGTCTCTAAAACAAATAAAATAAAATAAAATAAAATAAAAACAAAGGGTTTGGATAAAACTGATGCACTACCTTCATTCTGTCACATTTTCATGCTTTCATGCTGAATGAGAAGGGCACTCATCCTGGGAGTTCATGCCACCCCGATAGACAGGGGTTAAACTGAGACCTGTCTAGGTTGAAAGAAGCAGTAGGAAGGGACAGAGCGGGCCCAGGAACAAGAGGCTTCCGAGAGCATGCCCTCCCCACTATTCCATATGCACCTAAATGCCTGGTAAGATCTTTGCCAGCTCACTCACATGATTCCAAGATAGGGAGCTTCCCTTGATTCTGAGAGTAACTCAGCCCACCTAAATGGAGGAAGCAAGGGCCAAGCACGACCTTTTTTTTTTTTTTTGAGACAGAGTCTGATTCTGTCACCCAGTCTGGAGTGCAGTGGTACAATCTCAGCTCACTGCAACCTCTGCCAGTTCTCCCAGGTTCAAGTGATTATCCTGCCTCAGCCTCCTGAGTAGCTAGGACTACAGGTGTGCACCACCATGACTGGCTAATTTTTGTCATTTTAGTAGAGACGGGGTTTCACCATGTTGGCCAGGAGGCTGGCCTGGAACTCCTGACCTCAGGTGATCCACCCACGTTGGCCTCCCAAAGTGCTGGGATTACAGGCGTGAGCCACCATGCCTGGCCCAAGCACAACCTTTTAGGGTCAGCCACCTGAAGTGGAATCCTGCACTGGCCACTTACTCCCTATGAATCCTAGGGTCAGTTAGGGATCCCAGGGTTTTCTCACCTAAGAAGGTAAGTAAGTACTTCCTTCACAGGCTTGTTTGGAGGATTCAATGAAATACACTCAAACTTCAGCTCCCTTCTAATCATTCTCTCTCCCTTTCCCAGAGACAGTATTTGGAGAATAACAGAAACCAAGTGTTGTTAGGAAAGTTTCTTTCAAATTAGCTTAGAGTTAAAAATTTTTTTTTCCAGAGCCCTAGAAAAAAACGCCCAATCAGTGCAATAAAAATAGGCTCAAGTGTTCAGTTGGGTATTTTCCTCTCATATCTTTTAGTTCTTTGAAGCTTCTTCCAAATTATAATCCAAAAATAAGAGTGCTACAATTTTTAGAAAAGTTATGTTGATGTAACTTTTATAGCAAGCTACCCAAAGAATCAAGTTATATTACAGCCATGCTCAGTTATGAAGACCAAAACTATTTTAAAAATACCAGAACCAGAAAGTCCTAGTTTATTTGGTCTGGCTTCCTTAACATGAAGTTCTTGTTGTTCTTAAAATATTCAGCTTTGGCTGAATTCCAAAACTGACATAAGCCTACTTCAGGTGTTTGGAAGACACTGAAGAGAATCAGAATTGAAAATAAGATTGGAAAATAAAGCCTTTTATGTGATCACAAATGCAAGAAGTGTATTGTTTTGACACTATTAAACCAAGTTTTGCCCACAAATGTAAACATAAATATGTATATATTCTCAACACTGGACGTACAGGGGACTAAAGGTCGATTTCCATAACATGGTATTATTCCTAACATTTGCTAACAGCTAATTGCTTCCGTTACTAGAACTGCCTTAACATTTTCTGAAATTTGAGATAGGTTGAAAAGATACATTTCTTTCACGGATTATGCTAGTAATCACTTTAATGGCCAAACTAATCTTATTATTAGGATAGCATATATTTTAGACAATATTAAATTATAAACTTTCTAGCCCACCATGGTTTATGGGGTAATAAAAAACAGGCCCTGGTTCTTTCACCAAAATCCTTACAAAGATACCACACAAGTTCAGTGTAAGTTGTGATGTTATTGCCTTTGGAAGCACTGTAATTACTTCAAAGTCTGGGTTGGTGAGAGGAAATTCAAGCTACTAAAACTTATTGAAGGTAAGGTGAGTTGGGAAGATCATCACATGGCATGCAAATTAATATAGTTACACTCTGCGTGCAAGGTACGTCATCGTTCCCGTACTCTCAAAACTACACAGAGAAAAGGAGAACCTCATCTAAAACAGTCACAGGTATATGCAGAAAGAAAACAGGGACCAAACCTCACAGAAACGAAACCGAGACACCGAAAGGAGAAGGACTGACTGGGGCAAATATCTCACACTGCTGGAGAACAGTTCAAGTCGATCCCATGGACCCAGGGCTCCAGCGCTGGGCGGTGGGTGGATCCATCGGTCTCTCGCACAAATACACACAGACTCTTGCACAAGCACACACGCTCTCTCCGGAGCGGCGAGCGACAGGAGCAGTCACGCAGCGGCGCTCGCTGCCCCCAAAGTGGGGCAAGAAGTAAATGCTTCCCGCCCAGAAAAATGAAATGCCCCGAAGACGGCCAGATTAAACGCGGGTCCCGACCGCGCGGGATGGGAAAGGGGTCACACACGCACCTGCATTGTAAAAGCGGTCCAGCACGGTGGTTTCTCCAAAGTCGAGTTTCCCAAAATGCAGGGTTTCCAGGGTGGCGCCCACTGTCTCGCACGCCTCCCGCAAGCTCTGCAGGGCCTCGCTCTCGGCCACCACCAGTTGCCCCTGGCTCGCTTCGTTGATCACATATGCCACCGTGGTCCGTCGGCTGCCCCCGCCAACAGAGCTGCCCCGGCCTCGGGTGGCACTGCTCGCGGAGGTGGCCGCCGGACAACCGATGCCAGGGGCAGCGGCGCTCTCCACGTTCCAGAAGCTGCCCGGCGGCGGCGGTGGCAGCTGGTGCTCCTCGCCCTCGCCCACCGCCGCCGCTCCTCCCCTCCTGCAGATGCCGCCCTCGGGGATGGTGCAGAAGCCCGAGGGGGCGAAGGGTGGCACGGAGAAAGTGATGCCCTCGCCCGCCTCCGTGCTCATCTCTCCGGGCCGGGCAGCAACGGCGGCGGCGTCCCCCGCCCAGCCGCACCGCCTGGCCAGCCACAGCTCGGGGCTGCTCCGCGCCCGCCGGGCTAAGCAGCTGCCATCGCGCGCCGCACCCTCGCCGCCGCGCCGCCGCCTCCTCTCCGGCGCCCTCTCCCCCGAGGGCACGCCGCTGCCCGGCGGCGGCTCGCTCCTCCTCGGCGCCTCCGTGGCCGCGCCGCTCGCCCTCTGCAGGGTTTAGAGTTCAAGGGGTGGGGAAGCCGGGTGAGCGGGAAGGGACGGAGCTTCCTTTTCTTGGCCGGCTGACAAGTCGGTTCGCAAACCTGCGCCGCGGTGCAGCTCAAGGGCGCCGCGCTCGGGGTGCAGCCCGCCCTCGCCACCCGCCGCGCCGCGCCGCGCAGCTCCTTCCGTCCCGGCCGCTCTGGGAGGGGCCAGGAAGGGCGCCCCCTGGGTGCGGAGCTACCTGGCGCGCACCTTACGAGCTGGCTGGCTCCCCGGGCGGCGTCCCGGAACAGCAGCAGCGGCAGCCGAAAGGACCCTCCTCCCTCCTCGGCGGCAGCTCGCCTTCATCGGCTGGATTTCCTCCTCCTTGCCTGGCCTCGTTTCTCTTTCGATCGCCTCCGCCGCGTGGTCCCCGCGCCAGCCTCGTCGTTCCTTGCAGCCGCTCTCCCTCTCCACCACCAGCTTCTGGCCACCCACTAGTCGCGGCACCGAGGGTCAGGGCCCGCCCCCAGGGAGGAAGCTGCTAGGAAGCTCGAGCCCGGACGGAACTGACCGCGCTGCGGCCCTCGGACCCCAGCCCTCCTCTGAGTGCCGCGCGTGGCATAGGGTCCCAGTCCTCACCCACCCGGCCCCCACCTAAGAAGACCTGGAGCGCAAGCCATTACGGGGTGGCGCAAAAAGTCCCTCCAGCCAATACTGGGTCTTCGGAGTCCGCCCCTGAAGCATTTCCAGTGTTCCCCGCGACGAAAGCGCCCCCCTCCGGGCCTTGGCGGCCTGGTGGACTGGGACCGTGCGCGGCGCTGGCAGGACAGGCTCCGGGAGACCCACGTTGCGCGGGGCAGGAGGTTGCGCATAGCGCCCTGGAGCCAGGGCCTACACTGGAGGGTGCTTCATTGGCGACTGTGGCACTCCAGAAGTGGCTGGCTAAATTCATCAGGTTCTCCCATGTACTTTTCCAGTGCTTTAAAATTTCCGGTGGCTCATTCCGTTATCAGTAATGAGTAATTGATTGATGCCAACTGCCGAAGGACTTAGCATTCTCATTTAGGATCTTAATTCCCCCACAAGCGCCAGATACTTACTTAAGATAGAAGATGGAGCCTATACCCGACTCCACAAATTATCAACAAGATGAAACAGGGGAATAACGTGACCTATTCTATTTTTTAAACTGCATCACGCGAGGCCGGGAGGGAAATACCCAGATTGTTTAAGAGCAATCAAAAAAAGTACCTGCTTATTTGGGGAGCAAAGAACAGACGTGTCCGTTCCCAGAGAACCCCAGAATGCTGTAATTGTTAGGAAAGCCAGTGCAAGTTACAACTGAGTAAAGAAACAGGTTGTGTACTTCCCATCTCCAGGAACTGAGACTAGTGAGTCCTATGAAAAAGGGAGAAGAAAATGTAAATTACTTTTTTTTTTTTTGAGACGGAGTTTCACTCTTCTTGCCCGGGCTGGAGTGCAATGGCGCGATTTCGACTCCCTGCAACCTCCGCCTCCCGGGTTCAAGCGATTCCCCTGCCTCAGCCTTTCGAATAGCTGGGATTACGGGCATGCGCCACCACGCCCGGCTAATTTTGTATTTCTAGCGGAGACGGGGTGGGGGGGTTCACCATGTTGGTCAGGCTGGTCTCGAACTCCTGACCTCAGGTGATAAGCCCGCGTCGGCCTCCCAAAGTGCTGGGATTACAGGCGTGAACCACCGAGCCCAGCCATGAATTACATTTCAAACTGGGTAAGAAGGAAGGATAAAATAGTTGAATAGTAAAGAATTAAAGGAAAGGCTGGGCGCAGTGGCTCACTCCTGTAATCCCAACACTTTGGGAGGCCGAGGCGGGCAGATCACTTGAGGTCAGGAGTTCGAGACCAGCCTGGCCAACATGTGAAACCCCTGTCTCTACTAAAAATGCAAAAATTAGCCGGACGTGGTGGCGGCCGCCTGTAATCCCAGCTACTCGGGAGGCTGAGGCAGGAGAATTGTTTGCACCCGGGAGGTGGAGGTTGCAGTGAGCCGAGATGGCGACACTGCACTCTAGACTGGGCGACAGAGCGAGACTTCATCTCAAAAAAAAGAAAAGAAAAAGAATTAAAGGAAAGAGTTCTTTAATTTTCTCCAAGGTGGGAGGATCGCTTGAGCCCAAGAGTTCAAGATCAGCCTGGACAACATAGTGAGACCCCCATCTTAAAAAAAAATAATAATTAAAGGAAGGAAGGAAATAGTCATGAGGAAAAACACCTAGCCGCTACACAACTGTATCCTCAATGAATCAATGTGACATTAGATTTTTCTAAAGATGTATAAAATAATAGAATAAAATTTCTAGTAGGAAACTTTATGTTCTTCATGTAAAATGGAATCTATGTGACCCACACTAGCTTTTGGAATTAATATCAATAGTAAAAATAGGTAGTGAATCAGTGATTATACTGAAACAAAATTTTGGTGAGCTACTAATAGTTACGTGCCTTTTAATATTTTCAACAACTTGTCAAACCTCCAAAACCTTGTAGGAGTAAGATAATCCTCCCTGCTATCCTCACCAAGAACCATAAACTCTGGAAACTGATGAGGGTCATGTGTGGAAAACTAAAATGCCTAAATGCTCAAGTGGCATTTTACTGTAGAAATACAAAATCTGAGATTATATATCAAGCTATTTTCCAAAGCCGTAACTTTTTATACCCTCTCACTTTGTGCTTTCCTTCCAGATCCTTTCAGAGCCATTTTCATACATAATTTTTATTTTTTGTTTTACTTTGCTGGCTTTTTTGATTTATTAACTTTAAATATGTTTTTTATGTTAGGCATCCAAACCTCAATACAATGCTGAAATGCTGCTTCTGGCTGGTCCAGAGATTCTCCATCTACCTAAAAGGCACGGTTTAGGTAATTTATGTTCCATAGCATAGGGTTATGAGATAATGAGGAACTAGCTGGCAAGATTCTGGAAGAAAGGACGGGAATCCAGAGGGTGAGTCTACAGTCAGGGTTCCCTTTGGCTGTGGGATTTTCGTGGATCTGAATTAGGCAGCTGAAAGGCTGAAGTGAATTTTTTTAATGAAAAATAACAGTATTTTGCAAAACAAAACAAAAAGAATGGTGACACCGTTGTGCATTTTCGCAAATCTTTTTAATGTCTGGCTTAATAGATGACAGTGGATTCTCATTTCTGCTTCTACATTCATGCTGTTGCAGCAGGTTGTTTTGGTTGAAGGGTATGAAGAAAATCTGGAGAAGTTTCTGAAGTGTAGGAGGTATTTGAAGAAGTATATGAAGAAAATACTCTGGGAGGAGCACAGTCACTTCCACTGTGAAGGCACACATGAGTTCCTAAAAATCACTGAGCTATGCAAAATAGTGCTTTTTTTAAAGTAATTTCAAGTTTTATTTTGGACTCGGGAGTACATGTGCAGGTTACATGGATGTATTGCATGATGCTCAAGTTTAGGGCACGATTGTTCTTGTTACTCAGGTAGTAGACATAGCACCCAACAGTTGTTTTTTCAACCCTTGCTCCCTCCTTCCCTCCCGTCCGCAGTGTCTGTTCCCATCTTTATGTCCATGTGTATCCAATGGGACCCTCTCCTGGGAAGGTCTTAAGACTCACAATCAGAAAGGTAGGGGGTTGTTAGCAGGTAAAAGGAGAGCAGGAAAAAATTAGAGGCCTGCCTCTGAGGCCTAACACACTCAACGTAACAAAAGACTATAACAAGGGTTATGGGAGTTACAAGCCAGAAACCACAGATGAAAACCAATATATATCATAACACCACACTCTGTTCATAGTTTCTTTGGTTGTGCAGAAGCTGTTTAGATTAGGTCCCACTTGTCAGTTTTTCGTTTTGCTGCAAGTTGCTTTTCAGGACTTAGTCAAAATTCTTTCCCAAGGCCGATGTCTAGAATGGTATTTCCTAGGTTTTCTTCTATGATTCCTAGGGTTTGAGGTCTTACATTTAAATCTTTAACCCATTTTGAGTGAATTTTTATATATGGTGATGGGTAGGGGTCCTCCAATTTTATTCTGCATAAGGCTAGCCAGCACCACTTATTGAATAGGGAGTCCTTCCCCATTGCTTATTTTTGTTGACTTTGTTGAAGATCAGATGGCTGTAGGTGTACAGCTTTATTTCTGGGTTGTCTGTTCCATTCCATCGGTCTGAGTGTCTGTTTTTGTACCAGTACCATGCTGTTTGGGTTACTGTTTCCTTATAGTACAGTTTGAAGTTGGGTAATATGATGCCTCTGGCTTTGGCTTTAGCTATTCAGGCTCTTTTGGGGTTTTATTTTATTTTTTCCTGCTGTTCTGCAGGCTCCTTTTTGGTTCCATATGAATTGTAGAATAGTTTTTCTAATTCTGTGGAAAATGATCTTGGTAGTTTCTTAGGAATACCATTGAATCTGTAGATTGCTTTGGGCAGTGTGGCCATTTAAACAGTATTGATTCTTCCAATCCATCAGCATGGAATGTTTTTCCGTTTGTTTGTGTCATCTATGATTTCCTTCAACAGTGTTTTGTAATTCTCCTTGTAGAGATCTTTCACTTCCTTGATTAGATGTATTCTTAGATTTTGTGTGTGTGTGTGTGGCTATTATAAATGGAACTGTGTTCTTGACTTGTCTCTCAGCTTGAACATTATTGGTATATGAAAATGCTACTGATTTTTGTACATTGATTTTGTATCCTGAAACTATACTGACATTGTTTATCAATTCTAGGAGCCATTTGGTGGAGTCTAGGTATAGAATCTTATCTTCAGGGGATGAGGCGCAGTGGCTCATGCCTGTAATCCCAGGACTTGGAAGGCCAAGGCGGGTAGATCACTTGAGGCCAGAAGTTCGAGACCAGCCTGGCCAACACAGTGAAGCCCCATCTCTACTAAAAATACTGAAAAACAAATTAGCTGAGCATGTAGTCTGTAGTCCCAGCTACTTGAGATGGAGGTTGCAGAGAGCCAAGATCGTGCCACTGCACTCCAGCCTGGCTAACAGAGTGAGATTCTATCTCAAAAAAAAAAAAAAAAGATTCTTATCTTCAGGGAAGAGAGATAATCTGACTCCTTTTCTTATTTGGATGCTTTTTATTTCTTTCTCTTGCCTGATTGCTGTGGCTAGGACCTCCAGTACTATGTGGAATATTGAGGATGGGCATCCTTGTCTTGTTCCTGTTCTTAAGGGGAATGTCTTTAGCTTTTGCCTGTTCAGTATGTGTTAGCTGTGGGTTTGTCATAAATGGCTCTTATTATTTTGAGGTATGTTCCTTTGATGCCTAGTTTGTTGAGGGTTTTTTTATCATGAAGGGATGTTGGATTTTATCAACAGCTTTTCCCATACCTACTGAGATATTCATCTAGTTTTTGTTTTTAAATCTGTCTATGTGGTGAGTCACATTTATTGATTTGCATATGTTGAACCAACCTTGGATCTTAGGAATGAAGCCTATTTGATCAGGGTGAATTAACTTTTCGACGTGAGGCTAGATTCAGTTTGCTGGTATTTTGTTGAGGATTTTTGTGCCTGTGTTTATCTGAACTGAATTCTTGATAACATTTTGAGGACAAAATTAAAGATGATATACCCTACAAGTAAGAGTGAACTATAGGTTAGATGGCCCATACGTGGACAGCAATCCTGCTTCCAGACATCTGAGTAACCCAGAAAGAAGTCTCAAACCCTAAAATTGTATTAAGGTAGTTCCCTGCATTTGAGAAACAAAATTTACTCCAGAGGAAGATGACATCATCTTGGGCCATGAATCATTTCTACAAATATAAGATCTGTAAATGTAAGCAAATATTTGAATGCACGCTAGAATGGTGGAATCGGAACAAGAATGTGAGCTGAAAATTTTGCCATCTGTTTCTGACTTTTCCCCTCTAGATCCACTCTCCATTTATATCCCCCAGAGTCTCTGTCTTGGGAGGCTATGAATTAAGTCAATGGGCTCCCTTCCTTTCTGTTTATCAGTTGGATTTGGTCAGTGGGGAGTCCAGGCAGGGATCTGCAGGAGGAAGGACATTGGGAGTTGGGTATTTCTCTCCTGGACTCACTCTGTATGAGTCACTACAGGCTGGCTGTGTTCTTCAACAGAAGGTTATTGCTCTTCCCAAGGTGACAGCTCCTATGGGACTCCCTTTCTTACAGGGTCTCATAACTGTCCCTTGCTTTGTTGTTTATTGGCACCTAGAAATGATAAAGTTGCTAGCCCCAAGCTCATGCACAATTCCTTGAAGCCTCCTTATACCCTTCCACACCTTTGTAATTAGTCTTTTTGTAAATAAACCAACTTCAAATTATCCTACCTGTTTCCTGTTGAGACTCTGATAACTACTAATGAGCGTTTAGAAATGAGAAAACTAATTTAACCTTTCTGGACCTGCTTCTTCATCCACAAAACACAGTGTTGAATTAGATTCCACTGAAAATCCTTTGAAGCTCCAATGTGCTATTTTAAGTATTTAGTTAAGATTCCAGTTCTTATACTGAATTGAAATATGTAAAGAATGAAAATACCACTGGGCAACCAAATAGTAATAAGGGAACTTTTTCTTTACAGAAATATTCTAGCTAATGCATACAAAAACCTGATGTCATTATAATGTCACCATTTTGTAACTCTTAATGAATTTGGATTCAGATATCAATCTTTTTTTTTTTTTTTTGAGACAGCTTCTGGCTCTATTGCCCAAGCTAGTGTGCAGTGGCTCCATCCCAGCTTACTGCAACCTCTGTCTCCTGGGCTCAAGCAATCATCCTGCCTCAGCCTAGTAGCTGGGACACAGACATGTGCTACCACACCCAGTTAATTTTTGTATTTTTGGTAGAGACAGGATTTCACCATGTTGCCCAGGCTAGTCTAGAACTCCTGGGCTCAAGCAATCCTCCTGCCTCAGCCTCCCACAGTGCTGGGATTACTGGCATAAGCCACTGCACCCAGCCTACATATCAATCATTAATAGTCACTAATATCATTAAAAGAGAGATGACCAGATTATTGCATGCCTCCTGATGAAAGAACACACCACCAATCATGAAGTAGTCATCCCAAAAACAGTGGACATGAATCTGTCAAAGCCCCAGAATCCAAGGCCTGGGTTCAACAGTGAATTTCAGGAAATATTAAAGTCATAAAAACTGGGTCAAATACTCTGGAGATGCAATGAGTAAAATCTAGACTGTGGGAAACTCTGTAAGACAAATGGCTCACTTTCTTGCACAAATAAATTGCAGTGGTGGAAGAGGGCAACGTTGAGATTAAAAGATTGTTAATTTGTAAAGATATAATAATAATATTGTGCTTATGTTAAAAAGGGAGTCTTCATATTTCAGAGACTCCATACAGAAATACTTACAAATGAGGTAAAATGATTTCTGGGATTGGCTTAAAAATAATATGGTAGGAGGTACAGGAATGCGTGAGAATACAGATGAAAGAAGATTGGCCCCGAACTAATGATTTTTTATAGTGGGTACATGGAAGAGGTTCATTATACTAGTCTTTCTACTCTTGTATGTGCCTGAAGTATTTCATAATAAAAAGTTTAAATAAAATAAAATAAAACCATGAAAACAGAAAGAATGTAAGACAACATTTTCATATGAAAAATGTTTTAACATTCTGACCACAAAAGAACATTTGTATAGTCTCATGCAAATCATCTTTTTATTTCATTTTTTATTTTTGAGACGGAGTCTCACTCTTTCACCCAGGCTGGAGTGCAGTGGCACGATCTCAGCTCCTCAGCTCACTGCAATCTCCACCTCCCAATTCAAGCAATTCTCCTGCCTCAGCCTCCCGAGTAGCTGGGATTACAGGTGTGTGCCACCACACCCAGCTAATTTTTGTATTTTAGTAGAGACAGGGTTTCACCATGTTGGTCAGGCTAATCTCGAACTCCTGACCTCAGGTGATCCACCTGCCTCGGTCTCCCAAAGTGTTGGGATTACAGGCGTGAGCCACTGCACCTGGTCTAATTAATATCTATTTTAATGTGGTGAGTGTTCTTATTGAGAGCCTAAACAGTGTTTACTTTGAAAATTAAGCCATGCCTGGGCATATGTAGAAGACTCAGAGAAGAGTCCACCAGGAGAATCAGCTCATGGCCAATAGAGAAGCCTTATGAAGGTCAATAACCCCAAGGAAAGAAACAGCAATGGTAAATCATTATGAGAGCGGCCTGCAGATGGAAGTACAACAGGGTAAGAGTGACTCAGTTTGCCCTGCAGTACTGCTTGCACAAGAGAGGCCCCTCCCTTGCGACCTATGTTTTAGAGGGCCCAGCCATGTCCCTTTCTCAGAGAATCAGTGGTATGAACCCACAGAAAAATCCCCCTCTTCTAATTTGCCCTCTGGAGACCCCAGACCCAGGATTATCTGCTCAAGCCTCATCAAGCCCATTTTCAGAGCCTGTCTGTGAGGGCTATAGATAGAGTTTGGCCGCTGAGGCTGGGATGTCTCCAAAAATGTCTATAAGATCTTGTAGAGCTAAAGATGGCAAGAAAGGTCACTGTCTCCATGCTACCGCACTTGGGTGTGGAACTCCAAGAAGTTCAATTGTAAATTCAAAATTCACCTTCCTAGCCTTTATGCAAGTATATTTGTCAAGGACAAATATATTTATTTAATAGTATATTAGCCTGATTAATAACTTTTAGGTAGGGCATGGTGGCTCACACCTATGATCCTCACACATTGGGAGCCTGAGGCAAGAGGATCACTTGAAGCCAGATTCGAGACCAGCCTGGAAAGCATAGCCAGACCCCATCTCTTAAAAAAAAAAAAACAAAAAAACAGCATGGTGGCACATGCCTGTAATCCAGTCTACTCAGGAGGCTGAGGTGGGGGGATCATTTGAGCCCAGAAGTTCAAGGTTGCAGTGAGCTATGATGGTGTCTCTGTATTCCAGACCAGGTGACAGATAGAGCAACAACCAGTTTCAAAGAAAAAAAATTTTTTTTTGTATCAAAGTCCTAGCTAGTGCAATAAGGCAAGAAAGAGTAATAAAATGAATAAATATTGGAACTAAAAAACTAAAACTGCCTTTATTTGTAGACATGATTGTGTATGTATAACATCTTAAAAAATCACCAAAAATAAAAAATACTAGGACTAATAAGTCCCAATTTAGATATCCCAAATGTGATCTAAAAGTTCAACACAATGTCAAGCAAAATTTGTGCAGGCTTATTTTTGTAGAAATTGATAAGCTACATCTAAAATATACTTTTAAAGGATATGAATACATATATAAACATATGAAAAGCAAAGGGACTTGTGTAGCTAAACAATTTTCAAAGGAGGTCTTATACTGCTTGTTGTAAAGCTCTGGTAACCTGACAATATGAAAAGACTGAATATGAATAGAGTCCATAAATAGGCACATAGATATGTTCAATTTGTTTTCAATAAGGGTGTCTCGGTAATTCAATGGGGATAAGGCAGTCTTTTCAAAAACAGTGTTTGAATAACCAGATACCCACAAAGAAAAAAAAATGAACCTCAATCCTTACTTATGCTATACACAAAAATAACTAAAAATTGATCATGGGCCTAAATTTAAAGCAAAAGCTGCAAACCTAATAGAACAAAATAATGGAGAAAACTTTTGTGAACTTGGGTTAGGCAAAGATGTCTTAGATATGACCTAAAATAAAATAAATTATAAATATATAATTTATATATAAATGTTATATAAATATATAAAAATGTTATATATTGGACTTAGTCAAAATTAAAATATATGCAGTTCCTAGACATTGTATAAAAATGGAAAGGCTTGGTTGGCCAGATGCAGTGGCTCGCACCTGTAATCCCAGCACTTTGGGAGGCCGAGGCAGTCACATCACTTGAGGTCAGGAGTTCAGGACCAGCCTGGTCAACATGGTGAAACACTGTCTTTACTAAAAATACAAAAATTTAGCCGGGTTTGGTGGTGTGTGCCTGTAATCCCAGCTACTTGGGAGGCTGAAACATGAGAACTGCTTGAACCTGGGAGGAAGAGGTTTCAGTGAGCTGAGAGTGTGCCACTGCAAGGGCAAGACAGAAAAGAAGGAAGGAAGGAAAGGAAGGAAGGAAGGAAGGGAGGGAGGGAGGGAGGAGAAGAAAGAAAGAGAGAAAGAGAGAGGGAGGAAGGAAGCTAAATAAATGGAAATATCCAATATTGTTAAGATGCCAGTTCTCCTGAATTTGAACTATATGTTTGACATAATTCCAATAAAAAATCTGATTCTAAAATTCATATTGAAATGGAAAGGACGTAGAATAGTTGAAACAACTGTGAAAAATAGAAATAAAGTTGGAGGACAAACATTACTTATTTTAAGACTATAAAGCTGTAGTAATCAACACAGTGTGGTATTGGCATCAATACCCAGCTACTTGGGAGATAAATAGAGACATGAAACAGAATGGAGTCCAGAAATAGATATATAGTACATGTATATGGATGGCTGACTTTGAAGAAAGTTTCAAAAGCAATTCAGTAGAGAAAGGATAGTCTGTTTGTGTATAGATATCTGGTTACTATAGATATCCATATGCAAAAACAATCATCTATGTGCAAAAATATGGACTTTGATCCATACCTCTCACCTTATACAAAATTAATTCAAAATTATCATAGTCCTAAATGTAAAACTTAAAACCAGAAAAGTTCTAGAAGAAAACATAGTAGAGGGCTGAGCGCCACAGCTCATGCCTGTAATCCCAGCGCTTTGGGAGACCCAGGCGGGTGGATCACCTGAGGTCAGGAGTTCGAGACCAGTCTGGTCAACAGGGTGAAACCCTGTCTCTACTAAAAATACAAAATTAACTGGGCGTGGTGGCGGGTGCCTGTAATCCCAGCTACTTAGGAGGCTGAGACAGGAGAATCACTTCAACCCTGGGGGTGGAGGTTGTAGTGAGCCAAGATTATGCCATTGCACTCCAGCCTGGGTAACAGGCAGAGTGAGACTCCATCTGAAAAAAAAAAAAAAAGCAGAAAACCTTTGCAACTTTGAATTAGGCAAAGATTTTTTAGATAAGACACCAAAAGCATGATCCATAACTGAACAAATCAATAAACTGGATGTCATTATAATTAAAAACTTCTGCTCTTTGAAAAACCGTATTAAGAGAATGAAGAAACAAACCACAAACTGGAAGAAAATATTTGCAAATCACCTATCTGACAAAAGGCTTGTAAGAATATGTAATTTGTAAAGCTCAACAATAAGAAAACAAAAAATCCAGCAAATAACAAGCAAAAGGCTTTAACAGATATTTCTCCAGTGACAAATAAGCACAGGAAAACATGCTAAATATCTGTAGTCATTAAGGAAACACATATATAAAAATCACAATGAAGTATGACAACTGGCCATATCAACTGTTAGTGAGAATATGGAGGAACTAAAACTCTCTTACACTGCTGGTGGGAATGTAAAATGGTAGAACTCTTTGGAAATAGTTTGACAGTTCCTTTAAAACTTGAACACACATCTTCATTGTGACTCACCATATCACTTTGGTGTATTTAGCCAAGATAAATGAAAGAATATATTCATAAAAAGATTTGAATATTAATGTTTATCAAAGCTTTGTCATAGGCAAAACCTGTAAACAACCCAAATGTCCACCATTAGGTGACTGAATGCACAAATTGTGGTATATGCATACAACAAAAAGGAGTACACAATAAAAATAATGGACTGCAGATACACATAAAAACAATGAAGCTGAAAACAAGGTGAAAGAAAGTTTTTTGGGTTTTTTTATTTTTTTTTTTTGAGACAGGGTCTCAGTCTGTTGACCAGGCTGGAGTGCAGTGGCCCCATCAAAGCTCACTGTAGCCTGGACCTCCTGGGCTCAAGGAATCCTCCTGCCTCAGCCTTTCATTGTAGCTGGGACCATAGTCATGGGCCACCATGCCTGGCTAACTAACCTTTTGATTTTTTGTAGAGACAGGGTCTCACTTTTTTGCCCAGGTTGGTCTTGAGCTCCTCGAGTCAAGCATTCTCTCACCTGGGCCTCCCAAAGCCATACGATTACAGGTGTGAACCACAGTGATGGGCCTGTAAAATTCTTTAAAAATGCAAATTAATTTATAATGAAGCAGATTAGTGGTTACCTGGGGAAGGAGGAGGGGAGCACAGGAAGGAGAGATGACAAAGGGGCATGAAGAAACTTTTGAGGATAATAGATTTGTTCATTATCTTGATTGGTGCCCCATAAATATATACAATTATTATGTGTCAATTAAAAATAATAATAGGTTGGGGACAGTGGCTCAGGCCTGTAATCCCAGCACTTTGGGAGGCCAAGGCAGGCAGATGGCTGGAGACCAGAAGTTCGAGAACAGCCTGGGCAACATGGTGAAACTCTGTCTCTACAAAAAATACAAACATTAGCTGGGCATGCCTGTAGTCCCAGCTACTGGGGAGGCTGAGGTGAGAGGATCACTGAAGTGATCTTTTTTTTTTTTTTCTGAGACAGAGTCTTGCTTTGTTGCCCAGGCTGGAGTGCAGTGACGCGATCTCGGCTCACTGCAAGCTCCGCCTCCTGGGTTCTTGCCATACTCCTGCCTCAGCCTCCCGAGTAGCTGGGACTACAGGCGCCCACCACCATGCCCGGCTAATTTTTTTTTTTTACATTTTTAGTAGAGACAGGGTTTCACCATGTTAGCCAAGATGGTCTCGATCTCTTGACCTCATGATCCACCCGCCTCAGCCTCCCAAAGTGCTGAGATTACAGGCGTGAGCCACCGTGCCCGGCCCTGAGACTGTCTTAAAACAAATCAAAATGAAAAAAACAAACAAACAAGCAAGCCATTCTATGCCTCAATTACCAGTTTTATATTCTTTAGTAACTGTACTTATCATTATTGAGAAAATCTATAATAAAACTATATTCCTTTAAAATTAAGGTAAAATTAAATCTCCCTGATTCATTGTAGAATGTTATCCCTTTAGATATTTAAAATGTGTTTAATATAAAAATACCAAAATTTAGAATTTTTTAAGGAAACTAATATTCATAAATCATTATTTTACTTAGAAAAGGATGGGGAGCAGTTGGTTCAATCCCCATCTTGGAAAAACCAGAGATTTTGCTGTTAGACATTATTTAAAACTGCCATTTTTTTCCTTTCTTTCTTTGAAGTTTCTTGCCTATTTTCTATCTTTGAAGTCCTTTTGAAGTTTTTATTCTTCTCTTGTAGCCTGTTATATTTCATTTTTTCTGAGCTTACAACTAATTTCCGAAAAAAATACATGTTTTTAAAAGTTTAATTTATACCACTTTTAGCTTTATATGAACACATTTATAGTTACCCTTTTTGGATTAAAAATAATTTCAGGTGAACTATTCAACTTCCAGTTCCTTGTGTATCATGCATTTTACCAATCTAATTTCAGTTTCATCATCTTTGGAATATACGAATCTCATTCTTGTGCCCAGAGTTCTCTGAATGCCATTTCCAATTCAAGAGGCTTCTAATACGTTTGTGTGATTCACAGTGCTCCCAGCTCCTTTTGGAAAGTACAGAAACTTTTATCTGTAAAACAGATTATCTTATACTCTAAACCAAAGTCTTAACATTTATGAATATTTAAAATCTAGCATCTACTTCCTGCCTTCTGATTTACTGGGATTCTTTCTCTCAAATGTAGCCAATTCCTTTACCCTTGTAGTCTAGGCTTATTTTGATTTGCAATTTCTGAAATTCTATGGCTTAGACTAAGAGGAGGTGGATTTTAATACATCTCAACTCTCCTGGAGAGGTGCCTTTAGTCCATTTAAGAGAGATGGGACAACCTCCACTGTAGTACAGCACTTTTATAAGGTACATACTCTGGTGATCCTAGAACTATCATTTTTGGAATATTCTCTCAGGCTAGCTTCTCATCAAAGTACAAGATAATTAGGGCCGGGCATGGTGGCTCACACATGTAATCCTAGCACTTTGGGAGGCCAAGGCAGGTAGATCATATGAGGCCAGGAGTTCAAGACAAGCCTGGCCAACAAGGCAAAAACCCATCTCTATTAAAAATATAAAAATTAGCCGGCTGTGGTGGTGTGTGCCTGTAATCCCAGCTACTCAGGAGTCTGAGTCAGGAGAATTGCTTGAACCTGGGAGGCAGAGGTTGCAGACAGCTGCGATCGTGCCACTGCACTCCAGCCTGGGTGACAAAGACCATGTCTCAAACAACAGCAACAACAACAAAGTAGAAGGTAATTAGAAAAGTCCCAGGGACTAACTCTGACTAATGTGGCTTGGATCACGTGTAGTCCTGGGACAACATGGTATCTAGGTAGGGGTGTTAGGAGAGGCTCAGTCCTAAGCACAGGGCTGTGTAGTGAAGGTTAGGTGGAGAAGATGTGAGCTTCCAGAGAAGTCAGGGGTGCTGGGCAGACTGACTCAATAGCCTCTGCCAAGGTATATAATCACTCCTTGTGGTCTGAAAGGAATGACCTACTATAACCTGCTTTTGCATGAATTCCATAGCATTATTCCCATCAGCTTTTCCTGAATCCTCAGCCTTTGTGACACTAGTAATCCTTTGTAAATACTGTAAGCCAAAAATAAAATTCTAAGCCCCAGTCATCTGAATGGACCCCTTCTCTAGGCAAGGGCATTCCAAAGTTAGCCTGGAAAATAAGCTCAGGCCGTGATGGGAATGGGGAGCTGGACACGCCTCATTATACCCTCCTCCCTTTTGGAATTACTGATAGAACAGACTCTTTAAATCCGATAAGAAACATTTACATACTGCTTTGGATCCTGAATAAATTTTTTATAAAATTAAAAAAAAAAGAAACATTTCCAGGCTTCATCTGCATGATAAAGCCTTGGTCTCTACAACCCCTTATTAGTAACCCAGACGTTCCTTTCTGTTGATAATGACTCAACCAATCACTAATCAGAAAATATTTAAATCTACCTATGACCTGGAAGCCACCCCCTCTCTGAGTGTCCCACCATTCTGGACCAAACTAGTGTAAATCTTACATGTATTAATTGATGTCTCATGTCTCCCTCAAATGCATAAAACCAAGCTGTACCCCAACCACCTTGTGGACATGTCATCAGGACCTTCTGAGGCTGTGTCACAGGCACATCCTTAACCTTGGCAAAATAAACTTTCTAAATTGATTGAGACCTGTCTGAGATACAGTACTCAAGGTTACTCAAGGTTGTAATCACATAACAGAGACTATGTTTTTGCCAGTAGTCCTGCTACCCAGCATGAAGAAGATTAGATAAGGAATAGTTGGTGGAAATAACTGGAAAATAAAAGCATTTTGTGTTTATTCCCCCAGTAAGTTGAGGCATATTTATCACAATATTTATGGCCATTTATGGCCACTAAAATTTCAGTTTCTTTTAGATATATACCCAAAAGTGGAATTGCGAGATTATATGGTAATTCTATGTTTAATTTTTTAAGCAATTGCTATCCTATTTCCCATATCAGCTGCACCATTTTACATTACCACAGATTCTAAAATTTTTAACAAGAAAGTATAACTAAAATAATAAGTGATGAATGATATAAAATGAGCAAGGTAGACAATTAGCCCATAATTAGAGACTTTCGGAACTTTAAGGGTCTCTAAAGTGCATCAGTCCAAGTATCCATCATATATTTGAAGATAGTGCTTAAAGTTCTTGGATGATGATTACATTAACCCTCTGGCAAACGTTGATTAAAGGCTAACTAGGTACCCAGCACAATGCTGTGCAGAGCTAAAAGGAACAATGAAATTATCCATCCTTTCTTGGAATTATTTCCCATAACTACCATATGCAACCTTAAACATAGCAACCTGTCGATTTACCTAGGATAATGATTCACCTGGGTGGAAAGACCACATATTTCAATTATTTTACTTCCGGTCTCTCTCCATGGGAAAGATAAACTAGTTTTAAAAATGATGTGGGTTGGTAAATATTTGCAGTTAGAGTCTTTGTGAGGTCACCATAGCAGTTATAAAACAAAATAATCTAAATATAATTGTAGATCCTTACAGAAACCTGACATCTAGCCATGTCCGCCTACATTATTAGGCCTTCCACAGAGTTAAATGGTCTTTCACAGAGTTGGCCAAGTTTAGAAGTTACACAACTCTGAGGTGTAATGAATGTTTATAAAAAATGGTTTCTGTCTCAGTTGGGAAATACCAAGTACTCCTAAACAATGACAAGAACAGGTGGAAGACAACAAAGAGAGTCTTTTTTTTTTTTTTTGAGACGGAGTTTCGCTCTGTCGCCCAGGCTGAAGTGCAGTGGTGTGATCTCAGTTCACTGCAACCTCTGCCTCCAGGGTTCAAGCGATTCTCCTGCCTCAGCCTTCTCCAGAGTAGCTGGGATTACAGGTGCCCACCACCATGCCTGGCTAATTTTTGTATTTTTAGTAGAGACAGGGTTTCACCATGTTGGCCAGGCTGGTCTCAAACTCTTGACCTCAAGTGTTCTGCCTGCCGCCTCCCAAATTATTGGGATTACAGGCATAAGCCACCATGCGCGGCCCTTCCAGGCAATTCTTAACTCCAATTCTATCCATACCCCTAGCAAACTTGGACTCCACTTGGTAAAGCATGGGTGGAGGAAGGGGTGTGGAGCAAGGGCAGGGGACAAGGAGAATCTAAGGAGCATTTCATGTTCCTTTTCCTTAATTTTCCAGTTCAGCTCAAGTTGTCAAACATTTGTGCAGTGTTTACTATATATCGGACATTCTTCAAGGTACTGGAGACTTAAACAAATTAGACTTGGATATTACTTCAAGATGCTCAAAATCTATTGTAAGAGTATGGTTTATTTTTTACATGTTTAGTTTATATTTTAGAAAGCTTCACAGGTGGGATGAAATATTTTACAATGCTATAATCATGTATGGTTAGGTAAGGAGCAGGTAATAGCTCAATTTGTGTGTGTGTGTATGTCCAAGGTCACTGTAAATAGTTTACCCCAGCTGGAACCAGCCTTTGTCCCTCCCAGAGATACCACACTATTTTTAGCTTAGATTGGATAACTCTTTATATACAACTCTTTGCCCAGGTCCCAGCTGCTTCATGTTTGCTTACTTTGAGATTTTATTAACACCTATTTAGCATTTCAATAAACTCCAGAATGTTTCCAGGTTGCTTTTTGTAGTATTACGAAAAACACACTGATCATTTAGGCATTGTGTTAGGCTGCATTCACTCAACATTTCCTGAATGCTTAAATACTAGGTCCTTGGGATACAACAGCGAACATAACAAGCAAAAATTTCTGCCCTCATGCAGCATACATTCCAGTGACTACATATGATAAAAATCCAAAATAATAGAGGCCACGCTGGTCTGGATCCTCAAGTGATCTGCCTGCCTCGGCCTCCTAGTGTGCTGGGATTACAGGTGTGAGCCACCGCGCCCGGCCTGCAAAAGTCTTTTAACCGGCCTCCCCATCTCCAAACTCTATCCTCCATATTAGTGTTGCAGGACTTTTTAAAATAAAACCTTGGTCATTTAATTTCTCACATTAGAAAACTTCCACTCTTTTTCATTGTTTACAGTAGAAATCCAATTCTCTTAGTATGGTATATAAGACTCTTCATGATCTAGCCCCAGTACAACACTCTATAGTCTCCCCACCCAATATTTTTTTCACCGTATCCCTTCCATCTGGCCAGGCTGAGTCCTGGCAGCCACGATCCCCTATGGATCATGCTGGTTTAAATCTCCTGGGTTGCTCATGTTATTCCTGCTCCTACAAAGATCTCCATCTTCTTGTCTACTTAAAGAAAACCTACTCATCTGTGTGCAATCACCATAAAGACCATCTCTCTTCTGCAGCCTTTCCTGCAATTCCCATATCTCTGGCACGGACAATCACCTTTTAAAAACACCCCATATATATTTCTCATAGCCTCTACAGTATTTTGATTACACTTAACTAATTACATGACTTTTCTTTTAGTCTTCTTCTCTAATCTCTTGAGGCCATGGACCATATTCTATTATTTTGAATCCCAAATGCCTAGTACTGTTCTTGGTATATGGTTAAGGTGATCATACGACTTGGTTTGTGCCTGTTGACCTGGCTTAATAATTACACCCTCTTTACTCTCAAAAGTATCTTGGTTTGGCAGATAAATTATATTTGGTCATTCTCCACATAGTACATGCCTGGCAATGAATGAATGAGCACCAGCATCTGAGCACTTATTACCATACAATATATACATGTATAGTAATACTTCTTTAAAAAGTTGTTTATGATGATGTGCTGCTTTTTTGCTTAGCTTCATTAGAACTGGCCAACTCCTTTTTCTCACTTGCCAAGCATGGGGAGTTGGTTTGGAGTTGTTGTTTCATCTTTTCCAGTTATAGTGTGAAAGTAGCCCACCAGCCCACCCTCTTATTCCTAAAGACCGCAGTGACTCCACGGACTTAAGTTATCATTGCTTCCAGTTTCCTTGGGCAACGCAGCACGCAATTTTGGACGCGCTGCGTGGTTTCAGAGTCGGCTGTAACTTTTCTCACTTTATAATCATCAGGAAAAGTTCCTGATGCCAGTCTTCCGAACGCTCAATGAAATAACCAGATAGCACCGCAGAGGAGGCTGAGATGCAACGACAAAAGCTGCCGTAATTATTAATAATACCTAACCCTGGATCACTCCCCTGATAGATCTGTATCTTTGCAGCAGGCGCAATTCAGTTTGGTTTCACCCAAAACAAAAATGGTCTCCGTCGGAGTCAACGCCCTTTCCTGTGCGGACCAATCAGAATCTCAAACACAGGGCACGGGGCCCACACTTCCGTCCGGCCTCCGTAGTCTCTCTAACCGCGCCAGTGTGCCTCCGACTCGGAACGGCTTCCGCGGCCGGGGCGGCGAGGGCCGGGGGCGGCGTGCGGGATGAGTGAGGTGTGCGGTGGAGCAGCGCGGACGCTGCGGACGCCGGGACGCCACGGCTACGCCGCCGAGTTCTCCCCGTACCTGCCGGGCCGCCTGGCCTGCGCCACCGCGCAGCACTACGGCATCGCGGGTGAGGCGGGGCCGCGCAGCCGGGGCGGGGGCGCGCAGCCAGGGCCGGGGGGCGGGGGCTGAGGCGGAGGCGGGGGCCAGCCGGGCTCCAGCTCCTCGCGCTCGAGGGAAAGCCCCTCTGAGCGTAGATGGTTCCACGGGTCCACGCCAGGGGGCAG
Organism: Nomascus leucogenys; assembly: GCF_006542625.1. NCBI lineage: Eukaryota > Metazoa > Chordata > Mammalia > Primates > Hylobatidae > Nomascus > Nomascus leucogenys. Next base: position 123,000,615 of record NC_044383.1, read on the forward strand.
AAGAGGCGCTGGTCGGCGCCTCTCCCTTATTTGCGGAGCGCGAGGAGTTGGTCTGAAGCGGGAGTCGATCTTCTTCCAGTTGTGTGCAAGTGCATATAGGTGTAGCCTAGTAGCCCGCGTCCTTGTTCCTTGAGACCGCGCTGCCTCCGCCACCTGCCACACGCCCAGGCACACGTCCCCGTAGGGAGAGCCGGGGGAGCCTGCGCGGTCCCTCAGATTGGTCCGCTAGGCACAGCAGTACGGGGAAGACGGTCTGAGCCAGAACCGCCCCAGGGCTCATGAGTTGGTCCACAATTCCCAGTCTGCATTCGAGCACTGAGCCGCGACCTGCGGGCTGGCCTTCCTAAGGACGATGCTCCTGAATCTGGACGCCTGGAGTCCCACGGGTGACACCATGAAATATATCAAGTTCAGTTCTCACCTGTAGTTGTCTCACGAGGAATTCACACATTCGCAAGTAGGTGTTACAGACTCCAGTTAATTGTCTCCCATCGCGCCCATTGGCTCGGCCTGTGTTTAAAGCTGCTCAGGAGGCTGAGGCGGGAGGATCGCTTGAGCCCGGGATGTTGAGGCTACAGTGAGCTGAGATCACATCACTCTGCCCCAGCCCAGTGAGCTGAGATCATATCACTCCACTCCAGCCTGGATGACAGACTGAGACCCCGTCTTAAAAAAAAAAGAAAAAAGGCCGGGCGCGGTGCGGTGGCTCACGTCTGTAATCCCAGCACTTTGGGAGGCCGAGATGGGCGGATCACCTGAGTTCGGGAGTTCCAGACTAGCCTGACCAACATGGAGAAACCCCGTCTCTACTGAAAATACAAAATTAGCCGGGCGTGGTGGCGCATGCCTGTAATCCCAGCTACTCGGGAGGCTGAGGCAAGAGAATAGTTTGAACCCAGGAGGCGGAAGTTGCGGTGAGCCGAGATCGCACCATTGCACTCCAGCCTGGGCAACAAGAGCAAAACTCCGTCTCAAAAAAAAAAAAAGAGTCCATCTAGTCCGTGGACTAGATGAAAAGGCCTGGGTTCATTCTCGCTTTTGCCTTAATTCATGTCCTAGCTATTATCCGCACTGAAGCGAGATGCAACAACTCATTTCATAATGTCAGTGGTCTATTGTATTTTTTTGTTTTGTCCTACAGCAGAAAAAAATGTTACTTCTAAAACTCAGAGAAATACTTGATTTATTTTCATTTTTAGCTCTTAGTGCTTGCACATTCAGATTTACATGGCCCACTAGTTAGATTGAAGACTCACGAGTCTATAATGGTAGTAGTTTTCTTTTTCTTTTTAGAGACGGGGTTTCACCCTGTTGCCTAGGTTGAGTAGAGTGGTGCAATCACGGCCCACCGTAGCCTCAACCTCCTGGGCTCATATGATCCTCCTGTCTCAACCTCACCAGTAGCTGGGACCACAGGCATGTACCACCACACCTGGCTAATTTTTGATTTTTTATTTTTGTGGAGACAGGGTATCACTATGTTGCCCAGGCTGGTCCTGAACTGGGTGCAAGCGATCCTCCTGCCTTGGCCTCCCAAAGTGCTGGGATTACAGGCGTGAGCCACTGTGACTCGTCTGTAATGCTACTTAAAATCTTATGCAAAAACTCTTTAAAAGGAATTGGTATTTAGAAAAAAAATTCAGTCACGTTTAAATAGAAGAGATTTTCCCCGTTGGTCTCTATAAAAGTAAATATAACTTTTAAAATACAATGGCCCTTTGGTAAAATAATTAATCTTTGACAGGTAACATATTAATACTGTTTTCAGCACTTTATTACCACCAGTTGTGTGGTAAATCCCACCAGTTATCTCCGCATTCATATTTTGCTTTAAAATCCTGTGTGAGATGTGTTTTAGATTTACTGGTGAGGAGTGCAGTCCCTGGGGTCTGTAAGCCAGAGGTTTCTCATCTGTCAGTAGGAATGATAACATCAACTTGGAAGTTTGTGTCTCTGGTGCCTTGTCTGGCTACAGAGTAGGCCCTTAAGTATTTCACCCCCCTGTTAGGTGCATGTCTGGATTCCAATCATAGGTGCAATGGGAAGTTGAATATTTAGTAACTGAAGTACAATATGGAAAAACAGAAATAGAGAACACATTTGGTATTCATGTCCCAGAAACTTTAGGGAGAAATTGATCACCTGACTGTTTGGTATTCAAGGTCCCAAAAACTTTGGGGAAAAATTTGTGGTATTAAAATCAGGTACCAATTACTTGATAACTCCTTGACTTTTGATGTTACCCTGGCAGATTCAAAGGGATGACCTTGATTTTTTTTCTCTTTAGGCTGTGGAACTCTACTAATATTGGATCCAGATGAAGCTGGGCTAAGGCTTTTTAGAAGGTAAGGGGGCTGGAATTATTAAAGGTATATATTGTTGCTATTAAAGCCTTAATAGAATTAGGTTTTGACTCTTTGATTAATGTTTTAATATACAGTATAAAAGGAACCTTGGCGTTTGCATAGGATGAAGCTTATTTTTAGCTGGTTGTGGTGGTGTGCACCTGTAGTCCCAGCTATTCCCAAGTCTGAGGCAGAAGAATCACTTGAGGCCAGGAGTTCAAGACCAGCCTCGTGGGCAACATAGGAGGACCCCCTCTCTAAAAGAAATTTTTTTTTTATGCACAGAGTCTGGCTCTGTCACCCAGGCTGGAGTATAGTGGCGCCATCTTGGCTCACTGCAATCTTTCCGCCTCCTGGGTTCAAGTGATTCTCCTGCCTCAGCCTCCCAAGTAGCTGGGATTATAGGTGCCCACCACCACGCCCGGCTAATTTTTGTATTTTTTAGTAGAGACGGGGTTTCATCATTTTGGCCAGGTTGGTCTCAAATTCCTGACCTCAGGTGATCTGCCCGCCTTGGCCTCCCAAATTGCTGGTATTATATGTGTGAGCCACTGGGCCTGGCCTAAAAATTGTTTTAAAAAAATTAGCTGTGCCCTGGTGGTGCACACCTGTAGTCCTAGCTACTTGGGAGGCTGAGGTGGGAGGATTTCTTGAGTCCAGTTCAAGGCTATAGTGAGCTGTGATTGGGCCACTACACTTCAGCCTGGATGACAGAACAAGACTCTTTCTCTCAAATAAAAAACAAAACAAATCTGAAGCCTGTCTCTTAGTGTCCACTCGTAAATTATAAAATTTAAACATAAAAAAATGTGGAGCAGTATACTGTGTACTATTACATTTTTGGACTATTACATTCCATTGCACTGTTTTTTTAACCTTTCTGAATCTGTTGCCATATTTGTCAAGTACCTACTCTACTTAACTCCCATAGTTGTGCAGATTACATGAGATACATGTGTTAAAATATGTGATAAATTGTAAGAAAAAAACATAATTTTTTTTTTGTTGTGTAGCTGCCTATGTAAGTGTTGTATTTTTTTGTTGTTTGTTTTTTCCTAGTGTAGCTTTGACTGGAATGATGGTTTGTTTGATGTGACTTGGAGTGAGAACAACGAACATGTCCTCATCACCTGTAGTGGCGATGGCTCGCTGCAGCTCTGGGACACTGCCAAAGCTGCGGGGCCACTGCAAGTCTATAAAGAGCACACTCAGGAGGTAGGAGGGGAATCTTTCTGGGCTGATTATTTTTCTTTCTTTGACTTTGGTTGAAATCCATTTGGGGAGGGACACATGGAGAAATACCTTCAGGGGACAAGTTTAAACTTTAGCATTTCTTATACATACTAGATGTCACTTATTATTTGATTATTCAAACATAAAGTACCTCTTGGCCTAAGGAGCTGGGAAAGAAAAGAAAAGGTCAGCCTTCTCATTAGGCAGAAAAAACACCTCCAGCAGTGTACTCTGGCACCATTTCCTCCTGAGAGGCCCATCACTTTCTTTGTGCTCTAAGAATGTGCTTGCCACATGGTGCCTTTAGGTAGAGGTAGGTGGACTTTTCACATAGACATCACAAGATTGCCTTTGGGGCTTCAGTGAGATTCCCGAGGTGTTTCAGAGTATATTGGAGCAAAAGCATAAAATACTGAGTATGAGGCAGAACTTACTGAAGGGATTTTATATCTAAATCTGGTTCATGTGTCTAGATTTTGTGTGTGTGTATGTATAGCATAGAAAATAGTTTGGGTTTCAGTTGTACTAACATACATGTGTATTTTCAGTGAACATAAAGACATCCTCTTTTTGTGTTTTTACCTTAAATGTTTTAAGATTTTCCTTAAGGTAGCAGTACATCCTTCAAATGAAAACTAGCTAATCTACTTTCAAATTTTTGTTCACCACAGTGCCTGGCCCGAGAGGACCCTCAATAAATGCTTATTAGATGCAAGAATATCAGTCTTTTGTGGTAAAGATTAGTTATGTGAGGGGTCCAGATGTTTTATAGCTATAGCTATTGACAATCAAGATTTCTAAGATTGTTACTGAAATAATGAAAAATTTTAGTTTCTATTTTAATTGTGATAGCTATTTGAATAAATGTAATTGTAAGTTACTATGTTTTCAGGGAATTACTGAATATTAAGACAATTTTGGTAAAGGGGAAATTTTAGTTTCAGGATGATCAATGCACGAATCTCTACAGAACAGTATGTCCAAAATTCTGATACTTTTGTGGAACCTGTGTGAATTTGTGTGTGTGTGTGTGTGTGTGTGTGTGTGTCAGGGTCTCACTCTGTTGCCCAGGCTAGAGTGCAGTGGTGCGATCCTGCCTTACTGCAACCTCCACCTTCTGGAATGGGCTCAAGCTATTGTCATGTCTTACCCGAGTAGCTGGGATTACAGATGTGCGCCACCATGCCCTGCTAATTTTTGTATTTTTAGTAGAGACGGGTTTCACCATGTTGGCTAGGCTGGTCTTGAACTCCTGGGCTCACATGATCCACCTGCCTTGGCCTCCCAAAGTGCTAGGATTACAGGTGTGAGCCACCGTGCCCAGCCAGTTTTTGTGTGTGTGGTTTTTGTTGTTGTTGTTGTTGTTGTTGTTTGTTTGTTTTTTTTTTTCTGTAGAGATGGAGTTTCGCTATGTTGCCCAGGCTTGTTTTTGTGATGTTTGACATCTTTTTATACCACTTGTATTATAATTAATTTATTGTTTTTCTTTTCCTTCTTTCTTTTTAAAAAAATATCTTTCTTTTCAGAAGTTTTTTTTTTTCCTTTTTCTTAAATCTTTGGTGCCTTTTATTATCTATATAAATTCAAGGATGATAACTAACATCATAAAATAATATAGCTAGTTAAGGTAAATTCAATATATTGACTTAATGTTTTTCTTTCAATCAACTAAAGTTGTTGCTTCATTTATCCTAAAACAGTAATATTCATGAAACAATGGGGTCGATGGCTACTGTAGTATGTACATTTATTTGTTTTTAATGTACATTGAAATAAATAAGTAATGAATAAAATAAATGTATGTACCAGTTAAAATAATCTCTGGTGTAACTACTCTCTGGGAAATACTGTTCTAGGATGTCCTGGATGGATGCTCACTCAGTCTTTACTTCATCTTAGTGAAAGTAAATTTCACTTTCTCTTGAGATAACTTATTTGACTTTTAGGTTGTTCTGATTATTAAGAAACTGCTTCTTGTAATCCCAACTCTACCTTCTATAGCAACCAACTGTTGCTTTTAGTGTCTTTCTCTGAAGTGATAAGACCAAGTCCAGCCCCTCTTGTCCAGGAAACCTCTTGAAAATAGCCATTGTGCTCTCTTCCAGACTGTGCACTTGTCATTTCATTGTCCTGTCCTCAGATGACATGATCTCTACATCCTTCATCCTTCTGATAGCCTCCTTTGATAATCCTGTTTTTCAGCGCCACTTTCAATATATACCTAATTTATTCCAGAAATGTGATGAAGGGCTAAGCTTTGTAAGATTTTACCACCATAGTCTTGAGCCCCTAGTTCTAATATTACCTAAAGTGGCTATACATAGTTCTCAGCCATGTCTTAGTGTTAGGTTACTTTGAGTCTACTAGTAACACACTTACCTCTTTTGTTATTTGAACTGCTATTAAACCGGTTTTACATCATTCTATAATTTTGCAACTGATTTATTGAACCGAAGACACACTTCTGTTTTTTAATTTTTAAAATTTGTTTTGCGTACTGCTATTCTGGTTAGACTTCCTCGTTTTCTTTTCAAATGCAATTTTTGGTAAGCGTTTGTATCAGGATGCCTTGAATGTTAGTGTAATAGAAAACAGTTAAGTGGCTTCAACAGTCAGAGTTTACTGTTTCACATATTTTGCTTGGTTATATGAAAAATAAATGAAGATAATCTTTTTAGGTATTTGTTACAGCAGCACCCCTAATTCTTGCCACCAGTTTCTGCCTCAGTCTGTTCAGGCTGCTATAACAAAGTATTATAGACTGGGTGCCTTATAAAGAACAGAAATTTATTTCTCACTATTCTGGAGGTTGGAAGTCCAAGGTCAGGGTGCCCACATGTTTGGGTTCTGATGAGGGCCCTCTTTCAGGTCAAAGACTACTACTGTCTTTTCGTTGTATCTGCAGGTGATGGAAAGAGAATGAGAGAGGTTTTGGAAATCCCTTTTATAAGGGCACTAATCCCATTCATGAGGGCTCTACATTCATGACCTAATTACCCCCCAGAGGCCCTCCCTCCTAATACCATTACATTGGGGGGTTAAGATTTCAACATGTGAGTTTTGTGGGGACATATTCAGTCCATTGCATATGCCAGATACTCAAAAATACTTAAAAGGATTTAAGCTCAAATGAGAGTTTTAAGGAGTTAGTAAATATTTGTTGAATAAATTAATAAATGAGGCTGAGTGCACTGAAGGCCAGGAGTTTGGGACCAGCCTGGCCAACATGGCAAAAACCCTGCCTCTACTAAAAATACAAAAATTAGCTGGGTGTGATGGTGCACACCTGTAGTCCCAGCTATTTGGTGGCTGAGGCATAAGAATCATTTGAGCCTGGGAGGTGGAGGTTGCAGTGAGCTGAGATCGTGCCACTGCACTCCAGCCTGGACAACAGAGCGAGACTCTGTCTTAAAAAAAAGTTATTAAAAAAAAAAGTTGATAATGAACATAGCCAATTTCTGTTTTTTTTTTTTTTTTTTTCCACCAGTATGTTCAGGGAAGCTATGTTGTGAAATAGAAGGGCAACTAATGGGTCATTTTCTTCTATGGAAGAGAGTATATAATAAAGATGTATAGCATGGTTTTAGTCAATCTTGGATTTGAATCCCAGCTTTGTAAGTTACCTGTTGTGAGACCTTGCATATGTCACATATTTTTCCTAAACTTGAGTGTTTTTATTTGCAAACTAAGTTTATTAGTAGTCTGTATCACAGACCAGCATTGAATAAATATGAGCTAGTATTATTATTTGCTTTTATTCTAATAGGGTTTGAAAAATGTAAAACAAGTTATGTGTCAAGTGGACACATACCAATTGACCAACAGTCAATTTTCAAGTTGTCAGATGAAGCAAAAAAGAGAAATCCAAGATTTAGATATATCTTAGGCTTTGAGGAATGAAGGTCTTGGTGAAATGAAAAGAAAGAAAAACATGGACGTTATCTGTGTGAATGGTTGCTAAACCTAGCATCGAAGTAGGAATCAAATTCTTCTGTCTGTTGTTTAACTGGTGTCTGCAGAGGTCATTATGTCTTTTGAGTCCCATAAAATGCCTTTGGCTTCACTTATTCTAATGCTGCTGAATATATAATAAAAATTTTTAAAAGTTCAGTGAGAATAGAAAAAAAAGAGTGAATTGACAATTTTATTTCACTGCTTTCTGACTTAAAACACTGTGCTACTGAGAGTGAGTTAAAGTGACTTTAAAGATGACATAAATCAATGTAATATATTTCTAATTTTCAAACTAATGAGTTTGCTTATCACAATTTAAAAATGAGTTAAAATTTGTTCTCATTGTCAAATAACAAGGTTTATCAATTCGCTGAATTTTTATAACATATTTGATCCATTGAGGTTTTTGAGCATTGCTTATAAAAACTTATTTTTGACCTAAGTATGCAACTATTAGTATTCTGTTATGGAGGAAATGTATTTGCTTATACATTTTAAGAGTTAAAATCTTGTTTACTTTAAAAAATGAATCAATTATTTCCTTTTTGATAATGATACAAGCTGAGAAGTCAATAATGATAGGTATTGTATTATTCTGTTTTCACATTGTTATAAAGAAATACCTGAGAGTGGGTAATTTATAAAGGAAAGAGGTTTAATTGACTCACAGTTCCACATGACTGGGGAGGCCTCAGGAAACTTAAAATTAAGGCAGAAGGTAAAGGGGAAGCAGATAACCTTCTTCACAAGTCGGCAGGAGAGAGAGAAAGAGAGACAGAGAAAGCAGGGGAAACTACCACTTTTAAAGCCATCAGATCTTTTGAGAGCTCCCTCACTATCACAAGAATAGCATGGGGGAAACTGCCCCTGTGATCTGATCACTTCCTACCAGGTTCCTCCCTGGACACTTGGGGATTACAATTCAAGATGAGATTTGGGTAGGGATACAAAGCCAAACCATATCATTCCACTCCTGGACCCTCTCAAATCTCATGTCTTTTTCACATTTCAAAACCAATCATGACTTTCCAACAGTCCCCCAAAGTCTTAATTTATTTCAGCATTAACCCAAAAGTCCAAATCCAAAGTCTCATCTGAGACAAGGCAAGTCCCTTTTGCCTATGAGCCTATAAAATCAAAAACAAGTTAGTTACTTCTAAGATACAATGGGGCTATAGGCATTAGCTAAGTGTTTCAAATGGGAGAAATTGGCCAAAACAAAGGGGCCACAGGCTCCATGCAAGTCTGAAACCCAGCAGTGCAGTTACTAAATCTTAAAGCTCTGAAATGATCTCCTTTGACGCCATATCTCACATCCAAGGGGTAGGCTCCCATGGCCTTGGGCAGCTCTACCCTTGTAGCTCTGAAAGGTGCAGTCCTCATGGCTGCTTTCACTGGCTGGCTTGAGTGCCTGTGGCTTTTCCAGCTGTACAATACAAGCTGTCAGTGAATCTACCTTTCTGGGGCCTGGCGGACAGTGGCTCTCTCCTCACAGCTCCAGTAGGCAGTGCCCCAGTGGGGACTCTGTGTGGGGGCTTCAACCCCACATTTTCCTTCTGTACTGCCCTAGCAAAGGTTCTCCATGAGGGCTCCTCCCCTGCAGCAGACTTCTGCCTGGACATTCAGGTGTTTCCATACATCCTCTGAAATCTAGGTGGAGGTTAAACTCTTGTCTTCTAAACTCTTCTTGTTTCCTGTGCACCCACAGACCCAACACCACATGGAAGCTGCCAAGGTTTAGGGCTTGCACCCTCGGAAGCAATGCCTCGAGCTGTACCTTGGCTCCTTTTAGCCATGGCTGGAGCTAGAGCAGCTGGATGCAGGGCACCATGTCTTTAGGCTGCACAGAGCAGCAGGGCCACTGAGGCCCACAGAACCATTTTTCCCTCCTAGGCCGCTGGGCCTGTGATGGGAGGGGCTGCTGCAAAGATCGCTGACATGCCCTGGATACGTTTTTCCCATTGTTTTGGCTATTAATATTTGGCTCCTTGTTACTTATGCAAATTTCTGCAGCAGGTTTGAATTTCCCCCCAGGAAATAGGTTTTTCTTTTCTACCTCATGGTTAGGCTGCAAATTTTCTAAACTTTTATGCTCTGCTTCCCTTTTAAATATAAGTTCCAAATTCAAATAATCTCTTTATGAATGCATGTGACTATACACTTTTAGAAACAACCGGGTCACTTCTTGAATGCTTTGGTGCTTAGAAATCTCTTTCATCAGACACTCTAAATCATCTCTCAAATTCAAACTTCCACGGATCTCTAGGGCAGGGGCAAAATGCCCCCAGTCTCTTTGCTAAAGCATCGCATGAATGACCTTTACTCCAGTTCCCAATAAGTTCCTCATCTCTATTTGAGACCACCTCAGCCTGAATTTCATTGTTCATATCACTATTAGCATTTTGTTCAGAACCATTCAAGAAGTCTTTAAGAAGTTTCAAACTTTCCCACATCTTCCTGTCTTCTTCTGAGCCCTCAAACTCTTCCAGCCTCTGCCTGTTACCCAGTTCCAAAGTTGCTTTTACATTTTCAGATTATCTTTATAGCAGTACCTCACTATCCTGGTACCAATTCTCTATATTAGTCCTTTTTCACTCTGCTATAAAGAAATACCTGAGGCTGGGTAATTTATAAAGGAAAGAGGCTTAATTGACTCATGGTTCTGCATGACTGGGGAGGCCTTAGGAAACTTACAATCATGGTGGAAGCAGACACCTTCTTCAGAAGGTGGCAGGAGAGAGAGAGCAGAGAGAGAGCAAGGGAAACCGCCACTTTTAAAAGCATCAGATCACATGAAAACTCACGATCACTAGAACAGCATGGGGGAAACTGCACCCATGATCCAGTCACCTCCCACCAGGTCCCTCTCTCGACACATGGGAGTTACAATTCAAGATGAGATCCATATCAGGTGCCAATAAAAAATATTAATGCAGAATGACAACCAGTCCTGCATTTAAAACTAGTGTGTTTTCTTCAGAAATGCATTTATGTTTAAAACTACACAACAGATTTATCAACTGAAGGCATTTTTTTCTTTGCATCCTGTTTCTTTTTTAAAAATTGAGGAAATAGTTGGACTTGATATATTTCTTTTTGCATATTTAGTCATGCCCAACCATTCATTTTGGAGTAGGTTACTGCAGTAAGATTTATTACAATTTATAATAGCCATTTAAAGCTTTTCCCTGTAAAGATTGTGATTGTACAGAAAAATAGTTTCTATTAGATGTCACTTGAATCAATTCTCCCTTTTTGGATTTTACTGCCATTAGGATGTGATATGTCATCACTTTTCAATTCTCATGTTTTAAAAGCATTTACCTTCTTTTGGCTTTGTTTTATATTTTAAAGTTTAGACTTGTATTAAAAAAGGCAGACCTGTCTCTACTTGTAGCACATATTATGTGCCAGACATGTGCCAGTCATTGAAGATGCAGGTATAAATAAGACTTACGTGCCGTTCTCTGGTTGTAGTTTGGGACATGCAAACAAACCATTTAGGGTCCCATGTAAATTAAAACAACAACAACAACAACAAAAAAACAACCATTCAGTACATGATAGATGTTGAAAAGAGGTATCTAGAAGGTAGACAGAGAGGAGAACCAGGGACTGCCACAGAAGAGGTGCTATTTGACCTGAGTCTTGGGCAGTTAGTAGTTTTTAGTAGTTTGCTAGGCAGCCCTAAGGGAAAGGGACATTTTTTGTTTTGTTTTTATCTTGAGATGGAGTCTCACTCTGTTGCCCAGGCAGAGTGCAGTGGCACAAACTCAGTTCACTGCAACCTCTGACTCCTGAGGCAAGCAATCCTCTGGCCTCCTGAGCTCGAGCAATCCTCCTGCCTCAGCCTCCTGAGTAGCTGGGACTATAGGCACATGCCACCATGCCTGGCTAATTTTTGAATTTTTTGTAGAGATGGGGTTTCTCCATGTTGCCCAGGCTGGTCTCGAACACCTGGGCTCAAGCAATCCACTTGCCTTGGCCTCCCAAAGTCCTGGGATTATAGGCATGAGCCACCACACCCAACTGAAAAGGACATTTCTGATGGAGAATAGCCTCTACAAAAGTTAGATTTGTGAAGGAGCGTGGCATGTCCACACAACCAGATGTCCTTTGATGTGCCTGGAGCATAGAGTGTGTGTACTAGGAGATGGTGTAATGGAGGTGGGTAAAGATCATATCCTGATGGGCCTTGAATACCTGGATGGTGGGGGTTGGACTTTATGCTTTGAAAATTCAGGAGAAAGATGGATTGTGTAGATTTTGGGCCACGCACTGTGGGCAGAAAACAGGACATACATGGATAGGTAAGTGTTACCCATTTTCTACTTAATCTACTTCTTCAAGTATTAGCTGTTAGGTAGGACTAGACTACAATTCAGGCATTTGGAATTTTAATATTTAACATAAAAAAGGTGTGCAAAGGCTTGTCTTAACTCTGTAGCTTTTTGTTTTTTTTTTTTTTTTTTTTTTGAGATGGAGTTTCACTCTTGTTGCCCAGGCTGGAGTGCAATGGTGTGATCTTGGCCCACTGCAACCTCTGCCTCCCAGGTTCAAGTGATTCTCCTGCCTCACTCTCCCAAGTATCTGGGCTAACAGGCATGACTAATTTTGTATTTTTAGTAGAGATGGGGTTTCACCATGTTGGTCAGGCTGGTCTTGAACTCCTGACCTGAGGTGTTCTGCCCGCCTCAGCCTCCCAAAGTGTTGGGATTACAGGCTTGAGCCACTGTCCCTAGCCTTAAGTCTGTGGTTCTTAAACTTTGCAACAGATTAGCATCACTTTGGGAGCTTGTAAAAATCTTTTTTTTTTCCTTTTTTTTTTTTTGAGACAAAGTCTTCCTCTCTTGCCCAGGCTGGAGTACAGTGGCATGTTCTCAGCTCACTGCAACTTCTGCCTCCTGGGTTCAAGTGATTCTCCTGCCTCAGCCTCTTGAGTAGCTCGGATTATAGGCGTGTGCCACCATGCTTGGCTGATTTTTGTATTTTCAGTAGAGACAGGATTTCACCATGTTGGCCATGCTGGTCTCAAACTCCTGACCTTGTGATCGCCTGACTCGTCCTCCCAAAGTGCTAGGATTGCAGGCGTGAGCCACTGCGTCCAGCCAGGAACTTTAAAATATCTTCATGCCCAGGTCACAGAGTCTGGGGCCGGAGCCAGACATCAGTATTATTTAAAGATTCCCAGATGATTTCAATGTGCAGCATTGTTTGGAAGCCACTGCCTTGACTTGGTAAGCATTCAGTTCTAATGACCTTGATACATGTGTTATCTAATAATTTGGAGATTGCAATATTCAAAATGTAGATTTAAAAAATCTTTAATAAAAGGAGCGATTTGATTTACCTTGCAAAATCATTATTCCCAACCCATTATCTAACCTCAAAGTTTCTAAAATTTTTTAAAGAAGAGAAAATGATGGAAACTATAATAGAATATGTTCAGATAGAGAAGGACTTTCAAGCATGACTACTGCTACTGTATCTGTAGTCTCTCTCATACACACAGTGTAGGTGTCAACACTATGCATGTCTCTGAAGTGAGTTAGTGAGTGAATTGTGGATAGAAATTAAAATCCCCATCTCTGTAGAATCCATTAAAAAACATATGTAGGAGAATTATGCAATCTTATTTGAGAACTTATATGAAACTAGAAATTATGTTTAGTTTTGCTGCAAGCTAATATTAAGTGAAATTATTGGCAGAGCTATGTGAATATATGTAAAATTTGTTTTACATAAAGAGAGGAATAGAAGCATATATATTTAACTATAGCTGTTATATATTATAAATATATATAGTATATATACATTTCAAAAAGAAACAATGGAAAAATTATTCAAAAACTAATAAAAATGGTTACCTTGAAAGGGGGGTAAGGTAGAAAGCAGGGGAAAGGGAACCAGAATGGAAATAAGATTTCTTCAAATATAACTTGTATTATAGTTTTGACCTTGGAACCATTGAAATGTTTTATGTAATTAAGAATCCCAATATATTAATAAGTTGGAAAGAAAAAGCAATTGCTAAAAATTGAAAGCACTTGAATCTAAAGATCTATCAAATTGGTGCCATAACTAGGTATTGAAAATAATTATTCAAGTGACTTTAAAAACCCAGCATTGTGATTATACATTCTTAATAAGATCAGTCTAATAAACAAAAATAATTAGGCCTGGGCATAGTGGTTCACGCCTGTAATCCCAGCGCTTTGGGAGATCAAGGCGAGTGGGTCACTTGAGGCCAGGAGTTCGAGACCAGCCTGGCCAACATGGTGAAACCCCATCTCTACTAAAAATACAAAAATTAGCCGGGTGTGGTGGTGAACATCTGTAATCTCAGCTACTTAGGAGGCTGAGGCAGGAGAATGGCTTGAACCCGGGAGGCAGAGGTTGCAGTGAGTGAAATCATGTCACTGCACTCCAGCCTGGGCAACAGAGTGAGACTCTTGTCACAAGAAACAAAAACAAACAAAGAATTGGAAAGAAATTTGAAACTGCATTCAAAAAAATTAACATTGTTACTTTGAAACTTGTATGTACATTGCAGGATAAGGCATATCAGTAATTATGTCATTAGAAACTGAAAGTTTTGGCCGCGCTTAGGCCTATAATCCCAGCACTTTGGGAGGCTGAGGTGGGCGGATCACAAGGTCAGGAGATTGAGACCATCCTGGCTAACACTGTGAAACCCTGTCTCTACTAAAAATATAAAAAAAAATTAGCCGAGTGTGGTGGCAGCCTCTGTAATTCTAGCTGCTCAGGAGGCTGAGGCGGGAGAATGGCGTGAACCTGGGAGGTGGAGCTTGCAGTGCGCCGGGATCGCACCACTGCACTCCAGCCTGGGTGACAGAGTGAGACTCTGTCTCAAAAAAAACAAAAACAAAAAAAAAAAAAAGAAAAAGAAATTGAAAGTTTTAAAGTAAGAGAAAAGCGTTATGAGAATAAAGAAGTAGAAGCGATCTTAAAGTTGAATAGGGAATAGTCATATAAACTTGTGATTTATTTTTGTCTAAAAAAAGTACATATTTCTTAGTTTTTTGCACAGTAAAGATTTAGAAGCAGTGACAACTGAGTAGTAGTGAATATTCTTAGTGCCCTGAGTATGGCCTCTAAATACTGTTTGCCACTAACAGGAATAGTGTCTTTGGAGAAGTCATTTATTCCAGAGCTGGGCAGGAATGCAAGACATCTTCTTCTGTCAGAAAGCAGGAAAGCTCTGAAAGGCCACTGGAGACATATCAAAGGTTTAGAATGTACAACTTGAAGGGACCCTCATTGGCCAAAGATGAGACTATTGGAACAACCAAAAGAATGAAAGCAATGAATTTAAACACCACACACACACACACACACACACACACGTGTATTTTCAGTCCTTATGTGGAGATGGAGTTGTGATTAGGAAAAATGTAGTCACCATTGAAGATTATTAGGACATCCAGCTCATTATTCTGAAAATTGATAAACAAAAGTAAAGAATCAAGGCATTTACCTTCCCTTTCTTGTATGAGTTTTATTGTGGTATTTTAAAATAGTTGATAAGAAAAGTTCTTTATAACAGAGTTCTAGCTAATAAATGCAGAAGGAATAACAGAATTAGAAAATCACTATTTAGTAGTCCCTAATGAAATAATGACTAGGCAGGGATCATGTGGGTGATCTAAAACCATTAGTTTAAGATTGAAACATTCTCTGAACAATCTTAGGATCACTAAAAGTGGGTCAACCAGAAATTATATGCCTCCTAATATAATTGGAAGCTAAAAAAAAATGAACTGAATCTGATTAAGCCTCCAGACCTAACTTCTAATTTAAAGGAAATTGGAAGAGTAGAGAAAAAAGTTAATTTTCACCATGAGGAAACATTTGGGATAATCCAGAAGGCAAGACATTCTACAAGACCAATAACTTGGTTTCTTCAACAAATAAATGTTATGGGATGTGGGGCAGAAAGAGCAAGGTGTCGGGAGGAGGACTGTCCTAGCTTAGAGGATACTTAAGAGACATAACAGCTAAGTGTAAAATGTGGGTCTTGTTTGGGTACTGATTCAAATAAGCCGACAGTAAAAGAAACATTTTTGGGACAGTCAGGGAAATATGAATAAGGACTGAGTGTTAAATGGTATTAAGTAGCAATTGTTAATCTTGTTGGGGGTGAAATTGGCCTGTGCTTATGTAAAAAAAGATAAACCAGCCTTACCTGCTGAAGTATTTAGGAGTAAAAGGTCTGATGTTAAAATACTCCAGCAGTCAGTCATTCAGTCAATAATGGGACAGATGAAACATGATGGGCAACATGTTGATCATTATGGAAGGTGTGTAATGGGTGCCTGGGGGTTTATTATACTATTCTCTCTACTTTTATGCATGTTTTAAAATTTCCATAATGAACAAAATTTGAAAATTTAAGTTTCAGGGCTGGGTGTGGTGGCTGATGCAGGTAATTCCAGCACTTTGGAAGGCCTAGGCAGGGGGATTACCTGAGCCCAGGATTTAGAGACCAGCCTGGGTAACATGGTAAAACCCTGTCTCTACAAAAAATTAAAAAATTAGCTGGTGTTGTTGTGTGCACCTGTGGTCCCAGCTACTCGGGGGGCTGAGGTAGGAGGATCAATTGAGCCCAGAAGGTGGAGGCTGCAGTGAGCTGTGCTCATTCGTGACACTGCACTCCAGCCTGGATAACAGAGTGAGACCCTGTCTCAAAAGAGAAAAAAAAGAGAAAATTTAAGTTTCACCTTAAAAGAAATATATAGCCCTTTCTAATCACTCGGTAATTAAAAGTCAGTGACCCTTTCCTTTGTATTCATACAGATAATAATAAAAATTCTGGACATAGTTTTTTATTTGACAATTTTTAATTAAGTAGACCAACTTAGAAAGGGCAATGCTTTACAGTAGATTAAAGATGAGCTCTTTGGGAATTGGTTTCAGTAATAAAATTTGTCCTCTCAAACTGGTTTTGATGAGGTTCAGATTTCATAAAGCAGCACAAAACATTGTGCAGTGGGTTTTTTTCTTTTTCCATTTTCCTCGTTAATTTTCTTCACCACTGCCAAGAGTAATTTCATCAGATAGGCCTCTAGAGGACCCTGCTCTTAAAGCATAAAGTCAGGCACTGCATATCTCTCTTCCTTTTTATATTTAATTTGACCATTTGCCATGCCCACTATTTGAGTGGGAGTGGACGGGGAGGTTGGGAATAAGGAAGAGATGGAAGAGGAGACTAATAGAAGATGTGCTTTCCATTCAGATTTGTTTCTCTTTTCCTTCATTCATTCCAGAAACTTTTATTAACTCTACTGTGTGCAAGATACTGTTCCCAGGCTAGCTGGGAAGACAAACACCTTAGGCATGCCCTTGCCCTCCTGGGGTCCTTGCCCTGTCTGGGGAGGCAGGCTTCTGGTTGTCTAATGTCTAATGTGGTAAGCACTGTGAATGTATGCAGTGTTATGGGAAGGGCGGATTTGTCTGGGGAAGGGGAGAGAGGGCATCCTTTGGTCTAAAGGGGAAGTTGGAATGAATTATTCAAGTGGAGAGGCCAGGGTAGTAGTGTTAGAGGCAAAGGAAAGAGCATGCTTGACCAGAAAGGATAGATCCTGTGTGCTTAGAGCTGTCAGCGTTTTGGCCATTGTGCCAAGATCAGTGGAAAGACATTGCAGATTTTAAAAATCAATGAAATATTTTATACATTATAAAATACATGTAAGATGTAAAAATGATATATTGAACACACATATTCACCATCTAGCTTAAGAAATGAAACATTACTTATACCATTAGCGTCCCCTGCTTACCCTTTCTAGTCTTATCCTTCCTCTCTCTGCTTTTTTTTCTTCCTCCCTTCTTCCCAGGAGTAACCACTAGCCTGAATTTTCTATTTATGTATTTTTTGCTTTTCTTTCTATTTTTACTACATATGTATGCATCCCTAAGTCATGCATAGTTTTGCATGATTTTGACCTTTGAGTAATAAGAATCAACATGGATGAATCTCACATAATGTTGAGCGAAGATGCTAAGTTGTAGGAGCTACATATAGTGTGAAACCATTGAAAGGCTTTGCACAGGGGAGTGACATTTAATTTGTATTTTCTAAAGATTACTTTTTATGCAGTGTGGATAATGGATTGGAGGTAAACAAAAATGGATGGGGAGAGCAGTTAGAAGGATGTTATAATCTAAGTGGTAACTTACGGTTGATGGTTGTAACCTCTTAAGAGAAATCATAGACAAATTCTTAGCCATAGCCCTTTAGGATCTTATCCCTCCCAGCTATTCAACCTTGCTCTTCCCTGAATCTGGCAATCTTGTTCCCTGTTCAAGGTCTTTCCCTGTTCTCTGTAACCTTATGAATAGTCATAAGGTCTCACCTGCTGCATCACACTGTAAGTGTGTGGAGGCAGTGGAGTCTGAGCTGATGATGCTAGTATTTACTTAGTAGTTCTCTGTACCTACCTAGCAGTGATTCAGGTTGTAAAGAAAAATTTAATTGGTTAAATTATTTTAACCAACGTTTGAGTGCCTATTTTACTGTGATGAACATAGATGTACAAGATGTTTTGCTCATTAGGAGGCTCCAAAATCTAGCAGGTATGTGAGTTATATAACATTCTTTTTACTAAATAAAATATGGTAAATGCTGAGTTAGAAGTAGGTGTGAGCTGCTGTTGAAGGCAGCATATGACTCATTGAAGGGCTTATCAGGGGAGGCTTATTTCATAAGGGATGTAATGGGCCATGTCTTGATGGATAAATGGAAATTCACAAGTGGACAGGGGTTTTAAGATCTGTGTATAGGTAATTCATGAAAACACAATGGAATCAATCTGGGCTCAAATGTAGCTCCAGTAAAGGGTGATACCAGCAGGGGTAGAGCTTTAGTTCCTTGATATCATGGCTTAAGGTAGCCAAGAAGTTCTGATTCGACAGTGCCCTCAAGTAGCATGCTGTACAGATAGCCTCACATTGCGATTAAGAGTGGACTCTGCAATTAGGCTGCCCAGGTTCAGATTTCATATCTGCACCTTACTAGCTTTGGGACTCTGGACAAGTTACTTAACCTCTCTGGGCCTTGACATAGTATCTACTTCATATAAATGAAGATTAAATGAAATAAAATACATAAAGTGCTTATGAACAGGATCTGACACTCAGAGTGTTCAATAAAGGTTTGCTATTTTTGTTTTTGACTGTTTACATCAGCCTAGAGCAGGGGTTGGCAAACTACGTCATGTGGGCCAGGACCAAATCTGGCCTGCAGTTAGATTTACAAATAAAGTTTTTTGGAATCAAGCCATGCCCATTCATTCGGTATTGACTATGGCTGCTTGGTGTGTGCTATAAGAGCTGAGTTTAGTAGTTGTGACAGTGACCAAATAGCCTATAAAATCTAAAGTATTTACCATATGGCCCTTTATAGAAGAAATGTACCTTTTTTGAAGAAACTTACCGTTTACTATATGGTCCTTTGTAGGAGAAATTTAGAGGATAAAATCAAACTCTTTAGCTCTCAAGATATTCAGTGATTGCTTCCAAACCAGCCTTTTTTCTATCCGTAACTAACAGATGGTCACAGCAGCTCTTCGGTTTTCACTGGCCCTTCTGTTCCTTTCATAGCTGCTGTCTGTTGCTGGATTGTGCTTCCTTTAGTGTTGTAACTACTCTTCTGTCTTTTGTGTGAATATGGGCAGAGGCAGGGCCAGGACTAGGGTAGGATGTGTGAGGCACTCACTCTAGGTACACAACTTAAGGGGGCCCCAAAAAACTTGATAATCAAGATAATTTATTAATGTTTTTAAAAATAAAAATTAATGCAAAAAACCCATTATGAACAAAATATCAATATTTTACTTTTTTGAGGCTTAATATTTTATTAAGCTTTTTTCCAGGTTTATTATGATTGGCAAATAAAAATTTGTAGGCTGGGCATGGTGGCTCATGCCTGTAATCCTAGCACTTTGGGAGGCTGAGGCGGTAGGACTGCTTGAGCCTAGGAGTTTGAGACCAGCCTGGGGAACATGGTGAGACACTGTCTCTACAAAACTAAGAAAAAAATTAGCTGGGTGTGGTGGCACGCAAGCGTGACTCCAGTTACTTAGGAGGCTGAGGTGTGGGAGGACCGCTTGAGCCCAGGAGGTCATGGCTGCAGTGAGCTGAGATTGTGCCACTGCACTCCAGCCTGGGCGACTGCACAAGACCCTGTTTTGGGGAAAAAAAAAAAAATCTAAGTTGTACAGCTTAGTGTTTTGATCTAAATATATCTTGAGTAATGATTCCTACAGTCAAGCTAATTAACATATCCATCACTTGAATGGTTACCATTTTCTTGTGTGTGAGATAAGAACATTTCAGATCTACTCTCAGCAAATTTCAAGTATTCAGTAATACATTATTATTTATAATAGTTACCATGGTGTACATTGAATCTCTAGAAATTATTCATCCTATAACTAAAAGTTTGTATCCTTTGACCAACATATCCCCGTTTCCCCCACCCCCAGCCCCTGGCAAACACTATTCTACCGTATGTTTCTCTAAGTTTGACTTTTTTAGATTCCACCTATAAGTGACAGGATCAGTATTACTGATGTTTTTTTTCCTCAGCCTCCAACATGGCTCAACATAATACTGGGCAGCAGAGAGAAAGTAACCCACATATAAGCAGCTTAAGCCCAGATACTCATACTTCCTAAATATATGTGGGAGAGAGTAATAAGATTCAAAGTAACCTGCTGGCTGATCACCAATGTGGTATACCAATGGCATATACTCAGGTCCTTGTCAGGACTAATTTCATAAAGTATAATTATGCACATATTTTGTTGAACTTAGTTTACAGGAGTGATTTGTGTATAATCTGTTGTATAAAATGAAAGAATGAAAACATTTCCAAAAGTTTTCAAATGTTTCATTTGAAATGGTTTACTGAGAGCAGTGAAGCATATACTTTAGAATAGCAGCATTGGATAACTAAAACTGTTTACCAAGAGATCTGGAAGGATCACCTGGTTTCTGCAAGCTTTTTCTAAGAAAGGCCAGATAGGGATATTAATTGAATTTTAATGCTTTCCAATAAACATTGACCCAGCAAGCTTTTTTAGATGACTAACTTTCTAATCTGCTTTGACATTTCTTTGTGGGGCTGCAAACAGTGATTTGTTGGTAGGTTTTAAAATATGTATAATTTGTTTTAGTGAAGAAGGTTTGGAAGTATACTGTAGAATTCTGTGAAAGCAGAATGGAGTCTTATCTGTAAGGAATAAGTCTGGAGAAATGGACAAGATCAACTTTTCATTTCTTAGACACCTTGTTGAGATGGATAGGAATTATTTGATGTTTTGACATAGTAAATTAGTTGTTCTGCCTTTCACTGTTATATATAACAAGAGATAAAATGCAATGTTGAACTTGATGGTCTTTTGCTTTCTAAACGCTTTTCAATGTTTTTAGGTGTATAGTGTTGATTGGAGCCAAACCAGAGGTGAACAGCTTGTGGTGTCTGGCTCATGGGATCAAACTGTCAAATTGGTATGTTAGCATTATTGTATTCAAAAACAAATATTCCCCTCTCTATAGCTTCCGCTAAATTTTCTTTTCTTTTCCAAACATATTTCTGTAGCTCTATGATTGGATGGCTGAGCTTTCTTTGAAAAAAAAAATTAAAACATTTATTAGAACTTAAAATTTTCTGAACTTTGGCTGTGAACTAATAGTTAGCTCAGCATTAGTTTGGCCCTTAAATACAATCTTGCTTTATATCAAAACAGATCTTTAAAAATCCTTGAGATCTGTATATATATTGTATGCATATATATAAATGTATATAGTTTATTGGTGTATGTAATATATGTAAAAGCATAAATTTGAATTTATCCCTCTTGAGTAATTGATCTATTCATTTATTTGTAGTGGGATCCAACTGTTGGAAAGTCTCTGTGCACCTTTAGAGGCCATGAAAGTATTATTTATAGCACAATCTGGTCTCCCCACATCCCTGGTTGTTTTGCTTCAGCCTCAGGTAAATTATTGTGTATTTACCAAAAGCCTTACTTGTAGTGAATGGTGGCCTTGTTTTTACCATTAGGTGGCGCTGTGTACCTTAGCTTCAGAGAGAAAACAGGAGAATATTACTATTCTTTTGTGCTCTTAAGACTTTACTTCTTTTTTTATTTTTATTTTTTTATTTTTATTATTATACTTTAAGTTCTAGGGTACATGTGCACAACGTGCAGGTTTGTTACATATGTGTACATGTGCCATGTTGGTGTGCTGCACCCATTAACTCATCATTTACATTGGATATATCTCCTAATGCTATCTCTCCCCACTTCCCCCACCCCACAACAGGCCCCGGTGTGTGATGTTCCCATCCTGTGTCCAAGTGTTCTCATTGTTCAGTTCCCACCTATGAGTGAGAACATGCGGTGTTTGGTTTTCTGTCCTTGGAATAGTTTGCTCAGAATGATGGTTTCCAGCTTTGTCCATGTCCCTACAAATCACAT
Source organism: Nomascus leucogenys (assembly GCF_006542625.1). Classification (NCBI taxonomy): domain Eukaryota; kingdom Metazoa; phylum Chordata; class Mammalia; order Primates; family Hylobatidae; genus Nomascus; species Nomascus leucogenys. The sequence continues at coordinate 123,022,654 of NC_044383.1, forward strand.
GAACTCATCCTTTTTTATGGCTGCATAGTATTCCATGGTGTATATGTGCCACATTTTCTTGATCCAGTCTATCATTGTTCGACATTTGGATTGGTTCCAAGTCTTTGTTATTGTGAATAGTGCCGCAATAAACATACATGTGCATGTGTCTTTATAGCAGCATGATTTATAATCTTTGGGTATATACCCAGTAATGGGATGGCTGGGCCAAATGGTATTTCTAATTCTAGATCCTTGAGGAATCGCCACACTGTCTTCCACAATGGTTGAACTGGTTTACAGTCCCACCAACAGTATAAAGGTGTTCCTATTTATCCACATCCTTTCCAGCACCTGTTGTTTCCTGACTTTTTAATGATCACCATTCTGACTGATGTGAGATGGTATCTCATTCTGGTTTTGATTTGCATTTCTCTGATGGCCAGTGATGATGAGCATTTTTTCATGTGTCTGTTGGCTGCATAAATGTCTTCTTTTGAGAAGTGTCTGTTCATATCCTCCACCCACTTTTTGATGGGGTTGTTTGATTTTTTCTTGTAAATTTGTATAAGTTCTTTGTAGATTCTGGATATTAGCCTTCTGTCAGATAAGTAGATTGCAAAAATTTTCTCCCATTCTGTAGGTTGCCTGTTCACTCTGATGGTAGTTTCTTTTGCTGTGCAGAAGCTCTTTAGTTTAATTAGATCCCATTGTCAGTTTTGGCTTTTGTTGCCATTGCTTTTGGTGTTTTAGACATGAAGTCCTTGCCCATGCCTATGTCCTAAATGGTATTGCCTAGGTTTTCTTCTAGGGTTTTTTATGGTTTTAAGTCTAACATTTAAGTCTTTAATCCATCTTGAATTAATTTTTATATAAGGTGTAAGGAAGGGATCCAGTTTCAGCTTTCTACATATGGCTAGCCAGTTTTCCCAGCACCATTTATTAAATAGGGAATCCTTTCCCCATTTCTTGTTTTTGTCAGGTTTGTCAAAGATCAGATGGTTGCAGATGTGTGGTATTATTTCTGAAGGCGCTGTTCTGTTCCATTGGTCTATATCTCAGTTTTGGTACCACTACTGTGCTGTTTTGATTACTGTAGCCTTGCAGTATAGTTTGAAGTCAGGTAGCGTGATGCCTCCAGCTTTGTTCTTTTGGCTTAGGATTGTCTTGGCAATGCGGGTTCTTTTTTGGTTCCATATGAACTTTAAAGTAGTTTTTTGCAATTCTGTGAAGAAAGTCATTGGTAGCTTGATGGGGCTGGCATTGAATCTATAAATTAACTTGGGCAGTATGGCCATTTTCACGATATTAATTCTTCGTATCCATGAGCATAGAGTGTTTTTCCATTTGTTTGTGTCCTCTTTTATTTCGTTGAGGAGTGGTTTGTAGTTCTCCTTGAAGAGGTCCTTCACATCCCTTGTAAGTTGGATTCCTAGGTATTTTATTCTCTTTGAAGCAATTGTGAGTGGGAGTTCACTCATGATTTGGCCTCTGTTTGTCTGTTATTGGTGTATAGGAATGCTTGTGATTCTTGCACATTGATTTTGTATCCTGAGACTTTGCTGAAGCTGCTTATCAGCTTGAGATTTTGGGCTGAGACGGTGGGGTTTTCTAAATATACAATCATGTCATCTGCAAACAGGGACAATTTGACTTCCTCTTTTCCTAATTGAATACCCTTTATTTCTTTCTCCTGCCTAATTGCCCTGGCCAGAACTTCCAACACTATGTTGAATAGGAGTAGTCAGAGAGGGCATCCCTGTCTTTTGCCAGTTTTCAAAGGGAATGCTTCCAGTTTTTACCCATTCAGTAAATATTATGATATTGGCTGTGGGTTTGTCATAAATAGCTCTTACTATTTTGAGATATGTCCCATCAATACCTAATTTATTGAGAGTTTTTAGCATGAAGGGCTGTTCAATTTGGTTGAAGGCCTTTTCTGCATCTATTGAGATAATCATGTGGTTTTTGTCTTTGGTTCTGTTTATATGATGGATTACATTTATTGATTTGCATATGTTGAACCAACCTTGTATCCCAGGGATGACGCCCACTTGATCATGGTGGATAAGCTTTCTGATGTGCTGCTGGATTCAGTTTGCCAGTATTTTACTGAGGATTTTTGCATTGATGTTCATCAGGGATATTGGTCTAAAATTCTCTTTTTTTTGTTGTGTCTCTACCAGGCTTTGGTATCAGTATGCTGCTGGCCTCATAAAATGAGTTAGGGAGGATTCCATCTTGTTCTATTGATTGGAATAGTTTCAGAAGGAATGGTACCAGCTCCTCTTTGTACCTCTGGTAGAATTCGGCTGTGAATCCGTCTGGTTCTGGACTTTTTTTGGTTGGTAGGCTATTAATTATTCCCAGAATTTCAGAGCCTGTTATTGGTCTATTCAGGGATTCAGCTTCTTCCTGGTTTAGTCTTGGGAGGGTGTATGTGTCGAGGAATTTATCCATTTCTTCTAGATTTTCTAGTTTATTTGCATAGAGGTGTTTATAGTATTCTCTGATGGTAGTTTTTATTTCTGTGGGATCAGTGGTGATATCCCCTTTATCATTTTTTATTGCGTCTTCTTTTTCTTCTCCCTTTTCTTCTTTATTAGTCTTGCTAGCGGTCTATCAATTTTGTTGATCTTTTCAAAAAACCAGCTCCTCGATTCATTGATTTTTTGAAGGGTTTTTGTGTCTCTATCTCCTTCAGTTCTGCTCTGATCTTAGTTATTTCTTGCCTTCTGCTAGCTTTTGAATGTGTTTGCTCTTGCTTCTCTCGTTCTTTTAATTGTGATGTTAGGGTGTCAATTTTAGATCTTTCCTTCTTTCTCTTGTGGGCATTTAGTGCTATAAATTTCCCTCTACACACTGCTTTGAATGTGTCCCAGAGATACTGGTATGTTGTGTCTTTGTTCTCATTGGTTTCAAAGAACATCTTTATTTCTGCCTTCATTTCGTTATGTACCCAGTAGTCATTCAGGAGCAGGTTGTTCAGTTTCCATGTAGTTCCGTGGTTTTGAGTGAGTTTCTTAATCCTGAGTTCTAGTTTGATTGCACTGTGGTCCGGGAGACAGTTTGTTATAATTTCTGTTCTTTTACATTTGCTGAGGCGTGCTTTACTTCCAAGTATGTGGTCAGTTTTAGAATAAGTGCTATGTGGTGCTGAGAAGAATGTATATTCTGTTGATCTGGGGTGGAGAGTTCTGTAGATGTCTGTTAGGTCCGCTTGGTGCAGAGCTGAGTTTAATTCCTGGATATCCTTGTTAACTTTCTGTCTCATTGATCTGTCTAATGTTGACAGTGGGGTGTTAAAGTCTCCCATTATTATTGTGTGGGAGTCTAAGTCTCTTTGTAGGTCTCTAAGGACTTGCTTTATGAATCTGGGTGCTCCTGTATTGGGTGCATATATATTTAGGACAGTTAGCTCTTCTTGTTGAATTGATCCCTTTACCATTATGTAATGGCCTTCTTTGTCTCTTCTGATCTTTGTTGGTTTAAAGTCTGTTTTATCAGAGACTAGGATTGCAACCCCTGCTTTTTTTTGTTTTCCATTTGCTTGGTAGATCTTCCTCCATCCCTTTGTTTTGAGCCTTTATGTGTCTCTGCACGTGAAGTGGGTCTCCTGAATACAGCCCACTGATGGGTCTTGACTCTTTATCCAATTTGCCAGTCTGTGTCTTTTAATTGGAGCATTTAGCCCATTTACATTTAAGGTTAATATTGTTATGTGTGAATTTGATCCTGTCATTATGATGTTAGCTGGTTATTTTGCTCATTAGTTGATGCAGTTTCTTCCTAGCCTCGATGGGCTTTACAATTTGGCATGTTTTTGCAGTGGCTGTTACCGATTATTCCTTTCCATGTTTAGGACTTTACTTCATCAACCTCTTAACAAGAGTTAGCTGTGATTCAGATTACTTTTCAATAATTCCAACTCCTAAAGAATAATTCCTAGATTTCTGGCAAGGACAAATTCATGGATGGTAATGTTATAACTGAGATATGATACATGTTTGAAAGAGAAGGTCTTGAGTTTTGTTTTAGAACACTGTTTCAGAACCTGTGAGACACGCATCTGCTTGTCAATGAGCAGGTTGAGCTTGGAGCTGAGAACCCTGGCCTCATGAATAAAAATTGTATCATTGGCTTAGAATTGGTAACTAAAGCCATTGCAGTAAATCAGAGCACCTAGGAAAGACTAAGTCAAAGAAACCTTGGAATAGAGCACAAGTTGGCAAACTACTGCCCTCAGATCAAAACTGATAGTTTTTATAAATAGTTTCATCGGGGTACAGCTATGCCCGTTTATTAACATATTGTTTATGGTTGCTTTCACACTACAGTGGTGGAGTTGAGTAGTTGTGAGAGAGACTGAAAGGTCCTCAAAGCCAAAAATATTTACTGCCTGTGGCCCTTGACAGAAAATGTTTGCTGACCTCTGGCATAAATCCTCAAGGAGAGAGAAAGAAGTGGAAACTCTTTTGTGCAGTTGGCTGTTTAGTAGAGGACAGAAGGCATTAGCTAGAGGAGGAAGTGGTGCTCCTAATAGTGTCTCCTCTTTCAGTTATGCAGCATCCAAAGATAGACAATAGGTAGGATAATTGTTCCTTTCTTGCTAATAAAATATACCAATGCCCTGAGTTGTTGAATTATGTTGATTGGCTTTCTTAGGAAATATAATATCACACACTTTTTCCCCATTATTTCATTATTTTTAATTTTGAAAGTAAAAACTGACCAAACCATCCTAAATTGTGAAAGTACTATTAGGTTGAAAATACTCAGAAATGGAAACCTTCAGGTAAATTATATACAGACAAGTGTATCCATTTAGATTATGCAACTTTCTTTTTACAGGGAGCATGATTGAGGTGAAAGATTATGTAATTTTTTGAGATCCTAAGAATGAATACTAGTAATGCCTATGTATAGAGGCATAGTTAATTTAAGAAAAAATGTTTTCGTTCTCTGATAAAAATTAATAGCTTTCTTTTCTAGAATGATGAGCAGTACACACTGTCAACTTATAAGGTTATAAACTATTATTTTTTGAATTTTTAAGCTAAGTCATAGCTTTTTTTGTCCATAATCTGAATTAAATCTTTTCTCATATATGAAGTCTTTTGGAATGGGACCAGTAATGTATTTTTTCTTCTTATGTTGCCTTTTCCAAGCCTGAACTCCTTCTTTGGTCTTTTATCCTTCTGTAACATAGTTAACCATAAGTCTGAGTGTGTATTAAGTCAGTGGTAGCAATATTAATATATTTAATTTGAACCAATTAACGCTTTCATTTACATATATAACTTGAGTTAATCATCTTTTATGTTTTTATTATTATTACTGAGTCAGAGTCTAGCTCTGTCACCCAGGCTGGAGTGCAGTGGTACAATCTCGGCTCACTGCACCCTCCGCCTCCCGAGTTCAAGCAATTCTCCTGCCTCAGCCTTCTGAGTACAGGCATGCGCCATCACACCCAGCTAATTTTTGTATTTTTAGTAGAGACGGGGTTTCACCATGTTGGCCAGGCTGGTCTCGAACTCCTGACCTCAGGTGATCGACCTGCCTTGGCCTCCCAAAGTGTTGGGATTACAGGTGTGAGCTACTGCGCCTGGCCAGTGTTTTTAATTTAGTATAAATGGTAATGAGTTTTGCGCTTATAGTGAATCGGATCTGTAAGTTGACCACAGTTCAGTTTACTGGTTTATAATTTTACCACTTTGTAATTTTACCGTTGGTGAAAGATTCTGCCACAGAGAGTATTAGTCCAAGTCAAATTAAAGTTCTTGTAAGGATGTGAATTAGATTGACATTAGCATTATTTTCTTAGGGGAGGGATGCCTTTTGGCCTTATATCCTACAGTTTCAAAGGAGTCATTTCAAACTCTAGATTGAATTAGTGGTGTAGAATAGATCCACCTCAAAAATGAACTGAGGCCAGGCACGGTGGCTCACATCTGTAATCCCAGCACTTTGGGAGGCTGAGGCAGATGGATCACTTGAGAACAGGAGTTTGAGACCAGCCTGGCTAACCAACATGGTGAAACCTGTCTCTACAAAAATACAAAAATTAGCCGGGCATGGTGGCACACACCTGTAATCGCAGCTACTTGGGAGGCTGAGGCAGGAGAATCACTTGAACACGGGAAGTGGAGATTGCAGTGACCTAAGGACTGAAGCATGCTTCTCTTCTAGTGAAACAGTGAAGACTTATCTGCTGGGAGCTCTAATTGGCAACATACATAGTAAACTAAAATTAATAATGAGAATATAATTTTGTATAGTTGGAAAAGTATTAGTAAATACAATTCCTTGAACAATTGATAGGTCTTAAAAAAATTCCTTACCTTTCTATTTTATGTAATCTTGTTGATGTTTGTTATTATTCAAGGTTCTTTTCTTTTTCTTTTTTTTTTTTGAGACGGAGTCTCTGTCCCCCAGGTTGGAGTGCAATGGTGCAATCTCAGCTCACTGCAACTTCCGCCTCCCACCTTCAAGCGATTCTCCTGCCTCATCCTCCTGAGTAGCTGGGATTACAGGCACGTGCCACTATGTCTGGCTAATTTTTGTACTTTTAGTAGAGCCGGGCTTTTGCCTTGTTGGCCAGGCTGGTCTCGAACTCCTGACCTCAGGTGATCCACCCGCCTTGGCCTCCCAAAGTGCTAGGATTATAGGGTCGAGCCACCGTGCCTGGCCTATTTAAGGTTCTAAATTTGCCTTGATTTGGGCATTTTTTGTTTGTTTGTTTTCAGTTTGTTTTGTCTGACAGGATACATGACCATGACAAACACCCAGTTTGCCTGAGTTTTAAAAAGGATATGTTGTTTGCCCCACTGGAATGACCGGTAAAGACATACATCCAGTTGGCAAAGTGGAAAGAGGGTGTTGATTTGTTTTTAATCATTGTTCTCTTTATGTGTATGACCAAATATAAATCTGATAGTGACAAAATCACAAACTAATACAGCTGCATTTTTTAGATGTCAGTCAGAATTGTGTGTATTAGCCCTTCATTTGAGCTGAGTCACACACACCTCTTCTTTTTACATTGGTCTTTGTGTAGCATGGAATACATAGCATTGACTGTGTATAGTGTTGTAGAATATGCACTGTATGAGACTGAATAACAGAAGATGAATTGTTTGTAGAGCGTTACTATAATCACAACACTTCACTTTTCAAACTATCTGTATAGTGTAAGTGGGTAGTAGAAAAGTGATCTTTTATCAACAGAATGACTGTTTGCTTCTGTAGAAGACCCCTGTTTCATTACATTACCTTCATATGTTGTGTTAGAAATTAATATAAATCTTGGTCATATCAGCCAGGACTTCTTTGGTTGAAAGTAAAAAAAAAAAAAAAAATTCTGACCCAAAGTGCTTTAAGGAAGAAGATAACTTACTTGCTCACATAAGTGAAAAGTTCAGAATTAAATCTGGCTTTATAGGCATGGTTGGATGTAGGGCCCTGTCTTCTGTTGTGTTGGTTTCAGAATCAGGGTATCAGGCGCCACATGATGGCAAGATGGTAGTAGCTGCAACCCCTACATCCTTTCTGATTTCTGTCCAGTAGGAAAAAGTGAAAGATTCCTTCTCAGACATCCAGACTGTTTCATTTTCTGTCATGGGCTCTGATGGGTTCTCGTGGATGTTCCTGAACTAATCACTGTGTGTGGGTGAGGGGGATATAATATTTTGATTGGCTTAGGCTTGGTTAGTCCCTGCAGTTGGGAATGGAAAATGAGAGAGGGTGTTATCCAAACAATGTGGATTGAGGATGGAAAGAGTGAATCCAGATTAGGTGAAAGTAGGTGGACGGAGTCTAAGGGGCCAGTATTCACGAAATTGGCGGCACATCTAAGGCTTCAGATAAATCAGAGGGGATTTGATGAAAATCAAGTACTGGACCTGTAAGTTCTAAAATATGTTCTTCAAAAACTTTCCTTGTGAAGTGGATACAGTAAAGCTGTTTTCTGCCAATTTTTATGACTTGGGGAACTCATCGGAGATTGATTTTTCAAACATTTGCCGTTTTCCTGAAATAATCCTTTGTGGTGATTTACAAATATTAGTCTACTTAGTACTTTTTGAAAGATTCAAAGTTCTTCTTCCACTCTGCAAAAATATTGGAAGGAGTTGGGGTATAGTAAACAGTCAAGGCAAGTTACAAAACTCTCACTGTGCCTTAGCCATTTCAGAGACAAGAACATTTACTTACTGAGCTGTGTACCATGTGTTTGTAAGCAAATGCAGTGCTTAGATCTTCTTTGCTTCTCTTGTTTTCATACATTTCCTATAACACTTGTGTATTCTTTTACATAGCCGAATGCCTTACATAGCCAAACGCGAAAATATTTTTGATTGTTGTTATATAAGATATGGGAGTAACCATCTTATTCAAATTTTTAAAACATATCTGAGTTCATTTTGATTGTTGAGAATGACGCTGCCAGTGAGTCAGTCAGATATTTATTGAATGTCCATCATTTACTGGAGATTCAGTGAGGAAGACAACAGATGGAGTTCCTGCCCTCCTAGAGCATATAGTCCAGTAAGAAAGAGGAATGCTAAGACAAAATCTAGAAGCAGCTAGTGATGAAGACTGAAGTTCTTTAAGGAGAGGTAATATAGCACAGTGGTCAGGAACAAGGATTCTGGAGCTGGACTGCTTCAGATCAAGTTCTACTTTCCTGCTGTTAGGGGACTTTCTTTGGTCATGCCATTTGACCTCTGTCTCCTCATTCCTCATTTCTAAAATCCGAGTGATAATGGTATCCACATCACGGAGTTCTGAGGAGGATTAAGTGGATAATGTGCATAAAGGGCTTAGTTAGAACAGTGACTGGCAGAGTAAAAGCTCTGTGAGCATTACCTCTTTTTTTTTTTTTTTTTTTTGAGACAGGGTCTGGCTCTGTTGCCCGGGCTGGAATGCAGTGGTGCCATCTTAGCTCACTGAAACCTCTGCCTCGCAGGCTCAAACAATCCTCACACCTCAGCCTACTAGCTAGGACCACAGGCGTGCGCCACCACCCAGCTAATTTTTGTATTTTTGGTAGAGACAGGGTTTCACCGTGTTGCCTAGGCTGGTCTAGAACTCCTGGGCTCGAGCAATCCTCCCACCTCAGCCTCCCAAAGTGCTGGGATTACAGGCATGAGCCACTGCACCCGACCTTAAGTGTTACCTGTTATTATTAACACGTGTGCCCAGAATTCTGTGGAAATGTATAAATGGATTCCTGAGCTTGTCAGGGTTGGCTGGTCAGGTCACTTCCCTGAAGAAATAGTCTAAGCTGCTGCCTTATGAACAAGTAAGAGGAAATGGGAAGTGGGAGGCAAAAGTTGGAATGTGGAGAGAACAGAGCATATTTGAGGACCATCGGAATGGCCTTTGCAGTGTATATGTGCTGTTAACAGTGGACAGTTAGTGCTTATCTAAGAGCTAAAACTCAGAGCTCTAGAGTAATTTGCTCTAGGTAGACTCTGGAATGCATGGTTGTATAGTAACATACTAGTCCAGTGATTCTAGAATCTGGCTAATCATCAGAACCATTAGGAGAGCATTAAAAAACAGCAGCAGAATTGTGGGCTTCATCTTAAGTCTTGCTGAATAAAAAGGCAGAATACCCCTGGGAGATATATTTTTAAATCCCAGCTGAATCTAGTGAGCAGCCCAATTTGGGAAGCACTGTATTAGTCTATGGAATAGCTCTGTTTGAGATGCCAAATTGACAGCTTAGTTCTATTTGAGGTAATGGGAATTGCATGTCTGTTTTCAAAGGAATATACTCAACTCTTTTTAAAAATATCTACAGAATGGTTTCAGTGCCGAATTCAGATAATTGGTTGCTTTAGTTGGAGAACTGCTTAGTTTTTTCTGTTTTGCTAGTGAGTTTATCTTTATTAATTCTCTTGCTTTGTCTTCTTGCTTGCAGATGAGTGCTTGTTATAAAACATAACATAATCTTTGCATAAAATAATCCCAACTGCAAAGTTTGTAGTGTGGAACCCATAGTTGTAAAATACTTGTTTTTCATAGTGGAAGCTTATGTGATAGGCAGTCAAGATGTATTTTTATGTCTAATCCTGTTGCACACATATAGTTAAGTGTATCTTTCAACAGATTACAACAATTTATATTTTAAGAACGTAGCATTTAGTTTGCTCCGAGAATTTAGTCACCTTCAAAGTTGTATAGTTTTGCAAATCTAGCATCAAATTAGTTATCATTAGCTAAGCTAAGACAGGCCAAAATGGGGGAAGTTTTTAGAGAACTACCAATAGATCTAGATTTACCTTCCATAGCAGAGTTGCCTAAAGACATTGCATTTTGCCTAATTCATGATAGTTGTCTTAGTACAGAAATCATATTTCTAAATTATATGAGATAGAAGGGAAGAATATTTGAGCTCTTTTTATGAAGAGGATTAATATGAAGTAAATTATCTTTGGAATCATGAAAACTAAATTATTGCTGTCACAGACTCCATCTAGTTGCGTAAGTCATAACCATGCCTGAATGTGTGGGATCCAGTAGTTAAAGCAAACCTCATTCTACTGTAAGAAAAAGTCATATTACATCCAAGAGGCACAAGGCGTTTCGGTTAAGTTATATTATATTGGCCCCAAAGTCCCCTTTTGCTACTCAGTTCACGTCCCAGTTTTAGATTTTATGTTTACACTCATTCTCCTTATGCAACTTCCTCGTACCTGCTGCAATTTGAAATTAGACATAGTAACAGCCAGCACTTCCTCGCCCATATTGTACATTTAAATTCACTGGTTCTGGCCAGGCACAGGGCTCACATCTGTAATCCCAGCACTTTGGGAGGCCAAGGTGAGCGGATCACTTGAGGTCAGGAGTTTGAGACCAGCCTGACCAACATGGTGAGACCCCATCTCTACTAAAAACTCAAAAAAATTAGCCAGGCGTGATGGCAGGTGCCTGTAATCCCAGCTACTGGGAGGCTGAGGCAGGAGAATTGCTTGAACCCTGGAGGCAGAGGTTGCAGTGAGCCACTATACTCCAGCCTGGGTGACAGAGTTAGACTCTGTCTCAGAAAAAAAAAAAAGAAAAAAAATTCATTGGTTCTGTCAGTGGCAGGTCTGCAATTGATAAGAGAAGCTGGCAATTCAGGTGAGTCTATGGCACCATCACAGGGCCCTGATAAATGTCTGCCTGTCAATGAAAGGCCAGTTGTCTAGAAAATTCAATTGAAAAAACAACATAAATACAGATGTCCTGGCAGCTGAAAGAGCTGAATGAGTCATTGTACCATTTGGTCATTAGGTCTGTTTCCTACCTGGAAAACAAAATGGGAAGGACAAAGTGCCAAATGGTTACATCAGGAGTTGCTGTCAAGGAAGTGGAATTCTCAGCTCCTGCCCAGCAGTCTTCACATTTTTGTGCCCATTAAATTAACTGCAAGAGGGGACAGCTCAAGCCATGGCTTTTTTTTTTTTTTTTTTTTTAATATTGCGTGAAAGTGGTGGTGTGAATTGAACAATGAGAACACATGGACACAGGAAGGAGAACATCAGACACCAGGGCCTGTTGTGGGGTGGGGGAAGGGGGGAGGGATAGTATTAGGAGATATACCTAATGTTAAATGATGAGTTAATGGGTGCAGCACACCAGCATGGCACATGTATACATACGTAACAAACCTGCACGTTGTGCACATGTACCCTAAAACTTAAAGTATAATAAAAAAAAAAGAAAGAAAGTGGTGATGTGGAACAAAACCTCCCAACCTTTGTTATTGTGTTTTTTAATCTTTTATTGAAGTATAATACACATATTGAACAGTGCATAATCTTAATATACAATTTGGTGAATTCTCACAATGTACACATCCTTGTAACTGCCACCCAGGTGAAGAAACAGAACGTTCCCAGAGGGCCTCCTCCCATCCTTATAGTCACTTCTCACCACCCCCCACCCCAGGTGACCACCGTGTGGCCTTCCAATAGCATGGATTAATGTTGCCCATTTTCATACCTTTGTTACTGGCTTTTTTCATTATGTCTTGTGAGACTCATCCATGTTATTGCTACAATAACGGTTCTTAATCTCCTAGTCTGCATTCATTGTAATGTTTTGGTACTTTTTAATTTTTTAATTTTTATTTTTTGAGACAGAGTCTGGCTCTATCACCCAGGCTGGAGTGCAGCGGCACAATGTTGGCTCATTGCAGTCTCTGCTTCCTAGGCTCAAGCAGTCCTCCCACCTCAGCCTCCTGAGTAGCTGGGACTATAGGTGCATGCTACCAAGCCCGACTAATTTTTGTATTTTCTGTAGAGACAGGATTTCATGGTTGCCCAGGCTGGTCTGGAACTCTTAAACTCAAATGACCTGCCTGCCTTGACCTTCCAAAGTGCTAGGATTACAAATGTGAGCCACCATGCCTGGCCTGTTCTGGTACTTTAAGTCAATTTACATACTCATATGTTATTAGGGTGAACCCAAGCTCATTGATCTTGAGACAATGCTATAGCTATAGCAGAATTTATACTTTTAACCTAGTATAATATAGATATAAATTCCTGAAAGTTAGTATATATTATTTAGGCATTTTGTATGTTTTAATGGAAGCTTTGTGCTTAATCAAATGGTTTTCTTTGGAGCTAGTTTCAGGAGACTGAAGCTTCAGGAGAATACCCTTCGCTCCCTTATGATAATGAGTGATTTCCTTTGCCTACAAGTGATAGAACTGGGACTATGTTAGATCTTTGTGAAATTTGTTAAAAAGCATACTCCAGAAAGGGAAGGGCTGTTTGAAAGGCCCCAGGACACGTTCTGTTTCTCATCTGGACTTTTCTCTACTTGTTGACTTGACTCTGTGGACTGGCTTTCTCCACACAGTGAGACACATGGCCACTAGTGGCTCCTGAGATTTATATATATATATAAATAAATATATATAAATTCACTATGTGTATATATATATATATATATATACACAGTATATAATGCAGTGTGACATCCACATCACCCTGCATTATACACTGAAGGCTGGAGAAGGTCACGAGAGATCATTTCATCAAAGATATATATATATATGTTTTCTGTATCTATAATATATATATATGTAGTTTTTTTTTTTTTTTTGAGACAGAATCTCACTCCATTGCCCAGGCTGGAGTTCAGGGGTGTAATCTCAGCTCACTGCAACCTCCATTCTGGGATTCAAGTAATTTTTATGCCCCAGCGTCTTGAGTAGCTGGGATTACAGGCGTGCGCCACCATGCCTGGCTTGAGTAGCTGGGATTACAGGTGTGTGCCACCATGCCTGGCTAAAATAAAAAAAATTATTTTGTGTTTTTAGTAGAGACAGGGTTTTGCCATGTTGGCCAGGCTGGGTCACAAACGCCTGGCCTCAGGTGACCCACCTGCTTTAGCCTCCCAAAGTGCTGGAATGACAGGCATGAGCCACTGTGCCTGGCCATATTTTTACATTTTTGAGACAGGGTCTTGTTCTGTCACCCAGGGTGGAGTGCAGTGGTGCGATCATGGCTCACTGCAGCCTCGACCTCCCGGACTCAAGCAGTTCTCCTACCTCAACCTCTGGAGTAGCTGAGACTACAGGTGTGTGCCACCGTGCCTGGCTAATTTTTAAATTTTTTGTAGAGGTGGAATCTCACTATGTTGCTCAGGCTGATCTCAAGCCCCTGGGCTCAAGCGATCCTCCTGCCTTAGCCCCTTAAAGTGCTGGGATTACAGGTGTAAGCCATCATGCCCGGCCTCCTGAATTTTATAAGTTGTAAATGCTACCATAAGAGAAGGACAGACATTATTTTTTCAGTTATAGTTCAGAAAAATCCCAAGTACCTACCTTTGACCTTTCAGCTGTAGTCAAAGCAGGGAATGAGGTCCTGTGGTTGGTCTTGCCTGGACCTGCCTTTGGTCAGTCAATTGTGTTGAGGTGTAAGTCTTTTTTTTTTTTTTTTTGAGACGGACTCTTGCTCTGTCCCCCAGGCTGGAGTACAGTGGCGCGATCTCGGCTCACTGCAAGCTCCGCCTCTCGGGTTCACGCCATTCTCCTGCCTCAGCCTCCCGAGTAGCTGGGACTACAGGCGCCCGCCAACACGCCTGGCTAATTTTTTGTATTTTTAGTAGAGACGGGGTTTCACCGTGTTAGCCAGGATGGTCTCGATCTCCTGACCTCGTGATCCGCCCGCCTCGGCCTCCCAAAGTGCTGGGATTACAGGCTTGAGCCACTGCGCCCGGCCGAGGTGTAAGTCTTTATAGAATCACTTGGTGAGAAAAGGACATGCTGTTCCTAGAAAAAGGGTATTTCTGGGCAGGCCAAACACTAGACATCCATGTCACCCTGCATTATACACTGAAGGCTGGAGAAAGTCATGAGAGATCATTTCATCAAAGCTATTTGGCATTCTAGAAGCAGATTCTACTGACTGGTGGCTAGACCACAGATAGTGATTATAATGAGGGCCCTTGGAGTTATTTGAAGCTCTAACCTGTACCAATTCTGAACAATTTCCTTTTGGTACTTTCAAACTCATCATTCATTTTTCACAATGAGATATGTTGTCACTAGTGGGTCCTGAATTTTATAACTTGTCAATTCTGCCATAGAAGAGGGACTGACATTATTTTTCAGGTATAGTTCAGAAAAATCCCAAGTACTCCCATTTGGCCTGTCAGCTGTGGTCTGAGCAAGGAATGAGGTGCTATGGACGGAGGTACCATCCTTAGCTAGGTCCAAAAATGTTTGTTACTCTCATCTATCAAAGTGGTTTTCAACCTTTTTTTAATGTAGCAGGACAGTATTTTTAAATCAAAAAAGGAAAAAAAAATCCTACATACAAAGCAGTAGTAGTACATATTTATGGATCCATAAAAATGTAATAAAAGTATTACCAAAATGCAAACTAAAGGGCTGCGGACCAAATTCATGACTGTTGTGGCGTCTGGGCAGGGAGGATGGGAAGTGGTATTGAAAATATAATAGAGATTTTTCTCCAATTTATAGAAAAAATAATGCAGGGCTGGACGCAGTGGCTCACACCTGTAATCCCAGCACTTTGGGAGGCTGAGGCAGGTGGATTGCTTGAGCTCAGGAGCTGGAGACCAGCCTGAACAACATGGCAAAACCCCATCTCTGCCAAAAATAGAAAAATTAGCAGGGCATGGTGGTGTGCGCTTGTAGTCCCAGCTACTTGGGAGGCTGAGGTGGGAGGATTGCTTGAGTCTGGGAGGTGGAGGTTGCAGTGAGCTGAGATCACATCACTGCACTCCAGCCTGGAAATTAAAAGAATTAAAATAATTCCTCCAGAATTAGCCAACATTGATTGTATGGCATTTGTCCTCCAGCAACACAAGGAGGCAGCAGTGTAGTGTTGTTGTAAAGCTGTGAAGTGTGCATGCTGGAGACCCAGACTCCTTGGGTTCTGGTTCCAGGTCCTGGTTCTGTTGCTTACTATCCTGGGTGAGTTATTTCATCTCTATATGCTGCATTTGTATAGTACTATATTCCTCATTTGTATAGTACTATACAATTACTTTTTATATCTCCAAATTCCTACTTTATGTAGTTGTGATGTTTTTAGAAAAAACATGTATAAAATGCTTAGAACAGTATGTGGCACATTGGAAGCACTCAATAAATATTAACTGTTATTCATGTTGTTATTATTGAGGGGACAGAAATAACTTCTAATCATGGGTATTTTTTCTCATTAAAAAAAAAAACACATATTGAGAGCTTACTGCATATCTGGCACCATATTCATGCTACTACCTTGTCTCATTTCAGCCTTACAAGGCAGTTATTTTATTGTAGGTAGGAAACTGAAGATCAGCGAAGTAACTTGATTAAGCATCAGTGACCACCAAATGATTGAGCTGGATTAGAACCAAGCTCAGGAACTCCAAAGGCCCTGTTCTTAACCTCTGCATTTCATTACTGCCAACACATTTCTTATCTTTCTTCAGCAACTTCCAAAGAAGCCAGGAAAAAATTGCCTAGGATAGCTAAATTTAGCTTAACAATATATGATTTAAAATTGGGAATATAGGAAAATATGTAGATAAGTAATAGATACTTTAAAAATTTAGCATTTTTATATACTGTATTTGGCAGTTCCTACTATGTGTTAGAGACCATGCCAGGTGCTTTACAGAAATGTGATGAAATTCTTAGACAGCACTGCATGTTGGGCATTCTGTGTCTCCTTTAGAATGAATCAGTCTCAGAGATATTACATATCCTATGCAGGGTATGTATCCTATAATCACAAAATGGCATTCAAGACCCCACCTGCTATCATGCCAGAAACTACATGCTTTTCATTACATGGAACTGGTTTTCTCCCATCATCAGTTGTTTATATTTTACTTTTGAGATAGGTATATGTATTCTGGATTTTATTCATCTTGTCATCTTTTATTTCCTCATAGTTTAGAAAAACTGGAGGCAAACAACATGGAAAACATTTAATTGGGTGTCTGTGCAATTAAGTAATGCAAACTGTTTTTGTAATAATGCAAAGTGTAATCTTTCAATGTTTTTAGCTTGTTGGCCAGGCATGGTGGCTCACACCTGTAATCCCAGTACTTTGGGAGGCTGAGGCGGGAAGATTGCCTGAGGTCAGAAATTCGAGACTAGCCTGGCCAATATGGTGAAACCCCGTCTCTCTCACTCTTTTTTTTTTTTTTTTTTTTTTTGAGATAGAATTTCACTCTTGTTGTCTGGGTTGGAGTGCACTGGGACAATCTCGGCTCACTACAACCTCTGCCTCCCAGGTTCAAGTGATTCTTCTGCCTTAGCTTCCCCAGTAGCTGGGATTACAGGTGCCCGCCACTACCATGCCCAACTAATTTTTTGTTTAGTAGAGACAGGGTTTCATCATGTTGGCCAGGCTGGTCTCAGACTCCTGACCACAGGTGATCTACCCACCTTGGCTTCCTGAAGGGTAGGGATTACTGGCGTGAGCCACCACGCCTGGCCAAAACTCCATCTCTACTAAAAATACAAAAAATAGCTGGGCGTGGTAGCACACATCTGTAATCCCAGCTACTTGGGGGGCTGAGGCATGAGAATTGCTTGAACCCAGGAGGTGGAAGTTGCAATGAGCTGAGACCGTGCCTCCGCACTCCAGCCTGGGCAATAGAGCAAGACTCTGTCTCAAAAAAATATCAAAATCAATAAATAGGCCGGGCGCTGTGGCTCATGCCTGTAATCCCAGCACTTTGGGAGGCTGAGGCGGGTGGATCACGAGGTCAGGCGATCGAGATCATCCTGGCCAACATGGCGAAACCCCATCTCTACTAAAAATACAAAAATTAGCTGGGCGTGGTGGTGCACACCTGTAGTCCTGGCTACTTGGGAGGCTGAGGCAGGAGAATCACTTGAACCTGGGAGGCGGAGATTACAGTAAGCCGATATCGCGCCACTGCACTCCAGCCTGGCGACAGAGTGAGACTCTGTCTCAAAATAAATAAATAAATAAATACATAAAAATAAATAAATAAATTTTTTTAGCTTTTTTTTGAGGAGAAAAATACGCTTATAGCTGGCCCATTAAAATATAGTATACTTGACAATGAAAAGTAAAAAATTCTCCATTTTGGCTTGGTAGACTTTGCCCACCTTTAGCAGTAAAATTGTTACTCTATTGTTGGTTTCTAGTACAATACACTGGTACAGAGTGATCACTTTATTTCCTAACACGAGAATTTTCAGGGCCTTTCCTGCCTCGAACACATACCAGGTGTGTGTTTAGTCAATACTGTGTTTATCTCAGTGTGAGATTCAAATTTTCCTCCTAATAGCATTATCACGGTGCAATGTCACTTTTTGTATTCCTTCATTTGAATAGTTCCTATACATTATTATGGTTTAAAAAATAAGTCTAAAGGTGGCAATATCCTAACACTGAAAGCAGTGTATTTTTACTTGACTTATTATTATGAACACATTGTATCACTGCACATTCAAGTGGTGTGATGGGAAATGATCAAGTCTTCCTTTTTCCTAGGTGATCAGACTCTGAGAATATGGGATGTGAAGGCAGCAGGAGTCAGAATCGTGATTCCCGCACATCAGGCAGAAATCTTGAGTTGTGACTGGTGTAAATACAATGAGGTATAGTGTATGGCTCTATCCTAAGCTGCTGTCCTTCCTAATGTTAAAATGTTCTGAATTTTATTTATCTTTGTTTATGTGGACTTTGGTGGTGTTCCTGGACCATTAAGTTAAATTCTGTCCCTTTCCTTTCTAATTAATGATTGTGACTGACCTGCATTAGCATTAATTGGATTTAAGTGCTTATAAAACGGGCAAAATAAGAAACAGAAATTCTCAAAGTTCAACAGTGCAGCCTTACTTGTTTGTTTTGGGAAGCTGCCTTTCCAATTTATGTAATTTTTTTCTTTATTGCTCTTAACCCTGCAATTTTGTATCATCTTTTGCTTTTATTTCTTTTTCACTTTGCTAGTCAGGCTGTTGAACTATTTGTAGTTTGATTTTTAATTTGACAGTCCATCAGTTTTTAAATTTTTCTGTTTCATCTTCCTTTTTAAGCCTAACCAGTTTTCATGCCGCTGTAAGATAAGTGTCCATGTGCAACCTTTTTAAAGCTTCAGTTAACCACGTGAGCATATGAATCAGAGATAGAAATGGATTAAATATGTGTTAATATACTACAGTCATGCACTGCATAACAACATTTCAGCCAGTGACAGATTGCATATGTGACAGGTCCCATAAGATATAATGGAGCTGAAAAATTCCTATTGACCCCGAAGACCTTCCAGCAGGACAAGATGTGGAGGTAGAAGACAGTGATATTGGTAATCCTGACTCAGTGTAGTCCTAAACTAATATGTATCTCAGTTTTTAAAAAAGAGTTTAAAAAGTAAAAAAAAAAAAAAAAAAAAATTAAATAGAAAAAAGCTTATAAAATAGGGATATAAAGAAAGAATTTTTTTTTTGTAAAGGTCTACAATGTGTGTGTGTTTTAAGTTTTGTTATTATGAAGAGTCAAAAAGTAAAAAAAGCCAGGCGTGGTGGCAGGCGCCTGTAGTCCCAGCTACCCGGAAGGCTGAGGCAGGGGAATCACTTGAACTGGGAGGCAGAGGATGCAGTGAGCCAAGATCACGCCACTGCACTCCAGCCTGGCGACAGAGCAAGACTCCATCTCAAAACAACAACAACAAAATTAAAAAAAATTAGAAAGTTTATGAAGCAAAAAATTACAGTAAGCTAAGGTTAATTTATTATTGAAGAAAGGAAATAAAAAAATGAATTTAGTGTACAGTAATGTTCTAGGCCTTTCCATTCACTCACTACTCACTCACTCACTGACTCACCCAGAGTAATTTCCAGTTTTGTAAGCTCCATTCATGGTAAGTACCCTACTACCATTTTTTATCTTCCATACTGTATTTTTACTATACCTTTTCTATGTTTAGATACAGAAATCCTTACCATTGTATTACTGTAGCCTACAGTATTCAATACAGTAACATGCTGGACAGGCTTGTAGCCTGGGAGCAATAGGCTGTTTCATCTAGCCTGGGTGTGTAGTAGGCTGTACCACCTAGGTTTGTGTAAGTAGACTGTGATGTTCACGCAAAGATGAAATTGCCTAATGCCACATTTCTGAGAGCATATCCCCATCATTAAGTGATGCATGACTGTATTTATGTCCCTGAAGTGGTCTGTTGACTGTGACAAATAGGTAAAATGTATGCTTTGTTTTTTTTCCAGTTTTAAATTAATTAAAGTTAAAAGAACATTGTATTGGCAGAGTTCTTTAAATAAAAATAAGTAAAATAAGTTAAACTACAGTACATATGCAATGATATTACTCAATCTAAACATTTCAGTGCTGATGACTACAGTTTCAAACTCATAATTGAATGTTTCATATTAGAAATTTAATTATGGCCTGTAAGATGTTTGGGAATTCTAAAGAAAGATGCTAATAGACATTTAAGAGTGGTTTACAAAAATTATTTTCTAATAACTGAAACTTTTCTTCAAATTAGCTTAAACTAAAGCCCAACATAGTCAGACAATGTTAGGTTGGTCCAAAAGTAGTTGCAGTTTTTGCCGTTACTTTCAATGGCAAAAACTGCAACTACTTTTGCACCAACTTAAATCCGTTGCTGTTCTCGGTTATGTGGGGTGGACTGAGTGTGGACCCAGCACTTGGCCTATTCAGCCAGGACCTCTGGGTTCACTTGGGGCTCTAGATAGAATTTGTAAAGCCGGAATAGATAAGAGACTCACCACTATTTGATTACATTCTTGGATATGGTTAGATATTGTATTAAGAATCTTGGTCCAAGAGAGTTGGAAACAATGATTAATTTAGATTTAGAGAACATGGAAAAATTTAATTCATAGCCTTTGCTTTTTCAGATGTGCCTAAATGAACAGACCTCTTGCCTTTTAATGCCTGGAAAAACCTCAGAGTATGTTGAAACCCTTTTTGTTTGTTTGTATTTTAGAGACGAGGTCTCACTGTTACCCAGGCCGGTCTCAAACTCCTGGGCTCAAGTGATCCACCGGCCGTGGCCTCCCAAAGTGCTGGGATTACAGGAGTGAACCACTGCACCCAGCCTTGAAAACCTTTTTTAAGTTTTTATTTATTTATTTTTTGAGACAGGGACTTGCTCTGTCATCCAGGCTGATTTACAGTGGAGTGATCATAGCACACTGCAGCCTCTGACTCTTGGGCTCACACAATCCTCCTGCCTCACTCAGCCTCTCAAGTAGCTAAAATTACAGGTGTGTGTTACCACACCTGGCTAATTTTTTAGTTTTTTGGGTAGACGGGGTCTTGCTTTATTGCCCATGCTGGTCTCAAGTTCCTGGCCTCAAGTGATCCTCCCACCTTTGCCTCCCAAGGTGCTGGGATTCCAGGGAAAATCTTTTGAAGAGAAAGCTGGGTTCATTTGTCAGATAAACTTTTAATCCCCTATGTACTTACTGCCACTTCTAAAGGTGAATTAGAAAATGCACAATGCTATTTGGAACTATGCCTTTTCCAGCTGTGTGTAGTGTTCCATCGTGTACATAAAGCATATTGAGCTCTTTTTCTCACAAGTCATATTAGTTTTTTGCTATTAATGTCTATGTTGATTCCTATCTATACTTGTTATACAACTTCTCAAAAATGACTCCTGGGTTCATGTTAAATAATTATCAGAAAGTAGATGTTGTTTCTAGTAGGAAAGCCTGTATACTGTTTATTTGCAAAGATGTCACAGTTTATGTTTCTCTGAATTGTTTTTAGAATTTGCTGGTGACAGGGGCGGTTGACTGTAGTTTGAGAGGCTGGGACTTAAGGAATGTACGGCAACCAGTGTTTGAACTTCTTGGTCATACCTATGCCATTAGAAGGGTGAAAGTAAGTTTTTATCTTTTCTTTTATATGTAGAATAAAATTATATAAATATAATCAATGAAGCATATATTAAAAAGTATTCTGGGTTTAGGGATTGGAGTTACTAATTCTTTTTTATATGTGTTTTTGTTACCCAATTAATTAATAGTGAAAGCTAAAATTAGATAAAAATATTTGAATAATTATTGAATGAATTTGGGCAATGTAGACATTCAATACTTAAGGTTAAATAAGGATCTTTTTCTCATTCTTTCACCCCCAATCTGTTATTTCCTTTAACATTATTTTTTTAACTATAGTAATTCACTTTTAGTATTATCTTCTTTATAAGTTTCTAATTAGTGAGAGTCTCTTTGTTGAAACAGGTATAAAGAGATGGTTAATTCTTTTTTCTAACATGATAACATACATGACCATTCACAGATGTCTGGGATATAGAAAGTTTTCTACTCTGTGAACAGCAGAGGATGAGGTAAATTTTTAATGATGGTCCCAGTAAATTTATCTGGGTTATAAGATGACTTAGGTTAGTTTCTTGGCTTTCATTTAGGCAGGTTCTGCTAAATGACTGTGGAAAGCATCTTATTAACTGACATCTCCTGATTTCATCCTTTTTTTTTTTTTTTTTTTTTTTTACGTTAAGGGCAAAAAAGTACCTTATTGATGATTTTGATAAGATAATTACATTATCCCTACTATTTTAAAAATTCTAAATTTTTTTTCTTTTTTTTGAGATGGAGTCTTGCCCTGTCACCCAGGCACGATCTTGGCTCACTGCAACCTCTGCCTCCTGGGTTCAAGCAGTTCTCCTGCCTCAGCCTCCTAAGTAGCTGGGACTACAGGTGTGCGCCACCATACCCAGCTAATTTTTTTCTATTTTTAGTGGAGATGTGGTTTCACAGTGTTGGCCAGGCTGGTCTTGAACTCCTGATCTCAAGTGATCCGCCTGCCTTAGCCTTCCAAAGTGCTGGGATTACAGGCTGAGTCACTGTGCCTGGCCAAAAATTCTAAATTTTTAGTTAAGTTAATATTTTAAGTTTCACTGGCTGCAATGCAACATAGGAGACACAGTGTTCTGTTTTATTTTTTAATAAAAATTTATTTTATGTGGACAAGTTTTAGCAGTTGAAAAATATGCTCTATATATATTTCAGAGTGATTCTGAGAATGAAATAAGGTAATGTAGTGAAAGTACTTTGCAAACTAAGCACTGGTCAAATGTAGTTATATATGTATATTTAACTATTAAAGTGCTGGTAAGACAAACACTGAAGAAATATAATTGCAAAGGTCAACTTATTAAGTATATTTTTACTCATCTAGAAGACGTTACTTGTCTGTAAATTTGCTTTTTATCCTTGATATCATTTTCCATTAGCTGTAATATACAAATAACATAAAAATATCTTAAAGATGTTTTTATTTAACATTTAAATGTTTATTTTGATAACTTGTGATTATAGCAATCATATATTTGTAAAATTGGTAAATTATATAATTATATATTTGTACTGTTATATACTTAAATCCCTTATATTTGTAAGAATCATTTTTGTTTGTTACTTTGTTTGCTTTTGTTTTTTTTGAGCCAGAGTCTCTCTCTGTCGCCCGGGCTGGAGTGCAGTGGCATGATCTCGGCTCACTGCAACCTCCACCTTCTGGGTTAAAGCAGTTCACCTGCTTCAGCTTCCCGAGAAGCTGAGATTACAGGCATATGCCACCATGCCCAGCTAATTTTTGTATTTTTAGTAGAGACGGGGTTTCACCATATTGGCCAGGCTGGTGTCGAACTCCTGACCTGAGGTGATCTGCCCTCCTCAGCCTCCCAAAGTCCTGGGGTTACAGGTGTGAGCTGCTGCATCTGACCTGTAAGAATCATTTTTGGATAGCCAATATGAAATTGTATTTAATTTTTCTAGAATAGCAACATTTTGGGAATATTTTATTCTAAATGAGTTCTAAAAAGCTCGAGGGATAATTTTCTTTGGAGAATGTAAAAATATTTTTCCTGAAGATGGATACTTAAAAGGCCAGGAGATTTTTGCCTCAAATTATAGCATATATGCTTTGAAAAAGCATAATTTTAAGTGACAGCTCTGACTCAACTTAAATTTATTATAATATTTATGGAATGATCATAGAAAGCAGTGTTATAATCACAGCTGACTTCAAAAAGGGTTTTTTTTCTTTTTTTTTTGTAGTTTTCACCATTTCATGCTTCTGTGCTGGCCTCTTGCTCATATGATTTTACTGTAAGGTACAGTGGTTTTTAATACAGTTCATTGTGAAATACCAGGTAACATTTGCATCTTTGCAACTTTTATAAAAGACAATATGATTACTCTTACTAACATGAAAATAATCTGAGATGGGTACCTTTAAATATTTACTAGGATTAATATTATATTTTTCCTGTTTTCATGATCTAGTCACATATATGAGTAAATTTTTTCCTTCAAATATTAGCCTGGCTATTCTGTTTAAAAGCCGACTTTTCTAATAGATGTTCCTATGGTAACACTTTCCTGCACTATAGATCACATAGCCAATATATTCTAAATTTAGATTTAGAAATTTGGAAATTTCATTTCTTCAGGTCTAATTATATGAGTCTTAAGGCTAAGATTGCTTAGATGAAAAAACAATGAACATGAGTGTATGATTTTTTGTGAATGTAGATATATTAACGTGTATGTGTATATATGTGCATGTATATCTAGATAAGGGTGTGTGTGGGTGTGTGTCTCTATTTATACATCCAGTTACAGTTCCACACCACACAGGATTTATTTTCCCTTTCCAAATTTGTAACTCTTGACTTCCATTTTATTCACAATATATTTTCTTACGTGTTAAACCCTGTAATGCTTAGAAAGTAGTTGCAGAATTGCAAAGCCATACCTTTGAAAAAAACAATCTTACTAATTAGAGCTCAGCACTTGCTTAGAGTTTTTTTTTGTCTTTAGTTCGAATACTATATTCAGAAGTTACTTAGGTTAATTCTCCTCTTCTCTGTTAGAGTGTGGTTATGTTATTCACTTGAAACATAGTTTGATTCCTTTGTTTCTGTTTGTATTCAATTTTAGGGTTTTCCTCCCATCCTTGTTGATTTTGTCTAGGCAAAACATTGACATGGTTTCAAAAGTTCAGAAAGGTGTCATTTCCCCCTTTCTATTTCCTCGGCCTTTCTGTTTTATTCTGTTCCATAGTCTATAGGTGACTAGTCTTGCTAATATACATAGATGGATATATATTTTCTCATTTCCCCCTTTCTTACACAAAGAGTGGGATACTTTGGGTACATACTCCTTTAAATTTTGCATTTTTCACTAAAATATATCCTGGAAATCATTCTGTATCAAAGAGATTATTCTCATTCTCCATAATACACCATTGTGTGGATGTGCTATAGTTTATTTGGCTACCTTCCTATCTATGGACATTTAGCTTGTTTTCAATGTTTTGTAAATAAACAGTGCCACAGTGAATGATAGCTTTGTGTTACTAGAGAATTAATATCTGGTATTCCTAGAAGTGGGATTGCTGAGTTAAAAGGTAAACATATGTAGTTTTCTTAAATATTACAGAATTCCCATCTGTAAGGAATATGCCAATTTTGATACTCAGCAGCAATGTTTGAGAGTACCTGTTTCTCTGCCATGTAAAGATCATTGATTCATTAGGGTTTTCCAGATGTATGATCTTATCACCTGCAAATAAAGGTGGTTCTACACCTTCATTTCCAATTCTGCTGCCTCTAATTGATTTTTCTTAAAATTCCCTCCACAAATACCACTAATACAGTGCTAGTTTATAGAGAATGTTTGATTCCTGATATGAGTACAAATGCCTTTAGTGTTTCTCTATTAAAAATAAGATTCTGACTTTAATGCAAATTACATACGTTTACTTGTTTGTCATACTAAGAAAGTATGCATGAATTCTTATTTTCTTGAGTTTTTTTTTTTTTTTAATCAGGAATGGATCTTAAGTTTTGTTGAAGGCTTTTTTTCCCAGCATTTATGGAGATAATCATGATTTTTCTTCTTAGAGATATGGCTATGATGTACTATATTAATGGATTGAACCAACCTTGCATTCCTGGAGTAAGTCTCTCATGTTCTTTGTGTATCATTTTCTCACCATGGTGTTGAATTGTGTTTGCTAATATTTTATTTAAAGCGTTTGCATCAATATTCAAAGGTGATATTAGTTGCAGTTTTCTTCCTTTTTTCATTTTGTTTTATGTGTCTGTGTTTTACTTGCTTCATAAAAAAGAATTAAGAAATTTTCCTTTGTTTCCAAAGCTCTGGAACAACTTGTACAGCATTGAGGCTATTTGGTCTTTGAATCCTTGGTAGGATTGCTCTGCAAAACTAGTGGAGCATGGTGCTTTTTGTGCAGTAGTTTCTTGATAACTTCATTTCTTTTATGGAAATGAGTCTGTTTAAACTTTGTATCTCTAATGGGATCAAGTTTGGAAATTGTCCCTTGCTTTTAGGTTTTCAAATTTATTTGTAAAGGAGTCTGTAAAGTGGGTGGACACAGTGGCTCATGCCTGTATTCCCAGCACTTTGGGAGGCCAAGGTGGGCAGATCATCTGAGGTTAAGGGTTCGAGACCAGCCTGGCCAACATGGTGAAACCTGTCTCTACTAAAAATAGAAAAATTAGCCAGGCATGATGGCAGGTGCCTGTAATCCCAGCTACTTGGGAGGCTGAGGTGGAATTGCTTGAACCCAGGAGGCGGAGATTGCATTGAGCTAAAATCATGCCACTGCACTCCAGCCTGGGTGACAGAGTGAAACTTTGCCTCAAAAAAAAAAAAAAAAGTCTGTAAAGGAATGTTGTAGGATTTCTTCTCTTTCATTGGTTGTTTTACTCTTGTTATTTCTGATTTTGTGTCTTTATGAGTTCTTTGAATATCTAGTGGTATGTTTATTTTGTTATTTTTCTTCAGCAGGCAGAATTTTAATTTATTAATTAGAACTACTTTTCTCAGCTGGGTGCAGTGGCTCATGCCTGTAATCCCAGCACTTTGGGAGGCTGAGGTGGGTGGATCACCTGAGGTCAGGAGTTCAAGACCAGCCTGACCAACATGGCGAAACCCCGTCTCTACTAAAATTACAAAATTAGCTGGGCATGGTGGCACATGCCTGTAATCCCTGCTACTGGGGAGGCTGAGGCAGGAGAATTGCTTGAACCCAGGTGGCAGAGGTTGCAGTGAGCCGAGATCGTGCCATTGCACTCTAGCCTGGGCAGCAAGAGCAAAACTCTTGTCTCAAAAAAGAAAAAAAAAGAATTACTTTTTTTTTTTTATTAATCACTGCTCTTATTTTTATTATTTCGTTTTTGGTACTTTCTTTTTGTTCTTTTTTTTCAGCTTCTTGAGATGGGAATTTATTTTTATTCTTTCATTTTGTTAATAAAGTGTTTAAGGCTATAAATTTTTTTTCTGGTTATTATTCAAACTATAGCCCATAGATTCTGATATATAATGTTTTCATTATCATTTAAAAAAATTTGTAAGTTCCGTTTACACTTGCCTTTTCTTCCAAGAGTTGTATAATAGGAAATTATTTCGTTTCCATATGAAAATGCCTTTTAACTTAAAAAATTTTGTTAATAATTTCTAGTTTTATTGCATTAAAATCAGAGAATACTATTGTAGTCATTCTGTTTTATGGAACATATTGAAATGTGGGGGAGGTGGAACCTAATAAACGATCAGTTTTTGCAAATGTTTCATTTGCAGTTGAGAGGAATGTATATTCTCCATTTTCAGGCTGTAAAGTTCAGTATATAATCATAAGCTTACAGATTATGTTGTTTAGGCCTTCTGTATCCTTTCTTATTATTGGTCCACTTAGTCTGAGAATAGTATGTTACTGAGAGTGGTATGTTAAAATCTCCTATCATTAGCAGGCTTCTATATCTCCCTGCATCTTTTGTAGTTTTGATTTTATAGAAACAGATGCTGTGTTTCTGGTATGTAGATATTATGGTGAATTGAGACTTTTAGCATTAAAGAATATCCTTCTTTGTCACAGTTAATGCTTTTTGTTTCAGTTATGCCTTGTCTCATATCAGAATCGTTGCTCTCGCTTTCATACTGTTTACTTTCCAGATATACTTTTCCCCATACCTTTATTTTTTTTGTTTTATCATATTTTCAATTCTTTTATTAAATTTTTTTTATTATACTTTAAGTTCTGGGATGCACGTGCAGAATGTGCAGGTTTGTTAACATAGGTATATATGTGCTATGGTGGTTTTCTGCACCCATCAACCAGTCATCTACATTAGGTATTTCTCCTAATACTATCCCTCCTCTAGTCCCCCACCCCCCGAAAGGCCCCAATGTGTGATGTTCCCCTCCCTGTGTCCATGTGATCTCATTGTTCACCTCCCACTTATGAGTGAGAACATGCAGTGTTTGGTTTTCTGTTCCTGTGTTAGTTTGCTGAGAATGATGGTTTCCAGCTTCATCCATGCCCCTGCAAAGGACTTGAACTCATCGTTTTTTATGGCTGTATAGGGTTCCATGGTGTATATGTGCCACATTTTCCTTATTCAGTCTATCATTGATGGGCATTTGGGTTGGTTCCAAGTCTTTGCTGTTGTGAACAGTGCTGCAATAAACATATGTGTGCGTGTGTCTTTATTGTAGAATGATTTATAATCCTTTGGGTATATACCCTGTAATGGGATTGCTGAGTCAAATGGTATTTCTGGTTCTAGATCCTTCAGGAATCACCACACTGTCTTCCACAGTGGTTGAACTAATTTACACTCACACCAACAGTGTAAAAGCCTTCGTATTTCTCCATATCCTCTCTAGCATCTGTTATTTCTTGACTTTTTAATGATCACCATTCTAACTGTTGTGAGGTGGTATCTCATTGTGGTTTTGATTTGTGTTTCTCTAATGACCAGTGATGGTGAGCTTTTTTTCATACGTTTGTTGGCCACATTATTATCTTCTTTTGAGAAGTGTCTCTTCATATCCTTCACCCACTTTTTGATGGGGTTGTTTATTTCTTGTTGATTCTGGATATTAGCCCTTTGTGAGATGGATAGATTGCAAAAATTTTCTCCCGTTCTGTAGGTTGCCTATTCACTCTGATGATAGTTTGTTTTGCTGTACAGAAGCTCTTTAGTTTAATTAGATCCCATTTGTTAATTTTGGCTTTTGTTGCCATTGCTTTTGGTGTTTTAGTCATGAAGTCTTTGCCCATGCCTATGTCCTGAATGGTATTGCCTAGGTTTTCTTCTAGGGTTTTTATGGTTTTGGGTTTTACATTTAAGTCTTTAATCCATCTTGAGTTAATTTTTGTGTAAGGTGTAAGGAAGGGGTCCAGTTTCAGTTTTCTGCATATGGCTAACCAGTTTTTCCAAAACCAATTATTAAATAGGGAAACCTTCCCCCATTGCTTGTTTTTGTCAGGTTTGTCAAAGAGCAGATGATTGTAGATGTGTGGCGTTATTTCTGAGGCCTCTGTTCTGTTCCATTGGTCTATATATCTGTTTTGGTACCAGTACCATGCTATTTTGATTACTGTAGTCTTGTAGTATTCTTTGAAGTCAGGTAGCGTGATGCCTCCAGCTTTGTAGGAGTGTCTTGGCTTTACGGGCTCTTTTTTGGTTCCATATGAAATTTAAAGTAGTTTTTTTCTAATTCTGTTAAGAAAGTCAATGGTAGCTTGATGGGGATAGCATTGAATCTATAAATTACTTTGGGTGGTATGGCCACTTTCATGATATTGGTTCTTCCTATCCATGAGCATGGATTGTTTTTCCATTTGTTTGTGTCCTTTCTTACTTCCTTGAGCAGTGGTTTGTAGTTCTCCTTGAAGAGGTCCTTCACATCCCTTGTAAGTTGGATTCCTAGGTATTTTATTCCCTTTGTTGCGTTTGTGAATGAGAGTTCACTCATGATTTGACTCTCTTTTTGTCTATTATTGGTGCATAGGAATGCTTGTGATTTTTGCACATTGATTTTGTATCCTGAGACTTTGCTGAAGTTGCTTATCAGCTTAAGAAGATTTTGGGCTGAGACGATGGGGCTTTCTTAAATATACAGTCATGTCATCTGCAAACACAGATGATTTGACTTCCTCTCTTCCTATTTGAATACGCTTTATTCCTTTCTCTTGCCTGATTGCCCTGGCCAGAACTTCCAATACTATGTTGAATAGGAGAGGTGAGAGAGAGGGCATCCTTGTCTTGTGCCGGTTTCAAAGGGAATGGTTCCAGCTCTTGCCCATTCAGTATGATATTGGCTGTGGGTTTGTCATAAGTAGCTCTTATTATTTTGAGATATGTTCCTTCAATACCTAGTTTATTGAGAGTTTTTAGCATGAAGGGTGTTGAATTTTGTCGAAAGCCTTTTGTGCATCTATTGAGATAATCATGGGGTTTTTGTCATTGGTTCTGTTTATGTGATGGGTTACGTTTATTGATTTGCATATGTTGAACCCCCATACCTTTATCTTGAAACAATTTTGTTGAACCATTTTGTTCTAGGTATGTTTTTGTATAGAGCGTATATTAGGATCTCGCTTAGTGAACAAATAGTCTTTTCATTAGAATATGTAAGTTTAACTCTTTCATATTTCTTGATAAAAATGTTTAGCATCGAATGTGTCATATTTTATGTTATTATTATTTGTATTTTGTTTGCTATGTTTCTGTGTGTGATGTGTTTTTTTGTTGTGTTTTTTTTTCTTTGACTTAAAATGTTTTTGACATTTAGGTAAGTTTTTATGTGTTTTAGTGGTTGCCTTTGGTGTTACAACTTGTTAAATGCCTTCATAAGTTTTCTTTAAAAAATTAACCATTTATTGCCTGGTTGTGAGTTTTTCATTATATTTTTGTGAAATCCCACCTATTTCTTATATAATAACCAGTGAACTTGTTCTACTTTTGCTTTTTATTTTTCCTTTTTCCATCAATTTTGTTTCATTTATGCTTTGTTAGAACATGCAACATGTAACATATAGCACATATCGTATGATATATTTTTACTTAGTTTCTACCTTTGTTTTAGTCTTAAATGTATAATTAAATATATTAAGTGCTCATTATCAATTTTTTATTCCTAAGTTTCCCCCATTATCTGATACAGTTTATCTTGAGGAAATGCCATAGATTTCTCAAGAGGGACTGATGGGCATAGAATTCTCACGAACTCTCGTATGTTTAAAACTATTTTTCTGTAGCTTTCCTACTTGGAGGATAGTTTAGCTGAATATAAACGCTTGATTTACATTTCTTTCTTTGAGGTTTTTGAAAATGCTACTATGTTTTTACCTTGCTTACTATGTCATTTTTGAGAATTCTGATGCCAGTCTAACTCTCTTGTACTTGTAAGTTGTTTGGTACCACCCCCACCCCAACCATCAACCCTTTCCCTCCTCCTCGAGACCCTGGGGAAGAAGAACTCTTGTTGCATTTCAGTTTTTCTTGCTACAGGCTCAGTGAGCTCTGTAAGTATATAGATTCGGGTCTTCTTTTATTCCCAGAAAGTTTTTTGGATTATAATTTTAAATAATAGTTCTACTTAATTGTTTTATTGTCTGTGGAACTCCCATTATGTATAAAAGGACTCTCCTTTACCTGTCTTCTCTATCAGGTACTTTCTGTCTGATACATTTTCCTTCTTTATTTCTTTATCTCATTTTCATTCTTTTGGTTGTTTTTCTGCTGTCCTCAATGCCCTTATTATGTTTTTGTGTGAATCTGCTCTTCTTGGGCCCCAATGGAATTCTGTGTTTATTTGTGAAATGATTTTGCCTTTTTTCTTGTGTTTCTTTCTTAAGTTCAGTCAGGTCTGTTTCAGTTCTTTCTGTTTTTGTCCACTTCTTTTCTTTGTTTTTGAGTTCCTGATCAAGGGTTTTGTTGTGTTTTTTCTTCCATGTCCCTAAATGCTTGCTTGAAGATATTTGATTCAGTTTAGAATATGTTACGGTTTTCTACTTCACTGTTGTTTTTTTCTTTTTTTTTTTTTTTTGAGGGAAGTTTTTGTCAGGTGAATTGTTGGAATTCTTGTAACCATTTATTTGTGTATGTGTGTGTTTTTAAAAATAAATAAAGACTTTTTTGTCTCTTTGTATCTATGGACAAGGTTGATGGTTTGAGGTTGGCACCTTTCCTTCCTTTTAATTATCTTTCCCCCCTAAACTATCAACTTTCCAAGATCACCTCCCTGTGTCCAGTGTACTTTAAAATCTGCATATGCCTTTTTCCAGTATTTTCACTCATAGGATGCACTTTCTCTTTCTCATGATGGTTTTAGGTCAGCGTTAGACCTAATCCTAGCTCCTGCCCTCTCTGTACCACTCAGTGTTCCCCAAACTGTCCTTGCCATTCACACAGGCTTGCAGCTGGAACAAGGAAGAGAGCTCATAGGGATTCTGTTTTGATTTTTCTTCTTACAGTTAATTTGAAGTTTGGATGTGTGGAAGACCTGAGGTTTGTGTAGTTTTATTTGTTCTCTTTGTTGTTCTGTATTGGTTTTTGTAAGAATACAGTAACAGTTTGGATTTACATGGCCTCATTGCCTAGACTACCCAAATCTCCTCTCTCCTCACTTCTGAGTCCATATTAGATATGGCCCAGTCTATGTAACTTTGTTTGTATAAAATGTACTTCTAATAGAATAAATTACAACAATGCCTTGAGATGTATTTCATGCCTTAACTTGGTTTTCTTGATTCATTCAATACAAGCAGGCAGATAGCTGGGAAGCGTAATCACATGGAGGCTCCCAGCTCTCAAAAGTGTACTGTAACCAGGCTTTTGTTTGTTTGTTTTTAGTATTCTATATAAAATAATTATAGAGTTTTCAGCTTGGGAACCAACGAATGGCAACACAACAGAAAGGAAGAAACTGGAACTGTGGAGCTAGATCATTGGCTGGAGGTTAACGCTGTGCGTGTAGATTTGGACACCATTAGCTTACTGATAATTCAGTCCATAAGAATGAATAAGCCTCCAGGAGGGAATTAATGTTGGAAAGCAGGAAGGAGCAGTCCAGCAGGAACAGGAGGCAACCTTAGAGCATGCAATAGTCACAGAAGCTGTGGGAGGAGGGGCTTTCAACAAGGTGTGAATGGCCAGTAATGTCAGATCCACCAGATAGATAAAGCAGGATGAAGAGAGAACGTGGAATCTTCTCTTACATATTGTCACTCACGGGTTCAAAAAGATTTCCACATATAGGATCTAGTTCTTGGAATTCGAACACCTTTCTGGCATTTGAAGCAAGAAGGCATAAACTGAGATGAGACATTAATCTTTTGGTGATCTCATATTTGATATTCTTAACAGTTTTAATTGGGACATCTTAAATCCATTTCATTGCTTTGTTTCTGATTAAAGAGAAAAATCTAATGACTACTGAGACTTTCTTCTCAGAATTGTCATTATGATTTTAATCCTACTGACTGACCACTCCCTGTTTTATGTATTTAAGTACCCCTAAATACCCTGTGGGAAAATGCCTTGCTTTTGTAGATGTAAGTTTGTCTCAGGAATGTTTGTTAAGACTGGATGTGAACTACATTTCTGAAAATCTTGGGAGTATCAAACGATGCTCAGAATCATCATAGTTTTTGACTCTGAGTCTTACTTTTCTCTCCATTGTTAAGTGCTGAGTCCTGAGCAAGGACAGGGAGTGGGGGATAGATATTTAGTGCCCCTGGGGAGGGACGTGACTTAGGTCATGGTCCTGAGACCAGATGAAAGGTGTTGTAGCTATATTTGTAAGCACTTGGAAAAATTGAGATTTATAGTTCAATAATAGGAGATCTTTAACATAAGTTAAACATAAAGTTAAAAAGATATTTGAAAGCAATGATCCTGCATAACTTAGAGTCCAGATTTCTTTTATTAATATGTAATATTGCAACTAGTGATATCTGTGCTCACAAGCTCACAGGGTGATTACAAGAATTATATGAGAAGACATTCTTGAAAATACTGTGATAATTCTTAACTGCTTTTCCCTCTCTTCTTCTTCTTCTTCTTCTTTTTTTTTTTTTTTTAGACAGTCTCGCTCTTTCACCCAGGCTGCAGTACAGTTGTGCGATCTTGTCTCTTTGTAACCTCTACCTCCAGGGTTCAAGCGATTCTCCCACCTTAGCCTCCTGACTATCTGGGACTACAGGCACATACCACCACACCCAGCTAATCTTTGTATGTTTAGTAGAGATGGGGTTTTACCATGTTGGCCAGGCTGGTCTCGAACTCCTAACCTCAAGTGATCTGCCCACCACAGCCTCACAAAGTGCTGGGATTATAGGCGTGAGCCACTGCACCTGGCCCTTTGCCTCTCTTCTAAAGCCATCTTTCCAACCCTATTCCCTCACATTCAGCAAAAGATCTTACATTTAAAATAATAATAATAATAATTGTGGGACTCAAGCACAAATTATCTTAATTTCTAAGCTAGGCCTGCTGATTTTCTCTAGATCTGTACCTCTTCATTCCTCCTGTTATTTAGAACCCTTAGACATGCGTGCTGTTGATCCCTCATACTTGTTTTCTTCAGGACTTTACGCCGTGAAGTGACCTCTTCTCCCTCCATATCTCTCTATATCTTTAGTCTCCAACTCTCTAGTGACTTTTTCCTCAGCCTGTAACATTTTCCTTCATCCTGCATTTGCCTTTAACTCCTCCCTTACATCTCTCTTTTTTTCTTAGCCGAGCTTTTAGTGTCCCCATAAACTTCCATTCACCAGGGCCGTTTTAAGGTCTTCACTGTCCCAGGGTACTCTGTGTTGGAAGTCTTACTCCGGATCACTTGAACCTTTAAAATGGATCCACATCACTGATTAAATAGGGTTAATTATTTTGAAAAGATTTGTGGCTTTTGCTTTTGAAGTGATTTGGATTGAGTAACTCACTTATGATTGATTATGATTTCTTGGCAATCATTATGCTTGCTAAGGAATTAATGTGAAGTAAAAAAGAAACAACCCTAGCCTAGAAATTGTTTCCAAGTGGAATGAAATGTTTCTGAGTGCCAGGTTTATCAATTAGTAATGTTAATTTATTAATTTTAAATTTAATTATTTTAAAAGTTTAAATGTTCAGCTCTCAGGCATTTTTGTAGACCTTTGAAAGCTTATTGGCATAGGCACTTATGGTTCTTCCTAATGGCACAACTGGCTTCAGTCCCTCCTTCTTTACTGAAATTGCTCTGGCAAAAGCCACTAGCGACCTCTGTACAACCAAATCCAGTCCACTTGTCAGCATTTGTCATGCTGAACCTTTTTCTGTTTAACACTGTCTATCATACCTTCCCTTCTGGAAACTCCTTATCCTAGGGATTCCATGTTCTTTTTCATTTATTTGTTTTTCTTACTCTCCTCTGACCCTTCCTTCTTAGGGTTCACCATAGAATCAGTCTCCTGCTCTTCCCCTTAAACTTGATCGTCTTCCTTTGGTTTAGAACTTTTTTTACATGCCCATTCTAGATGATAATTTCCAGCCTCTGTGTCAGGTCTGGCCTTTCTTGAGAGCCTTAGGCCTGCATATTCAGCTGTTTCTGGACACAGGCACCTGAGTGTCCAAGCAGGAATCTCACACTGAACTCCTTTGCTTGTTTATCTGTGTTACTTATCTCAGTTAATGGGAACCTTATCCCTATTCAAACAAGCCAAAAACCTGGAATTCTCCTTTTTCTTGAAAAATTGGTAAACATTTTCCCAGTACGAAGTGGAGCATTGCTTCACAGGCAGTATATAGACGCAACATCATTTTTTTTAGAAATACAATTTTAATTTTAACATACGTTGTAGCTACTAAATTACTGTTTCACCTCCATACTAAATGTAACTGGAGGCTAGTGATTGCATATTCCAATACAGGATTATTGAAGACTTTCTTGTAACAAGGAAAATAAATAGAAAAGGAAGCCAAAATCATTTGAAAACCCTTCACTTTTGACTGTATTACATGTATGTATATTTGTAATTCTCAACACATGTCAAGAATAAGACTTTAATCATTCTAATGCCTGTGTGAGTCTAGTCTCATTATTTGAATGTGGTGATCACTGATTGGAAAGGTCAGAAAAGGTGCGTTTTTGGTGGATTTTTACTCCATGTGATATGAGTTAAATTTATCCTCTGAAGAATTTTAAATCTGATTGGATTGATGATATTTTTAGTGTCAGAAAACCATTTTAACAAGAAGAAAAAGATTTCAGATATAAGACCAGCAGTAACCTGTTTAATTTTTAGGACTGATAACTGTACAGATACTACCTTTAGATTCTCTGGATGGCTAATATTTGTAACACAAGCTTTTTAAATATAAGTTTTTAATTAGTTGCCCATTGTTATATTTAGGTTTGTAAATTTTTCAAATTTAATTTAAAAATTGTTTATATGGTGGGTGTTATATCAAAACTGATGATATGGTAGATATTTTAGAAAATGTAAGTTTCATATTTCTATTTTATGTTGCTATTTACCAAATATAATAGATGCTTTAAGACCTTTATGTCTATAGTAGCTCATTACATTTCACAGAATAACTAATGAAGATCTAAGAAGTGATATATAACATAGCATTGGAAATTATTTAGTATGGTTTATGTTAAATAAAAACTTCAACTTATATGAAGAATATCAGAACTCCCTTCAGCTGGTGGACAGTACAGTCTATCAAAATACATCTTGATTCTTTGTAAACTTCACTCAAGATAATACTAAAGTTAAAATGTTTCATAGTAGATTATTTCTATTCTTCCATGAATGTTATCATCATAGATTTTAGCATATTATCTTTTTCCTATATACTGTCCCTTAAGTTAGTTAACTTCTCTTCCTGCCAAGCCACATTTGTTGTGCCAACCGTGCATAAGCATTATTTGAGTTGTGAATGCTTGTTTTTGGTTTCATACCAAGTAGATCATTTCATAAACAGAAATCAGCAAACCCAGGTATGTGTGACAACCAAACAAAAGTAAACGCTGTTATAATTCATGGTTTTTTTCATTAGAAAGAGCAGCATTCCATGTCTTCCACATTGTAGCAAATTCTCAGATATTTGAAGATTTTAATTGATAAAGCTAAAATGACAGTTTAGCCTCAGAGTAACACTCCAGTTTCATGATACTTTTATAAATATTATAACCTTTAAAACTTTTTTATCAGTGGTCTTAATGGCCTTTGATAATAATAAGCCAAACCAAGCACTTAATTTTTTTAGACATATGGATTTGGGGGCAAGAAAAATGTAAAGTGAATTTTAATTTCAGTGTTATCAGACTCTATTCAGCCACAGTTTGCGTGATGTGAGTCTCTCTCTGCCTATGTCAGCAACATTAATGTTTCCAACTCAACTGTTAAGCTACTTTTTGGTGACAAAATTGTACAACTGTACTCTGCTTTAAAATTCAGGCATATTTACAGAATGTCTGTTATCTGTCAGCCATTGTAATAGACAGTTTGGAATGTCTTTTTGAGGAAATGATAAAAATGAAGGCTTGGAGACAAGTAGTAACACACCTAGGAGAACCCTAAGCCTGTCAGTTTTGTTGGTATCATGGGACATATGTAGTCACAAATGTAAATAGGGAGTACTGGAAGATATATATTCAGTGGAGTAATTATGGGTTGGCACATTCCCAGGTAACTTAGTAGGACCACAGACTTTGGAGCCAGACTGCCTTCTACTAGCCGTATAAACTTGAGCAAGTTATTTTAAAACTTGATGGCTCAGTTTCCCCATCCCTATAAATGGAGATGCTAGTAGTACCCACCACATGGGATTGTTGTGATGGTTAGAAGAGCTAATATACACAAATGCTGGCACATAGTAAGTACTATGTAAGTGTTTGCTACTTTTATCATTATTAAGGCTAGAATGGATGGTGACAGAAGGCTGTCTCCTTGAGCTTGAGGCCGTTTCAGCACTCTAGTCTTCAAGAGTGAGGTAATTTTATTTTACAGCAGCAAGAGCAAGCAGCCCCATCTAGCCTTTTGTTGTCCTCTGCTCCTTGGAGGTGAAAGAGAAGTACGAATTGGGGATAGGAAGTTATCTAGAATCAACTCTGTCCTTCCACATCCTTGTTCTTTGGAGATACTTAGGAACGTTCTAGAGATGAGACATCTGTTATGTAGTGGGGTGAGCATGTAGACCTTTGAGTGAGTCATACTTGAAGTGAAAAGCTGACTTCTGTGTTTACTAGTTGTGAAATATGGGAAATGATACTGTGATCTACCTTGCTGGGATGTTCAGAGGATTAAATGAAGTAGTATCTGTAAATACTCTGGCACATAATAAGAGCTCAAAAAAATAGCAGACGTTTTAAATGAGAATACTAGTAGTAATAACGTTTCCCATTTTTAAATGTAAGTACTTTAGGGAGAGTTAGATATTAATCATTCATGCCTTACCTAGCATTACATTAGTAACATAATTATATTGCTTACAGCCACTGAGGAGCTTTGTGAATAGGAATTTTCATTGCACTGTGAAGGTGAAGTAGGAGAGTGAACCTAGTGAATATGGTGCAGCGTGAACCAGGACAGTGGTCACCATACAAAGTTGAATATGTCTGGGCATTTGATTCAAATCTATTACCAGAGGGGCTGGGCACAGTGGCTTATGCCTGTATTCCTAGCACTTTGGGAGGCCAAGGCGGGAAAATTTCTTGAGCCCAGGAATTCGAGACCAGCCTGGACAACATGGTGAGACCCCACCTCTACAAAATTAAAACATTAGCCAGGTATGGTGGCATACACCTGTGATCTCAGCTACTTGGGTGCTGAGGCAGGAGGATCCCTTGAGCCCAGGAGATGGAAGCTGCAGTGAGCCATGTTTGCACCATTGTACTCCTGCCTGGGCAACAGAGTGAGACCATGTTTTGAAAAAAACAAACAAAAAAAACCTGTTACCAGGTGACCACTTCATTTCAACCTATTTAGAAATTTTCCCCTAAATTATTATGTATTACCTACATACATTTGTTGAAAAAATTATTTCATAAGGAGGCAGCGTGATGTAATAGAAAAAGAGATACAGCTTAAAATCCTGAATTTGCCATTACTAGCTATATTATAATTTAGTTGTATATTAATATATAATTAATGTAATTTAGTTACATTTAATCTCTTACAAAGTGACTTAACCCCCCTGAGCCTTTGTTTCCTCAGTCATAAGATGTACTGCTACGAGATTTAAATATCAATATATGCAAGGCTGTTCCCATAGAGCCTGGCCCATATCTGGCATTCAGAATTTTATTTTTTATTCCCATATATATTCTTCAGACTTTGTACTTGTTGTCATGTCACTGTAAATATGTTCTTATATTTCTGATCAAAGTTGCTGAAAACCAGCAAAATGACAAAGACAAATTATGATGTCTGCAGTTTATTTTTAAATGGTTCAGCAAAAATATTCCTTCATATCATATGTGTAAAGAGAGAAAGATAAAACAAATGTGGCAAAATTTTAACAGTTGGTAAACTAGACAAAGGACATATGGGTGTTCATTTTATTCTTTGAGGTTTACTGTGGGTTGATAATTTTCAAAATAAAAACATTTGAGAAAAAAGCAAACTTGTATTTACTCATGCAAAATAAGACCCTAAAATACCTTCTAGTTAATGTTATTATTTAATGGTATTAGTTTAATTGTAGAATAAGATGACTAGCTTTATTATATTGTGTTAAGTGGGAAAATGATCTTTAATTGGATTGTAGTAAACTTAAAATCTTAAAGCAGAGGATGCAGAAATACCTTTTGTCACAGATACTCTCATGGGATTTGCCCTTATCTAGTAAGTGTCTTAACTTTGGTGTGGCTGATGGGCTTTTTTGATCCTTATGTTTATTAGCACAGAGATTTCCACAGGCAGATACTTCTCTTTCTTCCCCTTCCCCTTAAAAAAAGGTCAGCCAAAGTAAACAGATAGTATAGTTGAATATGTACTCTGCCTCACAAACCTTTCATTTCAACTTTGCCTAGTCCCCCTTACCAACAAAAAAAGGTCAGTCAGAGTAAACAGATAAGAAATGTGGCTGAATATGAGCTGCCACGCAGCTTCAAATGATCGTTTTACCTCATCTTTTAAGATAGTTGTTTTTAATTCCTCTACTTTTGTTCATCAAACCATAAGAAATCATGTAGCTAATGATATGATACTGATTGTTACCATTTGCAGAAACTACAGTTAAATTCTTAGGATGATCAGAGATTTTTAAAATGTTCTGTGCCTTCAGATATCTTAGCTAGAAATGTCTTTGTAACCCTATCACCGTTTTTTGCTTTGTGAGATAGGTTCACCATACCTCACCAATGACTTTAGAAAAGCATCTTAATGTAGTCATCTTTGGTTTCCTTTTAAGAATGGGAATATTTGCATTCCCCGATTTGTGTAATCCTTGCAATGATATTTTAGTACTGAATTTATTCTCTGTTAATAAAGCACATTGCCTGATGACAGGGTAGGACTTGTCTGTTTTATTGTTTCGTCCCTGGCTCCTGGGACGTGGATATGCTAAGTACATGTTTATAAATGTAAGTGAATTTGAATTAAATGAAAAATTGTGATATCCTTTGGTCACTCTGACTGTAGAAGCTCAAACACTTGTATTTTAATGTGGTTTCCACTTTAAATATTTCTGAAGCAGTCATTAATAAAACAATTTAAGGTAGAAAGTCCTGTTGGGATGAGAAATCTTTTCCAAGGAGAAAACTTGCTGTTCAATTGTGGGTAAGTCAGCACTGACTAACTAATAGAATGTTACTATTTAGCACATTTGGAACCGTCGTATTTGTTTACTAAAGTGACAGATAAACATTTTTATTTCTTTTCTACAAATCAAGTGTAATATGTAATATACTGACAAATCTCTAGGCTTCATATACCTTTGGGTTAAGATACATATTTATATGTATGAAGCAATAACTCCCAAGTTTGTTGATATGTTCATTTTTTAATATGTCCCAAAAGAGTTTTTCCATTTGACTTGTTTAAATTAGAAAATTCTTGTGTTAATTACTGTCATACTGGAAAGATCTTTTCATGAAGTGAAGTATACTTTTGTAAGTTAAGTACCAGATGAAAATGAAAATAATTTCCTATAAAATGAAACAACATACATTAATTGGAAAGAAACTTGTAAGACTTTTGATTTTGAATAGCTTGCTTTATAACTGCAGAGCATTTTCAGAATTATTTGTTACTAACATTTTTCTTTAAGAATCAAACCAGATCCATGTCTAATTCATAACCGAATGCAAGCACATGAATAAATAGATAAATCTAAAAGGAACGAGGAATCTTAAGCCTTAGCTTAATGCAGTATAAGTCACTGCTTTGAACTTTGAATTGTACTGATTAGTTCCAACAGAAAATTATGGACTTTGTAAATTCTGATTAGTTCCAACAGAAAAAATGGACTTTGTAAATTAATTTGCATCATACTTTTTTAAAAATCCTATTGTGTGGTTTCAATAAGGCAACTGAGTAGATTTTGTTGCATGTATTTGTATTTTTTAAATGTAGATATTGCTTTTTCTCGTTTTTCATAGTAGGAAGTCAAAAGATAATATCTGAAAATGACAAAATAAATGAGCTCCATGAGCATATTATTTAGAAATACAGAGTAAAATATCAGAAAAAGCAACTAAAAGAATTTAGAGTGATTGCCTCTGAGGTGAAAGATTGAGGAAGTACAGCAGGAAGCTGCTGTTTTCTGTTACAAACCTTGTAGAATTAGTTGACTCTAATGTGTGCAATTATAGTTTTTAAGAAAAAGATAATTGAGCAGAAAAGCCTGTCTTTCCCTCTCTCTTATTTGCACACATAGTAAGCCTATTTACTTAGAGCATCTGGGTACTGCCAGTCAGCTGGTAGTAGTTTACACAGTTCCCAGAGACCATAAGGATGAATAATAATACACCCTTTGAGGTCTGTCCTGAAACCCTAGTCTAGGGTGTGGCAACACTAAATATTCTAAAATGGAATTCTTGGAGATTGGACTTAATGGAATGAACCATGTGGAGATTTAAAAAACCGTAATTATTCATCTGTTTTCATCCTAAATACAGCAGAGTCCCTTATCTTTCTCCACTATATTATTTACAGTATGTGTGTCTGTGCACACATGTGTAAAACAGAAACCATCCTTAGATAGCTTAAATATAAGCAGGGAAATATTTCTCAGACTATGGGGTCCCTCAGAGCCCAAAGGCAGGAGCACGGTGTGTAGTGCGGCCTGTGGAAGGCATTGAAACTGTACAGCCAACTTTGTCATTCCTCCTCCTCCTGCAGGCTGATTTTTTTTTTCCTTTTTTACCTCAAGCTTTCATGTCCAGTTACAAGAAAAGGAACAGAATTATTTGGTCTGCTCTGTCTCTGTTTTTTTCTCTTTGTCGGTGTCTGTCTTCTACCCCTCCTCACCCCCATCACTGTGTCCACCCTCTGCTGAGGAGAGAGTTGTTAAATAAAGGAGATCATCGTAAACAGTGCAGACATTCCACTACATGACAGCCTGAGTAGGTTTATTCATAAATGCTTAGCTGCAGAGATCAGGACAATAAGTATTTCATGGTAATGTCGCTAATAAATGACCAAAGCATAGGCAGCTGCTGTAAGCTTAATGATTGTCAACATTTAGGTGTGGGGTGAAGTTCTAAAGCAACCCCATGTGGTCAGCGTTATCCATTGGTGAAATGCTCTTTTGCTCTAGGTGGGCACATTTTGGTGCTACCAGTTATGCTTCAGATGTACACAGACTATTCTTATCCCTAAAATAGTGATACTATTTCATGAGTAGAGTTCTTCCAGTTCTACTTCTTTTTTAGTCAAGTATTTATTTGAAACTGTATTGCAAAAATTATTTCGTGATTCTTTGATTTGTACCAGTAAGCAATACACAAACCGCATAGGAGTTTTGCCTCTTTTCCTTTATCTCCTCTTATTGAGATGTGGCATTGTTCAGAAAGTCATCCAGCATCCCTGTGGATCTCTGCCATAAATACTCTCAGAGCAGGCCTTCCATCAGCCTGATGATTTTCTTTAATTTGTCAAAGTATGCTAGGCTTTGTGGTATGTGGTTCCTGGGCTTAATGTTTATTGTGATGAAGTAAAGTCTGCTTCTCTAAAATACTGATCTGATTAGAGTTGTCGATGAAATACTGTGATGGACTCATTTTGAGAAGGAAGCTTAAGTCTAGAATTTTATCATATGTAACCTTCAAAGTTTGTAATTATGGGGTTTCTGGGTATTAGTGATTGAGCATTCCAAGAGACATCTTTGAAAATTGTTCAGTAGTTTTTCACAATTGATCATGTATTCTTCATTTAGCAGGTAGTTAGGGTTTTTTTCTGTTTTAAACTTTATTTTTATTATTTTTAATACAAGTTCCAAAACCAAAAAACGGTTTTTAATCCAGTCATGCAAATAAATGTTACCATCAATAAATATTTTTGAGTGAATGAATAGTTTAACTCTATAAAATTGTTCAACAACTTTTTTTTTTTTTTTTTTAGACAGAGTCTCACTCTGTTCCTCAGGCTCACTGCAGATCACGGTTCACTGCAGCCTCTACCTCCTGGGCTCAAGCGATCCTCCTGCCTCAGCCT
Source organism: Nomascus leucogenys (assembly GCF_006542625.1). NCBI lineage: Eukaryota > Metazoa > Chordata > Mammalia > Primates > Hylobatidae > Nomascus > Nomascus leucogenys. Next base: position 123,065,616 of record NC_044383.1, read on the forward strand.
CCCAAATAGGTGGGACTATAGGCATCCACTACCATCCATGCCTGGCTAATTTTTGTATTTTTGGTGGAGACAGGGTTTCATCACGTTGGCCAGGCTGGGCTTGAACTCCTGGCCTCAAGTGATCCACCCGCCTTGCCCTTGCAAAGTGTTGGGATTACAGGCATGAGCTACCGAGCCCGACCACTTCTATTTTTTAATCCCTTCCAAAAGTGTTACAGATCATAAAGTAATAGGCCCATGAGTCCATGTGTTCTATAGGGGGTTCATTGCAAAAGGATGGAAATCTGAGTGGTTATAGAAATAGAGTTGAGTGATACATATGTTAGACAGAGACAGCAGAGTAGACTAGAGGATGCAGTAAGTGCATATAAAAAATATTAAAAGAGAGAAAAGAAAATTCCCAAAGTCCTTGCCATGGTAGTTCAGATGTATTCTGGCTCATAATTTCCTTAGGATTTTTATTGTAAGAGGCTGACTAATGGACTCTTGGCATGGGCTTTGGCTTATGAAATTATTTTTGTAGTTTGAAGAGTTTGGGGGATACCTGACTTGGTCCGGGCCTATTTGAACTTTCAGGGTGTTAATCAAAACTGCCTGAAGAATTCCAGATCCTGCCCACCTATATTTAAAATTTTCTGGCATGACCTAGGCCTAGAGAAAAAAATGTATGGTGCCATCTTTTTTAGTAGAAAAAGTACTAGACATGATGTCAGGAGACTCTGTGTTTTGGGGCTGCCATTTATTAGCTCTATAACCATGGATTGCTTAATTTCTTGGATCATATTGTCTTCACCTTTGAAATGAGAATTATACTCATTGTATATTTATTTGCTCATTCATTCACTCATTCATTCATGAGTTCCCATAAATTCTTTGGTTGACCATGTGGCAGACACTTTTATACATGCAAAAGATACAAAGAAGAATAGGACACTGTCCCTGAATTCAAGGAGCTTATTGCCTATTAAAGGAGGATAGATTTGTATTAAGAAATAAATAAAGGCATGGAAGTATTATGAGTACTACGAATGAAACAAGAAACATGAGAATCTTTTTTGATGTCTTCTGTTCCATTAATCACCAGGTTGGATTAATCCTTCTGCCTAAATAAATCTCCAGTCCATCAACTTTTCTTCATCATCACAGTCAGTACCTTAAGTCCAAGCTGCTATTACCTCTTTTTGGACCACTGATCTTCCCATACCCACTCAAGCCCTCAAGTCCATTCTTCTCACTGTGGCCAGAGACACCTTTGAAGGCAAAGCTGACCATAGACAGATGTTAACAGTAGGGGAACCTGGCTGTTGAGGTGTGTGGGACCCCTCTTTACTATCTTCACAAGTTATCTGTAAATTTAGAACTTTTCTAAATGAAAAATGTTTATTAAAATGTTTTAAAATAGGGCAAACTGACCACACAAATTTAAGTTGCTGCTTAAAATCCTTCAGTGGCTTTTTTTTCTTTTTTTAAAGAGAAAATCCCAAATTCTTCAAATGACCTACAAGACCTGTTTGACCTGGCCCTGCCTACGCCCTGGAACATTCTTCCCTTTCCCTGTGCCAGCGTCATGGGCCCCTCTGGTCACACACTGTCAGGCTCCTTGCAGACAAGGAATAAGCTGCTCTTCTGCTCTCTCCCTGGCTAACTCCTCAACCTTCAGATTTGCAGCTCAGATGTCACTTCCTCAGGATGTCCTCTTAAGTCATCCTGCTTGTCTTTTGGCGCACTTGTCAATTGTCATTACATTTGTGTTTTGGTGATTTTTAAAAACATGTCAGTTGATCCCATTGAACTATGAGCTGCACAGGAGGGCTGAGGCCACATCTGTCTTGCATATGGTGCTTAGCACCTACCTGGCACATGGAAGGACTCATCAATTGTTGAGTGAATGAGTAACTAAGTGATGTGAAAGTAAGTGTTGTGACATTTTTGCTCCTTGCTCTAACGACTACTGTGCCCAAGCACTGCAAATGGAGAGGAGTATAATAGTGAAATTTGCTTAAAATTATAAAAACACAACAAAAATTAATGTACATGTAAGACATTGAAAAATAGCCAGAACATTGTCCCTTTCTCATAGTAAGGAAAGACTTGTAAGCAATTCAGGACTAACTCGTAAGTTGAATACAGAAAAGGAAAAGAAAGAACTTTAAAAAAATATTTTAAACCTTCTGCTGAATTCATCTGTTGGCTAAATTTCAAAAGTGTTAGTATAGAGATTTCAAATTACATTTAGTTAAAGTAGAAAGTAAGTAATTTCAGCTTAATTGTTGAAATGATTTTGACGTTGTATTTAATACAGACTATGATGAGCCAGGCATAGTGGTACCCACCTGTAGTCCCAGCTTTTTGGGAGGGTGGGGTGGGGAGATTGCTTGAGGCCAGGAGTTTGAGGCTGCAGTGCCCTATGATTTCGCTGTCCCAAAAAAAGTAATAATAGGCCAGGAACGGTGGCTCATGCCTGTAATCCCAGCACTTTGGGAGGCCAAGGTGGGCAGATCATGAGGTCAGGAATTCAAGACCAGCCTGACCAACATGGTGAAACCCCATCTCTACTAAAAATACAAAAATTAGCAGGGGATGGTGGCACGTGCCTGTAATCCCAGCACTTTGGGAGGCCGAGGCGGGCAGATCACGAGGTCAGGAGTTCAAGACCAGCCTGACCAACATGGTGAAACCCCGTCTCTACTAAAAATACAAAAATTAGCTGAGCATAGTGGTGTGCACCTGTAATCCCAGCTACTCAGGAGGCTGAGGCAAGAGAATCGCTTGAACCCGGGAGGCGGAGGTTGCAGTGAGCTGAGATCGCGCCACTGCACTCCAGCCTGGGCGACAGAGTGAGACTCCATCTCAAAAAAATAAAAGTAATAATAAAATGTTTAAAGAAGAGAGATGTAATACAGTGCTGTATACTTGCATTGTTAAAGAATTGTGGAACCAAAAAGCAAAAAATAACTCAACCAAGACATTATATTATGATATACAATTTAAATGAAAAATATTCCTACAGTTCTGTAATATTTTTAATAATTGGAGGCTTATCCAGTATATTTACTTCCCATGAGGGAGATTAAATAGTCAGTGATTTCATCAGCAAAGAGACAAAATGGCACCAAGTAGTATATATGCTGGATCAAAACAAACATTTCACTTAAGAATAATGTACCTTATTTGACCACTTAATGATATATTATAGTATGACTTCTCCCAGCAAAAAGGAGCCCATTTTACTTACACGATAGATGCATGAAGGCCCTTGGATATATAGCACTTATGGGATGTTTGAATCCAGAAGAAGGTTGCAAGGAGAGACCATGCCCACTCCCTTAATTGCAAACTTGAGAAAACTTGGAGAAACACCCACTTTCTCCCTGTTAGCCCCTCCTTTCAACTCACTCTTTCTGGTTGGAACGTCAATAGAGATACATAGAAAAACTCTGGAAGTATACTCATTAAACTGTTAACAGTGGTTGCTAATTAGAGAGTGAGAATGGGGAAAGAAATACATATATTTCTTTTGTTATTAAAAAGCCATTAGCAAATAATAAATTATAGTATATTGACATACCGTTTAGCATTTGGTTTTCTCAACTTGTATAATTTACTGTATTTAACAATATTTTTGGTATTTCACTACTGAATATTAGTTTTAAATTATGCATATTAATATTGATTGAAAAAATTTTCCTGACTCCTGATCCCCTTGGGGTGAAGAAATCTGAAGCTTAGGTTGTCTCTGTTTAGCAAATCCTCTCAAGGCAAAAGCTGGCTTCATTTTTCCATTTACTGCTCTGGGTTCCAGTCTTTACTTGGTTTTTACTATAGTGTTCCTCACTAATGCTTTAATGAAGTTTTAAGGTGGTTATTTGTTTTTATGTCTCGTCCAGAGTTTTTAGTTGTTTTTAAAATGTTGGTCTAGAAACCAGGTCAGCCATTCTGCTGGAAATGAACCTCTCTTAGTTTTTGCACCATAATGTATACACTTGGTGTGTTACATAATTTCTATCAGAGCTGTGAAATGGTATAATGAAGTGTCTTTATGCCATTCAGTAGACTAACCCTCCCTTCACCAAAGAGTTTCAGCATGTATTTTCTTTGATTAGCTCTTTGCAAGATGCAGATAAATACTGGGTAGTTTTTCCCAGGTTAAAATTATGTCTGTGATTCTGTGGTGTAGAACTCTGTGAGGCTTTGACTACCCATTAGCTGTATATTAGAGCAAATTCAGATGGACTTTTTGAATAGAATCACAGTTCTCCTGAATGTGTGACTTCCCTCATCACACTTTCAGGCTGAAGTTGGATAGCTGCACACATGTGTCTTTGTGAGGCATCTTAATTTTCATAAGGCCCACCTTATCTTGTCTCAATGCAGCTTTGTCCTAAGCTGGCTCAAAACAACAGAAACTGCATTCCAGGAATTTATCAGGAGAGTATAAATAAATTCTCGTTGCTTTGTGCTATCCTTACGTTCTAAAAGAAACCAATTTTTATGGTTTACATAAAGAATATTTAGCCTATCCATTCTGCTGAAATAAAATCTAAATTTCAAATGAAGAGAGCTAAATACCCGGATTACATAAAATTGACTTTCCCTTAGACCCATTCTTTTAAACTGCCCTTTAGGGTGATGCCATTCACTCATAAGCAGCAGCTGGCAAAGCATCTGTATGTTTCCTCATAGATGTTGAGGATGATCTTATTACATAAACACTGGGTTTCTTGTCACTGAACTCCCAAGGGAGAATTTCCTTCTGAGCTTTCCAGGAGCAATTTGGTTGTGGACACCATGCATTTGGGTCTTGATTGTCTCCCTTTTTCCTTTGGCTGCTAGAAAGCTTAGCATCTTGAGGTCCTTCCCTGTCAAGGACATAGAACTTCATGGAATGTACCAATCTCATTGCAGATGCCATCTTACTTTCCTACCCTTAATTTTCCTTTAACTCAATTTTTGCCATATTAAATGCCTATTTTAAAATCATTTTGAGTATTTTTTGGAACATAGTAGCCACATGCAGAATCATTTGATTATTGTTTCAGATAATGCAAATCAGTGAATAACCATGTTTTAGAAATGAAATTACAAAATTATATGTTTACTTTTGCTTCTCTAAACATTATCGGGACCCAGAAAATTAGATTTTGGTATAATTCACTGTCTCTAGAATTCAAAGAAACAAATATGCAAAGACAATGGAGACCACTGTTAGGATTTCTGAGAATGCATACAGCTTGTTCCCTCATTTGGTTGAACAGGCAAATTTTCAAAAGTAAAATCACTCTTCTCAAATATTTTGTAGATTTCGGTAATCTGATAAATGAGCTATTTACTCATTGTTTCTTTGGTACCCACACAGTGCATTATCCATAGCAACAACCCTTTTCAAAATTTAATAGGGCCAACTCTGTATTTATTAGGGAAATAATACCACCAGGTTAAACAAACTGTGGCTCTTGGTTCTGTGTATTTACTCTCTTTCAAAGGGATCTGTTAAACCTTCAGTGTGCCATGTTGTAGATCATTAGAGAAGCTGAATTAGGATATGACTCTATGATCCTGAATGTGCCATTTTTATAGTATGTTTAGAGTCAAATAAAAAAGATGATGAGCAAATAAAGCATTAGAAATAAAGTACTATGTTATGTATTGAAAACAGGACCAAATTCTTGTCTGCACAGTACAAATGAGAGCTTGATTATGGTAAATATTACCACTCTCAGTCTATGGAGGTTAAGTAGAATACATAATATTGGCTCAGGAAAATACATTTCTGTTTTTCTTGCTTCTAGGAATTATATTGATGTGGAATCTGTAAGAAAGGCTGTGCCTCAAAAAAGAAAAAAGATAGTTTCAGAATTACAGAGATTTTCATAAGAGAACAGATTTTTTTCAAAGAATTCTAATTGCTGTTGAAATTTAAATTAAGCCTAAGATCTTTCATGTCAATTGTTGAAAAATGAAGTCGTATTTAAAATCACAAAATGTTAGAGTTCATTTAATTCAATATCCTTATTTTATAGCCATGAATGCTTTTAGAAATTGCTACAAAAGCATACTGACTATCATCTCAATGTCCTTGTGCAATATAAAAACATTTTTTAAATTAAAACTTGTTAAGCTTCTGTCCCAAAAGGTATACTAATGGGAGTAGAATAATCTTTTATAAGGGTAGATTGATGTAGGGTTTTTTTATATGTAATAGGATGGAGTACATTTTTTTTCTTACTGGATTTTTTATGTAGGGCTTAATAGTGGGGTTCTGTATTTATGAATTGGTTGAGCCTGTTTGGATAAAATCTTTGCTATGTCAAATATCTATTTTTTCTTAATATAAGTTTTTTGGTAGTTTTAGCATTTAAATTATTCCCTTTTATTTATCTTCACAGATTCTGGAACTTTTCAAAGCCTGACTCTCTTCTTGAAACAGTGGAGCATCATACAGAGTTTACTTGTGGTTTAGACTTCAGTCTTCAGAGCCCCACTCAGGTAAGGGATACAATCTCATGATATTCTCTTCTGCCCAAGTTCACAGCCAACTCTGTGTGGCATGCGTTGCTTTTATGAATAAAATTGTTGCCATTTTAGCTATATAAGCTGGAGGGTTTGAGCATTAAACTACTAGGGAATAAGAGGTATCAAGAAAGTTGACATACCTTTCTCCTCTTGAAAGGCTGATTTCCCTGAGAGAAAAAGGAACCTTCCCAGGAGGTATTATCCTAACATTGTGAAGGCTTTCTCTAGGCATCTCCCAACAGAAAAGTGACAAGAGAAAGATGGAATACGGCAGGATTGTCGCCATGGGTTGGCAGGAGTCAGGAACATGTGGTCCTGACTCAGCTGTCCCACTAGGCAGTTGAGACCATGGGCAGGGAGGTCACTACCCTTTCAGGACTGTCGCCCTTGTCTTCACACCACTTGTCGAATGGGAGGCTTCTGATGGAGAACAAGTAAAGGAGAATGTCTGCTATTTAATAAACAATGTATGTCTCCCTTTTTGTTCTCTTGAGGACTTGAGAGTAGACACTTTGGACTTTAAATATCCCTCAGGTTTTTTTTAAAAACAAGCCTTTTCATTTTAGAAATTGTAAAGTCAATCGGAAACACTACAATATGTTGAGTGATAAGGCCCTTTAAATACAGACTGTGTGAAAGAACCAGCATATCAATGAAACACAAAATAATATGTGGAAATTCTAGAGCATGACTGTGAAATTGTGCTTTTATGATAACTCATAAGTTAAACAAAAAGAAAATCCCACTTCACATTAATGTCTTCTGAAATTTAAATAAATATGTAAGTGTTTTTTGGTTTTTTTGTTTGTTTGTTTGTTTGTTTTGAGACAGAGTTTCACACTGTCACCCAGGCTGGAGTGCAGTGGTGCAATCTTGGCTCACTGCAACCTCCACCTCCCAGGTTCAAACAATTCTCCCACCTCAGCCTCGCTAGTATCTGGGATTACAGGCATGCCACACCACACCCAATTAATTTTTTTTTTTTTTTTTGACAGAGATTTGCTCTGTTGCCCAGGCTGGAGTGCAGTGGCGCAATCTCGGCTCACTGCAACCTTCGCCTCCCAGGTTCAAGTGATTCTCCTGCCACAGCCTCCTGAGTAGCTGGGATTACAGGCACATGCCACCATGCCTGGCTAATTTTTTGTATTTTTAGTAGAGATGGGGTTTCGTCATGTTGACCAGGCTGGTCTCAAACTGCTAACCTCAAGTGATCCACCTGCTTTGGCCTCCCAAAGTGCTGGGATTACAGACATGAACCACCATGCCTGGCCTAATCTTTATATTTTTAGTAGAGATGGGGTTTCACCATGTTAGCCAGGCTGGTCTCGAACTCCTAACCTCAAGTGATCCACCCTCCTTGGCCTCCCAAAGTGCTGGCATTACAGGCTTGAGCTCTCAGCCTATGAATTTTTCATTTTAGGAATTAAAGATGTAATTGTGAGTTTAAAAGGTTCTCATTTGGTATTACAATATTCCCATTAACATTAGAAATAATCATTTAAAATGACTTAATAGGATATAAGAAGAGAAAAAACTGAAATAGTGATGAGTGAAATGGCATTTTTTCAGCATAAATATAATGTGTTTCAAATGAGCTAGTTCCTTTTCTGATACACTTATTATAGATGGATTTTACTAAAATAATTTTACCTGTTTTCTATTTTAGTCTTAAAAAGTTGCAATGTACATACTGAAACATGGCACCCCCAAACAAAGGATCCTAAGTAAATATTCATTAAATCCTCATCCTTATGTATTTCTATTACCTGTCCTTTGTGAGCCCAGACTAGCACCTGTGGCAGCAGCTGCAGCGCCTCCATTTCCTCAGCTATGGCGCTTCCTCGCCCAGGTCTGAAGAATACCAAATGTTTTCTAAATCCTCCACACATAGTAGGCCTACCTTATTAAAAGCAACTTTGTGATGAGAGGACTTAATCAGAGGACATACATCCCTAAGTAATAGATTTTATTCAAATTAAGATGGTGATCTCAACCAGTATTTTAAACACAAACATTTGAGTTGTATATATTACAATATATATGTATATATGTATAATATGTGTATAATATATATATTGAGTTGTATATTATTAATTTATATATTTTTAAAGGATAATTTGTATTATTTTAATTATTTTTGTGTACAGAAAACTCAACAGTGTACATTTAATCCAGCTTAGTGGCAGGTTCTTTAGCCTTTGCCTTTTCCAGCTTGGCAGTGTGAGCCACAGACTTGGGACCAAGGACATTGCCCCCCCAGTGACAGCAGATCTCATCATCTCTGTCATTGTAATTGGTGGTCCTGATAGCTTCCACCATCTTAGCCAAAGCCCTTTTGTCTTCCAAGTTAATCTGTGTGAAGGTGACGGTGATATGGATCATCCTGCGGACCAGTCTTGCCTTTCCCTTGACAGCGCAGTCAGGGACCCCCATTTTGTGAGACAGGGCAGGCAGGAAGACGACCAGCTTGGTGGGATCCATGTCATGTGCAGTCACCGCCAGCTGAGCCTTCTTCTCCTCCACCAAGGTGGTGACGGTGTTAACCCCAGCTTGAAGGACAGGTGGTCTCTTAGTGGGGACATCCCCTTTGCCAGCAGCTTTCTTCTCAGCCTGGGCCAAGTCTCTGCTTCTTCTCTTGCTTTGTCTCTGGTCTGTATTATGGGCCAGCTTATGTAGTTGAGTAGCTGTTTGGTGGTCCCAGGGCCTGGGTGAACTGGTTCATCACAGGAGACACTTTTAGGCTCCTGTAGAGGATAACTCTTTGCTGCTGCAGCCTGACATAGCGGGGCCATTTCACAAAGTGGGTGAGGTCCCTTTTGGGCTGGATGTCCTGTCCAGTGCCAGAATTCTTAGGCCTTTACTCAAACAGGGGATTCACCACTTTCTTGGCCTGTTGCTTCAAGACAGCAGGGGCTGGGGCCACCGTCTTGCCCTTGGTCTCCTTTCGGCATCTTGGGCGGCTATAGGAGAGAGATAATTTGTATTTTTACAAGTCACATCAAACTCTTTTCTAGGGGAGATATGAATCAAGTTCTATGTGTATCTCAATATTTTTCCCCTCACTTTTGTCAGTTATCTATTACTGGGTAACGAACAACTCCCAAGACTTAGTGGCCTAAAACAACAATTTTATTTGCTCACAATTCTGTGAGTCAGCAATTTGGACCAGGCTCACCCTAGCAGTTCTTCTTTTGGTCTTTCCTGTGGCCACCCATGTGGTTCTAGCCATCTGGTGGCTTAACTAGGGCCGGGTGGTCCTATTAGGCCTGGTTCAATGTGTCTGGTGGGTAGTGCTGGTTGTCTTCCAGGCTGTGTGTCTCTAGGTGTGCCCAGGTCTCTGCACTTAACAGTTGTATGTTTCCAAGAGGGCAAGAGCAAAAGCTGCAAGTCATCTTGAGAACTGGACTTGGAAGCCACACAGCATTCCTTCTGTTGCAAAGCAAGTTGCGAGGCCAGCCCAGATTCAAAGAGTGGGAAATAGACTCTACCGCTTGATGGGAGAACCTGTGAAGAATTCATAGTCACTTAAAATCTGCCACACTAACCTTTGTTGGTATAGTAGGTGGTTTAAGTTTTATTTTTGTTTGTTTTGAGACGGAATGTTGCTCTTGTTGCCCAGGCTGGAGTGCAATGGTGTGATCTCAGCTCACTGCAACCTCCATCTCCTGGGTTCAAGCAATTCTCCTGCCTCAGCCTCCCGAGTAGCTGGGATTACAGGCATGTGCCACCACGCCCAGCTAATTTTGTATTTTTGATAGAGATGGGGTTTCTCTGTGTTGGCCAGGCAGGTCGCAAACTCCCAACCTCAGGTGATCCGCCCACCTCGGCCTCCCAGAGTGCTGAGATTACAAGCGTGAGCCACTGCACCCAGCCAAGTTATTTTTAACATACTATATTTATCCTTTAGTCTCATAATGTGTCAGATTTACAGATTGTAAGTTAATTTAATTTTACTCTTTGATGAGTATGTGAGTCTTTTGTGATCTTAGCAGCTCTAGGACCTTGCTGATGTTACTTTCAGGCTCTGTGTTTTTATATATTCTCAGTCTTAAAAGAGATTTATCTGAGTTCTTCTGTGTATAATGCTTTTTCTTTTTAGCTTCTCCTTTCTTAGAGATCTGAGAAATGAGGTCAAGGGCATTCTTATATTACACCACCTTTCTTCTTAACAGAATGTAAGATCCTGTCTTTAAAAGTTTAAAACTTGACAAATAAATGTCTGGGGTCATTCTTTAAGGATAATTGCTGAGAAATGCTCTACGCCCTCTCTTGTTAACCAGGCTGAAGGCATCGTTTTCTTTGACATTTTTTTTTTTCTGATCATGATTTGTACAGTTCTAACATTTTATCTTTTCTTTCTTATCCTTATTATTTCTAAATTGGATACTCTTTTTCTTTTTGTAGGTTTGTGATTCTGGACCTATAATACACCTATTTATGTAACTGGAATTTCTATATTAGTTTATCTTTAGAATTCCTGACTTTGTGTTCTGCAGTATCAATTCTGCTCTTCCAAATGCTCAGTGATGTTTAGTTTAGCATTTATAAGCTGGATACAAGTTTACATATCTTTATACATTCTTTTGGGGGCATAGTTATTTATTATTTTAATCTCTTTTAAAGTAAACACTACCACTTTCAGATGTTGCCGCTGTATGTTTAATAAGCTTTAATGTTTTCCTCATGACAAAATTTTGGAAATTACATTTAGAAGAAAGAAAAAAGATTACCTATAGTTTCCCCACTTGAGAAAGAATCTCTTATACCATATTATTATGTTTCTTCTAAAAATCTCTGTTTTACCGTATTATTATGTTTCTTACATTTAATTGGAATGTAAATTTATATTTTAAAATGCACATATTTTTAAGTGTACAGCTCAGTTAGTTATCCAGAAGTGACTACCCCTGTATAACCACTATCCACATTGAGATGCAGAACATCGCTTGCATTCCGGAAGCCTCTTCCCAAATCTGAACCCCTCCTTCCCAATGGTAGCTACCCTTCCAGTCTCTATGTGTGTTTGTATTTTTCAAAGTTTGGGTAAACAATCTTTTCTTTCTCTTTTTTTTTCATAGAGACAGGATCTTGCTATGTTGCCCAGGTTGGTCTAGAACTCCTGAGCTCAAGCAGTCCTCCTGCCTCGGCCTCCCAAAGTGCTGGCATTATAGTCATGAGCTACCATGCCCCACCTAAGATAATCTTTAATGAATGAATATCTAAATCTGTCCATGCTAGGAACACGTAGCTCTTATATAATGAGTTTTCTTTAAAATATTAATAGAGTAGAAGTAGTTTTGTATATTTTTGTTTTGTTTCAGTGAAAGATGATTAGATTTGGTTCTGATTTATACTAGTTCTTTAGATGTATTTTTATTTTTAATTATTATTATTATTTGAGACAGGGTCTCACTGTGGCACCCAGGCTGGAATGCAGTGGTATGTCATGGCTCATTGTAGCTTCAACTTCCTGGGTGCAAACAATCCTCCCACCTCAAGCCTCTACCCTCACCCCACCCTACCCTACTGAGTAGCTGGGACTACAGGTGTGTACCACTTTTTTATTTTTTTAATTTTTTGTAGAGATGAGGTCTCACTGTGTTGCCCAGGCTGGTCTGGATCTCCTGGGCTCAAGTGATCCTCTCACCTCAGCCTCCCAAAGTACTGGGATTACAGGTATGAGCCACTGTGCCTGGTTAGATATCATTTAAAAATTCAGCTCTTGTTTTGGTTCAAATCTCTATTCCCATAATCTTCGATATCAGGTTTAATGGTTGACAGTAGATAACAGTATTTAAGAATTCTCTAATGAGTTTAGAAAACTGAATTTTAGAAGATGGCAAGCATTATTGATATTTAGGATATTTGTGTCCTATTCACCTTTTATGTCAGGTGATATTTTTTGTGTCTGTCACAGACTAGGTTTAGAGTTAAAAAGAACAAGTGCCAGAAGCAGTCAGTGTCCTCAGGCATTAGTCTCTGCTGTTTCCTCATTGATGCTTTCATAATTGTGTAATTTTTTAGCTTACAATGATATAACAAGTCCTTGTTGTTTTCGCCAAGTCATAAAACATTTCCCAGGTCCAGCTCTGTAGGATATCAGTGTGCTCCTTAGATGGATGGTATTAGGCTGGGTCTGCTGCCCTCTGCACTACATAGACACCCTGATATAGTTTGGCTGTGTCCCCACCCAAATCTCACCTTGAATTGTAACTCCCACAATTCCCACATAGCATGGGAGGAACCCGGTGGGAGGTGATTGAATTATGGGGGCAGGTCTTTCCTGCACTGTTCTCATGATAGTGAAGGAGTCTCATGAGATCTGATGGTTCTGTAAGGGGGAGTTTCCCTGCACAAGTTCTTTTTTTTTTTTTACTGCTGCCATCCATGTAAGACGTGACATGCTCCTCCTTGTCTTCTGCCATGGTTGTGAGGCCTCCCCAGCCATGTGGAACTGTAAGTCCATTAAACCTCTTTTTCTTCCTATTGTCAGGTATGTCTTTATCAGCAGCGTGAAAATGGACTAATACATATCCCTTGCAATTATAGCATCCCATTACTGTTGACATCTGCCTCTCATCTTCCATTCCTGAATCACTCACCTTCCTATTCAATTTCCTTTCTCTTGATTATGAAGCATTGCTTCTAAAAACCCACCAAACATACTGACTAGGCACACTTCAGATTACTTTTTAAAAAACTTCATCTGGGCTCCTACTCAACTTACCTTTGAAGTCTTTCTGATTTTACCTTTGAAGTCTTTGATTTTTTTAGCCCATTCTCCACTGTAATCTTTCCTCAACCTTTTTCAGTGTCAGTATCTGGACGTTTGACCTTATGTTCTACTTACTGTTAAAAGAGAGTTCCCAGGAATGAGCATCTTCTTCCGTCTCTGTCACCCCAAAATGTTTGCATTTTATCTCTATTTTTTCCCATCCTTCCAGTGGCTTTCTAATTTTCTCGCTGGTTCCCTCATGCACATCTTTGCTTCTTCACTTATTCACTGTTTTTAGATCTTCAATCGGTTCTTCTGTTTTCAAAGCTCTATGGGGCTTACCCCACTGTCCTGTCACACTATCAGTAAGCTCTATTTCTCTTCTATTATTAAATATCTAGAATTAGTAGATTGACCTCTTGCTTTTAGTTTCTCAGAATCTACACTCTCTTTTAAAACCTGTCTTCCTTTCATCATTCAATTGAAGTTAAGCCCAAAAAGATCACCAGTAAACTCCTGAAACCCAAATTAGCCTTTTTTCAGACTTTTTTCTTATTTAGCCGTATAATTTTGATATTTGAAAAAAATCTTCCTGTCCTATTTTTTCAGTGCTACTATGCCGACCTCTTCTTCCTTGCCTCTTTGCTGAATATCTTCATCACCATCCCTCCAAAAGTAGATGTTCTCCGATATTCAATCTTAGCCCTCTTACTTTGGGGCAACTTCTCCTTAAAGCTGTCATGTAATTCTATGCTAGCGATACTTGCCCTATGTATCCAGCAGACTTTACCGTGAGATCCGAGTAGATGTCATGCTTTTCCTTCAGTATTCCTAACCTGGTCAATTGATTGCATTTCGGGGCCATACTAGAGATCTGGGAAGTAATCCTAGTTTTCCTGTCTCTTCACACTTCCTAAATTCAACTTGGTATCGAGTTTATGACTTATTTCTCATCAATATCTCTGAAATCCAGACAATGCCTTTCTACCTCACTGCCTTAGATAAGCACTTATTTGTACCTTTACCATGGATTGCTGCAACAATCTCAAACCTGGTCTCTAAGCTCTTTCCATCATCCCATTGATTCTCCATGTTGCCTCCAGGGAGAGGTTTCCATAATGCAAATCTGATTTTGTTAGTGCTTGACCTGAAATACGTTAAAGGTAGGAGCAAGGTGAGAACTGCCACCATCACCACTGTAAATGAACATGGTTCTAAAAATTGTGTGGCCAGTTAGAAATAGGAGAAAACAAAGTAGAATATAAATTTTTTAAAGGTAGAACATTTTATTGTCATTTGTAATTCATACGATTGTCAAATTGAATAAGTATTAAATATATCAACTTTAAACCTATTAAAAATAATAAGAGAGTCCAATAAGAAAGTCAGTTAAAATAAATATATAACATTGAATAACATTGAATAACCTATAGATATAACAATTATCAGTTAGAAAATAAAATGGGAAAAATTACTTTTACATGGCAACAACTGTGTATGTGTGTGCATGCATGTGTGTGTGTGTGTATGGGTGTAGGATTCCCAAAGAAAAAAATTAAAAACATACAGGACTCTAGATTAAGAAGATTATGTTACTTTGCTAAGAGGCCTTTGAAAAAAGACTGGAATAAATGGACAGACATATCATGTTCCTGCAACAGAATACATTTATCCTATTGCTGTCCCTTTTTTAAGGCATTTGTCATCCAATACAGATGCTACTATATTTGCCTCCTAACCTATCTTTCTCTTTTTGGAATTCCTGGTCAATCACTCCTGTGATGCTTTTAAACCACTCTGACCATTAACCTCCTGCCATACTATTAAATACTAGTTTTAATTTACAAATCAATCCAGTTAAATTGTCATTTTTATCATTGTCATCTTTGCTCAGAAACTTTCAAGAGGCAGCCCATTCATTCCCTTCAGTGTAGAGTCTGAACTTTTAATCTTGCTTTCAGGATTCAATATAATCTGTTTTCCTTTTTAATTTTAGTTCTCAACCATCCTATGTAATCCTCTATTGCAGAACAATTACATTTTGTTATTTGTCGTATCCATGTTTTTACCCCTGTTTCTGTTGCTCTCCTCCGCCTCTGCCTATGGAAATTATTTCTGCCTTTTTGACTCCAGAATTAAGTTCTTCTCTTCCTTCTCTCCTCCTCTTCTTTCCTTCTCTGCTTCAGTAAATATTTTGTGTCAACTAAATATCTCGAGTGCCTGGAAATACACAGTGGATTAATGTCAACCACCTGATACATATGTGCTAAATAGCTATTGAATGAATTAATGAAAAGGATTTTTTTAGTTTATTGGTCAACTCTTTCCTTGCTTTTGCATAAACTCCGTAATGATTATCATAATAAACGATATTCTCTCCTGTAGTCACTTTCTATTGTAAGCTGGTTGAGTAAGTAAAGCATGTTTCTTCCTTTAGTCCCAAATTTAATATACTGCAGTATAATGTCTTGGCTGCTTTTTCAAAATGTAGAGTTAACTGTGATTTTTTTTTCATTCTGTCTGTATCTTTCTGCCTGTTTCTATTATTCATTTTTGCTAAAGAGGCCATGTGTCATAAAGATAATTATAGTAGATTGAACAAGTTTCCCAAGGGCAAAAGCAATTGTCCACAAAATAGAGAAAAAAAGGGTATAATGATAAATAGGAAATGGAAAATTTCTTAATAAAGTAAAGCTCCTAATGAGTCAGTTGGAATTCTTGATTATTATTAACAATCACATTAAATCATTTGAAATAAGTTACCTTATCAGTTGCATGTGTAAACATTTTAATAAAGTACAGGGAATTGATAACAATTAAGGGATATAAATTCATTTTCTAAATTTTACACGTATTTAAAGTGTTATATTTCCATTTTAATGTTTCCTTCTCTAAAATCCACATTTATGGGACCATTATTATTGAAGATGTTCTGTAATACATGTGATTTGATCCACCATTGGTAAATTTTTATTATAGTCTCCTTAGTGAATGCATGTTTCTTTACTATCTTTGGATTTATGTAGCATTTAGTCTGGTATTTTGCACCTAGGAAATGCTGAAATACTGGTTTAATACAGTTGCTCTCTGGCATTCCATGTATGAAGATATCTTAATGTATATGCCATACATACCTCTGTTTAGAAATTAATAGGCTTTATTGACATAAATTTCTGTTCAGTTTTTCAAGCTTTCTTATATGTTTTGAAGAAACTGACACATTAGTTCAAAGCAAGTAATTCATATTTCTGATTGGTGTGCTTATTCTTACAACAGAAATACCTATTTTGCTGTATTAAAGTGAAAACGAAATAATTAGGAATAGAAATAATAGGACACAAAGGCAAGCTCCCTGTGAAACTTCTCTAAATATTCCTGAAATGACATCTTACCCTATTAGTTTAGTTTTTTTACTACCCTAGTAGATAACATCTTTTAAAATAATAAAATTGATTCTCTCTTCAGATTTTACATTAAGAAATATAACATTTTGACAAACCATTTTTTTTTCTGTAATTTCAGTAATTTTAATTCTGACTTTGATGAAAAGATTAGCATGTTGGTCTTAGCTTAAAGGAAATTCAGAAGGGCATAGGGATGAAATGTACCACAGCAGGGGCTTGTGAGTAAAGGAATACATTTTCCACTTGTATATCCTTGGGCAGAAGCAGTAGAGCCTGGAGGCCCCTGCCCTGGAGTGTCCACGTGCACACTCATCCTGTAAGGGAAGAGGGTCAAACAAGAGATGCCCCAGCCTTCAAAAAACCCTAGATGGGATTCAGAAAAAAACTGCCTCTCGAAAGATTGAGTTTCTTCAGAGGAGTTATAATGCAATTATAACTTTTAAATTGCCTTAAAACTAAAACTTTCAGTTCTTCACTTACTCTGATGTATCCCACTGCCTAGAACATTTTCCTTTTTTCCATTGTGCCCCTGACCCAAAAACAGCAACAAATGCTGTCTGGCGGGCTCCTCCTTTAAGCCTCAGCTTAGATATTGCTTCCACCTGAAAGCAGGCACTTCGCTCACATTCGATTATAATGGCCACTTGCCTACTTTTATGGGACCCCATAATTCCTCTATCATTTTACATATTACTCTACAGTATAGGTGTCTCTTTGCTTACCTGTCTCTCCATTACAATCAAGATCTGTGGAGCCAGAGACCAGGACCCTTGTGTTTATTGTCGTAACCTGTACATACTTCTGACACAGAGGAGGCTCTTAATAAATCTTTGTTGAATAAATGGATGAATAGATGTATACATAAATTATCTTTTAGATAGCTTTGTAATGCTGAGGAATATTTGACAAACAGTTCTTAGGACACAAAGGCAAGCTCCCTGTGAAACTTCTCTAAATATTCCTGAAATTAAAAACAAAATATATATCTTCCAAATCCCATAAAACTTGTTGCTTTTACCCACATCTCTGACCTCACACCTAATTGGATGCTTTTTATTATGTGAGAGGCTCTCTGTACTCAACAAAATCTTGCAGAAAACTATGGCTCATACATGGATTCATTTATTCAACAAGCTTCTATTAAAGGTTTACGTATGTAGAACACAAGGAATATAGATTTACAGATTTAATCAAGATACAATCCCTGACTCTAAAAAAAAGAACTATCTTGAGGTTTAGTTTTTATAAACATGCATGAATGTTACTAGAAAACAGATACTATATTACCAAGCATGCTTTCGCTTCCTCGTTCATTGTTATAAAGCATATTTTGCCAGTATTACGATGTGCTCAGCTCTGATGCCTGAAATCTTTTGCTCCATTTGTTCCCTTTAGAACAGATTTTGTTATTTGGAGTTGGCTTTTTTTTTAAATTATTAATCTTTATTTGGCTTTGCGGTTTAATCTATAAACCACATCAGCCCATTTAGAACTCAGCAGGATACAAATCTCAAGGAAAGTAAATAAAAGTGTTGTTATTAACCATAGCTTAAATGATTAATAAAATTTTCTCATGCCTTTCAGTAGAAATTCTGGATACTGGCTTATGTAGAATAGGACCAGGAAGCTACATAAACTTTTGATTTAGGAATGCTTCAGGGAGGACTTGGGTTTTTGTTTAAAGATAGTTCAATCATGTTTCCTCTTAGTCCTCCTCCTAATTCTGTCTCCTCCTATCTCATATTAACCTATCAGATTGGAAACTTAAATTTTAAATAAAAATGTAAAAATATGGCACAAGGTGTTTTCCATTGTATTAGTGGCATATTCTTATTCTTTCTCCTCAGGAAAGGAAGAGAATTCTTCCTTAAGGATATTTCAATCCTGCCAAGTTTTGAATTTCTTTTAATTAACAACAAAAAATTCCTGCACAAGTACCCCATCTTAGTTCACATGACGGAAACCCAGTTAAAAAATTGATATATG
Organism: Nomascus leucogenys; assembly: GCF_006542625.1. Classification (NCBI taxonomy): domain Eukaryota; kingdom Metazoa; phylum Chordata; class Mammalia; order Primates; family Hylobatidae; genus Nomascus; species Nomascus leucogenys. Next base: position 123,084,234 of record NC_044383.1, read on the forward strand.
TTATACTGTTTCTCAGAGGTCCTCAGTCCTAGCTGAGTCTTGGAAAGGGCGGCAGACGATTACAATGCCCAGCTGAAGAAGACTCTGGATTCATGTTTGGGGTCAGGGGTTGAGACTCTGAGGAAAATTATGGATTCTCTCTCCCTTCCCACCAGAACGTAAATATACACAAAATGTTGTATGTATGGACTTTCTGAAACCTATCTGTGGACCTTGGCTTCAAGACCCCAGCCTGTGTCAGCCCAAACTGGAGCCAGTGATGCTGATCCCAGGACCCCACTTTGAAGTCTGAGGCTGGGGAGATGGGGACCAGTCTGTATGACCTCCAGGTGATTCTCATGGACACTAAAGCTTGAGAACCACCGTCTTCTAGAAGTGCCTCCAGTAAACTATAGTTTAATGTATGCCTTTGGCCTACTGGAGGGTTGAGATATTGGGCGTTTTACAGCCATGTGAAGAAAGATGTATTTTTTATAAAGCCACTCTTTTGGCACTGAATAATTTTTGTAATGGGAGCATATTATATATTTCTCTTATAGTCAAGTACTAGGAAAAACTTTTATATCCTCTGATGAGCTGGTAAATTGATCATATCTGTGTATCTTATATTATTGTTTGCCTTTAATTTCATGCCCAATTTTAGCAACTATTCTCAGCCTCTTTTTTAAATATAATTGTCTACCCTTTTTCCCCATTTCATAATGTTTGTTCTGTTAATGAAATGGTTTTTCTGTTACTCACTATGTATGTCCTACAAGAAAGCAAGAGTTATTATGTTTCATTGAAATAATGGTTACCCCCTTGAGACAGTAAACTGAATCCCTGTGTGTGGCCATGTTAAAGGATGATTTTCAAAATGGTGACATGACTCTCATAGTATGAACATGTGTCAAATATTTTATTTAACTAATTTATGTAACTCATGTAAGATTTGACAGCTAGCTTAAAGGAACTAAAGAGCAGACACAGGCAATCATTGAGTGCTGAAATGAATTTGCTAATAGGTGTAAAACTGGACACTATCCACAGGGCAATAAGACTTAAGGTTTGGAGTCATCTCTTGCAGGGGGTAAGGGGGGGCATCAGTTGCATCTCTACAGGACAGAATTCCCTCGCAACTTTTATGAATAGGAATCATTTGCCTTGCTATCGGTTTTCTGTAATTTACAGAGTTGTAAAGTAATCCAGTCAGAAAGTGAAACGCACAGAGCTCTGGAGAAACAGGTAACCCATATGGTCCCTAAGACAATGCCAGCCTCCCACTGGAAGAACACTTAGTCATCTTTTTTTCTGGTTTCAGTCATTCACAATTTTTCTGATAGCAAGATAATGGGCAAATAAGTGGGGTTCTCATATAAGGGACTGAAACTGAGAAAGAGAATCTTGGGTAGGTGGAAAAGGATATTCCTGTCATCATCTTTCTCATTCTGTATCCTGAGTCTGGCGCTGAAGGAGTCTTCATGGCCAGGCGTGCATTCCTGGGGATGGGAGGGGAAGCTTTTGTCATGAGGAAGCAGGCTGGGAGCCAGGAAAGATGGCTCTTTGTTTGACAAGGTAAAGAACGAGTATATTTCATCCTATAAAGCAGATTATTTATTTTCATGCCATTTTCTTTACTTATTTTTTCTGTTTGTTAACACTTTTTTTTTTAAACAAAGTCTTTATTATGTGACTTTTTGTTAGCCCTTATTTTTAGTACAGTCTTTTTTAAATGTCTCTTAGGCTGACCACAGATAGGTACCATGGGGCATTAAGAAAGAACCCCATGTTTACTTTCAGTTCTAGAATTATAGGGGAAGCAGTGCTACCAGAAGCCATTGCAGTGGTGATGATAATTAATAAGAGGTCCCCTGGGGACCACATGGCACAATAGTTTTTCCTTGCCAGGAAGTTCCTACACAGCAACCTTGGAGAATCTAGAGCCTCTTTGTTAGTTAGTAAAGTGCTTTTTTCTTACCTTATTATTGTTTTCTTTATTGTTAGCTTGCTTAAATTTGTAGAACCAGATAGGGTTTAATTAACAAATAGAGGAATACTATTTTCATCAATTTGAATTAATCTATTCATAATTCTATATCATTGCAGTTTTAGATCTATCTTAATCCAATTAAGTATAGATTTATGAACATTTGCTGAATCAGTGGACTTGACATTTGGTAGTTATTATAAGTCCTGAATAAATAAGAAGCTGGATTGAAGAGTGCTGAATAAGGTTTCAGAAACATAATTTATAGATACCTTGCACTAGAAACCTAACTCTTATTTCTCTGATTCTCTTCTCTCCAGTAGCGGATGCTTAACATGTGGAAAGGCCCAGCACTTGAAAAAAATAAGCATAGATGAGACAGGGGTAATTTAACATAATGATCTTTGTATCCTGTGGTATAAAAACTGAAAACTACAAGATTAGGCAAATAATGGTTTTCAGTTTGCCTTTTCTACGAGGCACTGTTTTTAGTGGATACATTCAACAGGTTTAGGTTCTGGCTGTAGCTCTGCTACTCTAGTGTGAACATGAGGACAGAGTTAACCTCTGAAATTGTAATCTATAAAATTAATTTGTTGAGCTAATATTCATTGAGTTATGTTTCAATAAGACATGGTCCATGCCCTCAAAGAGCGGAAGACAACTGTTTGTCTTCAGTTGGTAAAATAAGTACAATCAAGTATTATGGGTACAATAAATGACTTCATAGAGGAGGTGATACCTAAACTGATTTTTTAAAAAAGAGACATCTCTGGCAGAGCAAGGCAAAGGGGACAGAGGAGCAGACAGAAAGGGAGGGAGGAGTTTTTAAAGGGAAGCAATCAGTAAAGGAACAAGAGCAAAAAGGCATAAACAGCATGCTTGGGTTTGAGGTGTGAGCCTGGTGCAATGCGAAATGAAGTGGGAACAACCAGATCTTGAAGAGTGTGGTTTCTACATTTAAAAGTTTGACTAAAAAGTCTTTAATGCTCTCTGTAGCTTGGATTCTGATCTCAGAATATTGCTAGTGAATGATAAGGAGCTAATATTACTCTGATTAATTTGAATGGTTCTTGTATTCAAAATTAGTGATAGTCAAGAAATTACATTAGTCAAAACGAGGGTTCTCTTGTGTAATTTTCAGCCTTTGTAATAACCATGAAAGGCTGGGAAATGGAGTGCAAATACTTTTGGTCAAAAGCACTCTCTTGCTACTTCACCTTTCATTTTACTGCCTACCTTGTTTCTTTTCTTCTTTTTTTTAAATTGTGGAAAATTTTGAAAACATACAAAGTAACAGAATTGGATAATGAACTTCATTACTTAGCTTGAACAACTATGAACATTCTTATTTTATTTATTCCTGTACTCTCACACATCGTTTAGTTATCGCTAACATTATTTTTACTATTTTTAGGTATAATTAACATATATTGAAATTTGCAAATCTTAGATATACATTTTTGACAAATAGCTATGCCTGTGAAATTCACATCATCCCAGTTATTTGATCTTTCCTCCAGTTTCCTTTTACCTCTTTCCAATCTCCCCTATCCTCACCCTTCCCTCCAGGTGAGAAGAGTAACATTGTTCTGATTTTTTGTTTGTTTGTTTGTTTACCTTAGATGAGTTTTGCCTGTCTTAGAATTCTATAAGGAACTCTTCTGTATGTCCTCACTTGTTTCTGGCCTCTTACCTGTGAGCTTCATCCATGGTACTGAGCCTGTTAGCAATTCCTCCCTTTGTTTTGCTGAGCACATTCTGTTGTATGAATTTACTACAATTTGTTATCAATTCTTTTGTTAGTGGGTATTTTGGTTGTTTTCTTTTTTTTTTTTTTTTTTAGACAGAGTCTCACTCTGTTGCCCAGGCTGGAGTGCAGTGGCATGATCTCGGCTCACTGCAACCTCTGCCTCCCAGGTTCAAGCGATTCTCCCACCTCAGCATCCCTAGTAGCTGGGATTACAGGTGCGCACCACACCTGGCTCATTTTATGTATTTTAGGTAGAGGCGGAGTTTCACCATGCTGCCCAGGCTGGTCTCGAACTCCTGACCTGAGGTGATCCATCTGCCTCAGCCTCCCAAAATGCTGGGATTACAGGTATGAACCACTGCGCCCAGCCTTGTTTTCGATTTTTTGCTATCGTGAATGAAGTTGCTATGAACATTCGTGTATACGTTGTTTTGCAAACATATGTTTTCATTTTTCTTGGACAAATATCTGGGAGTGGAATCACTGGGTCAAAAGATAGGTATGTGTTTAACTTGGTAAGAAACGGCCGAATTGTTTTCCAAAATGGTGGTACCATGTACCTCCCTACCAGCAATGTATGCGATCACAGCTGTTCCACATCCCTGCTGACATTTGGTGTTGTCAATCTTTAATTTTATCCATAATGTGAGTATATGGTGGTATCTCATTGTCATTTTTATTTGCATTTCCCTAATCCCTAATGATGTTGAGCACTTTTTTATGTGCTTACTTTTGCCCATCATTTTTAATTAGATTGTCTTTTATTATTGAGTTGTATTGGTTCTTTATGTATTCTTGATACAAGTTGTCAGGTGTATATTTTATGAATATTTTATATAACTGTGTCTCGCCTGTTCATTTTCTTAACAGTGTCTTTTGATGAGCAAAAGTTTTATTTTTGATTGAGTGTAACTTAGCAAATTTTTGATTATTACTTTTTGTATCCCTAAGAAATCTTTACTTAGCCATGTATTGAGAATATATTTTTCTGTTTTTTTTTTCTAAAAGTGTTATACTGTTTGCTTTTATATTTAGGTCTGTGGCCCATCTCAAATTCATTTTTATGTGCAAAGTTGGGGTCAGGATTCACTTTTTTCCCTATGGGTATTCAGTTGTTCTACCACCATTTATTGAAAAGACTATTTTTTTCTTTTTGCTCTTTAATTGTTTTGGTACCTTTGTTGAAAGCCATTTGTCCAAGTATGGGGCCTATTCCTGAACTCTGTTCTCTTCCTTTGATCTACTTGTGTTTATCCTAATCCTTCACGGTCTTGATTACAGTAGTTTCATGCTGAGTTTGGAAGTCAGCTAGTGTAAGTAGTGCAGCTTTGTTGTTTCGTTTCAAGATTCTTTTGGCTAAGTCCTGGCATTTCCACGTAAATTTTAAAAATTGCCTCATCCATTTCTATTAACGAGTATATAGAAATACAGTTGATTTTCATATATTAATTTTATACCCAGAGACATTGCCATATTCACTAAGTTTTTAATGCATAGTTCCTGAACACCCTGGACTTTCTTCCCTTCATGTTTTCCTATGGCTTTGTAGATGTGAATGTCCTTGTCTTTTATGTCTGCCTCCTACAGAGGTCCAGTGGGAATGCCATGGCATTGTGAAGTTGTCTGACACTGTCCCAGCTGGAATCATATAGTCCCCCTAAGAGTCTCTGTTAGTGCACCTTCCACACTCAGTCTTGAATGAGCCATTTTTTGAAGGCGAAAGCTTTACTTTATCTTCCTCTCCAGTCCCACAATATTGAGCACAGCATCTTGTTCACAGTCTGGAAGGTATCTTTTCAACATTTATCTCAGATAGTAGGGAATTATGTAGCTGTTGGGTGGAGTGAAGTTGGGGGACATTCTTATAGGAAACCTCAATCAATTGAAATATAGCAATTGGAATATACTCAATCAATGGGAATCAGTTGGAATACCCTGAGGTATATCCTAAAAAGGGAATATGGACCTTTTATCAAAAACTTAGCCCTGTGTTTTCCCTATTCAAAAACATGTTTACTAGTGGATGATTTATGACACTCTAAATGACTTGGGTTTTTGCTGCCAATTTTGAATTTTTGTATGTCTAAATACATTTCTTCTTACTTCATTTTTGTTTTCTAGGTGGCTGACTGTTCTTGGGATGAAACAATAAAGATCTATGACCCTGCCTGTCTTACTATTCCTGCTTGAGATACATTACTTTGGTCAGAAACAGAGGATGTTGGCTGAAGAACTGCCTAACAGCAAATAAATTAACTATGGAAAACATAGACATTATGCTTTTATATGCTATTCAGATTTCAAATCTTTCCAATTTACCCTGGAATCAGTTCTGAGGGAGCTGATAAAGACTTTGGCTCACTCGTTAAGCCTGATAGATACATAAGCCATATTTCTTAAAATTCTAAGAAATAATTAATGTTATGGTATATCTTGTAATATCTATTAAAATGTAGTCTCTGGGTCATCAAATGGATTAAAATATGGGAGATAAGTAGATTATACTTATATAGATAGTGATATATTTCATTTTTAATTTGTCATTTTTAATGTAAAATATAATCACTGCTGTGATAAATAAACTGTGTCTATTGATCATTTATCACTTTATAACTTCCCCAAAAAGACTGCTCTTTCTAATACATTGTATATGTGAATACATTACTATATATAATATACGTATATCTGTGGTTCAGTAACAGGACACTAGAATATATTTAATTTATTCTTTTATTTAGTAGCTGTTTATTGAGCATCTACTCAGTGCTTGACACATAGACTGAATGAGATTATCTCAAGGACTGGTACCATGTTTTTAAGAACGTGGAATGTTGTGAGCTAAGAGCTCACTGTTTTTTTTTTTGTTTTTTTTTTTAGCATTTATTCACATATTTTTAGATATTGTACCCACGATTCTATAATTTTGTCTTCCTACTTCTCTAATATCAAAAGTTTTTCAAACTGTCAATTAAACAAAAAGTTTTAGGTCCTACTAAGGCTTCTAGCTATTGCCTTTGAAACCAGGCCTAAGTACTGCTATACATGCTCCTTGCCACCTCCCTAAGTTTTTTTGAAAAAGCTCTAGGTGCAGATGAACTGAAAAAAAAAAACACAAAAAAAAAGTCAGTTAAAGAAGAAAAAATCAGCAAAACAAACTACTTTGCATAACACTTATATTTTCTACATAATATTAAGATATGCTATAAATGGCAAAGATTATAATTCTTAAGTTCTTTTTAAAGAACAAAATACGCTCATAATAATCAGAGCAAAAATAAACTAAAATATATGTATATTATCTTCTTTATAGATTTCCTTGTTTACTTGTTGCAGAAAAAATTTAAGACAGCTTAAGATATAAAAACAAAACAGCATAAATTAAGAAGTGGAACCAAAGACAGAAAGTGGAGCTAAGAGTGGGGCTTGAGTATACATATCTCAAAGTCCTGTAAAGTTACTACTGACTGGGCCAAAGATTTGCTGCTAAGGTTTCTAGCTTCATAAATAGGAAATCTGATTAGTTACACAGTTCAGTGCCTATAGCCTAAAGGGCAGACTCTGTCCTTGTGCCAGGCTTGGCCCTACCACCCTGCCTGGCACAGGCAACACAAGGGGCTCAGCAACTATTAGTTACATGAATGGTCTCAGAGAAAATACAACTCTTTTTGGTTCTTTTTTTTTTTTTTCCGTTCTTTGAGAATGGGGCCTCACTCTGTTGCCCAAAACTGGTTTTGAACTCCTAGGGTCAAGCCATCCTTCCACTTTAGGCTCCCAATTACCTGGGACTACGGGTACATGCCACAGTGCCCAGCTTTTTTTTGGTTCTTAAATCAGCAATACAGATTGCTTTTGAGAGGTCCCATAAAGAGGACACTGCTTAACCTAAGTGCACTGCAATGAACATGGTGCCTAACTACATCCTTAGAGTTGTCACACTGATGAGTTTGACAGCCTTTTTTCTTGCTGCTTGCCTCTATATGAACTAATGGCATTACACCAAGGTGTGGTCAGTAAAAGTGGGTCTACAATGGGTGTTCTCTGTATCAGCAGAATTTGTGATAGACCCTTAAAAGTATCCAACCCAAAGTAGTCAGACATGGTGGCACACGCCTGTAGTCCCAGATACTCGGGAGGCTAAGTCAGGAGGATCACTTGATCCTGGGAAGTTGAGGCTGCAGTGACCAGACTAAGGCATTCCAGCCTAGGTGACAGACCTTGTCTCAAAAAACGTCTAACCCAAATAATATTTACAATGAAATGAAATTATTCCCTTTCCTTCTAGAATGCAAGAGATTTTATTAACAAAATGTTCTATCACGTATCTTTCGAAACAAAGACTTGTAATTTAAAAACTAACCTCTCCCTTGATTTATTTTTTTTCCCTCTATTCTAGGGATGTTAGAGATATTTAGATCATTGGCTTCATAATACATAACTCAGGTTCTTGGAGTCTATCAATATGAGAGTGGGTGAATGCTTATCTAGTTGGTTCCCTGGAACTAGAATTGGAAAACTCTCAGGAGCAGACCTGGATTCTATCCTGAAAGACAATGTGCAAGATTTTTGAATCCTTGGTAGCTCACAAGCTAAGCAGCTTTTGGACTTCAGAGGATGACCAGTCATTCTTTCCGGGTTGGGAAATCAGCATTTGTCTCCTGGCTGCTGAGCTCTTAGCTTTCATCTTGTCTGCCTCCCCACAAGCTCCTCCTACACCTGCAGTGACAGAACAGCACTAAAGAGTGGATAAAGGAAAAGGGAACTCAGTTACTGATTTGTGGTCAGGGCACTGTGTGAGATGCTTTATATATGTTACCACTTTTAATCTCTATAACATCCCTGCAAGGTAGCCCTCCTTGTTTTCAGGACAAGGAAGCCAACGTTCTCAGGAGTCATAATAGCCAAAAAATAATGAAACGAATTTGAAATCTGGAATGATTGAATCCAAACCCATGGTCCTGCCACATAGCCTCCTTTTCTTAGGAGTAACAGAAATTAGCACACTGAGAAATAGTTTAAGATGTAGAACTCTCTGGTGAGTAGATCCTGATTATTCCTAACAGAATTGACAGAATTGAGTTTCCAAGTCTCAAGAGCTAAGCTGAGCCTTAGTCTGGAGTGACCCTACCAAGGTCCATCACGCCCAGGGAGATCCAGGCTGAGAGTCAGCTATCCTTTCTGCCTTTGGCACTTCTTAACTGTGTATCTTAGCAATAATTTGGCTCTTCCAAAAATGAACTCGAATTTCTTAACGGGCTTCTCCTCGTATATGCTGATCCACTTAAATGTTTTTTACTTTCATGTTAATACTGAATATTCCCAGATCTGTACACCTACCTTCCCCACCTGGGTTTCCCACAAGGCTTTGCATTCATTTTGTTCCAACCAAACTCACTTACCTACTAACCCAGCTTTTACTCCTACACACGCCTTTTCATTTGTTGTCAAAAGTCAAGCTGTTATAAAAGATCCATTTGGGTCAAGCTAAAGACCTAAACACCATCCTTGGTCCTTCCCTTATTCCCACTTCTCCACATACATCGAATGAGATCCTTTTTACCCCCTAAACACTGCTCCCTTATATCTCTTCCCCTCAGTCCAACCACCATTGCCCCAGTTCAGGCCATCATTAGCTTTTCTCTGGACAATTGCAGCAGCTTCCTAAATGGTGTATCTGTTTCCAGTTCTGTGTCCTCAGAGCCATCTTCCTCAACACAGCTGCCAGAGACGGATCTCAAATGCAATCTGATTACATCAATTTCAGTATAAAACCTTTCTCTGCTTATAGGATTACCTATGGGAAAAAATTCAAGCTTACTAACCAAGCAGCCAGCGTCCTCTGGGGATAGCCCTTGTCTCTGTCTGCAGTACTGCTTCTCTTCACACACAACCAGTGTGCTCACAAATTCCTCATGTAAGTGTTGCAGGTTTTCAGCTGGTCCATGTGCCTGGACTGCCCTGCTCTTGGCTTGGTAAATTCTTACCCATCATTTAAAAGTCACATTAGGCTGGGTGTGATGGCTCAAGCCTATAATCCCAGCACTTTGGGAGGCCAAGGTGGGCGGATCACCTGAGGCCAGCCTGGCCAACATGGTGAAACCCCATCACTACTAAAACTACAAAATATTAGCCAGGCATGGTGGCGAGTGCTTGTAATCCCAGCTACTTGGGAGGCTGAGGCAGGAGAATTGCTTTAACCCAGGAGGCAGAGGCTGCAGTGAGCCGAGATTGCAACATTGCACTCCATCCTGGATAACAAGAGCGAAACTCCATCTCAAGAAATAATAATAATAAATAAAAATAAATAAAAGTCCCATTAAATAACTAAAGAATAAGATTGACAACATACAAAAATTAAAATTGCAAAACACATCACTAGCAAAGCTAAAAGAGAACATAACAAAAGGATATACTGGCAACATATATAGAATGGATGGTTAATAGCCAAACTTTACAAAGAGCTCTTAAAAATCACTAAGAAGGCTGGGCATGGTGGCTCACGCCTGTGATCCCAGCACTTTGGGAGGCCGAGGCAGGTGGATCACCTGAATTTAGGAGTCTGAGACCAGCCTGGCCAACATGGTGAAACCCCATCTCTACTAAAAATATAAAAAATTAGCTGAATGTGGTGGTGCACGCCTGTAGTCCCAGCTACTCAGGAGGCCTAGACAGGAGAATCGCTTGAACCCTGGAGGCAGAGGTTGCAGTGAGCTGAGATCGAGATATTGCACTCCAGCCTGGGCAACAAGAGCGAAATTCCGTCTCAAAAAAAAAAAAATCACTAAGAAGACAACCAAACAAAAATTGGATGAGGATATCAATAAATCACAGAAGTGGAGAGACAAATGTTTACTACATTTCAAAAAGTTTCAGTCAGACTCTCTCACTGATAAATGCAAATTAAAAATGAGATCTCTTTATTTTTGCTTATCAGTTTGGCAAACATTAAAAATATTGATAATATCTAGTATTGGTTAAAGTGAGAACACATATGCTTTTTTAGAAGGCAATTTGGCAATAAATCAAGATTTTATTTTATTTTATGTTATTATTTTTGAGATGGAGTCTCACTCTTTTACCCAGGCTGGAGTGCAGCGGCATGATCTCGGCTCAAGGCAACCTCCACCTCCCGGTTTCAGTGATTCTGCTGCCTCAGCCTCCAGAGCAGTTGAGATTACAGGCACGCGCCACCATACCTGGCTAATTTTTGTAATTTTAGTAGAGACAGGGTTTCACCATGTTGACCAGGCTGGTCTTGAACTCCCGACCTCAAGTGATCTACCTGCCTTGGCCTCCTAAAGTGCTGGGATTACAGGTGTGAGCCACCGTACCCTGCCAAAATTTTAAATTACCCTTTGACCCAGCAATTCCACTTCTAGGATTCCCTCTCTCTCCCTTTCCCAAAATAACCTGTAGAAGTATGGCTATGTCCAAGGGTATTCATTACATCGTTTGCTAAAACCCAAATGCCTGTCTACAGAAAGGTTATACTATAGGACAGTTATTGAAAAGAATAAGTCATTTGAAAAAATATGCTATTTCTATGTAAAAAATCACTCCAAAACTTAGTAGTTTAAAACAACACGTTTATCATCTCACAGTTTCTATGGTCAGGAATCCAGAAACAGCTGAGTTGTTTGAGCTCAGGTTTTCTTATGACATCACAGCTATTTACATGGTTATCAGGCCTCAATTACTCAACCACATGGGACTCTCCATAGGCAGAATGTCCCTACAGTGTGGCATTCGGCTTCCCCAGACTCAATGATACAAGAGAAAAAAGGACATACAAGATGGAAGCCTCAGTGTTTTATAACCTAAAGTCAGGAGTGACCTCCATCACTTCTGCCAGGTTCTGTTAGCTACACAGACCAACCCTGGTACAGCGTGGGAGGAGTTAACATAAGGGTGTGAATACCAGGAAGCGGGTATCACTGGAGACTATCTAGAAGGCGAATTACCATAATACGCTTTTTAAAGTAGGAAATTATGGACAAATATATATGATATCCTAGTTTTGTTATTTTTTTAAAGGGGGAGTTTGTGTGTGTAAAAACATACATACAAAAAAGACTGAAAGGTTCCATACTGAACACAGCAAGCTCTGTGTAGTAGGGTTGGGGATGGTGAACACTGAAGAGACCACGTTTACTTATTTATAAATTTGTTTTTCTTTTATGTACCACAATGAGCATGTGTTACTTTTATAATTAGAAATAATGAAATAAGTTTTCAAAGAGACTGTAATTCCTTCTCCAGGAAGCTTTCTCTTCTACTGCTGTCAAGCTGATGTACTTGCCCTTCTGGCGCTCCCCCTTTTTCTGCCACACAATCCCACTGTTGGTAAGGATGAAGGCGCTGTGTTCATCTTTGAGTCCTCTGTGGCTAACAGAATACCTAGCACAAAATACTTGTACTATATGTTTTTTTAATGAATGGATAAACTAAAGGATTTATTTAATGTCATTAATATTTATTAAGTAGCTCCAAAGGTGATGTGCTTGAGTCTAGACCCTTGGTACCCTGATACCAATAGGTCAAATAGCTATTTGACCTTTAGATCTACATTTTTGTTCATCTAGATCATTTAACCTTGCTAAACATGGTATTCTTAATTTTTCACAATTTTTAAAAGGAGCTCATCTAGTGTCTGGTTTTGTGGGAGATAGGGGTTAAGGTTTTTTTCTTTCCAAAAGAATTATATGCAACAAAGTGGAGAAAATGTGCAGTTTTATGCCTCTGTAGGTTTCAAATATTAAGCTAAATTGCCTTGCCTAAATGAGAAGAGTAAGATAGCTGAATCAGCCCCAAATCTTTTATCTAATGTTAGTATCACAAACGGATGCAATTATAATTGCGGGCAGAAATGAATCATTCCAAAAGTAGGTCTGTGCAGCCACTTCTTTATATTAATAATATGCACTTACAATGCCTTAAAGCAGCCATACTTTCATTAGAATAGTCTCTAGAAGCAGAAATCTGTTATTTGCTGATGTCTGTAAAAAGTTAATTTTCAGAGTTTTTAATCAATATATTTTGAATATACAGTTATACCACACACATACACATAATTTGAACTGGTGCTTCAGACTTCATTATTTCCTAAATAACATTAACTCTACAAAAACAGAGTCACTTAAGCAGCCAATAGTGTGTAACCACAAGTTTTAGCAACAAAAACCAAGGGCTCCCCAGAGAACCGGAAGCACGTGTTTCAGTATAATGCTTTCCAGCTATTCCTGGAAAGTTGGCACCCTGGGCCATTCACAAACTTTTTGAGTGCCCACCTGTCGGGAGCAGGGAGGTGGCCCTCCTAGGCGCCGGGCACATGAGCTGGTGGACTGGTTGAAACCAAGCTCTCTAGAGCTCACCAAAGTGAGCATCCAGAGCCCCAAATGCTGGCCCAAATGAAGGGCTGCTGTGATGCTGCTGATCCCTGCTGTAATTTTTTTTTCTTCCCCTGTTGCGGTAAATCACGACTTCAACATTTTGGCTGAAGTGTCGCGTTCAGCACAGAGGTGGAAGCAAGAGGCAGAAAACAGAAGAACCGCGAGAGAAATGGATCCTGTCTATTAAGGCAACGTGATGCAGCGTTAAAAGGTTAGGAGGTTGCGATCCCCGGGGCTAAGAGAAATAAACTACTGGCGGTGAACGAAAGGGGTGCTGGAGCGCAGCGATCTCGAACCTTTCCCTTAGAGCCAAACCCTGGCCAAGGCCACAAATTTCAAATCGCCTGAAAACCAAACTGTCTGGCGCTTAACGGTTACCTCGGCTGAGCGAAACCCTTGGCTGCTGCTGATTTAACCACAGGTCCGCGCGAGTTACTTTCCAGGGAACTGAATTCAGAACAAAGAGTCACCGAAGCCTTACTCCCTCTCCAAAATTAGAATTCCCTTTTTCTCTTAGTCATATAGGAAACACACCGTTCACAAGTCCTGCGGTGCAAAGGTGTGAACCCTGGCCCAGGGAGGTGGTGACTCTCCCCGCCCTCCGCCTCCGGGTTGTCCTGCTTCCGAAAGCAACCCACGACGGTCCCGCAGGGTGAGGGTTCCCTGGGATCATTTCCCTGTATCCAGAGAACGCTACGCGGAGTCTCCCTGCAGAGTGAGGGGCCCCGGGTTCCCGCCCCCTCCCCATCTACTCCCCTATTCTGCGAGCGCAGCCAGCCTCTCCTCTCACGCTTCGGGAAGCGTCGCCCCCGAGCTCCTCGGTTCCTGGTGGTGGCTACTCGCCGTAGTGACTTCGTTTCTGCGCGTTTGCTTATTTACATCTTTGCCTCAGTTCGAATGTGTGTCCCCGCCACCAGGCTCCGCTGCTGGGCGAGACCACTGAACCCCCTGAAAGCTTCCCCGGAGCTGCGCGCGTAATCCCGGGACCCTCTCTGGAGGACGCGCGGAGAGCGGTGCGCGTGGCCTGGCACCGGAAGGAGCCAGCTTCCGGGCTCCGAGGCACCCCCTGGACAGCGCCCCGGGCCGCGGGTTCCTCCTCCGATGCCCGGGCGTCGGCGCCGGGATCGGGAGCTTCGGGGGCCCGCCGGTACCGACGGTTTTCGCTTCCCTGGCGGGCAGCTGGACAAGGGCCCGCCGCTGCACCGGGAGGGACAGTGGGTGGAAAAACCCGCTGCAGCTCCGGGGCGAGGGAGCTGGGGGCGCCGTCACTTGTTGCGACCAATAAACGGCGCTCGATCCTGATGCGCTGTTTCTAAAATCTTTAGCTGTGTCCCGATCCCTCCAACTCAAGCCCCTCGGCCGGGAGGAAGGGGCAAGCGAGAGCCGCTGGCTCTGTTGGGGGAGAGGGGCGCCGCGCTCCAAGAGCCCCCTTCCCGCCCTGCGGCAGCAGCCCCGGGGCGCCCAGCCGCCCGCTTCCCTCCGCAGAGCGTCTTCCCTGACGGTGAAACCGCGCGGGACACAACCCACCGCGGCTCATCACCCACTTACGAATAGCTGTCGCTAGGATTCCCGCCACTCCTCTCAGACCGGCCCCCCCGCCACCTCTGCCACTTTTCGGAGTCCCCCGCCCTCGTCACTGCCTCCCCGGAGCTGCGGGGCAGTCGGACGCAGAGCTGCCGAACCGCGAGAACGCCTGGCCAGAGCTGCCCTCTGCAGCCCAGCCGGCGCCCCCTGCCCTTCGCCGCCGCTCTGGGCGGGCGCCCCCGCCGCCCTCACTCCGCTCCTCCAGGCTCCTCGCGCGCAGGTCGCGGAGCTCCGCCACCGCTGGGTGCGGCGAGGCCGGCGCGATGCGGCAGCTGTGCCGGGGCCGCGTGCTGGGCATCTCGGTGGCCATCGCACACGGGGTCTTCTCGGGCTCCCTCAACATCTTGCTCAAGTTCCTCATCAGCCGCTACCAGTTCTCCTTCCTGACCCTGGTGCAGTGCCTGACCAGCTCCACCGCTGCGCTGAGCCTGGAGCTGCTGCGGCGCCTCGGGCTCATCGCCGTGCCCCCCTTCGGTCTGAGCCTGGCGCGCTCCTTCGCGGGGGTCGCGGTGCTCTCCACGCTGCAGTCCAGCCTCACGCTCTGGTCCCTGCGCGGCCTCAGCCTGCCCATGTACGTGGTCTTCAAGCGCTGCCTGCCCCTGGTCACCATGCTCATCGGCGTCCTGGTGCTCAAGAACGGCGCGCCCTCGCCAGGGGTGCTGGCGGCGGTGCTCATCACCACCTGCGGCGCCGCCCTGGCAGGTGAGCGGGCCCCGCGCCGACCCCCAGCCGACCCCACCCACCCCGCTCCGTCGGGCAGAGACCGCGGGGATCACTGAGTGCAACGACCTCACTTCCAGATGGGGAGACTGAGGCAGAGAGAGGCGGAGAGCTTTGAGAGTGGTCGCTCAGCTCGCAAAAGGGACTTCGGAGACCCAGCGAGCTCCCCAGCGCCCCACAAAGTCCCCCTGCCCCCTAATGTCCTGGCTTCCGGCCCTCGCCCCTGCTTCACCCGGCATCGCCCTTCCTGTCGCCCCCTCTCCTGGTCTTCCCCTGTCACCCCATTCTCCGGGAGAGGTGGGAGGGCCGCCTGACCCTGGGAGCTGGAGTCCTCCAAGCCTGGACCAAGCCGGAAGGAGGGGGCCGTGAACTTCCTTGGGTCACGAGGGGCTGGAATGGAGGTGGGGGATGGGGGCGAAGCTTAGGTTCCCGGGGCTACTGCGGGGTGTCTCGTGCTGCGCAGGGGGCTGCGGCCCTGAGGCAGACGACCCAGGTGCTGAGCGAGACGACAGCCTGGGCAGGGGGAAGCTTCACTGGGGGCCAGGACAGGCGTTCTCCCCTGCGCCTGGCCCACTCGGGGTTACAGGCCACTGGCTGGGGCTCCCTCTCCCTTGGGTGCCCCACGGGGCAGGGGCTGCGGGGTGCAGGTACCACGCGCCCGAGTGACCTCGGTGCCAGCTCGGGGAAGCCACAGCACCTGCCCCGAGGGCATCTGCGCTCTCCGGGGCCTTTGTCGTGGACAGGGGAAGATGGGGTGACCCGGGGATATGGCGGGAAGGCGCTCTGAGCACTGACTAAGTTTGGCTGTCGCATTTGACACGGGCGGCCGAGGGACGGCGGGCGTCTGTCACTCAGGAATCCGGTGGGCAGAGCTGGGGCGCCAACCCAGTCTCCTTTCCTACCCGACGCGTTTTCCCCGTGGGTCCCCGCCCACGCCAACCTGCTGTCTTCTCTCTTTTTCCTTCCCGCCCGGGCTCGGCCGTCCTCCTCGTGCGCCTCAGGAGCCGGCGACCTGACGGGCGACCCCATCGGGTACGTCACGGGAGTGCTGGCGGTGCTGGTGCACGCTGCCTACCTGGTGCTCATCCAGAAGGCCAGCGCAGACACCGAGCACGGGCCGCTCACCGCTCAGTACGTCATCGCCGTCTCTGCCACCCCGCTGCTGGTCATCTGCTCCTTCGCCAGCACCGACTCCATCCACGCCTGGACCTTCCCGGGCTGGAAGGACCCGGCCATGGTCTGCATCTTCGTGGCCTGCATCGTGATCGGCTGCGCCATGAACTTCACCACGCTGCACTGCACCTACATCAACTCGGCCGTGACCACCAGCTTTGTGGGCGTGGTGAAGAGCATCGCCACCATCACGGTGGGCATGGTGGCCTTCAGCGACGTGGAGCCCACCTCTCTGTTCATTGCCGGCGTGGTGGTGAACACCCTGGGCTCCATCATTTACTGTGTGGCCAAGTTCATGGAGACCAGAAAGCAAAGTAACTACGAGGACCTGGAGGCCCAGCCTGGGGGAGAGGAGGCGCAGCTAAGTGGAGACCAGCTGCCATTCGTGATGGAGGAGCTGCCCTGGGAGGGAGGAAATGGCCGGTCAGAAGGTGGGGAGGCAGCAGGTGGCCCCGCTCAGCAGAGCAGGCAAGAGGTCAGGGGCAGCCCCCGAGGAGTCCCGCTAGTGGCTGGGAGCTCTGAAGAAGGGAGCAGGAGGTCGTTAAAAGATGCTTACCTCGAGGTGTGGAGGTTGGTTAGGGGAACCAGGTATATGAAGAAGGATTATTTGATAGAAAACGAGGAGTTACCCAGTCCTTGAGAAGGAGGTGCATGTATGTACCTATGTGCATACACTTATATGTTAGAAATGACATGTTTTAATGAGAGGCCTCCCCGTTTTATTCTTTGAGGAGTGGGAAAGGGAAGAAAAGAAAGAAGCTGAAAGGTACTGACACAGAGCAACAAAATTAGCACCTGTGTGAATTATTTAGTGTGACTTCACCTGAGGCATCACAGAGACAAAAGAATGTGAAGGTACTTAACAAAGTAAGGCCACGGTTTCTGCTTCAGACTCCTGGCACATTTATTTTTTGTCATCATAACCATAACTAGATATCTGCATGTACCAAGAGTCCCTAAGCCACCCCCTCCAAAGATGGAGTGTAGAAATGATGACAGCACTTAGTAAGTTCAAAGATGACATTCAGGGATGCATTTTTTGATGATAGAACTACAGTTTTTATCGCCAGCTGGGCAAAGAGTATATTGCTGAAATGATATATAAATATACTGAATTGATGTTTACTGTTTATAGTCATCTGAAATATCATATTTACTCTGATTCTACTCATTTTTTAAAAATAAGTGTCTTATTATTGTATTATATATTGATAGAAACTGTTAAAGCTATTTTGAAAATATGAGTTCTTAGCTTTAATCATGAAGTCTGAAGTTTGCTTTTAGTAATTATTTTAAAAGTTGTTTTGGTTCATTGCTTTATAATATTTATTATTGAATGCCAAACCTGTTCTTTGTTTTTTTTTTTTTACTGTGTCCAATATTCTTTCAAGCAAATGCAGTGGCTGGAATATAATTCAGAATTAACTGAAACCCAGCCAGAAGAGGGACCACCTGTAAAGCAAGTCCTTTCAAGTTGCACTGCACATCCCAAACCATGTTACCAAAAGAGCAACTGCTATATTCACATTATGATATTTTTCTATCTTAAATTTGTCAAAATAAAGTATGAGTCTAACTATTAAAAGATACATTGTTAGAAATTTATTTTAGACACATGTTCTATTGTTGCTGTATAGTTGTTTGTGTTTGCCTCCAATGTGTGGTCATAGTATCTGGTGTGTAGGGGCCGCACCACTGGAAACTTCCTAAATTAACAAAGCTGTTTGGTTTGAAATAACAACAAAAACAGAAACACATCTTCCAGTGAAGGAAGCTGTTAATGGCCTGGTGCAGTGGCTCATGCCTGTAATCTCAGCACTTTGGGAGGCCAAGGCAAGCAAATGGCTTGAGCTCAGGAGTTGAAGCAAGCCTGAGCAATATAGCAAAACCCCATCTCTGGCCAAAAAATATCAAAAATTAGCCAAGCATTGTGGTGTGCACCTGTAGTCCCAGCTACTCAGGAGGCTGTGGTAGGACGATCACCTGAGCCGGGGAAGTCAAGGCTGCAGTGAGTTCTGATTTTGTCACTACACTACAGCCTGGGCAACAGAGCGAGACCCTGTCTCAAAAACAAACAAATAGAGCATGGTGGCACGTGCCTGTAGTCCCAGCTACTCGGGAGGCTGAGGCAGGAGAATTGCTTGAACCTGGGAGGTGGAGGTTGCAGTGAGCTGAGATCGCGCCATTGCCCTACAGCCTGGTAACAGGCCAAACAAACAAACAGAAAATGATAAAACACTCCATTGCACTGAGGTACGACAGCCATCCACACCGGACTTCAGTTAACACGGAGTCTGAGAAGTAATATATGGTCATGTCCACCAAGGAGGAAGCCTTCTGTGAGCTCCAGGCAGGAGAGATACTTTGAGAGTGAGGGGGCACTGAGATCTGCCAGCATGTTGCTGAGATTCTCAGATAGTAGCATCTTATATTTTTCTTTCTTTTCTAAAAATCAAATCAAAGCAAAAAGCAGAAGCAAAAATGAAGTTTCAGCTCCATCAGTTTGGCTCCACAAGCGGTTGAGCAAGTGTAATTGTGGTTTGTGACTGGCCCTGGTTTGCTGGTTTCCACAGGCAATTGACTATTTCCAGAGGTGCCTCCACAAGCCATTTAAGATGCAGGAGACCTCACATACTGCAGTTAGAAATGGTTTGCCAGGGTTACGATGACTTCTTCAAAAATAAGTGTTAATTTTAATGCTAACATGCCAAAGGGCAACATCGCGTTGCAACTATATAAAGCTGAGAATTAATGAAAAGCAGCAAAGTTGGATGAAGTATATACTTCTTGTGGCTATCACTGCCAGATAAGTAGAATGATTGTTTTTCACTGAAAAAAAAAAATATATATCCTTTGGTTAAAAATGTGGGTTTACATTTATAGCAAAAGGATTAACTCTTTCCTGTCAATGAACTTGCAGAGACACTGTATTTCACTTCTCTAGAGAAACAGAACCCATAAGAGAGTGAGATTTTAAGTAAGTGGTAATGATGGGGCAGTCTGAAGCCTGTAGGCCATGCTGGCAGGTGGGAGACTCAGGCAGGGTTTCTATGTTGCAGTCTTGAGGCAGAATTGATGTTGCTACTTCTGGAAACCTCGCTCTTTGGTCTGTAGGCCTTCAACTAATTGGATGACACATCTTACAAATGTCTTTGCAGCAACATCTAGACTGCTATTTGACCAAACAGCTGGGTACCACAGCCTAGCCAAGCTGACATATAAAAGTAATCCTTCCTCCACTGTCAGTAGCCCTGGAGGCAATCCAAGACTCCGGTCCACCCTGACCTTCCGGCTCTGGTAAGGTCTTGCATCAAGCAGGCAGGGGTATTCTGAGGAGTCCAGGACATCCGTATGGGTGGGACTCCACTGGAAGTCACTCACCATTGTTGCTAGACTGATCCAGTCTTTGTCAGTCTACCCCATTCTGACAACTTGGATTCTCCCTTGTTTGTGAGATTACACCCGCACCTACTGCCCAACTGGGCCCCCGCTTCGACAACCTGTTCCTATATCAATTCTTCATGGCTCAGGCCCAGCTTCACACTCACCTGTCACTTCCCAACTGGAATCTGTCTCTAAAACACAGCATGATGTCAGACAGACCTTCTCAACGCTGGGCCTGTTGCTGGCCCCCTCCCCCTAAATGCTGTCTAGCCTTATTTTATTTTACTGAGACAAGGTCTTGCTCTGTCACCCAGGCTGGAGTGCAGTGGTGCGATCATAGTTCACTGCAGCCTCAAACTCCTGGGCTCAAGTGATGCTCCCACCTCAGCCTCCCGAGTAGCTGGGAATATAGCTGCATGCCATCATGCCTGGCCAATTAAAAAAATTTTTTTTATAGAGATGAAGGTCTCATTATGTTGCCCAGGCTGATCTCGAACTCCTGGTCTCAAGCAATCCTCTCACCTCAGCCTCCTAAAGCATTAGAATTACAGGCATGAACCACTGTGCCTGGGCCTAGCTTTCGATTATTGAGGAATAGATCAATCAGAAACACTGGGGAAAGGCCGGGCACAGTGGCTGACACTTGTGATCCCAGCACTTTGGGAGGCTGGGGTGGGCAGATCACTTGAGCCCAGGAGTTCAGGACCAGCCTGAGCAATATGGCGAAACCCTGCCTCTACAAAAAATACAAAAAAATTAGCCAGGCGTGGTGGTGTGTGCTTATTGTCCCATCTACCTGGGAGGCTGAGGTGGGGGGATCACCTGAGCCCAGGAAGGTTGAGGCTGCAGTGAGCCGTGATCATGCCATGGCACTCCAGCCTGGGTGACAGAGTAAGACCTTATCTCAAAAATAAATAAATAGGCCAGGAGTGGTGGCTCACGCCTGTAATCCCAGCACTGTGGGAGGCTGAGAGGGTGGATCACGAAGTCAGGAGATCGAGACCATCCTGGCTAACACGGTGAAACCCCGTCTCTACTAAAAATACAAAAAATTAGCCGGGCGTGTTGGCGGGCGCCTGTAGTCCCAGCTACTCAGGAGGCTGAGGCAGGAGAATGGTGTGAACCCGGGAGGCAGAGCTTGAAGTGAGCCGAGATCGCACCACTGCAATCCAGCCTGGGCGATAGAGCGAGACTCCGTCTCAATAAATAAATAAATAAATAAATAAATAAAAAAGAAATAATGGGGCAATGACTGCCAGAACTGTGTAGGTGAGAGGGTGCATGCATGTTACCGGGGTTGCCGAGCAGAGCTGAGCACTGACCTGAACTCTTTTAAGACCAGCAGTCCTACAAAAGCAATCACTCATTGTCAGAAAACACAGTAGTCCAAGTGCCTAACAATACTTCACGAAGACAAAAGTGGGTGAAACTCTTAAGTCCTTAACCGACTGAAGACTTTTTTGCATTTCAGTTTGGGAACTTTCTATTGACCTATGTTCAAGCTCACTGATTCTCTCTTTGGCTGTGTTCAGTCTTTGGATGAGCCCATCAAAGGCATTCTTCATTTCTGTCACAGTGTCATTGTTAGCGTCTAGCATTTCCTTTTGATTCTTAGTTTTTCTTCTCTCTGTTTACATTACCCATCTGCTCTTGAATGTGTCTGCTTTTCCCATTAGAGCCCTTGCCATATTAATCACAGTTATTTTAAATTCTCCATCTGATAATTCCAGAACTGTGTTATATCCGAATCTAGTTCTGACACTTGCTTTGTCTCTTCAGATGTGTTTTTTCCTCACCTATTTAGCATGCCTTATAATTTCTTTTATTGGAAGTTACATGCTGTATTAGAAAATATAAACTGAGGCAAACAGGCCTCTAGTGTGAAGTTTCATGCTAATCTGGCTAGAAGTCAGGTTCTGTTGAATGTTTGCTGTGACTGTAGGTGCCAGAGGCTGCTAACTTCCTCTAGTGTCCTTGTTTTTGTCTCCCTGTTGTCTTTGAGCTTCCCTGAGAAGTCCTCCTTCCTTAGAGCCAGGCACATTGCCACTCTTTCAGCTGGAATCCACTGTGGGTGTGGAGGTAAGGTGTGGGGGAGGGGAAGTCGTCTGCAATCTTATTAAACTTCAGCCTTTCAGTGGGCCTGTGTCCTTAGTCTCTGACCTTCACAAGTGTTTGCTGGCTTGTTTCCCCCTCTCCTTACATGAGACAGGAAGGCTAGAGGAGCCTAGAATGGGAGAGATGCCTAGAATGGGAGAGATGCCCTTTCCCCCGGTGGGATAAGGCTCTGGTGAGCCTTTGACCCTGGGAGTCACAAGCATGAGTCTTAGTAATCTTTCTTTTTTTTTTTTTTTTTTTGAGATGGAACCTCACTCTGTCACCCAGGCGGGAGTGCTGTGGCGTGATCTCGGCTCACTGCAACCTCCGCCTCCCGGGTTCAAGCCATTCTCCTGCCACAGGCTCCCGAGTAGCTGGGATTACAGGTGCCTGCCACCACGCTTAGCTAATTTTTGTATTTTTAGTAGAGATGAGGTTTCACCATGTTGGCCAGGCTGGTCTCGAACTCCTGACCTCAGGTGATCCACCTGCCTCAGCCTCCCAAAGTGCTGGGATTACAGGCATGAGCCACTGCACCCAGCTGAATCTTAGGAAAATTGGCCCCGGTATTGTCATGGGGAGTGCTCTGGTAATCAGTGATTACTCTCCCCTCCCCCATCAAAAGGGTAAGGGGTGCCTTCTCAGCTCTCCACCACCTGTGGGGCTCCTGGAGGTCAGGCCCATGAAAATGTGATCCCCAGGAATTTCTCCCTCTCTTGATAGTCCATATTCAGCCTCTAGAAATTTATCAAAATTACCATTTAAGTGTTTTGACAAATGGCCCCAGTGGCCTCTGCTCCAGGTAAGGAGATCTCAGCTATAAACTTTCTGGATTTACCTCTCTCTAGGTTTAGGGGTGGCAATTTGCCCCGTGACCTCAGTTCTCTGATTGGTCCAAGAAATGTCATTGATTTTCAGTTTTTGTTCATCTTTTTTCTTATTATAAGGATGGAAGTAACCACTTCTAAGTTCTTCATATATTGGAGCTGTAACCAGAAGTCCTGGGTGAAGACTTTTGAAAAGTCTGCTCAATTTCTGTAAAAACAGAAGCTGTGAAGGGAACCTAGACTTTCCTAAGGAAGCTCCCAAGAGAAAAGAAAAGTGCCCAAAACTACTGGCCCTTCTTGTAACTCCCGCCCTCCCATACTGCATGTTGAGTGTTGGCCACTTCTGCATTCAGCCATGGTGACATATGCATGTGGGTAACATTCAAATCCAAGTGCATCTTGAGCAGGAGTCCATGCATATTAAGATTGGCATGCCATGACAGCTGTAATTAGTATCAATTACCCCTTTTCCTTCTTGGAGTTCCTCACTTCTGCATAACACAGTCTCTTCCACTTCTGGATTTTCTTTTACCATGTTTCAACCACCTTCTCTGACTCTTGTACTTTTCATGTTAATTTCCCAGTGATGACTGCTAGCCTGACTCATCTGTTGCCTTAGTCTCTAGAAACCATGTTAGATCTGCCAGGATGGACTTCATCACAGCATCTACTGAAACGGTACCCTCTCCCTGGCTATGTCCCCTCCTCCTTACATACATCACAAGTACTTCTAATTCTGAAATATTTCTCTCCCTGTCGGCTTTGTCCTGCTCCTAAGATAAAACAGTAGGGTTTGGAAGACAGCCTGTGAGCAGAGCAGAGTATAACAGAATAGAAGGACACACAACCCATAAAACAGAATCCCAAATCCCTCCTGGGAAACCATCCCCTTCCCACTCTGAGCTCGGGTGGTTCATATGGTATTGACTCCATCCCTGCACCCTCAGAATGAGATTCCAGCCAATCCAAAGTATGTCCTCCACTTGGCTACCCAGGTTAGTTCAGTGACAGTCATGGGACCTGGTCAGAGCCAATGAGGTGCAAGGATGCTTTTGGCAAGACTTAATTAGGTTGCATATTTTTTTCTCACTGGATTTGTACGTAGGAGAATGGAGTAGGGTGAAGCAGAGGTGCTGTTGCCATCTTGCCACGAGGAAAAGATGTAATAGGAAGGAAACAACACAGAAAGGTGAACGGGGTGGAGTGTGGGTTTCTGGGGAGACTGAGTCTTAGTGATCTTAATTGGCCCTGGTATTAAGCTGACTTTTCACCTTGAGTTTGCACTTTTCCTCAGATCGTCAGTTACATAAAACAAAGTCTTCGTTGTTGTTGTTAATTGCTTAAGCTATTTTGATTTGGGACTCCTGATACTTGCAACCCAAAGAGTCCCAAGTGACACAAACATAAATTAATGGCTCTTATCAAGCAGGGTTGGGTAGAGGACCAAAAGAGAGTTATTGTTTGTTTGTTTTTGGTTCTGATTTTCTCCAGGGATGTGAGCGAAGAAGCACAAGCTGGCTTCCCGCTGTCCCTTGCATCCAGCTACGGACTAGATAGGCCTCTTTGGTCTCTTGCAAATCACTGTCTAGCATGTACCACTCATAGTCCTAAATAACCCATGAGTTTACCTACTCTCTTTCTCTTCAATTTGCAAGTCAATTGATTCCTATGTTTATGCTTCACAAATTCACTGGAGATTGCAGGATATTCTAAATTGCATGCTACTATAAATAATATAATAGTAATACCAATAATACCCAGTGCTTATTATTAGTATGCCTGCTGTTTGCTAGGTTCAGTTCTAAATGTTTTATATTTACAAATTAATTTTATTCCCACAACATTCCTATATGTTGGTATGAATATTAGCCCAATCATTCAAGGGGTAAACTGAAGTATGGAGGGGCTACATAACTTGCCCTAGGTGTTATAGCTAGTAACTTGTAGATCTGGGATTTGACATTAACCCTGGTAGTCTGGCCTCAGGGCCCATGTTTCCCCACTGTGCCATTCTGCCTCTCAGTGAGAAGCATTCAGTCTGATATCCTAAAGCTGGAGGTGGTGGAAGTGGCAGTAGGGAGTTCCAGGGCTTGTTAGTTGTGCAGCTCCATGAGGACCCTGGCTCTAGCATTCACTCGTTTCTGCTGTCTTCAGAAGGGAAGAGGATACAACGCTATTAGAAGCAACGTGGTGTGTGTGTGTGTGTGTGTGTGTGTGTGTGTGTGTGTGTGTGTAGTTTTCTGTTTGTGAGAGCTTAGGAACCAAGAAAGCAGTTGAGGGACCATGAACAGCAGAGTAGAGAAAGGTCTCAATTGTTATAACCAAGTAGCCCCAAGCTATCCAACCTTTTGGGTCAATATCTCCTTTAATATTCAAATAATATAACCTATTCTTTCACCTTATATAACCTTGGAAAGCACGGACCTGCACTAGTATTTCAAAGGAGTCATTGGGCTCCGCTGCCCTATCTTAGCAGCATAGCTCAGTGCTGCTGGTTACTTCCTGCTCCAGGATGCTGTGCTGATGATCACTTTTTTAAAAAAACAGCTTCACTGAGGCTGGGCATGGTGGCTCACACCTGTAATCCCAGCACTTTGGGAGGCTGAGGTGGGAGGATCACTTGAGCCCAGGAGTTTGAGACCAGCCTGGGCAACATAATGAGACCTTGTCTCTATTTTTTTTTAATTAAAAAAAAAACCTCATTGCAATATAATTTAGATACCATAAAATTAGCCTGATTTAAGTGTAAAACTAGTGATCTTTAGTATATTTATAGAGTTGTGCAACCATCACCACTGTCTAATATTAGAACATTTCCTTCACCTCAAAAAATAAAAAACCCTACACCCATTGGAAGTCACTACCCATTTCTTCCCAATCCTCCAGCCCCCAGCAATTTCTATCTACATCTGCCTAAATGGACTGATCATTTCTTGGTATCCAAAATTGTTTTTTCAGCCTGCTTTTCTTAACCTACTCCTGCACTCCTGTTTTTACCCAAAGCACTGCAGAACAAAGCTGGCATTGGGATGGAGTTGACAAGATTTACTGAATGCTCGATGCAACTTACTATAAGGGCATCTCAATGTAGGAAAGGAAAACGTGAAAGCTAATGTCAGAAGTCCCTGCTTGGAGTTTCTTGGTCCTCCCTCCTTGGGCCCAGCCTTCTCTGTAAATCAGAACAGATTCTTCTTTCATAATTACTCTTACTCTAGACTCAAGGACCCCAGTTCTTCATATTCTCAAGAAGAAACCAGAAAGGCTATAACAGTGTTCTCTAAAACTAAAGAACAGACATTCTCCAACATAATTCTTCATCACTTCCCAGAATGTGGAAAAGTCATTGTTATTAAAACATCACCCCTTTTCCGTCCCACTATGCAAAACTCATATGCTGAGTGGAGACTTACACTGGAAAATGTTACAACCAATGCAAAGTTGGTTGTCTGCCCATTTGTCACCCCCCCACCCTCCACCCACCAATTCTTCCTTGCACTCAGAACTCCAGATTTATTCAGGTACAAGCAGCAATGGGAAGCGGAAGGGAAGGAACATGGACAACATCTGCATCACTTGTTTAAAACTGCTTGTTGATGAAAAGTTTTGGAAATAGATAGTAGTGATGGTTGTACAGCATTGTAGATGTAATTACTGCCACTGAATTGTACACTGAAAAATGGTTAAAATGACAAAATTTGTGTTACATCTATTTTACCACAATTAAAAATATTAATAATGTAATACTAAAATCTGTTGACTTGTACACTTTAAATGGATGAATTGTATGGTATGGGAATTATATCTTAATAAAGCCACTTAAAAAAAAAAAGATACCTGCTTGTCCTTTCCTTCCTTCCTTTCCAGTCCCACAGCCCAATGGTGGCTGTGGCACTGGCGCAGCCACGACAATGCTCCAGCGGACATCAGAGCATAGACAGAAAGAAACTGGGACCCTGAATCATCCTTTGAGCAAGGCTTTCTACCATTCTACCCCCATCCCTGCTTTCAGACTCTTAGGAGAGAAAATACACTTTTGTCTGTTGAGCTTTTATATGTAGGGTTCTTTTTACTTCAACTGTGTGGCCCGTATTCTAACTAATCCACTGTCACCTCACCTCGCATGAGAAAGACAAAGAGACAGTAATTGAGGGCTTCTACCTGCCCTATTTCTTCTTCTTCCTCCCTCATCCTGACCAGCCCTCAGCTTGTAACCAGTCATGTCCCAGATTCCACACTCCCAGTACCCTCTACGTTAGTTTGCTTTGAATTTACTGAACTGTGGAAGGCACAGTACTGTATATGAGGGTAAGCTGCTATCATTTAATGTTTTCATTGGTATTAATAGTTGATAGTTTTGATGAGTACAACATCCTACATTATAACTCAGATAAGAATTAGTTCATGGGGTGGTCTGAATGTAGTGGTGTTTAGAACTAATTAATCACAACCAGTTGCAGATTTCTTTGCTCCTTCTCCATTCCCACTACTTCACTTGACTAGCCTAAAAAAAGAAAAAAAAAAAGGATGAGTTCATGGTTTATGCCAACAGAGAGTCAATTGAATATAATAGATATGTTCAAAAAAGGCATCGAAGGCATGTGTATTTGTCATCTACTCCTTTTATCTCGTCATAGAAAAGATTTGAGACCATGAAAGCTAAAGGAGAGAAACCACCATTTTTTCAAACCCCTCCTTTAATGTAAACTAAATGTAAACTAAATGTAAGCTTTGGTAGACCTTCAAAGCTTCCAAGAATGTAACAATGGATTAACCTCTGTGATACGTTCTGAAAAAATCCATAAAATAAACTTGTTGCCACGGAAAGAACAATTACTTGTTAGAAAAAAGCACGCCATTGGTTTTTATCCCTCCATGTGATATTATTCCAAATGTGTTGGATCCATTCCTGCCTCTGAATCAAGCCTCTCTTTTGGTGTGATGGAAGAAAGTTTAATTTCAATAATTTGATACCAAAAAGCCTAGTTGGAAAAAATGTAAAAACCCATTCAACTTGATGTTTTGGGGACTTGACGCAGAGCATCAAATTTCAAGATATCTGGGCAGTAGACCAAATTTGTTGATTTTTGTTTGGCTACTCGACTTCATGTAGACTGTGTCTGTCTGTCTGTCTGTCTCTCTCTCTCTCTCTCTCTGTGTGTGTGTGTGTGTGTGTTTCCTTGTATCAAAGACCTCTTAATGAATGTGGGGTGCTGTTGGTCTTGGGGCTGGCTTTTCATACAATTATGGTGTGACTAGAATGCTAACCTATTGTATAATTTAATAGAACACGACCAGTTGTGAATCTCTGCTGTATAGCATCCCTGCCTTGGATTAGTGAGAGTTAACAAAGGTCATAACTGGAATTCAAAAGCTCTGCCTGTATGTAGAGTGCATCCATGCTGATTGCTGGCTCTCTGGAGGGCAACTATGCTTTTTTGTCAATAACTGCTACACTCGTAAAGCAGTCCATAATAAGCAACCATTTCAAATGGCTAGATTCTGTTTTTCCTTAAGGAGTAGCATTTAATTTTCAGATGAATTGGGTAGGCAAATAGAGAAAAGTTTTACATTTTGCAGTTCACCTAGTGGCTGTCTTCCAAAATCTGCTATATATTTTATAAACGTTATTACTGACTTGGTAAGCGGCCATTTCTGTAGGCACTTACTGTCATTGCAATGGTATAAAGGGAAATTCACTTTGCTTAATATTACCTAAGCCCTCCAGAGCACTGCTGTAATCATAGGATAGCACTGCCTTTTTCATTTGATGAATGACTTTGAGCAAATACTGTCCTCTTTAATTCCACACCCATATGGAGAGATGATTGTAGAAGGGGAGGCAGAGGCCTGACTGTACACCTCACAAAGGCAGGCATTCTGCTATCTTATCTGCTCCAGTACTCCCTGGTGACCAACACTGTGCCTGGAATTTGGTCCAGCGCTCAGTAAATATTGGTTACTGCTTGACAAAAGAAATCAAAGTCATGAAATCAGACTAACTTTAGTTTTCTCTTTCAATTGGCAACTACAGCTCCCTTGAAGATGGCTTGATAGATAAGTCTGAATTGCCTATAGTGCCATTCTTAGAAAATCAAATGCTATAAATTAGATCTGCTGGGTAAGAAATGGGCTGGGTAGAGTCTGCATAAAAGGTAGAGGAGGGCCGGGTGCAGTGGCTCATGTCTGTAATCCCAGCACTTTGGGAGGCCGAGGCAGGTGGATCACCTGAGATCAGGAGTTCAAGACCAGCCTGGCCAACATGGTGAACCCTCGTCTCTACTAAAAATACAAAAAACTAGCTGGAGGTGTGGTGGGTGCCTGTAATCCCGGCTACTCGGGAGGCTGAGGAAGGAGAATCGCTTGAACCCAGGAGGCAGAGGTTGCAGTGAGCCAAGATAGCGCCATTGCACTCCAGCCTGGGCTACAAGAGCGAAACTCTGTCTCAAAACAAACAAACAAAAAAAAGCAGAGGAGCAGGAAGGCTTGGTGCATGTGTTTGGACATTCACTCAGTCAGAAGTGCTCTCACCAGCACCCCTGGCACCCAGGAGCTCCCTACAGGCAAGTTTTAAGAGGCTTGCCCTGGCTCAATCCAATAAAAATGTTCATAAAGAAACTTTTTTTTTTTTGGCTAGGATGCCTGTCTTGGAAAATAATACAGAACATTGTTAACAATTCAGACAGGGAAGGTAGAAATAGGTCAGACAAAAAATGAAGGGTGAAGCTGTCCTGGCCTTTCTTTAATCTTTTGAACAGTGTTTGAAATAGCTTTTGGCAGATGAAATTTGTTCTGTATTTTGGAGTTAATATCTGTGCCAGGATTTCTGTCACTCCTCTGGGGGTGGTAATCAATATAACTAATAAATAGGAAATGATTAGACTGAACCCACTGGAGGCCAGCAGTCTCCCTAACAGGGCCCCACAGCAGAAAACATCCTGGGAAACTGGTCAACCTCATCCAAGTTTGGAGGAATGTGGGTCTTAACAGAGCCATTAGAGGGTACTAAGTTAGTGCTGCACTATCTTAACAGAGTTAGGCAATACCTAAAGAGAAAAAAAAAAAGATAAGAAAAAAGAGATGGCAAGAAAGTGAATCAAATGAGTGTGAGAAGAAGTCCTAGAAGAGGGTGAATGAGGAGAAAGCAAGGGGGTCTTATGAAGGATAGCATAAGAGTTTGCTGGGAGTCAGTAACTCCGATGGTGTCTAAGATGCTTTCAGGGGCGCCAGTGTTATAAAGTGTGCATCCCAGTGCCAACACAATCTAAGTCATGCCCAAGAGAACCTCAGATTATAAAACAACGAGAAAAAAGTATGTGGTTGCTGACTCAGATGCAAAGGAGCCCAGGGTGCTCTGTTGCCAGTTTGCTCTGTTGCCCAGGCTGGAGTGCAATGGTGTGATCTCGGCTCACTGCAACCTCCACCTCCCAGGTTCAAGCAATTCTCCTGCCTCAGCCTCCCTAGTAGCTGGGATCACAGGTGTGTGCCACCACATCCAACCAATTTTTGTATTTTTAGTAGAGATGAGGTTTCACCATGTTGGCCAGACTGGTCTCAAACTCCTGACTTCAAGCGATCTACCTGCCTCAGCCTCTCAAAATGCTGGGATTACAGGCATGAGCCACCGTGCCCAGTGCAGAAGGATTTTTAAGTTTAATGGTTCCATAAGAAAAGTTAAAGAAGTGTTCTTTAGAAGACAACTGCCTAATTGCTGATATAGGAAGCAAATCTAATTACTAAGTTCTCAGTCATATCAGCAGGAAGTTGTATGAAGACTGGAAGCCAGGAGCACATGCTGTATTTTTTTTAGAATGATGTTTACATCTCAGTTGTTTTTTTTTAAAGCTTAAAATGTGAACTTCTAACAAAAGAGATAGTTCGTATTACAGATTTTTTTTTTCTTTTTATAGACAGAGTGTCGCTCTGTTGCCCAGGCTGGAATGCAGTGGTGTGATCTCACTACAACCTCTGCCTTCCAGGTTCAAGCGACTCTCCTGCTTCAGCCTCCCAAGTAGCTGGGATTACAGATGTACACCACCACACTCGGCTAATTTTTGTATTTTTAATAGAGATGGGGTTTCACCATGTTGGCCAGGCTTGTCTTGAACTCCTGACCTCAAGTGATCCTCCTGCCTCGGCCTCCCAAACTGCTGGGATTACAGGCATAAGCCACTGCACCCAGCCTGTTTTACAGAAGTATTCTAAACAGTTTTTCTGAAGGGCCTAGTCAATTTCCTCTAGCTTATCTAGAAGGGTCTATTCAACACCTGGCATAGTACTTGCATCCTGTGTTGTATTTTTATTTATGTTTCTGTGCTTGTGGTCCCATTAGACTGAGCTGCCAAGGAGCAGGGCTTGGGTTTGTTCATCTCTGCGTTCCTTGTGAGTAGGCATTTGGTGAGTGCTTACTCAATGCATGAATTCCTTCTGGTGCACTGAAAACGTGTTTT
This sequence comes from Nomascus leucogenys, assembly GCF_006542625.1. Classification (NCBI taxonomy): domain Eukaryota; kingdom Metazoa; phylum Chordata; class Mammalia; order Primates; family Hylobatidae; genus Nomascus; species Nomascus leucogenys. Next base: position 123,115,568 of record NC_044383.1, read on the forward strand.
GATTTCTTGAAATAATTTTTCTTTCTTTCTTTCTTCTTTTTTTTTTTTAGGAGGCAATGTCTTGCTCTGTCATCCAGTCTAGAGTGTAGAGGCACCATCATGGCTCACTATAGCCTCCAATTCCTGGGCTTAAGCAATCCTTCTGCCTCAGTCTCTTCAATAGCTGAGACTGCAGGTGTGTGCCACTATGCCCACCTATTTTTTAAAATTCTGTAGAGATAAGGTCATGCTATCTTGCCCAGGCTTGTCTCAAGTTCCTGGCTTCAAGTGATCCTCCTGCCTCATCCTCCCAAAGTGCTGGGATTACAGGCATGAGCCACTGTGCCCAGCCCGAAACTATTTCCCCAAACTAAATTTAGTTTCCAAAAAACATTCATCATAAAAATGAATGAAACACTTGCTACAAGGGGATTCATAGACCCTTCAATGGCAGACCTTGAAAACAGGTAACTCTTTGAAAATCCTTCCTGAATTTCCTGCTATTGGATTGTTGTCAAAATATTAAAACCAAATTATAGCACAGACATCCAGTTTCTTCTTTACTTTTTATTAAGTTGGCTCTTAATCTCTTACTGGAAAATTAGGCTGTCCTCAAACCTGGGCAAGACATTATTATATAAGCTGAACAGCTAGGGCCAAAAAACTTTTTTTGATTTTGTTTTCAGATTCAGTAATGGAAAAAGATCCTTGGGGAGACGAGCAAAGCTGGAGAAGCAGGAAGAGTCCACCTCTGGGAGGATAGCAAAGGTGGCATTCTAAAGTGGCCTATTCAACGGAGTCACTTCTATTTGTCTGAAGATGTGTTCAAATGCCTAACAGAGCTTGTTGTTAGTTCCAGATGAACAATAAGAGCTACAGCTTCTACTGACTTAACTTTGAGGATTCTCCCAAACCTGGGGATACTCTATTTAAATCTTCAAATCTTTTAATTAACAAACTTTCCTAAGCAGGCTAGGGTTTCTCCTGACTGAACATTCTTAATATACCAAATAGAAGTGCAATATACTCTACTAGGTAATTATTTAAATGAGATGCCAAGTACTTGGTTGAACAGACGTCTTAATTAGCAAAACAGATATATTCATATTTTGCATTTGAAATACTTAATAATACCACTCTTCAGGATTTATAAAGACTGTCTTCTCTGAGAAGGTCAAGGAAGCCCCTACATTGCTCATTTACATGCATTCAGAAGTACCTTTCTTATTTCCTTCTATTCATGTCACTTGCATGGATTGCTTAAGAGGGGTATTACACTTGCTGAGAGAATAATTTTCATTGTCAGATATGTAAAATGATGTTTTCTTGAGACTGTACAAATTGATCGAGGTGAGTGAGAGCAAGAATGTAATCTAAAATGTTTTGTAGGGAGGCATTCAGCTTATTTGTGATGTCTTCGTTAGCTGCTTGTGGGCAAAAAGCCTTAGCTCTTCCAGGGTGCGTCAGAATTGGTTATGGTCCTCATCTGAAGCTATCATTAGAATTATAAGAGGAAAGGTGCTGTTGCCTCTGATACGCTATTGGATGTTGATTCATTGATTGTCTGCAACAGTAATTTAAGCTTGAAAAATCTCAAAATCAGGTAGCATATTCCTAAATGTAAAAAATATTAATATGGTCTATTAGGCTCTTTTTTTTCCCTTTACCAACCATCCAATTAACAAATAGTTTTTAGCACTACGTTGTGTGAGGCCCTTTGGGCATAGGAAGAATTATAAGACTTACTTTCTACATTCAAGGAACTATCATTCTGTTTGAGAAGATAAGACATATTCATAACAAGTGATGTAAGAATCCAAGATAGTACATAAGCCAGTTCCAAAGGCAAAGCAAAGCAAAACAAAAGTAACAATAGACCCTGAATTTGCTAACTATAGATGCTTGCTCCAAGACAGAGAATAAAGTTAGTAACTTCCAAAGCTGGGCTAAATCTCACTCCCCTGGTAAATCTCTAAGCTTGAAAGATTGGAGGCACATAATTTGGGAATGGGAACTATTTATCTACAGTGAAGACAAATCTAGATTGTGAGCTAGATCTTCCAGGCAGGTAGCAAGTAAAGAAAAATCAATTTCCTCGCTGGGCGCAGTGGCTCACACCTGTAATCCCAGCACTTTGGGAGGCCAAGGCAGGCAGATCACGAGGTCAGGAGATCGAGAGCAGCCTGGCTAACACAGTGAAACCCCATCTTTACTAAAAATACAAAAAAAAACAGCCGGGTGTGGTGGCAGGCACCTGTAGTCCCAGCTACTTGGGAGGTTGAGGCAGGAGAATGGCGTGAACCCGGGAGGTGGAGCTGGCAATGAGCTGAGATCGTGCCACTGCACTCCAGCCTGGGGGACAGAGGAGACTCCATCTCAAAAAAAAAAAAAAAAAAAAAAAAAAAAAAAAAAAAGAAAAAAAGAAAAATTTATTTCTTTTTTTATTTATTTCTTTTTATTTATTTTTATTATTTATTTCTTATATAAGAGATTATATAAAAAGACCAGATTTATCAAAATAACTATCAGAAAGGGAACTGATATGGTTTGGCTCTATGTCCCCACTGAAATCTCATGTTGAATTATAATCCCTATGTGTGGGCTGGTGGGAGGTGATTGAATCATGGGGCCTGACTTCCCTCTTGCTGTTTTCATGATAGTGAGTGAGTTATCCTGAGATCTGGTTGTTTAAAAGTGTGTAGCACCTTCCCCTTCTCTCTCTCTTTCTCTCTCTCCTGCCGCCACGTGAAGAAGGTGCTCACTTCCTCTAGGCCCTCTGCCATGGTTGTAAGTTTCCTGAGGCCTCCCAGCCATGCTTCCTGTACAGTCCGTGAAACTGTCAGTCAATTAAACCTCTTTTCTTTATAAATTACCCAGTTTCAGGTAGTTCTTTATAGCAGTATGAAAATGGACTAATACAGGAACCAATCATTCCAGCAGTTCCCAGTCATGTTGGAATTATTGGACACAAACAGCGTAACTAAATAATATTAAGGAGACTCCTTTTTCTGTGCCACAAGAAGCATTATTTTTCTTCACATCCATAGGGACCAAGGAAAAGCTTCCCTTCCTTACTCCAAAGGTTCACTAAAAATGAACTTACAATAGGCAGATTAATAGGAGGAAAAGATACACAAAATTTACAAAAGTGCATATGAACATAAGAGCCATACACAAAGCATTAGACTCAAAGAGGGGCAGATGTTTGATGCCTGAATACTCTCTTCATGGGAGAGTCATGTGGACATGCGAGGCAGACATTATTTTGTAAATGTTTCTCTTTGGAAGCTGGATAGGATGAACAAGTTATAGGAAGATGAGGGACTGAATGCATAGGAACAAAGGCGGTCTATTACATAAAGTCTCCTAGGTAATCTCTGGGAGCTGCCCTCAGGAAACTAGATGAAAAGTCTGTCTGAGCATGGTGATGACTCCCAGAGTCTTCTCTTCTCAAGTGGTTAATATTGCCTGGTTATTTGATGAGATTTCTACATAGAAGGTCTTAAGACAAGGTATTTGTTTTGGAAAGAAGTTTTCCTAGTCAGATAAGAAAACGTCCAGAAAGAGTGCCTCTTGGTGCTTCTAGAAAGAGGATCAGATAAACAAGGAGGTGTGGGAAGATCAGAGAGATGCTAGGGCTGCTTGTTTAGCTCAGCATGTCAAAGTGCAATGTTCTCAGGTATCATTTTTCTGAACCCCAGCACTTCACATCTTTCCCCCACAATGGCTGATTTGCTGTTGACTTTTTTAGATGAAAATATTGCACAATTTAATGAACTTTTCTTCTTGATGTTCACTCTGAGACTCTAGATTTCACCATCAGAATCATTGTCACAGAGGGCTCTTTCACTGTCCCCACCATTGCCCAATAAGGTAGTGGAAATTGAGTCCTCAAAACATGTCAGTTGCTTTCCTGTTTCCTTCCCTCTACACTGAGAAGAGAGTACTTTAGCTGTTTCAAACCATGCTCCTCCAGACCAGAAATGACCTACAAGAAGATCGGACTCTGAAAGGTTGTCCATGCTTGGAGATGGTTAGAATCTGAATGTGACTTTGCATAAAACATCATTAACACCTGAAATCTAAGACTTGCGGCTGGAGATCAGTGGCAGCCAATATATAACCAACTCATAATACGTGGAGATTTTAGGGACCACTATTATTTTCAAATGCAAAGTTTCCCATTGCTATAAAAAAGGGAATACAGAGAAAGGCATGGGAAGAGAAGGAGGCTGACTCAGAGAACTTAAACAGGAATATTTCAGGTAATGAGCCACCAATTCGCAAGTCTCCATTAAAGTGAATTTCCAACACATTTCTTTCATGATCTGCTAATGAGGACAGTTTGACATTCTCCCAGGTGAAATAATTTAAGTAGAAACCATGTGATATTATAATCAATTTAAGCAGCTCTCTACCTACTTCAAGTTTGTCAAAGTGTTTTACATTTAAAGCTATAATTAGCTAGCCCTTCTAAATTCACTGTGAGGTAGAGAGTTGAATTACCAAGCAAGCTTTATAACTGTGGGAACAAAGAACAAATAATTTTCAAAAAGAGTCAACCATTTGAGTGCTGGTTACAACAGTGTGTTCATCTTGTGAAAATCTTTCAAGCTGAATGCTTAGGATGTGTTCACTATTGTAAATGTATATCACATATCCATGAAAAGTTAAAATCTAAATACATATATTAAGAAACCTGATATAAAGTGAAGGAAAAAAGATTCCCAGATTATAGGCTCATGCCTATAATCACAGCACTTTGAGAGGCTGAGGTGGGAGGACTGCTTGAGCCCAGGAGTTCGAGACTAGCCTGGGCAACATGGTTAGATCCTCCCCACACACCCTCAATCTTTACAAAAAAATAAAAATATTAGCCACAGGTGTCATGGGTGCACACCTGTGGTTCCAGCTACACTGGAGGCTTAGGTGGGAGGATCACTTGAGCCCAGGAGGTCAAAGCTGCAGTACTGCACCCCAGCCTGGGTGACAGAGTGACATCCTGTTTCAAAAAACAAAACAAAACAAAACAAAATAAAACAAAACACAACAAAACCCTTCCCAGAAAAACTCTTCTGAAACTGCCTAACAAAGGCATTTGTGTTTAGTGTAATGGGCCTTCGGCATGCTGAGCTAGCCACTTATGGTGCTAAAACCACCTCAATTCCTCCTACACGTAAATTAGAGTTTGAAAATAATGGAATTGTGTGCTCAGGTATGTAGATGGAAGCCAGAGTGGCAAAATAAAATAGATGGATTTTCACATGGTTTGTTTGCCAAATGGTTTTCTTCTTCAATAGAACTCTTGAGTCTTGACTGCAAGGTGCACCAAAGAGAGTAAGCAAGTACCTCATTGTGACCTCCCAGCCCAATGCTTTCATTTCACATATAAGGAAACAGACCCCAGGGGAGTGAAATTGCTGTAGAGTGGCTGGCCTTCTCTCTCACTACCATCAGTGGCTTAGATTCAGGAAGACCTGGAACCAAATTCCCACTCCGCCGTTACCTACAGTGGGCCTTTGGGCAAATCAGTGAGCCTTCCTGATTTAGTATCCTCAGAAGTTCAAAGTGAGACAATATAAAAATGTCTATGGGGTAGAGCTGCTGGGATGACAAAAGGGAAAAAAATACATAAAGCCACTGACATGCAGTAAGCATTCCATGTGTATCGATTCCTGGACAATACACACTGTTATTTATTTATTTATTTTTACCTGAAAATTGGATTAGATTAATGCTGGAGTTCTCAGTGGGCAGGAAATAGAAGGAGATGGTATCTTCTTAAAGAAAACCTCAAATTTCTCTCTCTACCTCACTCTACCCCCGCCTTGGCCTGGATCTTCTCCTTTTTTCTGTCCCTTCTTCCTACTTGCCTTTTTGCCTCTTGAGATTCCAGTTGCTGTTCCTTTCTCTGCTTTCCCATCTCCATTTGGTCTTGTCTTTGAGGTCTGGGTTCTACCCTGACCACTCCTCTACAACTGCTCTGCCAAGATCCACGAGGATGTCAAAGCCAAGTCCTTTCTTCAGCTTGATCTCATTACTTTTCTGTGGTAGATCACTATTTCTAAAGCACATTTCTCGCCTTGGCTTTTACATCCTTTCATGGTTTATTTCTGCCCATCTGCCCTTCTCAATCTCTGTTTCTCTCTCAGCGTCCCTTGTAAATGTTGTGGGCTCCATATCTCTCCTTGACCATCTTGTCCCCAACAGTGACTGCTCCTATCCCTTGGATGGCACCCAAATATTTCTTTCTACCCTTCTTGTCTTCTGAGCTTCAGATCCAATTGTTCATGGGATAGTTCCATTGATTGAACTCATCTCATCTAAACTGTGTCCACCATTGTCCCCCATCCTACTTCCTCCTCTATGAAGCCCCCTATTCCTGAGCCCTGAATTGTGCAACCATCTATGTGGTTGCCTTAGCTCTCACTCACTACCCACATCCAACCCATTTGGTACACCCCTTTCTTATAAATATCTCTTGAATCGTATGTGTTTCTTTGTCCTCACACTGACTTCCCCAGCCCTGTCGTTGCCTTAGTTGGTTTCCCTGATTCGAGTCATTTAGGGAGGAGATGACAGACTATACTGATGCTGTTAATGCAAATCAGATGACTCCCTTCTTAAATATCCTAGTCATTGCTTCCCATCAACCTCAGAATGATGTCCACAATTACTGTAGCCTCCAAGACTCTTTGTGTTTGTCTCTGCTTTCTTTTCAAAACACAATTTTCCCATGCCATGTCTTACATCTGGGAATTGCATAGCTGAGAATGCCAGAAATGTCCTTCCTTTTCCTGAACAACTCCTGTCCATCTTCAAAATCCAGTCAGCTGTTACCTCTCCTAGGAAGGTGTCCTTAGCCCCCGCAGACTCATTCCCAGCTGGGTTAGGTGCCTGGTTCCTAACTTCCTGCTCCTGTCAGTGGACTTCTGGCTCTGTGTGTCATTTTAAATCTACTTGTCTGACTTTCTCATTAGAGGCAAATAGTGGGTTCTTTCATCTATCTTCCCTGGGCATAAACACGATGACCACATGTATCAGTCAAATTGCATCCATGCAATTTGAGCAAATGATGATTTGGCTAGGGAAGGTCTGTGGACAACTTTGATGTGAGTGTGGAGGAGTGGGGTGGTATGAGTGTGTATGAACTGGGTGGTTTATCAACTCTTCCACAGTCTAGAACTAGCACAAAAGTCATTTAAATAAAAAATAAGGAGAAGTTCATTTTCTTCCGGATCCACCCACGTTCTCATTCCACAGCTATCTAGAAGACTAAAAACCATATAACTTTCTGTTGCTTGCATGACTGTGTCAAAAGATCTGAAACATGTCATGCATGAGCAGTCTCTCCTGTGCGTCTGCCACCCACAAGATCAGATTCCTTCCAACCATTGCTTTTTCCTCCTTAATTCTTCTGAGGCACATTATATATTCCTGGGAGCTTTTTCATCCTGGAACAATTCTCTAATGAACGCAGCCCCTTCATCTTGTTCCAACCCCCTCTACCCCAATAAACCTCCACAGACAGAAGAAAGTTGATGATTTTTAAAAAATTTTAACAAGGCACCTAGAGGAGTGGCATAGGGTGGGATTTTAATATTACACTTAAAAGAAAAAACACAATTTGTCTGAATCTTCCTTTGGAAATGTATCAAAGTAAAATATATGGAATTTAAATGTAATTTGCAAGATGGAAAAGAGTGCCCATTAGAAGGAAATTGATGCTGAACAGGGGCCCAACAATTCCACAGAAACAAAGAATTTTTTTCCTTTGAAGTAAAGTAAATGTTAGTCATAATATATTTTTGACCTCATCTGCTGCTTCTTAGAAATACTAATATAGAGTGGAAGATAAAAATCCAAAGGCAAATGATTAAGCTTAATCTTGTCTTTATTAATAATTCTTCTCATTGTTATCTTACATCAAAGTCTACAGCCACTTAATTTATAAGGAAAAGAATATTTATTCCGTGACTGTGTGATCCTTCATCATTGAATTAAAACTACTGAATTAAAAACCAGTTATTGGGTGGGGGGAAGTATGCAATACTGGGGAAATTTTGTACTTTTTGCGGAAATCAGTTTCTGCAAGCAGCTACCTTACAATTATAAAAATTCATCTTGCCTAGATGAAAGAAAACCTCTTATAGTTACTTCCTCTATCTTTAGTGGGTGTTTTACTAATAAAATGGGAATGAAAGGGTGATTTTTTTGAGGAAATTCCATTTTACTCTAGATTACCAAAGGCCTAATTATCTCCATAGGGTTATGATCTCTTCTTTTGTTGTTGTTTTCTTCAACTTTTATTTTAAGTTCCTGGGTACAGGTACAGGATATGCAGGTTTGTTACATAAGTAAGCAAGTGCCATGGTGGTTTGCTGCGCAGATCAACCCATCCCCCAGGTATTCAGCCCAGCATCCATTAGCTATTTTTCCTAATGCTCTCCACCCCCCCGACCCCCGCCCCCGTTGTTTTGTTTTCAGTAAACACAGCCATTAATACTTCTGCTGCTGTGACCAGGCCCCTAGCCACCCGCTGCTGTGGCCGTCGCTATTGAGACAATTGAAAAGGGAAGAAATCATGTAGAGGGGGAAATGGAGAGCGGCACAGTCACAGCAGAGTTTCTAAGTGATACAGATGTTCCTTGTCCATTCCTGTCCCACATTTGTTCAAATTCCACCCCTTCAAAGAAGCCTTCCCTGCCTCTTCTTTCCACTCCTCTGATCATTCTTTCATTCCAGAGCCCTCAGGGACTGCATTTATACCTACACTTATGTTTGGAGGTTTTTCATGTTGTTCTCAGATTATTGTCCATCAATAGGTTTGATTTCCTCAGGTAATTTCTAGCCTATGAGATGGGGTTTCTGAAATTGGGAGGTGACAGAACCAACTGCTACTACATGAAAGTTACTCTCTCACTGGGATATTATCTTTATCAGAAATTTTAATATTATTGGTTTTGTAGTCTGGACCTGGCCTTTTTATGAAGGGTGAGGTCATTGATTGGGTCAGTCATTGGAGAAAAAACTGCAGCACTTGATATTTATAGAAAATATCAGAGAGAAAGAGTTCCGGGAGGCTCAGCAAGTTGTCTTTTGGGTGTCAACAGATTGATTCTGAAGTTTATATGGAGATGCAAAAGACTCAGGAAAGCCAACACGATATTGAAGGAGAAGAACAAAGTTGGAGGACTGACACTAGCCGACTTCAAAACTTACTGTAAAGCTACAGTAATCTAGACAATGTGGTATTGGTAGAAGAATAAACAAATATATCAATGGGACAGAATAGAGTCCAGAAATAGACCCACATAAGTATAGTTAACCGATCTTTGACAAAAGAGCAGGGGCAAAATAATGGAACAAAGATCGTCTTTTCAGCAATGATGCTCAAACACTGGACATCTTCATGTAAAAAAATGAATCTAAACACAAACCTTATACACAAACCTTATACTCCTCACAAAAATTAACCCAAAATGGATCACAGACCTACATATAAAATGCAAAACTAGAAAACTCCTAGAAAATAACAGAAGAAAATCTAGCTGACCTTGGGTTTGCCAATGACTTGCTATTTTTGTTTTCATTTCTGAGACAGGGTCTTGCTTTGTCACCCAGGCTAGAGTGCAGTGGAGAGATCACAGTTCACTGCAGCCTCAACTTCTTGGGCTCAAGTGATCCTCCCACCTCAGCCTCCCAAGTAGCTGAAACTACAGGTGTGCACCACCATGCCTGGCTAGTTTTTTTTTTTTTTTTGGTAGAGATGGGGTTTCACTATGTTGCCCAGGCTAATCTCGCTTGAGCCCTTGGGCCAAAGTGATCCTCTCAAAGTGTGAGATTACAGGTGTGAGCCACCATGCCCATCTTGGAGATGACTTTTTAGATGCAACACCAAAGCCATGAGCTGTGAAAAAAAAAATCTGGTACGTTGGATTGTATTAAAATTAAAAATTTCTGCTCTGCAAAAGACAACGTCAAGAGAATAAGAAGAAAAGCTGAGCTGGGCGCCGTGGTTCATGCCTGTAATTCCAGCATTTTGGGAGGAGGAGGTGGGCAGATCACTTGAGGTCAGGAGTTCCAGACCAGCCTGACTAACATGGTGAAACCCCATCTCTACTAATAAAGTACAAAAATCAGCTGGGCATGGTGACACTTGCCTGTAATCCCAGCTACTCGTGGGGCTGAGAATTGCTTGAACCTGGGGGCAGAGATTGCAGTAAGTTGAGATTGCACCACTGCACTCCAGGCTTGGCAACAGAGTGAAACTTCATTTCAAAAAAAAAAAAAAAGCCAGTGACTAGGTGAAAATGTTTGTGAAAAATTATCTAAAAAAGGACTGTTGTCCCAAATATATAAAGAACTCTTAAACCTCAACAATAAAAGAAACAACTTGATTAAAAAAATGAAATCAAAGACCTTAACAGGCACCTAATCAAAGAAGATATAAAGATGGCAAATAAGCATATGAAAAGATGCTCCACATCATATGTCACTCTGGAAATGCAAATTAAAACAACAATGAGATACCACTATACACCTATGAAAATGGCCAAAATCTCGAACGCTGACAACACCAAGTGCTGATGAAGATGTGGAGCAACAGGAACTCTCACTCATTGCTGGTGAGAATGCAAAACAATACAGCCATTTGGAAGACAGTTTGGCAGTTTCTTACAAAACTAAACGTACTCTTACCATATGATCCAAAAATTATACTCTTTGGTATTTACCCAAATGAATTGAATTCTTATGTCCATACAGAAACATACACACAGATATGTATGGCAGCTTTACTTATAATTGCCAAAATTTGGAAACAATCAAGGTGTTCGTCAGTAGGTAAATGGATAAACAAATTGTGGTTCATCCAGACAATGGAATTTTACTCAGGCCTAAAATTTTACTCAAGTCATGAAAAGACATGGAGGAAACTTAAATGCATATTATTGAGGGAAAGAAGCCAATCTGAAAAGGCTACATATTGTGTGATTCCAACTACATGACATTCTGGAAAAGGCAAAACTATGGAGACACTAAAAAGATCAGTGGTTACCAGGGACCGGGTGGTGAGAGGGATGAATGGGTGCAGCACAGATTTTAAGGGCAGTGAAACGATTCTATATTATACTATCATGGTGGCTACAGGCTGGGCACAGGTTCATGCCTATAATCCCAGCACTTTAGGAAGCTGAGTCAGGAGGATTGCTTGGAGCCAGGAGTTAGAGACTAGCCTGGGAAACATAGTCAGACCCTGTCTGTACAAAACAAAAAACAAACAACAAGAAACTTAGGTGGGCCCAATGTTGCATGCCTGTAGTCCCAGCCACTCAGGAGGCTGAGACGGGAGGATTGCTTGAACCCAAGAGTTCGAGGCTGCAGAGAGCCATGATTGCACCACTGCACTCCAGCTTGGGCAACAGACCAAGACCCCAACTCAAAACAACAACAACAATGACAACAACAACAGACAACAAATGGTAGATATATGTCATTTTACATTTGTCCAAATCCATAGAATGTACAGCACCAAGAGTGAACCCTAACGTAAACTATGGATTTTGGATAATGATGTGTCAATGTAAGCTCATCAGTTGTAACAAATGTACCACTCCGGTTGATACTGGGGAGGTTACGCCTATGTGGGAGTAGTGGATAAATGGGAAATCTCTCTACATTTCTCTCAATTTTGCTGTGAATTTAAAACTGCTCTTTAAAAAAAAGTCTTTTTTTTTTTTTTTTTTTTTTTTTTTTTTTTTTTTTTTTTTTTTTTAAAAAAAGAGTCCCAGGAGGACTATGGAATGGAAGTGTGCCAGGGTTCTGACCTGAGGATATCAAGATGTCCCGGAGGTAGTTCCCAAATGTTGGACCACGAGATGATGATCTCCACACAGAACAGGCTGGGAGCAGGAGAAGGAATCTGCAGTTCTGGGTTTGCTGTTAGGGCTGGATTAGAAGATAGGAACTGAAGACACAAGCAGTGAACCGTGCTGAGTCAGCCATGACAGGGTCAGATACCAAAGCCCAGGCTCAGAATGTTTGCATGCTTATTTTCTTCTCTGCATTCATTTCCATTTTTGTTTTCTGTATATATTTAGTAAGGTCTTTTTGAAAGTTTAAGCCTTTTTCGGATACACTGAGGAGCTCAGGGCAGGTGCAGGCTTGGGTTAGGCCTCTAGACCAGGAGTCTTTTGTTATTTTTCCTTAAAGGATCAGATAGTAAATATTTTCAGTGTTTTAGGTTTTGCAGGCCATATGGTCTCTGTAGCCACTATTCAACTCTGCTGTTGTAGTGGGAAAGCAGCCACAGATGACACATAAATGAATGAGTGTGGCTGGGTTCCAGTCAAACTTTATTTACAAAATCACAGAGCTAGCAGCTTTGGCCTCCTGGCCTCAGTGTACAGTAGACAGTTAAAGGGGGTCTGGCCCATCCCTGGGGCCCAAGGTAAATGATGGCAGAAGTAATCGAAGTGAGAGAAGCCTAAGGAGCAGGCGGCTCAGGAGAGAGACCGGGCTCTTACTGTCTGCTTAAGCCTTGAGGGTTTAGGTATTAATTAATTTTTTTTTTTTTTTTTTTTTTTTTTGAGACAGAGTCTCACTCTGTCACCTAGGCTGGAGTGCAGTGGCATGATCATGGCTCACTACAGCCTCGGCCTCCCAGACTCAGGCCATCCTCCCATCTCAGACTCCCGAGTAGCCGGGACTATAAGTGTGCTCTACCATACTTGGCTAATTTTTTTGTATTTTCTGTGGAGATGGGGTTTCGCCATGTTGCCTTGGCTTGTCTGGAACTCCTGGCCTTGAGCAATCCATTCGCCTTGGCCTCCCAAAGCGCTGGCATGAGCCACCACATCCAGCTGCAGTTTTAATTTATTGAAAAGGACACCTCCTTCACCCCATCTTAACAGCAGGGTTTTTTTCTGTTGTTGTTGTTTCTGCTACATCCTTAGCGCCTACAACAGTTGCTTGACACAGACTAGGCACTCAAAAATATTTGCTAATGGGTATTTGAATGAGTAAAATTCCCTTACACAGCAGGGTTGAGTGAACCCTTGGTATCCCTGTGACCCTGGACATATAAAACCAAACAAAAAACAAACAAACAAATGAGAATACCAGTTTTGATGTTGTGAAGCTAGAAAAGAGAAAATAAAAAGCCAAGAGAAGAAATTAAATATATCCTCTCAATTTTAAGGTAATTGCAGGCAAGCACTGGGTTTCCTCAGCTCTGCATCCTGTAGGTCGCCCTGCCTGATCCACACTCAGTTTTTGGTAATTGGAAGCTTGAGGGTGGGTACAGTTTCTATAGGCAGATGCTAATAGTTGGGCAGGAAAGGAGATTATTAAATCTTCACTAGGCTTTTCATAGAATTATTCACTGCACCCACGTGGAGGCCAACCCTTTCTGCACATGTTAGTTATTTCCATAATAGTGCCTTTTTGGAGACCATGCTGTTAGGTTATATTGTACTATAATATAGTTATGCTAAAGTACTACGCAGACTGAGTGCTTATAACCCACGTCTACGCTAACTGCAAAGGAAAGGCAAGGTTCCTGCCCTTTTCGAGTTTGCTTTGAAAGACAGGGATGTTCCCAAGCACAGAGAGGGCACATAGGAGTGTGAGCAGAAGACAGACAGGAGGAAAGGAGGAGAGCCCTGTTAAGGCTCAGAATGTATCCCAAAATATGGCACCTTGGCGATGGAGAAAACTACTGAAGCAAGAAGGTCACTCTGGCTTCTCCCACCTTCTCCCCAGAAGCATTGGTCATAGGGCATTCTCTGACCTACCTCGCCTGACACTGGGCCACAAAACCCTCATTCCAGAAGGGTCCTGCCCTACAACCGGACCAAGAAAAATCTAAACAAACAGGCCTTACTGGGATCCCCCCTTCAGTCTATTACCATGAGATCACACCCTTTTGTCCAATCACATTTCTACACGCTGTCAATTCTTCATCAAACCTAAGCATAAAACGCACAGTGTCTCCTAGCTCATGGCGTCTTTACTTCTGAAGGCTCCTGTGTCACATAAAACTTAGGTTACATGCGATTGGTTATGCTTTTATCTTGTTAATCTGTCCTTCGTTATGGGGGTGTCAGTGGAAAACCTCACGGTGGTGAAGAAAAGATATATTACCTTTCATCCCCTACAGACTTCACCGGTCGGCCACTCTGGCTCTGCATGTGTGTGTGTGTGTGTGTGTGTGTGTTTGTGAGAGAGAGACAGAGAGAGAGAGAGAAATATTGCCTCTCCAAAGGCCTCCTAAAATCAACCTTTTTGGGAATGATAATCCATTAAGCCATCCAGTGATCATTGTCTCATTAGAACTGTTTATCAGACACTTCCTTGGTGTCAGAATAAAGAGCAACCACTTATTACTGGCGACCACAGATGGGCACTTTGCCAAGTTCTCTGCATGCTCTCTAATTTAATCCTCTCTTGCAACTCTGGACAATAGTATTATTTCCCCCATTTTATTAAGGGGATCACTGAGGCTCACAGGAGCTAAATAATCTACTGAGATCACTCAGTAATAAGTGGAAGAGACTAGGCTGAGGCAAGAGGGGCATCTAGAGTGCAATACTTAGGGAGGCGAACTCTCTGATCTGTATGTGTGTGTGCAGGGTTGATGTTGAGTGTGAACCGTAGATGAGTGTCTCAAGATTTGCACCCTTGGTCCTCGCTTGCCTCACCTGGTCCTTGTCTTATGTCCTTCTGACTCAAAAGCCTGTGCTTCTAACTACTGCACCATAGCTGAAAGCAGAACCTTATGGATGGCAACGCTGGGGAGGGAAGAGATGTGCACTGGAATGAGGTGGAGCAGTGGGCTTAAAACTTTTTTGCTTGTGTGTCTCCAAAGAGGATTTTTAAATGCTATGTATTCCTTGAACATTTTAAAATTGACATTAAAAAAATTCAACTTAAATCTACACAATTGCGAAGGATAGTAATTTCCACTTTTGCTTTAAAATAACATTGATAAATTATTTTTAATGTATTCAATGGAGGCTAGGTAGCACAATGATAAGAAAGGCATAGGTAGACATGAGAGAGAAATTTTATATCCTATCCTTTTTCCTTAAACTCTTTGAAATCATATTTCAATTTCATTCTCCAATAGAATTTTATCCTAGTGTTTTCTATGCTTAATAATGTTAAATATATTTCTGAAACAAAAATATGTATATAAATTGAAATTGATGTTCTATTTTCTTTGACCATAGGACTCCAAGTGTTTAAAGATTTTCTTTTGGATTTAGTTATCATTACAATTATTATTAGTACTCATAGGTCCTCAACATCATTATATTACAAGTATTAGTAATTACTAAATATAAAGATACCATTCCATTAGAACCACATCTCTTAACGAGATAGGGCATTTACAAAGTTATTTCATTACAGGAGGAGCAGGATTAAAAAAGCAAAAAACAAAGTTATTTTATATATTCATGGATGAATATTATTTAGGAAAAGATAGGGTTCAGCTCCAATTCTCATAACATTTCTGACACAATAAAGAGAAGTATTCTGTGTCATGGGTCTTTTTGAACAATTAGTGTGCAGTGGCCTTGAAATGTGCTTTCTCAGACAAAATCTCATCACCATTGGTATATTGCTAGTGCATTAGTTAGTAGACCAAATGATAGTAAAATCAGAAAGGCCTAGGGTTACATTCCAATTCTCATCACGTTTGTCATTTTTACACATATAAATGTTGAGAAACTTTGTTCACTAAAATAAGTAGTTGGAAATGAGAAGTGTTTTGTTGTAGGAAAGCCATTCACTTCTCCAAGTTATGTCCTAACAAAATCATATGGTGATATATTGTGAATGTTTTGTTTGTTTGTTTGAGATGGAGTCTCACTCTTGTTGCCCAGGCTGGAGTGCAGTGTTGCGCTCTCGGCTCACTGCAACTTCCGCCTCCCAGGGTCAAGCAAATCTCCTGCCTTAACCTCTTCAGTTGCTGGGACTAAGGCACCCACCACCACGCCCAGCTAATTTTTGTATTTTTAGTAGAGATGGGGTTTCACCATGTTAGCCAGGATGGTCTCACTCTCCTGACCTCGTGATCCGCCCGCCTCGGCCTCCCAAAGTGCTGGGATTACAGGCGTGAGCCACTGAACCCAGCCAAAAAATGTTTAATGATTTATCAGCCCTTCCTCCAAATAGGTGGGAACCACTTGACTTGGAAAAGGATTTGTTCTCCAGTTGCTGGAGTCTTTCATGGTCTCAACACCAACACAAGGATTTCAGAATAATTTCATTTTGGGTACCTCAGAGGCTTTTAAGCCCTGAGGCAATCCATGGTGGCAAGTCCTCGTAGATGAGATGGGTGCCTTCCTTTTTATTCTAGTGAAGAAAGGGTGCCTGTGAAAAGGGAGATGGGAACAGAACCAGCAAGACACCTGAACCACACAGGCTCTTTCTGAGGGAGAATGGTTTTAGGCAGAAGCTCCTAAGGACGGTGAGGATCTGGGAAGTTATTTCCATAATATAACATGTGCCTATTTTGAGGATCACCAATGTAGGGCATGATGGATGCATTAATGAAAAAGGAGGTAATAACTCTTTTGAACGATAAGATGGGCAAGGATGGGAGGAGGGTGTAGAGAGGGCTGTGGGGAAGAGGGAGTACCAGTCAAGCAGGGAAATAAGGGAGAACTGAAAGAGCACAAAAGAGTTAATTCAGTTTTGACTGTGGCTGGCCCCTCTGTGTTATAAACCGACCACCGACTCACTCTCACCAGCACAAAATTTAGAACCCAGTGTTTTTGTCTTGAGTTTTGTTTTGTCAATTAACACCAAAGCAGGCTAAATAATAATACACGTTTGGTTGTGAGACAGTGTGTTGGAGGGGTTGATTTTTATTCAGGGATTTAATCAAGAAAGGAATTAAGATTAGAATTCAAGGTTTATAAATCAGGTGAAGATTAGAAGATAGGAAGGGGACAATTTGGAAAAAAGGGGAGAGGACTTAAGATAAAGCCTGGGCAGGTTGATTCTGTGTCCCCGGTTTCCATCATTAACATTGTTTTAGCTGCAAATGTTGCTTCCTCTTCCCAAATTAAATTAAACTGTCCTTAGAGCTGCAATAATGTAGTTCAGTTCTCTCTAAACTGGAGTATACTATCTCTCAGCACTTTCAAAATGGCTAAGGGTCTTTATTTTGTGTGTAACCTTATTTTGTGTGTAATACACATGAACATTTCGAGTGTCATTCAGAAACAGGCCATTTCTTGGATCAGTCTATTCATTTGCAAATTGACAGATCTCTATTAATAGCAGGAAATGTTTGCTATCAGGTTGACATTGTTACCAATGTAATTCAGAATCATCCTTGGTAAGATTAGGCTTTTTGCGTGGAAAATTAATTAAGTTACAATTTAAAAGCCATCTTTGAATGAGACATGAGAAGTAAAACAACAAAATAAAAATTTAAAATCTTTGCATGAATTCAAAGTTCATGAAACTCAACTTATTTTGAGCACACAACTTTAAAATTAAAAAATATTTGAAAATTGGTTTTATATTTTTTTAGCATAGCTTTTAACTGTTCACTGGAATTGAGAAACTCATCTGCCTATTTGTAGAAATTCTGCTTTCTAAATATGGCTCCTAAGCATATATATGTAACTGATAGGTTTTTGTTTGTTTGTTTTTTTAAACAGAGTTTCACTCTGTTTCAAAAAACAGTGACGTGATCTCAGGAGTGCAGTGATGTAATTTCAGCTCATTGAAGCCTCCGCCTCCCAGGTTCAAGCGATTCTCCTGCCTCAGCCTCTCTAGTAGCGGGGACTACAGGCACGTGCCACCATGCCCGACTAATTTTTTTTTTTTTTTTTTTTTGTATTTTTAGTAGAGATGGGGTTTTGCCATGTTGTCCAGGCTGGTCTCAAACTCCTGGCCTCATGTGATCCACTTGTCTTGGCCTCCCAAAGTGCTGGGATTACAAGTGTGAGCCACTATGCCCAGCCTGTATCCCATTGTTAACATATATCTTTATGAAAGCAAAAGCAAATGTTATAGTCACACAATTATAGAATAATGTCTTGTATATAATTTCTATTTAAATGTAAAGTCAAAAAAGTCCTCTGAGACGGAGCCTTCCCTTATGAAATGCTCTACCCTGTTCCTGGCTGATGGCAACTAGATCATATTTCAAACTGATAATCAAGTTGTTAATTTATAAAATCGAGTAGGTGGGAAAAGACTTCTACTTTGGCTTTGACTTTAATTATGTTAACTTTTTTCTTTCTCTCCTAAAATACAACTTGTTAGCAAATGCCACCTAAATGGTACTTCCTTTGTGACTTCGCAGCTGTCATTGTTATGCATTCATCAGGCCGGAAGTGCTCTTCTGTGTATTTTTGGAAAGCTATTCTTCTGTTTTAGCTAAACAAACAGAGCTGTTTAAGCTGTTAAAATACAGTACCATAGTTATTTGTTTTTGCATCTTCGAGTTGCATGTAAATGAAAGGTTTGGGCTAATTGGTTCTAGGAATAGTATCCAAAGCAGTTCTAGAGAATTTCTCCCGGTAATTAAGTGGAATGCACTCTGGGACTCTAGTCGGCTTCACACAGAAGGGCCTCTTGGCTTTCCTTGTGGCTGTCCGTGCTTATCTCAGCCAGCTCAGTGGTTGTGGGTAGGGGGCTGTGGGCTGTGGACTGGGGTGGTTAGGAGAGGAGGAAGAAAAAAGTTAATTATGGCCCAATGCAGGCAGACTGGAGCTCAAAGAGGAGGCACTGCAATGGAGAAAGAGGAGCTGGGGCAGGGCTGGCTGCATAGGCCTGTGACTAGTGCTGGCACACAGGCTCTGAGCCCAGAAGGGGGCCCCGCACTCCCAATGTCTGCAGCTGCCATCTTGGAATTCTGATTTATCTTTGAATACATGGTGTCTTTTAAGTGAAGTCCTAATGGGATGATGGAGCAGAAGCTGGGACCTTGGAGCCTCCTGCCACCTCCCTGCCTTTCCTGGCCCTGGCTGCAGGCTCCCCTTCCACCCACCCACCCAGTCCCAGGTTCCCCCACCATCCACCCACCCAGTCCCAGGCTCCCCTACCACCACCCACCACCCACCACTCAGTACCAGGCTCCCCTCCCACCCAACCCCCAAGTCCCAGGCTCCCCCGACCACCCAGTCCCAGGTTCCCCCACCATCCACCCACCCAGTCCCAGGTTCCCCTACTGCAACCACCCCCTGCCCCAGTGCAGGCCCTGGTGGTCTCATGCACATGCTCACCCCCCGCCCCCCACGCCAACCCCTTGCTTCTGAGGATCTGCACTCACCTTGCGGTATTCTTGTGCCCGTGGGTGTGTGGCATTACATAGCAAATAACAACCACCAGGAAGGGGCAAGAGAGAAACCGTGAGGGGGAGAAAGAAAAATCCTTTCTCTTGGTTTTTGAAAAAGGGACCCCACATTGTCATTTTGCACTGAGCCCTGAAAAGTAGGTAGCAGTCAGGAGCCAATGCACTGGTTCACCACCAAAGCCGGCAACTCAAAAAGCCCAAAGGAAGGCAACCTTGCCAACAGCCAGAACGCTCATAAAAACCTGCAGGAGCCTGACATCCACAGGTGAAGTCAAAGTTTCTCCGGCCAGAGTAAGGGACCACAAGGAGAGCATCTAGGCGATTAAGCAGCATCCAGGTGGGGGTGCCTGTGACACCTGGAGCCCCAGAGGGCTTGTTACAGTGCTCTTTTAGCTCTGGGCTCTAGCGCTTGGGCTTCAGCTCTTAAAAGCCATGAATAGAGTGAGGATGAACTACGAGGTGTGGGGATGGAATAAGGGACTTAGTTTTTCAGAGAAGTTAAATGATGTAGAGCTTAGACTCTGATGCCAGGTGGTCATGGTTCAAATCCATTTCATCCATTAATACCATGACCTTGGCCAAGTCACTCAATTACTCTGAGCTGCCAGATTAGGATCTGTGGAATCATTTCATGATTAGTCTGATATTTTGCTTCTTCCCCATCTTTTCAGTTATTAAAAATTAAATAAAATTATTATCTACAAAGTGGAAATACTTCAACTTAGTCATATTTCTATCTGGTTAGGTTACAATGCCTTATTTCCCTCTATTGATCTCAGTCATGTTTCTGGTGGTTGCACGACAATCCTAATATAAGTGAATATACGTATAATCTTGGCATTGAGAATGCCATTTATATGCATGATAGGGACGGGGGCAGAGAAATTCTAGGCAGAAAAGTGTGGTCCCTGATGAAATCTCACCCTCAAGCCAAAAAGCCTGAAACCCGTGGTCCAAAGTGAGAACTTCTATCCCTGTTTTCCCACGTGAATGCTGCCTTTCCCGAAACTACCCATGGCCCACCCTGCCCCTATCCTGTGCATAGAAGACTCCAGACTCAGCCAACAGAGAGGAGAAGCAGCTGGGCATTGGGGTCTACGGCTGGAAGTTGGAGAGAAGCAGCTTGACTTCAGAGGGACAGCTTGAGCTTCAGAGAAGAATTTAGAGAAGAATCTGGCCAAAGACGGCTGGACTTCAGGGGAAGATTACCTATCCCCCATCCCCTTTTCAGTTCCCCTGTCCACTGAGAGGAGACAGCTGGACTTCAGGCGAAGATTACCTATCCCCCATCCCCTTTTCATCTCCCATTTCCTCTGAGAGTCACTTTCCTTGGCAATAAAATCCCCTGCATTTATCATCCTTCAATTCGTTTGTGCGACCTCATTTTTCCTGGACGCCAGACAAGAGCTTGGGAGCCACAAGTGTGGACATAAAAGGCTGTCACACTGGCCCTTTGCCCTCGCTGGTGGGGGCAGTCATCTCACACGATGAGGCAAAGGGCTCACTGAGCTGTTAACACTTAAGCTATCAGAGGACAGCAGAGCTAAGAGAGCACTGTAACACACCCTCTGGGGCTCCAGGTGTCACAGGCACCCCCACCTGGATGTTGCCATGGGGCCTGCACAGAGCTTGCTCCCGCTGGTGCCGAGGCGGCTGGCCAGTTCCAGGCCTCGTGCACTCCAATCCCCGCCTCATTGGCTCGTGCACTCCCTCCTGTGAGGAATGGAGGGTTGTGGGCTGAGTAAACGATGCACCCCTGTCTCGAGTCCCACAAAGGGGTCAGGGAAATATCCTGCTTCGGTACACACACATATAATTTTTTTCTGTTTTTGGGGGGTACAGGTAAGGGAGGAGACCACCCCTCATATTGTCTTGTGCCCAATTTCTGCCTCCAAAGAAAGAAGTAAAAACTAAAAGGCAGAAATGAAATCCACAGGCAGACAGCCCGGCACCACGCCCTCGACCTGGTAGTTAAAGATCGACCCCTGACCTAACCGGTTATGTTATCTATAGATTCCAGACATTGTATGGAAAAGCATTGTGACAATCCCTGTCCTGTTCTGTTCTGTTCTGATTACTGGTGCATGCAGTACCCCCTGCTTGCTCAATCCATCAGGACACTCTCACACGGACCCCCTTAGAGTTGTAAGCCCTTAAAAGGGACAGGAATTGCTTACTCGGAGAGTTGGGCTTTTGAGGTGCAAGTCTGCCGAAGTTCCCAGCCAAATAAACCTCCTTTCTTTAACCCAGTGTCTGAGGAGTTTTGTCTGTGGCTCATCCTGCTACACAGGGTCTCACTCTGTCACCCAGGCAGGAGTGCAGTGGCAGGATCATGATTCACTGCAACCTCCATCTCCCAGGCTTAAGTGACCCTCCCACCTCAGCCTCCCTAGAAGGAGTAGCTGGGACCACAGGCGCATGCCACCACACCCAGCTGATTTTTGTATTTTTTGTAGAGACTGGGTTTCACCATGTTGCTGAGGCTGGTCTCGAACTCCTGGGCTCAAGCATTCTGCCCACCACAGCCTCCCAAAGTGCTGGGATTACAGGTGTGAGCCATTGTGCCCAGCCACATATAACTTTTATAGGGCAAAAAAATTCTCCATTACCAAGCTTATTAAAAATTGGGGAAAATTTTTCAACATCTGTATCAGACAAAAGGTTAATATAAAGAAAAAATTATAATCAATAAGAAAAATTTCAAAACTCTATTAAAAAAACAAGAAAGGTAATTTGCAAAATAATTACAAATGATTATTACCTAACAAAGAAATGTTCAACTATTAATCAATAGAAACAGATATTTGAAAAGCTTTTACTTCTCAGTCTGACAAAATTTTATCAGCATTGGCAAGGGTGTGGTGGAAACAGATGCTCTCACATCCTGTTGGCTTCAGGCTTCCCAAAGGGTGCTTAGGCTTCAGCTCTTAAAAGTATTAGAAAGTGAATATTCTTTGATCTGGCATTTTACTTGTAGGTATTTATCCTGAAGAAATAAATAGACATACCTGTGTTTATCAGGAGTATGGCCACTGTGATTTATAATAGTGAAAATTGTTAACAGCCTAAATGCTCAATGGAGATTGGTTAAATATATAAATATATATTTATAAACATATAAATAATAAATACTATGATGTAATATATATTTGTAGATATACATATGTGTATGCTATACATATATGCATACCTGGACCATATGGATTACATGTATATAGGATTTTTAAATTATTAAAATAATTATATAAATGTATATTAAGGCTGGGTGCAGTGGCTCACACCTGTAATCCCAGCACTTTGGGAGGCCGAGGCAGGAGGATCACTTGGGGCCAGGAGTTCGAGACCAGCCTGGCCAACATGGCAAAACCCTGTCTCTACTAAAAATACAAAAATTAGCCAGGCGTGGTGGTGCATGTCTGTAATCCCAGCTACTTGGGAGGCTGAGGCATGAGAATTGCTTGAATCCGGGAGGTGAAGGTGGCAGTGAGCCAAGACTGCGCTGCTGCACTGCAGCCTGGGTGGGACTGTCTTAAAAAAAAAAAAAAAAATAGTAAGAACCTGGAAAGAACTTTACATTATATATTTTTAAGTGAAAAATAACATGTGTATTTTGGAAAAGCAGAAAAGGTTTTAATATTAACCGTTCGTCTGATACAGATATTGAAATATTTTCCCCAATTTTTAACAAGCACTGTGGTTTGGTGCATGGAATCAGAAGTCAGACTGCTTGGCTTTGGATCATGGCTCTGCCCCTTTCTGGTTCCACTTTTAAAAGTTCAGTGACCATGAGTAAGTTACTGAACATATGAACAGGACAAGAACTCTGGATGTGTGGGGATGGAAAGTGGAAATAAGATTCAAGTCCCATTTGGGAGCAGAGCCTGTATTCTTAACTTCTGGGCTACATGGAGCAAAAATAAACAAGTGGCAGAGACAGAAAGAGAGAGAGAGAGATGCAGATAAATAAAGATAGTGAAGGGTATTGGATCGATTATGTTTTAAGTACTTTCAAGACAAGATTTTACTTTGTCTTTGAATTCCCATCATTTAGCTCCACACCTGGTGCATAATAGACACTCATAAATGAATCATTGGACAGGGTCATAGGCATGATGCAGAGCAGAAATGCTTAGGTTCTTAACAATGGGGCCATGGGTTGGCCATTCAGATTTGTAATAGAAAGAAAGAAAGAAAGAAAAGAAAGAAGAAAGAAAGAAAGAAGAAAGAAAGAAAGAAAGAAAGAAAGAAAGAAAGAAAGAAAGAAAGAAAGGAAGGAAGGAAGGGCTGGGTGCAGTGACTCACGCCTATAACCCCAGCACCTTGGGAGGCTGAGGCAGGCAGATCACCTGAGGTCGGGGGTTCGAGACCACTCCGGCCAACATAGTGAAACCCCTCTCTACTGAAAATACAAAAACTAGCCGGGCATGGTAGCACACGCCTGTAATCCCAGCTTCTCAGGAGGCTGAGGCAGGAGAATTGCTTGAACCTGGGAGGTGGAGGTTGCAGTGAGCTGAAATTGTGCCACTGTACTCCAGCCTGGGGGACAGAGTGAGACTCCATCTTAAAAAAACAAAAAAAGGAAAGACAAAAAAGAAAAGAATAGGGAATCTTCTAAAATGAAAAAGGGACGCTAAGAGAGAGTGTGGAATATGGTAGATGAAGGGATCAACTCCTTTCAGACCCATAACCTCTTCTTTTTAAGGCTGCTTGAACTATTTATTAGTCTGTAATTAGAGTCCCAAGCGTTTCCTCCTGTTTCGTAAAGGGTTGGAAAAATGCCCCAAGGGCTTGTCACCATAGGCCTTCCCCACTTCTAATCAGCCAGATGGCAGCTGCAGGAAGTGGCTGCTAAAGCAACAATCACAATGCGGTGTTGACAGTGTAGGTCTTCCACTGAATGGGGAGCATGAGGAAGCGGAGCCAGTGGAGTTTCTCAGCCTGGATTTTAGAATTGGTTTTTGTCAGTTGGGCTTTATATATTAGTTGGGAATAACTAAATAATTTAAACAACAGCTATTTGATTACACTAATCTATAAGGCCAGAATCGAAAAGTGCCTTTTAAAAAGTCCTCCTGGATTAAAAATTTCTCTTAGAAACATTCATAATTCATTGCTGCTCTTACTAATGTCAAAATCTTACTGACTCAGTAAATGGCAAAAGGTGCATGTGGTGTTTGTGCTTGTGTATTTATTTCATTATTTATTTGGATATGGGATACTGCATAGAAAGAAAACACACTCTGACTCGTTAGGTATATACATCTCATAATCCTTAAGGGAAAAGAGACCAGGGAAGTGTGTCTACCGCTGGAGATTTTCTTTGACATTACAGACTTGAATGCTGCCACTGGCCTCCCTTTGCAAGGGCGCATTCTATTCAGATGTGTTAATAGAAAGAAAGCAGAGTCTAATGAAAATGCCAGAATGTCCTTCGGGAAGCTGACAAATAGAGTGTGCTGCTGATGTGGACTCAAGCTGCAGACCATCCATAGGCCTATTATTAGAATAGGGACAATGTCCAACCGTTCCTAATTGCTGAATGACATACACCTGCCACTTAATTTCCTCGGTGTCACCTGTGAATTATACCTAAGCTCAAACAGCAAGAACATGTATTCATTCAGATATCTGTGTGTCCATCCATCCATCCATCCATCCTGCCAAAAGATTGAATGTATTCATTTAAAACTGAATATAGCAGGCTTCATCTGATGGTGCAAATATTTCTTCTTGGATACTGTGATGTGGCAAGGTTTTATAGTTAAATAGATTATATTTTTCCATCAAAACAATATTATAATTGAGAGCTTGCTTCTGTTCAAAATATCAGACATAATTACTAATAAGCTTCCAAATATTTAGCCAAAGCAACAATATAATAAAACCCTACAAACCTCTATAATCTATAATATAGTTTTTTAAAAAAAGCAAATTCCAAGACATAGAATCTGGGAGATGGCAGAGACTTTGATAATCTTTTCTTTATTTCATAAGAAGTGAGAAAATCAAAGTTCAGAGGACTGGGTGTCACCCACCTAACTTGTCTGGTGTCAGCCACTTGACTCAGTAAAGAGAAGGCAATAATAACCTTGGTCCCCAGGTTCTCAGATCCGTGTTCCCTATTTAACATACTATTCCTGTCCCCAGAAAAATCCTAAGACACACACACACGTGCTCTCTCTCTCATCTCTCACATTGCTTAAATAAGAGACCACAACATACAGTGAAATGCATATGACATGAAAAGATTCAACTATGTTTCGAGTGTCTAAATAATAGCTAGCCAAAATAAATGTGACCAAAATTACAACTTTAAAAGTTGTTTGGTCTGTCAAAAGCTAATAAAATATGGAGGTAACAAGGTAGAAGCCTGTTTCTCTTAACAAAACTGTTCCGGAACATTTGAGTCAGTAATTACATGGACACCATTGTCTGTCCCACCAAGACCGACGTCTATTCATTCCTTTTTCCTTCCTTATAGAACCCTCATTTTATCTGGGTCCCTGCCACTCCCCTGCCCCTGGGCGGCGTCTGTGCCCCAGGGAAGCCAACACTTCCAGGTCCTGGTCCTACAGGTCTCAGGGGTATTTCAGTCCCTTGCTTGTGATTGGTTCTGGAAAAGGCACTTCACTCAAGTCAGGCAAATGAGATGGTAGTGGAGGGGAGGCCTAGGGGAGCTTCCAGAAGGTGCTCTCTTTTAAGGTTACTTCATGAGGACCGAAATTGGCTACAACACCTCACTACCTAACTGACTTCCAAGGAAGCGAGCTCACATTGTTTATCATTTAAGCCCATTGAATGTTCCTGATGGAGACATTCCACAATGGAGACATTTCCAATGAGAATTCCACAGTGAACGTGAATTCAGAATCCCTGCTCCAAAGGTGATTAGGGTATAGACTAGAGTTTCCTGAGTTTTTTTCTTTGTCACCTCTCTAAAGAACATTTTTAGATTTTTTTTCTGATATCCTCCCCACAAAATTCAATACCACAAACATACTGCTTATCTGCGTGTGTACTCTGTGTGTATCCGTACCTTACACGTTAACATAGTAAGATATTTTTGTTTCTCAAGAACAATTTTTGTCTTCTGGAAGATGATATCATCTCCACCAAGAATGGCTTAGAGGGAGAGACAGGCCATCCTAATGAGAGGTATTAGGATGAGGATATCCCTAGGATGGGGGTACCCACTCATTTACAGAAAGTAGGTGCATTGCAAATTCTTTTACAAAATTGCCATTGCTGAATATAAATATTTAAAAGTCTCACCACGGGCTTTATTTGGTCTTGAATTCATTTCATTCCATTCTTTTTTTCTCATCCCCCTTCATATTCTCACACAACAGCAACATCCTAGCAGCCTGGAAGGAGAAAAGAGGCACAAAGGTCAGCTTGGGATAGCAAGGGGGTGCAGGGTCCTAAGCCTTGGCTTTGTTGGCAAATTGCCTTCATTTCTGTCATGTCTCTGAAATGTCTCTCCCATCTTTCTCTTCTTTTTCATCTTCTTTGCCACCATCTTTATAAGCCTTCATCACCTCTGATCTGGGTAATGAACTCTCTTTTCTTTCTTTTTTTTCCTTCCTTTCCTTTTCTTTTTTTTCCTTTCTTTCCTTTTCTTTTCTTTTCTTTTTTTTTTTTTTGAGACACAGTTTTGCTCTTGTTGCCTAGGCTGGAGTGCAATGGTGCAATTTTGGCTCACTGCAACCTCTGCCTCCCAGGTTCAAGTGATTCTCGTGCCTCAGCCTCCCGAGTAGCTGGGATTACAGGCATGTAACACCACGCCCAGCTAATTTTGTATTTTTAGTAGAGACAGGGTTTCACCATGTTGGTCAGGCTGGTCTCAAACTCCCGACCTCAGGTGATCCACTGCCTCGGCCTCCCAAAGTGCTGGGATTACAGGCATGAGCCACTGTGTCCAACCACGATCTCTCTTTTCTTAAGCATTTATTGAGGACCAACTGTATTTCAGTTTCTTTCTATTATATTCTCAATCAATACAGCAACCCTGTGAGTTACATATTAATGCCTTCATTTTACAGATGAGGAAACGGAGGCTCAAGAATTTTAGTGTCTTGCCCAAAGCTAGACCCACCAGTAAGGATATAGACAGAGCTGGGGCCCAGGTAGGCCAAATAGTACAACTTACGTCCATACTCCTTCTACTGGATTTTGTAATATCTTTAATGTATTTAAAAAAAATCACACAAGTGATAAATGAATACATTCTCTTTGTAAACAAAAAAAGATGTAATAGGTTAATGTTCCCATTAATCATCTCTCTCTATTCTTATTTTCCCCACCTCCATTCCCCAAGGTAACCACTGTCACCATTTGATGTGGCTCTTTCCAGATCTTATTCCAGAAATTTCATATCTCTCTCTGTACCTCACTGCACATGAGGGACCAGAACAGGACGGTGGCACTCACAAGACCTGGGAGGTGACTGCCCGGATGAATTCCCATGATGCTACATCTTGCATGTGGCTAAGCAGCCTCACTTGGGAATGGGTTAGTTTGTAAATCCTTCTCCTCAGAAAGTACAGGTTTATGATGTGCAGGTGATTCTATCCTCTGCTCCAGATCATGTAGTGAATATTTAGTATGTTTCATTTTGTTTATGTTTCCATCTCTTTCCCTTCTTTAGATGATTTCTCCTCATCACCTTGTTTTTCTTTTCTTTCTTTTCTTTTTTTTTTTTTTTGAGATGGAGTCTCACTCTGTTGCCCAGGCTGGAGTGCAGTGGTGCAATCTCAGCTCACTGCAAGCTCTGCCTCCCAGGTTTAAGCACTTCTTCTGCCTCCGTCCCCCACGTAGCTGGGACAACAGACGTGTGCCACCACGCCCAATTAATTTTTGTATTTTTAGTAGAGATGGGGTTCCAACATGTTGGCTAGGCTGGTCTTGAACTCCTGATCTCAGGTGATCCGCCTACCTCCGCTTCTCAAATTGCTGGAATTACAGTCGCGAGCCACCACACCTGGCCCCTCATCACCTTTTAACCAGAACAGTTAGGTCCTTTTCTTTCTCTTTGTGATAGCAACAGTTATTTTTATAGCTGTCTGGGGAAGAAGGTGCTTAGGTAAATATCAGTTTGAGCTGTACAGCAAGCTTAATATAGCCCTTTTCTATGACTGATGAATTCACTACCTTCTTTTTTGCACTTTTTGTTCAGTCAGTAGAACTCGTCAATTAGTGATGGGGAAGTAAGTTAGTTTAAGGTTGACAAATTTCCTAGAATCACACCCAGGGATTACTCTAGACCAGATATACATAGTCACCCCTGCTTCTGTACATTGGTCCTCCAACCTTCCACTTCCCTGCAGTGGGACAAGCAGAAGGAAAAGGGACACATCTGTGAGGGAAGAAGATGTTGCTGCTGACCGGCGTAGACACAGGCACAGGCACATAGAGTCTGAATCTGGAGGGACCAACCATAGGAAGCTGTGATGTGCACCCCTAGAGCCACTATGCTATGACTGTGCCTTCTTGGAGGCACCATCCAGCCTGGAGATCTCTAGGTAGAGTTCCTGGCGGCGATCACACAGGACAGCAATCTATGGCCATAATACTATTAAAAAGGGGGCAGGGGGCAGTTCATCTTCCTGCAGAGATGGAAGTCAGATTTCCATCTTCCACTTAGATTATAGACAAAGACATTTTCTCTACATTGGTGTTAGTTGGGGCACGGGACCAGGGGGTTAAGCTAACTAGCTTGAAGGGATGTGCAAAATGACCAAGAAAGGGTGTTAGCCACTGCTTACACTCACTTCGGTTAGCCACTGCTTACACCCACTTCAGGTAGGGGCAAAGAGACAAGAAGGTTCACACATGTGATCTGTCCCAGGAACGTAACAGAAGGTTAAGAATTGAAAGACAGAGAGAAAGAGATAGAGAGATGGGTGCTGTGGTTCAGAAATCACTCCCCAGTCTGGTGGGAGTTGGAGGTTGGCAGTCAGATGCTGCCACACTTACTACCATAGGGATGACCCTCATGCCGAAAGGTCTAGTCCAAAGCACATTTAGTTCCTGATGTTAAAGAGGGCTGGGAGGAAAGTGAGTGGTCGGAGAGATGAGAAGAATGCAGACAGGAGAACCAATCTGGTGACATTTTGGTCAAGTGTGCTGACTTCATTAATTTTTGGTCTCAGGATTCCTAATATGGAAACCAGCCAATACGTATTTTCCTCAGCCGTTCATCCATAAGTCCTTCCGGGGCTGGACAGAGGTAATATAACAACTGTTGCCACACGGTGGCAGCAATATCTTCTTGGCTCTGCTCACCCAGCCTAGTGGGTGCTTTTTCTCTAACTGCAGAAGCCATGGCTTTCTCCCCGCTGGGACTTCAAGTTGCTCTTTGAGGAGCTGAGGTGCCTCACAGCACTTATCACAAAGAGTTTTCTTCATGTTTTTCTTTTTCCTTAAATGAATGTCTTGGAAAATATGAAGTTATGCATTAGCGGGTAACTTTTGTTTTTGCTTTTGTTTTTGTGTTGAGGCAGGGTCGCCAAAACAAAAACTTGCTCACTCTGTCGCCCAGGCTGGAGTGCGGTGGCGCCATCTTGGCTGACTGCATCCTCAACCTCCCAGGTTCGAGTGATCCT
The DNA here is from genome assembly GCF_006542625.1 of Nomascus leucogenys. Lineage (NCBI taxonomy): Eukaryota > Metazoa > Chordata > Mammalia > Primates > Hylobatidae > Nomascus > Nomascus leucogenys. Next base: position 123,145,475 of record NC_044383.1, read on the forward strand.
CCCACCTCAGCCTCCTGAGTAGCTGGGGCTACAGGTGTGCACCACCGCATGGGCTAATTTTCTATTTTTTTTGTAGAGATGGGGTTCTCATGATGCTGCCCAAGCTGGTCTCAAACTCCTTGGCTCAAGTGATCCTCCTGCCTCAGCCTCCCAAAGTGCTGGGATTATAGGCTTGGGCCACCATGCGTAGCCAGCGGGTACCTTTCTGTCTTTTCCTAATGGCTAATAATTTAAATCTAACTATATCTGAAAAGCCAGTGGTTTTGCCACAGGATGAGGAGGCGCTGGGGACGGGAAGGTGACCAGATGTTCTAATTGAGTCAGCCTTGGTTCTGGCAATGAGCAGGTGCTCTGGAAGAAGTCCCAGGCAAGCTCTGCTGTGCCCCTTATCTGAACCGAGCTGATGAGCTGGCCCCCGTCCAGAGGAGGATGACCAGAGCAGAGAGGGATCTGGAAACCAGGAGTGACAGGAACGTGTGGAAGAGAAGGGGATGTTTGCAGAGGAAGGGATGATTTGAACACTACAGTTAAATATTGGAAGGGTTGTCATGGAGAAGAGAGGTCGTTAGAATCAGATTGGAAGAACTAGAACTAGAATGCTAGTTTTGGAAGGGACATGAGGAATCCCATCAAACACACTCCTCATTGTACAAAAGAAGAAAATAAGGCTGAGAGAGTGACACTTGTCCGGGGTCACACCATTGGCTGGTAACAGACAAAGGACTAGGACACAGCCCTTTGACTATACCCAAATATGGTTGCCCATCAGGTTGTAAGCTATAGGGTGGGTGAGGAGGGTAACGAAGATGGTGGCCTCTGTTTAGTGCTGAAGCAGAAACTGGGTGTCCAGAGAGTTCCTGAATTGCCCAAAGGGCTGGCCCCAGCCTAGTCACTGGAAAACGTCTGTGTTTACCTCTGACATACTCTATTTCTGTGTGCCATATGACTCTCTTAATAACTACCAGGTAATTCATGGTGATGAAAGTTTGTGTGTAGCACGTGGGGTGGAGGAGGGAGTTGGTGTCTGGCCTTAGAAAAGGCTGCTTTTTTGTGGCAGCAAATAGGAGGCTAGCAAGGTCTTTGGCTCGGGATTGCCTGGTGTCCTTGACCTTGCAGAGTCCCCAGGCTCCGTCTTGGGGAAAAGGGAGACAGGAGAGGGAGTATTGCAGGCTTCCATAGGCCCTCTGGGGCGGGAGCAGCACTATGGGGAGATGGGTGAGCTTGTGTGCTGAACATCGCTAACTTCATAGGGCTTTGCTCTTGTTTCCGTCCCTGAAAAATCTTTCCTAAGCACTGTATGGTATAAATATTTTAGTATCTTTCCATGGATTGTCTTGTTGTCTTTGTTGAGTTGCATGCATGATCTGGGCCTGGTTTCATCACACCTTGTGCAACTGCGATCATTATCTGGATGACAAAGAAGTGGGTGAAGGCCGTTCCCTAGATACGAAATGCTGAGGCAATTAAGCACATCTAATGACTGTTTTCTTAAGATGAATAGGAGTGATAGCAGTACACAAAGCAAAATGAGGTCTTACAGTCCATGCAGCCCAAGCATGGACTGGTCATAGTAGAAGGAATGATGTAATTATGCTTCCCAAATGTGTCACCTGTACCATAGGTATTCTGAAATGACTTCATGTGTGATGACAAACATTTTCTTTCTTCTTCTTCTTTTTTTTTTTTTTTTTAGAGACAGGGCCCTGCTTTCCCACCCAGGCTGGAATGCAGTGGTGGTGATCATAGCTCACTGCAACCATGAACTCCTGGGCTCAAGTGATAATCCTGCCTCAGCCTCCAGTGTAGCTAGGACTATAGGCACATGCCAGCATGCCCAGCTAATTGAAGAAAAACATTTTCAAATGAAATCGTTGTGCATATATCTTCAAGTGTGTTAGAAATATACATCTTCTGTATTAAATTTATTTGCTCAGAATAAGGCTAAAAAAATAGTTAAAAAAATAAGTAGATAACAGCTGTTACTAAGAGCTGTGTGCTGAGTCTTGTACTAAGTGCTTTGAATGTAGTTCCTCATTTAATCCTCACAATAGCCCTGTGAGTTAAATTTTGTTTTACAGAAAACTGAGTTGAAGCAAAGAGGAGTTGCATAATAACTTGTCCAATTCACAAAATTTTAAAGGGCAGACCTGTCTGAATCCAGACAAACATAGATCTGTCTGAATTCAGAGCCTAGACTCCTAACCACCGAGAGATACTGCTTCCTAAGAATGTAGCCACAACCCGAACAGAGGGACTTTGGTTTAGCTGGATCTCCATCCCAGAGTAGGTCCTCAGTAAATCCTTGTTGAATGGCTGAATGAATGAATAAATAGCACACAATATATGCTGATTCCGGCAAAAATCGCAAGGTAGCATGTGAATGCCTGAAGCTTAGGAAACTTGGACCTAGTTTAATGGTTTCAAAGTGTGTTCTTAGGAGCCATCCTGGGGTCAGCAGAAGAGGAGATTCCAGGGCTGCTGTGAGGGAAGTAGAGGCAGGTTCCCAGCCCTTCTCCCAGCTACCACAAGAGCAGCTCCCTGTTATCCACTGCCCCTCCTCCCACTTGAATTTTCAAAAAAGTCTCCACTGCTGTTGAAATGAAAATAAAACAAAGAATTACAACCCTACCTCTCAGTGATCTGGTGCAATAACACCATTATATAGATGAAGAAACTGGGGCCCAGAGAAGTAAAAGATTAGAACAAAGCCAGAGCTTAGGCCAGGCGCAGTGGCTCATGCCTGTAATCCCAGCACTTTGGGAGGCCAAGGCGGGTGGATCACCTGAGGTCAGGAGTTCGAGACCAGCCTGGCCAACATGGTGAAACCCCATCTCTGCTAAAAATACAAAAATTAGCTGGGCATAGTGGTGTGTGCCTGCATTTCCAGCTACCTGGGAGGCAAAGGTAAAAGAATCACTTGAACCTGGGAGGCAGAGGTTGCAGTGAGCTGAGATTGTGCCAGCCTGGGTGACAGAGTAAGACTCCATCTAAAAAATAATAATAAAAAAAGAATAAAGTCAGAGCTTGAATCCAGTCTTTCAGACCCCTTTGCCCACTGCTTATTTTATCACATTGAGAAAGTTAGATTTGAAGCACACTGGAAAACATCACGGTAGTACTGATGTCTGCATCTGGCATTCAGAGAAATAACCACAGGGACCAACCCTGGCCTATATAAAAATGGATTTTAAATGCTGGGAATTCCCTATCACAAAAACGTCTTAGGTGAGGCCAGTTTTCATCATCTTCTCCGTATAAGAACAGGTTATTTGGAAGCACAAATTCAGGGGGAATAAGTGGCATGAGCCAATCTGATTTTTAAAAAGTTTTAGGACGCAATAAAACAAAAATATTGCTCAAACTAATATGACTTAATAAATCATCGTCAAAACCATAAACATAAATAAAAGATAACTAACATACAATAAATGATAAGTGCCAAGTGAGCTACAGACAAAAAGTAAAAACTTGAGCAGAGGGAAGAACTGCTTCCAACGTGGATGGCTTCAGGGCGTTTAGCATGGTATAAGCAGCTCTTGAGGGGTTCTTGAAGGATTGGTGGGATCCAAGCATTCATGATATAGGGAAGAGGAAGATTTTGGGAAAGCAGAATGTTTTGGACAAACATTCATGATTGGAATTGGGGCATTGGACTGCATGGGTAGTGAATGTGGAAATAATTCCTTGAGGCAGAATGTCTATTTTACTGTTTACTTGAAGTAAGTGATGGGAAATAATTTTTAAAAATTTAAATAATTTGGAAATCAGACATGCATCATTATCTATAATAATAACAACTATAAATCTAATTATTATTTATAAATAGTTCTCTTCAGCTATAGGCAGTATGCATTTTTTATTATTTTTTAAGACCTATAATTTTTTCTTTTTATTTTGTGCCCAAACCTCAGCACATAAGTGTTTTAAAAACACATATTGATCGAATTATCTAGAGTAAATATAATCGTTAAATGTAAATCAATTGTAAAAACTGAAATAATTTAAAATAAAGAGAAAATTTTATTATTCAATTTAATCATATTGTAAATGTTTATTCTTGTTAAATAATGAATTACTTTGTATATGGAAATTATTAGGTTTATGTTTTGGAGGAAACAGGACTTGACACATTTGTTCTTTATTTTAAAATTTCTCTTAGAGATGGGGTCTGACTCTATCATCCGGGCTGAAGTGCAGTGGCGTGATCACAGCTCACTGCTGCCTTGAACTCCTGGGCTCAAGCAATCCTCTTGCCTCAGCCTCCTGAGTAGTTGAGACTACAGGTGCCTGTCATCACAGCCAGCTGATTATTATTATTATTTTACAGATGGAGTCTTGCTGTGTTGCCCAGGCTGATCTTGAACTCCTCACCTCAAGGGATCCTTCTGTGTAGCTGGGATTACAGGTGCAAGACACAGTGTTAAGCTTGACACATCTATTCTAAAAATAAAGCTTATTGTGAAGGACAATGTGTGAGATTAGCTAAGAAAATTTAGAAAAGGTAAGTAATGGGGGAAAAGCATGAAGTATTCAATCAAAGCACTTTAATAAAATAGTGTTATATTGATATAATGAATGAAGGGAATCAAGAGACAGATCCCACTCAACGAGATAATTTAATATATAATAAAGAGGGTATATTAGTTTCCCAGGGCTGTTATAATAAAGTGCCACAAACTGTGTGACTTCAAACAACAGAAATTTATTCTCTCACAGCTCTGGAGGCTGGAAGTCTGAAATGAAGGTGCAGGCAGGGCCATGTTCTCTCTGAAGTTCACAGGAAAGACTCCTTCCTTGCATCTTCCAGCTTCTGGTGGCCCAAGCCTTCCTTGGTTTGTGGCAAATAACTCCATCTGTGCTTCCATCTTCATGTGGCTGTCTTCTCCCTGTGTGTCTCTGTCTTTAACTGGTGTTCTCCTCTCTGTGTCTGTTTCTTTTCTTCTCTCTCTCTATTTTTATTTTTATTTTTTGGGATGGAGTCTCACTCTGTCACTCAGGCTGGAGTGCAGTGGTGCAATCTTAGCCCACCGCAACCTTCTTCTCCTGGTTTCAAGCGATTCTCCTGCCTCAGCCTCCCGAGTAGCTGGGAGCACAGGTATGCGCTGCCACCACACCTGGCTAATTTTTTTATTTTTATTTTTTAGCAGAGGCAGGGTTTTGCCGTGTTGGCCAGGCTGGTCTCGAACTCCTGACCTCAAGTGATCCACACGCTTTGGCCTCCCAAAGTGCTGGGATTACAGGTGTGAACCACCGCGCGAGGCTGGCCTTAGCAGGAAGATTGCTGTGGAATTTGGCAGCAACCATGCCACTGTTCCTGTGGGCCCAGGTTACCTTTCCCCAGATTACTCTGCTTTTGTTTGGTTTGCTGCCAGGAATCATCGTGTTGCTCTTTGCTTTGTATACACAAGAACATCTCTTGCCCAAATAGAGTTCAGTTTCATCTCGGGCATAACCACCTTCAATTTTAAGAAGGGCTGTATGCACCCTTTGGTTCTGGAGGCCCCGCATATAGCCAACAAAAAAGGCCTTGGACCACAGCCTTCCAGACATATTTCCTTTTAAGAAGTCCTGTTCCCAGCAGGCCTCCACAGGCTTCAAGGTGACAGGAGGGGGCTCACTGAGGTTCCTGCTCATATGTGACCATATCAGAGAGACTTTTCCTGACCGCCTAATGTAAAATGACACCCTCACTCACACCCAGACTCCATGAGGGAGGCATTTTGCTCACTACTGTATGTTCAAGGCCTGCAGCTGTGCTTGGCATATGGTGGCACAGTAAATATTCACTGAATAAATGAATAATGAAAATAAAGTGAACACAAAGATATGAAAACAAGATATTTTTGCACATGAAATTGGCAAACTTTTTTTTTTCCCACTCTGTCCCCCAGGCTAAAGTGCAGTTGCACAATCTTGGCCCACTATAACCTCTGCCTCCCAGGTTCAAGTGATTCTTGTGCCTCAGCCTCTCAAGTAGCTGAGATTACAGACATGTGCCACCACGCCAAGCTAATTTTTGTAGTTTTAGTAGAGACAGGGTTTCATCATGTTGGCCAGGCTGGACTTGAACTTGTCCTGACCTCAAGTGATCTACCTGCCTCGGCCTCCCAAAGTGCTGGGATTATAGGCATGAGCCATGATGCCAGGCCCGGCAAACTTAAAAGTTTAAAACACTTGATAACACTCAGGGCTGATAGCGGCGTCTGGTAAGATTATAAACTGGTATCATTTTCCCCCTAGAAAACACTTAGAAAATATATGTTAAGAACATTAATAGTGTGTGTGTCCTCTGGGTACATGACCAGGGAAATCTTTTAAGTGAGACGGGAACAAAAGTTGTACAGACGGATGATCATTACCCATTATAGATTAGTTACATAAATTACTATAAATACATATGATTAAATATTATGCAATTTATTAAAATCTCATAGGTAAAACATATATAATGATATGAAGAAATTGAATGCTATAATGCCAGGTATAACAGAAATATAAAGACATACACATTTAAATGTAAATTGATAAACATAAACTCATTTTTCCTAATGGGCCTACTGGTATGTATGGCAAGAGAAGTGAAACTGCCAAAAGTTTAGCCTTTGCTGAAATCAAGTAAATATGCTGGGGTGGAGAAACCAACACCAGAAGACACAGGAGCAGGTGCAGTGAACCCTAGACCAACTGGGTGTGTAGACGTGTGAAACACCTTAAATTCCCTAAAGTGAGAAGTCTTTGGGAGACTAAAAATAAAAAAGGGCAGCATTGAGTGAAAAATCTATTGGCCATCCCTATATGAAGGCGGATATTTCAAACTAGTACCCCTTCTCATCCTACACTCATGTAACTCACATTGCCCTGTTAGTAGTTCTGGAGACATAACCTAGTTTGTTAGCCAGGGTCTAGATGAGAACTAACTGTTCCTCCAGGGACAAATGCCAGGAAAATGAGAGGACTGCACAAAACTATATGAAAATCCCCTCTTAAATCCCAAGAGGAAATAGTTTTCTCCTAGACATCCTAGCCATGGATACTCTTTCTCCTTATGACTGCTTGGTTAGGTAACCCGAGCATAAAATTCTAAAGTTTTTTTTTTTTCTATCTCTCTCCTTCTCTCTCTCTCTCTCCCACCCCAATCCCCACTCCATTTTGCTTTTCTTCTCTTCCTTCTTTCTCAGAAGTAGAATGAATTCTGCATCTTGCCCCTTGAATCTCAATTTAGCGTTTTTCTCACCTGAAGCATGACCCTGAGGTCTTACCCTAAATGCCAATCAGTTTATCAAAATATTTCTACCCAATAAAAATACAGCACTTCCTCAGAGGAATCTCATTTAATAAAAGTTTCTCTGTCTCATTGCATCCTTTTTTTTTTTTTTTTGAGACAGGGTCTCTCTCTTGCCCAGGCTGGAGTGCAGTGGTGCGATCTCGGCTCATTCTCAGGGCAACCTCCACCTCCTGGGTTCAAGGGATTCTCCTGCCTCAGCCTCTGGAGCAGCTGGGATTAAGGTGCATGCCACCACATCTGGTTAATTTTTTGCACTTTTTCTTTTCTTTCTTTTTTTTTTTTTTAAATAGAGATGGCATTTCACCATGTTGTCCAGGTTGGTGGAACTCCTGGCCTCAAATGATCTGCTCGCCTTGGCCTCTCAAAGTACTGGGATTACAGGCCATTACATTTTTTAACAGTGGTGTTATGAAACTTGCAAAGTATCATGTTAAAAACAAAATAATGTTAATTGATTCTTTTAAAGACCACTACTTATGGTGCAATTTCCAGTACATAGCACTCTCAAGTGATTTCCTTGCCTGATCTTACTTTTCTGGCACCGCATAAAATAAGTGTTCTACTCCCTATTATTCAGATGAAGAAAATGAGTCACAAGGAAGTTAAATGGTCTAATGAAAATCATGCATCTAAAAGTGATGAAGCTGGGATTTGAACCTAGTAGTTGGGTTTTTGGTATGGCATAGACATACATATATGGAGGGATGAAGGACATTAAATTTTGATCCTGATATTGATGGAGAAGCAGGAGAGAGTATCAGATAAGTAAAACACATTTGGAAATAGGTCCTCAGAAACTTTCTTTTTTAAATCAATGTATTAATTATTCTCTATTTGAGATACTGCTCTTGATTCAGGATGTGAGTTAATCAGGCACAAAACAGTTCCCAACTTCAGGTTTGAGCTTTGTCTTTCAACCATTTCAGAGCCCAAGGAGGAAGCTGAGTGGAGATGGGGGCTAGTGGTTAGAGGTGGCTCCTATAAACTGTTCACCTTGTCCCCCAGCTCCTAAGTGAGGGCTGGTCCTTCAGGCTTGGCCCTTAGAGCCAGGGCCCCATTCTTGCACACCCCTTTCTATTTAGACATTCTGATTTCTTCTTGAACCTTCTGCCTCCTCTCTATTGTTTCTCCTAGACCCTGTGACCTCTGCTGCCTGTAGAGAAGAATTCCACTCCCTCACCCTTTCTGAATCGAGGTTGGGGGAAATGACCTTGGATATTGCATGTGTGGTATCTGCAAGACAATCAGAGCACATTCACCCCTAGTGGATCTCCTGTGGATTCTTATGCTTCAAGTCCTTTGCTCTCTCTAGAACTGCACTACTGAGTGATTTCTCTTCATATCTGGGCTTCTATATGTGCCAAACCCAGAAAGGTGTAGGGTCGTGGGGGCAGAGGGATAGTGACCATTTTTCTGCCATAAGCCATTGTTTTTACAGCTCTGTTCTGCTGGACATCAATAATGAGAACATATTAATATCATAAAGTGTGATTTTTGGCAAGAGGGGCAATAGTGACTATTGTTTGGAAGGGATCACATAATTTTTATAATTTTCTAAAAATAATGCAGCCATATAATTATTATTCCTACCAGTATACCACTTTTTACAAAATGCCAAAAGGCTTTCAAATCTGTTATTTTTTTAAATCCTTACAACAACTTTAGGAATATAAGTTAGATATGATTATCTTTTATGAATCACAGATTTGCATATTTTCCTCCTTACTATTTTACATTTTCTGGCCTGTGATTGATATATTCAAGAAGCCTGTTTTACTGCATCTGGCTAGTTTTTCTAAACTGTTTTCCATGGACTAATCTCTGTTTTGTTCTTTTTTATTTCTCACAGTGACAGGATATAAAAATATTAAACAATAATTGCTACATTTCTCATTTTTCTTGGTACTGATTTCAAGGTCGGCTCCAATGTTTCCCCATTTGTCGCTATTTTAAATCTTTTATTTTCCTTTTGCATCTCTGTAAATGCTGGCATTTTTTTTTCTTTCTTGATGACAGATTACTATACATTAGACAAATTTTGGAAAATGCAAAAAAGCACAAAGAAGAAAATGAAAATCATAGGTAATATGAAAATTTTTACCTAAAAATAAAACTGTAAACTATTTTATGTATATTTCTATCCAGCTTCTCATGTCATCTTTATTGTTATGATACCATAAATTATTGAAATTCCTAATTGTTATGCATTTTTGTTTATAATTTTCCTTTATTTTAAGGGATACTGTAGTACAATCTACTTACATAATTATGAGAATACATCTGATACATTCGTAGTAAAATCACATAATTGATTTTAAGGATTTTGCTGAATAGCATCAAAAGGCTATCCAGAAAGGTTTTTTTTTTTTTTTGAGACAGTGTCTCACTCTGTCGCCCAGGCTGGAGTGCAGCGGCACAATCTCTGCTCACTGCAACCTCCACCTCCCAGGTTCAAGCGATTCTCCTGCCTCAGCCTCCCAAGCAGCTGGGACTGCAGATGCCCACCACCACACCTGGCTAATTTTTGTATTTCTAGTAGAGTCGAGGTTTCACCATGTTGGCCAGGCTGGTCTCAAACTCCCTACCTCAAGTGATCTGCCTGCCTCGGCTTCCCAAAGTGCTGGGATTACAGGCATGAGCCACTGCACCCAGCCGGAAAGTTTTACCATATGTGCTTCCAAAAACATTGCATGTGTATTTTACCATACCCTAAATAGCCTTAAGTATAATCATTATCTCAATCTTCGCCTACTTGATGAGTACCAATAATACTTTAGTATTGTTTTTGTATTTTAATCTCTCATAAGGCCGAGTATTTTTGGATATATGAATTGCCTTTTGCCCACTTGCTTTGTCCATTTTTTCTATTGAGAAGCTAATTTTAAAAAATGATCTTGAAAGAAATATTTCTATACTAAAGATATTAACCTCTTGTCTAGTATATATTTTAATTAGCTTGCTATTTGCTTTTTGAATGGTGTTTTAACATTTTTTTCCATTTAAAAACGATGAATGGTTATTGAATTTTACCAAATGTCTTATTGGTATCTATTGATATGTTTTCTTATTTTTAAATTTAAAGACGTGGGATATTGCAGCAATAACAATAAAACAATGTGCCAGACTACATTTGTATTCCATAAACTACTTTGATATGCTATAATTTTGTTCGTATTTGACAGTCATTTGAAAATGAGTGGAGAACAAACCATCTCAAGTTATAAAAGATGCCAATTGTTTCCTGCCTCTGGGTCACTTCCACAGCTGAATAAGTGGCCCTGCCTCCCCAGCTTCAAGCCTCTGGTGAGTGCACTATAATTGGACACTTGACCTGAGGGTTCCTTCAGTAGACTCACCAGTGGCCAGGCTGGCATGGCAGTGAGAAAGAACCAAATGGGTTTCCCTCTTGAGGACTTGGGACATTGAGTCGGTCCATGGTGAGTGCTGGAGCTGAGAGCTGAAGCCAGAGAGATGGGGCTGCAGTTGGGGCGGGCAGGTGCAAGATGAAGGAGCAGGTATGCAAGAAGCCCTGTGGTTTCTGAGAGGTGGAAGATGCTCAGGGTGTTCCTGAAGTCTCTGGAGTTTCTCAAGTTTCCAGTGATTTTCAGACGCACCCTTTGTCCTTGGATTCTGTGAGAGCCCCCAGGGTTCTTTCCATCACATACCCTCCTCTTGATTTTTCTTCCTTATTTAAAGTAGTTGGAGTAGGTTTCTGATTATGCAACCAAAAAGCCTTCATGGGACACTCGTGCACCTTCCTATCCACCCCACTGGGTAAAGTGCATGGTTATGTGCTACCAAAATGCCAGGAGGTCACTGGCTTCCTACTGAAAAACAAAAGAGTTGAAGTCAGCATTGTATGATCCTGAAGTTTCTCCCTCAACCCTCTAGTTCTACGAGTCTTTGCAATTAATGGAGCTTTTTATTGGGCCATTTTCTTAACCAAGCTTGATGGAACTCTAGAAGGACAAAGATTCAGCCCAAAGGGCATGTATTATTGAAACAGACCCTTTAAGACAGGAAGAAATTTTCCATTTTGAAAAAAATTATTTTTCCTTCAAACCTGAAGGGGCATTTTGCTTTCCTGTCATTGAATTGAAAAAGTACCTCTGCTTTTTTAAACAGTGTAACTACAGCTGTCTGTCTGTGCTTCTCTTCACGTACCCAGACCAGGCGTCCGGCCATGACGGGTAATCAAATCACCTCAAGGGACACTGAGCCATCTGCCCCTGATCTCAGCCCACAGAAGTGAGCTGTTGGAAAGGGTTCCAGCTTTTCATCTTTAGCCAGCAAGGTCCAATTTTCTCAATGAAAGTATTGATTTAAGTCTTTCAAAACAACCCCAGCTTCATTGACATCAAGGGGATAATTCACAGCATCAAGAGAAAAGAAAATCACACTGTGGATAAAGCTGTTAAGTTTTCTTTGCACTTTGGGAGGCCACAGGGGGAGCGTCACTTGAGCCCAGGAGTTTAAGACCAGCCTGAGCAAGATGGTGAGACCCTGTCTTTACAAAATAATAATAAAAATAATAAACAGCCTGGTGTGGTGGTGCACACCTGTAGTCCCAGATACTCAGGAGGCTGAGGCGGGAGGATCACTTGAGCCCAGGATTTGGAGGCTCCAGTGAGTTGCAATCCTGCCACTGCACTCCAGCTTGGGTGACCGAGCAAGACCCATCTCTTAAAAAAAAAAAAAAAGCAGCTTTATTTTACATGCAAAACAGCGCCCTGAAATGTGTTTCTCAAATCACTAACAGAAAAGATCAGCAAGATTACCAGGATTTTAGGATTAGGAAACTATAGTCTTAGGAGGTAATGAGGAGGCTCAGAGTGACAGACTATGGTCCCCATGGAGCCAGCCCCATGCCGGGGTGTTTTTTCCATTAAAGCTGTTCTCAGGTGTGAACGAGAGCCCTAAAAAAGTTTGACAGATACATATTGTAAATTTTTTGTGTGTTTTATTCATCTTGTTGGTATAAAAATAGTGACATTCTCTTCTTATGGCAATTATATTTGAGTTATCTATCTATCTATCTATCTATCTATCTATCTATCTATCATCTATCTATATCATCTGTCTATCTATCTATCTAATCTGTATTTTCAAGAGACAGGGTCTTTCAGTCTGTTGCCTAAGCTGGAGTGCAGCCTTGCGATCATAGCTAACTGCAGCCTTGAACTCCTGAGCTCAAGGGATCTCCCTGTCATAGCCTTCCAAGTAGGTAAGACTACAAGTGTGTGGCACCATACCTGGCTAATTAAAACAGTTTTCTTTTTTTGTAGAGAGGGGTCTCACTATGTTGCCCAGGTTGGTCTTGAACCCCTGGTCTCAAGCAATCATCCTGCCTCAGCCTCCCAAAGTGGTAAGATTAGAGGCCTGAGTCACTGCACCCAGCCTGATTTGTGGTATATTTAAATAAATGTATTTATTTGAACTATCAAATTATAATTGAACTGTCAAAAAATTCCTAGGGTATCTGTTGGGATATATGAAGAGTGATGAGGATTTCATACCTTTTTTCCTACTGAAGCCTCAAATGTACAAGAAACATCAAAATGGATTGAGTTTTAAGTGATTTTTAAATTCCTGTTAACACCTATTCTATTCAGGGATCTTTGTGTCTTAGGTTGAATTTCCAGAGGTGGCCCCTGAGATGAAAATTCATGTGAAAGTTCAGTAGTCCCCCCTCATCCACAGGGGTTACCTGCCTTAGGTAGGTAGGCCCCCCAATGGATGCCCAAAACTGCAGATAGAACCCTATATATAATATGATTTCTCTAGCATATGTACCTAAGATAAAGTTTAATTTATAAATTAGGCACAGTCAACAGATTGACAGCAATAACTAATAGTAAAATGACAACACACCAACATTACTACCTTTACACCTTGGGGCCATTATTAAGTAAAAATAAGGATGACTTGAACACAAGCCTCGCGATACGGAGAGTTGATCTGATAACTGAGCCGACATCTAAGTGGCTAATGGACGGTTGCATCTATGATATGGATACACTGGATAAAGGCAGGATTCATGTCTCACATGGGATAGAGCAGGATGGCTTGAGATTTCATCATGCCACTCAGAACGGCATGCAATTTAAAACTTATAAATTTTTTATTTCTGGATATTTTATTTAATATTTTCAGACCTAAGTTGACTGCCAATAACTGAAACTGCATGCAGAAAGTTAAACCTCAGGTAAGGGAGGACTACTGTAGTCTATCAGGAAATATCTCCAGAAGAAACCGGTAGCAGGGTGGGGAGGTAGGACAGGGAAGGGAAGGCCAAGCCAGGGTGTGATATCAGAGTCCCAGAGAGTCTAACTCCTAATCCTGCAGGAAGACCACCCTGACTAGGGCAAGGGTTAAGAATAGATCCCAGGCTGGGCGTGGTGGCTCATGCCTGTAATCCCAGAACTTTGAGAGATCAAGGCAGAAGGATGGCTTGAGTCCAGGAGTTCAAGACCAGCCCAGGCAAAAAGTGAGATCCCTGCCGACCCCCATCTCTACAAAAAATAAAAACAATTAGCTGGGAGTGGTGGCACTCACCTATAGTCCCAACCACTAGGAAGGCTGAAGCAGGAGGATCGCTTGAGCCCGGAAGTTTGTGCCACTGCCCTCCAGCCTGGATGACAGCAAGATCCTGTCTCAAAAAAAAAAAAAAATCCCAGGAGATAGCACTTCTTGCTCTAGGGCCAACAGATTTGGCAGCCTGAGAGCAGTTTTGGGATTAAAAAACCCTGCAAATACTGGTTGGGGGACGACATCACACTGAGGGAGGGTGCTGTGGGCAAAAGGGATCTCATATGCTGTGGGTGGAGCACAAACAGCAAGTTGCGAGAACAGCTAAAGCTAACTGAGGTAAAGGGGTATCTCAATTAAGATTGCATTTGGCTGCATGTAGTAGAAATCTGACCCAGTGCCTAACCAAAAGAGTTTATGTTCCCAATATACCAAGAAGTTCAGACATTGGCAGTCCAGGATTAATACAGCAGCTTCTCGATGTTATCGGTCAACAACATGCCAGCTCTGCCTTGCTTGTTGCTGCATGATTGCGAGATGGCTCTACTGCCTCCAGCCTCACATCTGCATTCCTGGCAGGAAGAAGAAGAGGAACAGAACAGAAAAGGCTGTATGTCTACTAGGAAAGCAGGTATTTTCCAGAAATCTCTAGCAGACTTCTGTTTTCTTTCCCATTGTCTATAACTGAATCACATAATTACCTTTAGACGTATGGAATTCTGGGAAGGTGACATATGGTTCCCTTGAAAATAATAACTTTTCATTCTTTGCCCTTTTTTTTTTTTTTTTTTAGTGAAGATGAGAGAATGGGCAACGACTGGGCATACAGTGGTGTCTATCCAATAGGGGATTTTTTTTTGGTAAAAATATAATAATAGGCTTTAGGAGCTTCCTAAGACAAGATTTAAGTACAGACAGCTTAGATATCTGAGGGATGGTGCCAGAACTTGCCAATGAGGAATTGAGGTAGGGCTGGTTTATGGGCAGTGACCTGTACAGTTGCACAGGGAGTGTGGAAGGGCCCTGTGTTTGGTTTCATGCTATGCTGTCACTGAGCAATCACATTCTGTCTTTGGACTTGTGTTATTAAGTCTGATGGGACAATGGAACATATGTGTTTTTTGGACTTGTGTTATTAAGTCTGATGGGACAATGGAGCATATGTGAAGTGGCAGCACACGCCCTTGTTGGCTCAGGCTCGTGGTACAGCGTGCAATGAGCAATGTGCTTGCCAAGCAGTTAGCTCAGCTGCACAGGCCAGGATGGGACCTGGGCCCAGATTGGTGGTAGTGATGATGGTGATAACAGCAGCAGAAGCAGCAACTGCGGAGACAGCAGCCATAGCCCTGGAGACAGGAGAAGCTCCACTTGAAGGCAGTGCTAGGATTCGTGTTGGGAGGTCAGTTTGCTGGTCTATCCCTGGAGCCCATTCCTGGGGCATCTGCACAAACCATAACTTCTTGGCTAGAAACTGCTGGCTGTCAGGCAGTCAAACTTTGTCAGTAAACTATTACAAAAATAAAAATGTACACATAGACATTGCAATAAAACCTGTCAGGGAGTTATTAAGAGTCTTTAGAATTTAGAATCCCTGGTTTTGGAAAGTACCACAACATTGCAAAACAAATATTCACAAGCTTAGAAACAAATTAAATTTAAAGACAATCTCATCATACCATATAAAAACCTGGTATTTTCATATAAAGCAATGGATGAATCAATTATTGATGAAGAAGACATTTAAAATTAAATTTTATCTTGTAATTGAAGATACAGTGATAGAATGCATAAACAGGTGTTTGCATTTTCAACAAATCATAAAGCCAGTTTCTTGTAAAACCTCCACAAGTTACAGAAAATGTAAGAGGAAATAAAAAACCATTGTACAATTTGCATTTAAAATAAAATTCAGACACGAAACTGGTTTATATGAAGAGTTAAGTCTTTTTAGAAAAATTATTCGAAAAGAATTGTCAGCTCTCGATGTATTAATATGTATGATTTATCAGACATTTATCCTAATGTTGTCACAGCCTATAAAATACTCCTAACAGCTCCAGTAACATTCACATCAGCAGAAAGATCCTCCTTAAAATTAAAATTACCAAATTTATTTGCAATCTTGCATATTCCAAGAGCGACTCATGTGGCTTTCAATTATATCAATTAAAAATGAAGTTGCCAAAAGTATAAATTTTGATGACTTAATAAACAAATCTGCAGAAGTGAGCCAGAAAAACCTCATGATCAATCAAGATACCATACTAATAAAGTATAGACATCCTTGGGCTCTGCATCGACAGATTCGACCAACTGAGGATGGAAAATATTCAGAAAAGAAAAACCAATTAAAAAAACCACAATAACAAACAATACACAGTAAAAAATATAATATGACAACTATTTATATAGCATTTACATTGTATTAGGTATTATAAGTAATCTAGAGATTATTTAAAGTATGCAGGAGGACATATGTAGGTTATATGCAAATACAATGCCATTTTATATAAGAGACTTAAGTATCTGAGAATTTTATTATCCAAGGGGTTTCCTGGAACTGATTCCCCTTGGATCCCAAGGGATGACTGTATTGGCGGTGGTGGTAGCGGTAGTATTGTTACAAAAATAAGAGAAGAAACTCACAGACAGAAGAGAAATAATAAGCACATTATTTATTATGTTATATAAGATTAGGACACCAAAAATATTTTCTTCAATTCGTAATTCTACGTTGTTATGTATGTATCATGATTACCCTTGTTATGGACTGAACTGTGGTCACCCAAGATTCATATGTTGAATCCTTAACCCTTAATGTGACTGTATTTGGAGATAGGGCCTTTAAGGAGATCATTAAGGTTAAATGAGGCCTTAATGGTAGGTCCTAATTCAATAGCACTGGTGTCCTAATAAGAAGAGAAGGAAACACCAGAGAGAGCACTCATTCAGCAAGCACACCAGGAAAGACCATGTGAAGACATGGTGAGAAGATGGTTGTCTACAAGCCAGGAAGAGAGCCCTCAGCAGAAACCAACTCTCCTGGCACCTTCCTCTTGGACTTCGAGCCTCCAGAACTGTGAGAAAATAAATGTCTGTTGTTTAAGCCACCATCTGTGGTATTTTATGACAATGCAAGCTAACTAATATGTATGCCCCTATTACATTTTATAAATAAGAATTTTTTTTTTTTGAGATGGCGTTTCGCTCTTGTTGCCTAGGCTGGAGTACAATGGCATGATCTCCACTCACCGCAACCTCTGCCTCCCGGGTTCAAGTGATTCTCCTGCCTCAGCCTCCTGAGTAGCTGGGATTACAGGCATGTGTCACCACACCCAGCTAATTTTTGTATTTTTCGTAGAGACGGGGTCTCACCATGTTGGTCAGGCTGGTCTCGAACTCCTGACCTCATGATCTGCCCTCCTCGGCCTCCCAAAGTGCTGGGATTACAGGCATGAGCCACCGAGCCCGGCCCAGAAAATATTTTTAATGAAAAAAAAATCTTTATATTTTAGTGCCTTTAATGACATTTTCCTCTTACTTTTAAACAAGGGGCTCGAGATTTTCATTTTGCACTGGGCCCCACAAATTACATAGGCGACTGTACTCTGAATTGAGGTCACACTCTGTGCCTCCCCTACGGCCTCAGAGCGGTTGTCTCCCTGCTTCTCTCTCCTTCCTCTCTCTCTAGATCAGCTGCTTCCACCCTGATTCAAGTACGCAACACCCACCCACTAATTCTGTCTCCATTTCTGAGAGAAAGAATCTAATTGGCTTAGCCCAGCCCATGCATTTGCTAGTCCAGGGTCAGATGCCCTGTTCCAATGGGCTGAGGATGCCTGGCTGTCCAGGCCCACACTTTGCTGGGGCTCAGGTGGAAGGCAGTTTCAGAGGAGATGGCATGGACTGGACTTGTACTTCCAACTGAGGCACTTACGATGCTTTCACAGAGGATTGTCTGGCTTTGATACTCCACTTCCTTTTACAAGGTGTTTAGCAGATTCACTCCAAAAAATAAATATAACCCATCACAGCTTAAAAAGCAGAAACCAAAGCCCTGTCCTCAGAAGTATCTTAGGGCTGTCTTGCTCAGCTTTCCATTGACAACCCATTAAGAACAGGACTGGGGGAGATTTTCAACAGCATAATGCAAATGCTCATAGGTTTTTAGTTAAGGGTACTCTAAACTCATTTTAGCATGGATTTTTGACATCCTGTCTCACTTAATATTAAACCGTGCTTCAAAAAAGTTAAACAGCAGCACTTTGGGAAGCTGAGGCGGGCAGATCACCTGGGGTCAGGAGTTCGAGACCAGCCTGGCCAACATGGTGAAACCTCGTCTCTTCTAAAAATGCAAAAGAATTAGTGCCAGGTGTGGTAGCACACACCTGTAATACCAGCTATTAGGAGGCTGAGGCACGAGAATCGCTTGAACCTGGGAGGTGGTTGCAGGGAGCTGAGATCGCACCACTGCACTCGGGCAAGACTATGTCTCAGAAAAAAAAGCAACGACAAAAAACAAACAAACAAAAAAAGTTAAGCAGCAAAGATATAAATAAAAATAGAAATATTCATATTTTCTACCAAGACAAATTTTAAGGACACGTTTTTGGTAAGAAATCATATTTATCATTAAAAAGCAGTGACAGCAAGACCCTTGCTATACATTTTGGGAAGCAAATTTGAAAGATTCCTGTTGAAATAAAAGTAGAAATTAAAATCATTGAATAGTAAAATATTTTATATAGTAACGCCTTAGTTACCTAGAAGTCGGACTTAAGGGCAACTCCTGAAATCTGGAATACAGCAATGGAACTAAGTTCCCTGAGGCACTGAAACAGTTTTCACAAAATCAATTCACTGAAGCTCATTCGTTTTAGTTGTAGAAGAGGGACTCAGTCAGAGCCTATTCACCCTTACTATTCACTGTCTAAATAACTTTGATTATCCAGTCTGCCACCCACAGCATGTTAAAACCAACAATTTACTAGGGTAGAAGGGTGCTGCTAAAATATAGAGAGTGATTATTCACATCAGGGAGGAAACAGGAAAGGCGGAACTGTCAAACCATTTTGGAGATATTCAGTGCATACGTGCGTCCATGTACCTTTCTTACATACATTTAATTAGTGTGGGCTGAATGCCAGCTATTAGCCTATGACTGTGCTAGGTGCACAGGATACAGAGATTAAGGACTCAGTGTCTGCCTTAAGGGGCTTCTAATCTAGCAGAAAGGGTGACAAATAAAAAGGCAATTACAATATAATGTGGAGAATGATTAAGTGCCTGATTCGGCTTAAATCAGAAGATAAGCTAAAATGCATTTCAAGTATTTCAGGTAAGACATCTGAAACCCCAAATTAAGATCGGGGTAGTGGGGATGCAGAAATGTGTCAGACTTTAAAGATGATGGAGGTAGAATTCGCACTGCTGGATGACAGATTGAGGTGAAAGGCGAGGGAGAAAAAAGAGTCCAGGATGTCACTCAGATTTCTGGCTGTTGTGAAGAAAGAGTTAGAGGCTCCAGTCTCTCCAGAGGGCATCACCTCATTACAGCTGACATTTTAAACGAAGACTTGGGAATCACTGACAAAAGGTCAGGGAAGTACAAAATCCATTTAGTAGCGACTTTCTCTGCTGGCGAAGAAAACACCTCGTCTTAAATGACTGGTATACGGAGGAGGTTTTGTAAGTTCCTTGAGGGCAGGGCACCCAACATTTATCCTTCCGTCCCCAGTGCCCCAATACAGTAGATGCTTAGTAACAACGTCTTTACTAGATTTATAGAAACCAATTTAGATCATCTTGACCTTTTCTAGTCATCTCCCTTTAGAGTGTAAGATAAAACTGAGGAAATTTATAGATGTCTTTAGTCCTTGAGCAGATAACGGTTGGCTCTAGACATATTTCTCTTTCAAAAAGAATTTTTCTTAGGAGAATTGAAAAGTCTACTTTGTTGTCTTATTGAATCAGATCTTAAGACCCTGACAAGCAACCTTTCCATCGCTTCAGGTTTTCAGCTGCTTCGAGAGTAGCAGACACCAATTAGCTTCCTGACTGGCTCTGGGGTGTGGAGAGAGGCAAGTGGTGGCACCTCAGGGCACCGGAGCAGCCCTCTGTCCCCACAGGCACTCTGCATGCTGACAGGTCCGGAAAAGGACTGTCATACCCTAAAGAAAAGGAGGCCTCATTCGGCTGACCTTGGGGAGTAAAATGTCCCCTGAAACCTTTTAGACCCCTAGAAGGTTCCTCAGGGGCTTCTGCTGGAAAAAAGCTTTTAAGAGGCAACTTGTAAACAATTAAGTCAAGATGCATTTAAAAAGAAAATCTCAGAATTAGGTCAGAATTGGACAGGGGGAAATAACCATCTGGATGTGTTATGAAGCTTTTCAGAAACTGTTTTCATGATTTTTATCACCGACATCTATTGGAGTAATGTTATTTTTTTTATTTGAATATTTAATTTTCAAAGTTAAAGCCTGAGGAATAGAAGCATTTTATCTTTTACAGATAGCTGTGAGTCATGGTTTATATATCTTGAGTTTTTCTCAGCTTTAAAATCTCAGTTGGCTGTGAAGTGGGGGAGAAAAACAAAATAATGAAATTGCACAAGGAAAACCAACTTCCAAAAACACTCCCAACAATGTTCCTTCTTGCATGTGAAAGATACGTTATTACATCAGATTGCCAAATTTGTGAGCTTGAATAGCAGATGTTCTCATTGCAAAATCTCTGATTAAGAGGAACACGGTGCTGCAGGGGATGGGTGCTAGAACTAAAACTAAACTGGGCAGTGGGTCTTCTGGGTGGAGATTTATGTCCCTTGGCTGGAGGAGACATGGTTGTGTGTGTGGAAATTCTTTTGAATTTTCCTGAAGCAGCTGTGATTTTCTGCAAGCCTGAACCCGAGG
Source organism: Nomascus leucogenys (assembly GCF_006542625.1). Classification (NCBI taxonomy): domain Eukaryota; kingdom Metazoa; phylum Chordata; class Mammalia; order Primates; family Hylobatidae; genus Nomascus; species Nomascus leucogenys. The sequence goes on from NC_044383.1 coordinate 123,166,199, forward strand.
TAAGCTGTTTCCGTTTCAGCCACCTCTTTATGGGGAGGTCACTCTGGAAGCATTTATCTGGTATGGGGGCCAAGACTCCCGGTAAGGGGGAGGCGGATGTGGGAGGAGCCCGTCTGGAGGGATGGGGTTCTCATCACCTCTCCCTGGCCTTGCTGCCTCCAACCAGGGGCCATGGTGACTATGAAGGGACACAGTCAGTCCAAAGCCACCCCGGGAAAGATGTGGCCTGCATCCTGGCAGGCTCAGGACGTGTAGGGGGCTGCACCAGGCACAGCGAGTAACCCTACTCCGTTTCTGAACGCACGCGGGGGTGCTGCCAATGTAAAGCTCTCTGTTAAGAACGGGTCCTAGCCCTCAGCGGAGGGTCACGAAGAAATGACAGACTTTCCTGGCAAGACTGTGGAATCAGAGCGAGCCATTTTTAGATGTAAATGTCTGGCTTTGCCTGCAGCATTTCAGGGAAGACTTGACTGCTGTGCGTTGCCGCCCTCCGCCCCGCTCCCCTGCACTTACCCACCCACCTCGCCTGCACCGATCCGCAGACGCGCGCGGGGAAAGGTACGCGCGATGCTTTCCCACTCGCTCAGCGGGCGCCGCTCACTGGAAACTCGCTCCGGATTCCGAACCCGAGAGCAGAGCAGAGGGAAGCCCCTTTGCTGAGCAGCTCCTTAGTGGAGGGCAATGAACGCGCTGAAATCCCGGAGTCTTCTCTGCCAAAGACATGCCGAGTTTGTGCATTCTGAGATCAATTCTGGGCTTTCCTGAAATTTTACTGGGGGTCCCAAAATTTAATTCGGAGGCGTTGCCTTCCATTCTTCCCCTGAAAATAGATATATGACACAGAAGTATTTGTTTACTAGCTCCCTCTCCCATCAGATATATAGGGTCTTTAGAAAATCCTTGTAAACTTTGAAACTTTAATAATTTTTATTCTACATACCATGGGCCTCAAATAGTATTTAAAAGGGAAACTTGAAGGTGAAGACATTTGCTTATACGATTGCACATTTGTATTTCGGATTCTATACAAACAAAAACGGCTTCCATAAGTGAGCATCTGTTTTCTAACAATATGAAAATATTTTAAAAATTCACACACCACTTGCAACTACAGAGTTTCCTCTGGTTCTTTTAAACAATTAACATTAAATCATAATGGTTCACAGGTTGTATGAGCTCCCTTTTCTGTGACTGGGTTGAAGAGCTTTCCTTACTGACACTAGTCTTATTGTTCCTTAATTTCAGATAGATAGAGAAATATCTCACGGGATTATTCATCTTCAGCTGTACTCAACTGGTTTTACTTCCTCGGTTCAAATGCATTTTGAATGTTTCCATCTGAGCTTATATGCTGTGCCTGTCCTTAATAACACTGTTGGAAAGATACCGTTCATTGAATTCTCACCATTCCATCCTAATTACTTTTTCTTTGAGGCTTTGGTCTTTAAAATACAATAGCCTAGAGGCCTCTCTAATCCTGAGGGTGGTGCCAGTAACAGGGTAAATGTGCTCATAATAGAATTTCCACATTTTTCTTTTAAAAATACTTTTAAAATGTCACAAGTAATATATATCCATGATGAAAACTGAAAACAGATAAGCAGAAATAAAAACTATGCACTTACATGTACATATTTATAAATATGAATATATCAAAATGTATGCATATTTATAAAAATATGATACATTCAATTTTAAAAACATTTTTCTGCTAAATAAAGCATGAACACTTTCCTTTATTCTAATGGCTACTTAATTTTGCCCATACAGATGTAATAAAATCAATTCAATTAATTCTTTATTGTTGGAGATGCAAATTACTGAAAAATATTTGCTATTGGAAATACAGCAATGAACATCTTATATTCTTGTGCATTTGCCCAGTTATTTTTATAAGATAAATTTTCTGGGCCCCAATTTCATTTTGACCAGAGCTTTTACTTATGGCTTCAACCTGCTGCCTTCAATGGGAGCTGATTTTGCTGATACAGAAGATAGTATTGCCTCTACTGAGTTCTTCATATTAGTTCCTCTGACTCGAGTCTTCATTCTAGTTACAGTCTCTCTGAAAATTTCTCACTTTGGGTTTTCTATTCCTTTACTAGAGACTATATGGAGCTCGGCCAAAGTGTCCTTTATAATTTCCCCATTTCCCCTTATCCTTCCTCTGCCTTCTCTTTAAATGCCCACAAATCTAGGCATAATTCTATTCTTGACTTCCCTTCTTTGTAGTCTATGCTCTCCCTTAGCTAGTTTGTCCTCTGATTCTATTTATGAGAATGATTCATCCTTAAGCTCTATCCTTTCCCCCAACTTTTTGATTTGTATCCCCATATATTCCTTGGCATCTTCCCATGATCATAGTGCAAGTATCTTAAAGTTAGTATTCCCCAGACTCAATGCTTTATTCCAAACTCACAGCAAAACAAAAACAAATAAAAATAAAAAACATAACCAACTCCACCTCCCAAACAAAAGAGCTCATTTTCTTCTTCCATATTCTCTCTTTTAAAGTTGAAGATGCCCACTGATCCATCAGCAAAGGGTCATTCAGATTTAGATTGAATAGACATTTATTAACTGTATCAAGTCATATCGGTTTCCTGCTTAAAACTCTCTAGTGGCTCCCCATTGCCATTAAAGTGTGACTCAAACTCCTTACAGGAACCATCAGGCTTCTGTGATCTGGCCTCTGTCTGCCTCCTGCCCAGATCTTCTCCCAGACTCCTCCTGCCTCTCTATGATCAGCTGCCTGCTTTCTGACCTTCTCTTCAAAGTACAAGTGCACGTGCATCTCAGAGACTGAGCACTTGCTCTTCCTTTGGCCAGAACCCCGTTTTGGATTATGTATTTGGTGTTGTAACTAACAACTCATTGCCAACCCAAGATCATTTGGATTTTCTGCTATATGTTTTTCTTTTGGAAGTTTTATAGTTTTGAATTTCACATTTAGTCTATGATCTATTTTGAGTTAATTTTTGTGAAAGGTAGGTCTTTGTCTAGATTCTTTTTTTTTTTTTTTTTTTTTGGCATTATCTATCCAATTATTCCAGCACCATTTGTTGAATGCTCAACCCTTTCTCCATTGAATTGCCTTTGGGCCTTTGTCAAAGATCAGTTAACTATTGTGTGGGTCTATATTTGAGGACTAATTAATATAAATTTAAAGATTCCTTTATTCAAACATTCTATCAGCAAATATTTCATTGAGCAGCTACTATATGATCAGTACTGTTTTAGGTAGTGGGAACATATCTAGGAGTCAGAGATTTATGGAAATAAGTTAGCTTTGAGTCTCATTTGTACAGTATTTCCTTTTCTGGCAACCCAAAAACTTCATTAAGGAAAAAAGAAGGAAGTAAAAAGGACTTGCTTAAGCATCATGGCCATGAGGAAGGGGGAGGGGAAGATGACATTTTTAGACTGGAACTTAATTTTTGTAAGGATGAGAACTTAGAGGTGTCAGTCTGGTGCTGACTCCTCAGGGGGGAACTTCTGGGCTCCTGTGTGTCCCATTCAAGGATGGTATATTTGTCTGTTTTTATGCTGCTGATAAAGACATACCCAAAAAGAGGTTTAATTGGACTTACAGTTCCACATGGCTGGGGAGGCCTCAGAATCATGGCAGGAGGCGAAAGACACTTCTTACATGGTGATGGCAAAAGAAAAATGACGAGGAAGCAAAAGTGGAAACCCCTGATAAACCCATCAGACCTCAAGAGACTTATTCACTATCACGAGAATAGCACAGAAAAGACTAGCCCCCATAATTCAATTACCTCCCCGGGGTCCCTCCCACAACACATGGGAATTCTGGGAGATACAATTGAAGTTGAGATTTGAATGGGGACACAGCCAAACCATATCAGATGAGTATTACTTGGCTCCTCTTCACTGTACACAAAGGGCAAGTCTATGGCAGTACATGGAAAATAGAGAATGAGTTGCAAGCTAGTCAATTGCGTGGAAGAAAAAGGAAAGAAAAGTAATTTCAGGGCAGGTGCAGTGGGTCACGCCTGTAATCCCAGCACTTTGGGAGGCCGAGGCGGGTGGATCATGAGGTCAGGAGATCGAGACTATCCTGGCTAACACGGTGAAACCCCGTCTCTACTAAAAATACAAAACATTAGCTGGGCGTGGTGGTATTAACCTATAGTCCGAGCTACTCGGGAGGCTGAGGCAGGAGAATTGCTTGAACCAGGGAGGTGGAGGTTGCAGTGAGCTGAGATTGCGCCACTGTACTCCAGCCCGGGAGACAGAGTGAGACTCTATCTCAAAAAAAAAGATTTCAAATATTGTTTTTTCATACTTCATATTAGGCATTTAGAAGTGAAAGTGACCTTAGAGATCATCTATCCCAACTCCCAACCCTGTGGAGGAATCCGTCTACAAAAGCTGTAGCAGAAACCAGCCTGTACTTGAACCTTTCCAGTGACGGGAAACTCAGTACCTCAGAAGTGCCACTTAATTATAGAAGACCCTCCCTTACTCAGAACTGAACTCTGCCTTCCAGAGACTCCCAAATATGTGTCCTAATTTTATTCTCTGAAGCAACAGACATATATATCTAATGTCCTCGTTTGCAATAAAGTCCTTTGCACATGGTTATCGGGGGTTCCCTAAGTCCTGGATTCTTTCTCTCCGCACTTCCCCTTAAGTCTTGGCTTCGAGACTTTTTAAAGTTGTTTTCTGGTTGGCTAAAGCCCTTGTTAAAGATGCTGCTCAAAACGAACACAACACTCCTGGTATTTGAGCCTAGGGTTTAGTTGATGTGGGTTGCTAACAAGAAACTTTTTTTTTGAGACAGGGTCTTGCTTTGCTGCCCAGGTTGGAATGCATTGGCACCATCATGGCTCACTGCAGCCTTGACCCCTGGGCTCAAGCCATCCTGCTGCCTTGGCCTCTTGAGTAGCTGGGACTATAGGTTAATACCACAGACTATAGCTGGGACCGCAGACACTTGTCACCACACCAGGTTAATGTTTTTGAATTTTAAGTAGAGACAGGGTCTTGTTAGTTGCCCAGGCTGGTCTCGAACTCCTAGGCTCAAGTGAGCCTCCCGCCTCAGGCCTCCCAAAGTGCTAGGATTACAGGCATGAGCCACTGTGCCCAGTAAGGAAACACCTTAATTATACTTAACTATAATTCTGTTTATATGAATGTCTTATCTATACTTCTGTTTATACGTTTATACTCTTTTTTCTCCCAGAGGTTAAATGTTTAAAGTTCCTCATTATGCCTCGACTAAAGATGCTTCTACGTGAAAGTGTTGTTTCAATCTGTAATTTCACAATATTTTATTTTGGAAGCTGGTGGCAACAAGCTGGCAGGAAACATGGACCTTAGGAAAAGCAAACACATTCTATTTGCTAATGGTCACTAAGCGATTGTAACCAAGGCAAGCTTATTACAGAAAGGAACAATCAGCTGAAGTGTAAAGGCAGAGCGTCTGAAAAATCCTAACCCTTCTTCCCTGCATGCTAAAATCAGCTAACAGAGATAAACTATTAGCTGCTTCTTAAAAAAGGGATTTGTTTACACTACGTAATTTTTTATCAGTGGGACAGCCTGTTTGCCTGCCTGAGATCTTATTACTTATTAATGCATTATTACCTGTAAGAAAAAGGTGCTTGCATTTCAGAAGTTTGTGTGAATCACGTGTCCTCCTCATTTCCTACCAGGGTTCAGGTATTTGTTTATTTTGAATAATGACAGTTCTCAGTAAAGCTTAAGGTTTTAAGCTCATGCCCTTCTGCATAGAACCTAAACCAATCTGTCAACGTCTCTTTCCTGTTCAGAATTTTAGACTTAGTAAAAAGTTTGCAAACTAAGAGCTTTTATAAACAGAATATGACCATTAATATACTTGTTTCTGAATTCCAAGGGAAAATGTATGACAGCTCTTGTAATTTCAAATGCCTTGACCAATGTCACAAAGCTAATACTGATTATGGAACCCATGAGTATGACACTAGAATTCAGGGGCTTTGGGATTCCATTGTTGTTTTGCTTAATTAAATGGACATATATTAGGGCATGTATACTATACATGCTCAGTCTAAAGAAGAATAACCAAAGGAAAACTCTTGTTTTCACCACCATTTAAGGAGACCATTGCCAATTCCAATGTGACCTCTGTCCTTGGTACCCAAGGGGGAACCACAATCTCAAACTTTTAGTCATTTCCTTGTCTTACCACATATATATGTATCCCTAGACAATATAGGGTTTAGTTTTCTATGTTTGGGTATTTTATACAAGTGGAATTATGCTCTCTGTGTTCTTTTAGAAATCAATCCTTTTGCTCAATATTATGTTTGTGAGGTTCATTCATGTTACCCTGTGAAGTTGTAGTTCATTTTCAAAGCTTTCTTCTGCTGATAAGCCTTTGTGTTCTTTTGCAGATTAAAAAATGAATGATGCTTCTATGAACATTCTTATATGTGCATCTGGTGCTGTTTTTATTGTTTTATTTCTTGAGCACTTATTTTGTGTCAGGCACTGTTTTAAGCGCTTCAAATATATTGATTCATTTAAATCTGCTGCCCTCTGAGGTATGTAAAGTTATCATCCTCATTTCACTGATGAGGGAATTTGGTCCAAAGAGATTAAGTTAAGTTGCCTGAGGTGACAAACCTAGGAAGCTACAGAGACCAAGCATCTCAGCTTCAAGAGTCTTTCCTTGCAATCAATATACCATACCTATTCTTCTTTGGCTTATCAATCCCTCAATCAGTCACTTTGAAAAGTTCTAAGGTGTGTTTCCATTTGTCCATATATCCTTTTGTTAATCAAATGCTGGCAAATCCTTTTTAAAGCAAAAAGTCAACAAATTTAATAGAGATCCAATATGCCACACCTCCTTTTTGGGGCTTGGGGCTAAAATCTCTATCATTTTTTTCTTTTCCTCTCATATCAAATATCCTGATGTTTTTTCATTTCAAACCAATTTCAGAATGGGAAAGAATGCGCTTGCCTGAGAAGAAAGAATAATACGTAAATAATTTTAACTGTATGAGACATTTAAGAGCAGTATCTAATTCATATGCCCCTCAAAAGTGAGTCCCAGGGACAGGCAAATGACCAATGGTATTTATCCCCATCAGTGCTCATCTGTCTCAGTGGCCTGTGCAGGAAAACATAAACATGAGCCATATGTCCATCTTCTGAGTTGGTGGAAAGCCTCTGAATACCACCTAATCCAGAAAATGACAGATTGAGAAATCTAAAGAGATCTATTGGGGAGAGTAAGGGAGAAAATGCCTCATCTGCTTCCAGTTATAGCAAAGAGCCAGAGCATCAGTTCCTTGGGACAGAAGGAGCCTCCACCCATCAACACAAGCACAACAGAAAGCACCGCCAAACAGCCTCACGCACCAGCCTTCACCCCCTCTCTCAAGGGAGTCTTGCATGTAGCAATACTGAAAGAACCTTAACTCACTGGCATGAAAACCAGAAGTGAAAATCAAAGGGAAAATTTGTTAAAGATTAAAACTAGTAGGACTGAAGTTTTGCAGCCACCAAATGGGCCAAGGAGGCTGGAGGAACATCAGTCCTGCTGAGATGGTCAAAGTAATGGCCTGCATGGCCAAGGCTGCCTTCAAGCGCATGTCACTGAGGACCCAAAGCTTGGGAGAAGTGGTAGTGGAAACTAAGCACAGACAGTCTAACTCCAATAAGGGACGATACATGACCAGAATAGTCATCCAGCCAGTTTGGAGAGGTAGTAATTTTCAGGAAATAGTGTTTTTGAGAGGTTCAGTTATCTTTAAAGGACTTACAGTATTTTTGGTTGCTGCTTGGCTAAATCTATTTTATTTTCATTTTTATTTTATTTGAGACGGAGTCTCGCTCTGTCACCCCAGCTGGAGTGCAGTGGTGCCATCTTGGTTCACTGAAACCTCTGCCTCCCAGGTTCAAGTGATTCTCCCGCCTCAGCCTCCTGAGTAGCTGGGATTATAGGCACGTGCCACCACGCCTGGCTAATTTTTGTATTTTTAGTACAGATGGGGTTTCACCATGTCGGCCAGGCTGATCTCAAACTCCTGACCTCACGTGATCTGCCCACCTCGGCCTCCCAAAGTGCCAGGATTACAGGCGGGAGCCACCATGCCTGGCCTAAAACTGTTTAAAAGCATTATGTTTGGAAAAAATAATTCCCAATCTGTTGTTTCAAATGTTCTAACTTGAATAAGATTGGTGCATTATAAACTTAATCTGTAGTTAAAATCAGATAGTTACATATTTTTGAGTGAAAGGAGCAAGTTATAAAATAATCCAATATAATCCCCACTTTTGGGAAAAATATTTACATACATGCAATGAAAATGTCCGGAAAGTCCTACACCAAGGTTTATGAACTGAGGCACTATGGCATTTTGGGCTGGATAACTCTTTGTTATGGTAGGATGTTTAGCAGTATTTATTCCTGGCCTTGCCCCACTACATGCCGGCAGCACCCTCCTCCTGAGTGGTGACGATCAAAAATTTTCTAGACATTGCCACATATCCCCTGGGGGACAAAAATTCTCCCAGTTGAGAATCATTTCTCTATTCAAATATGTTTATGGTGGTTAAATCTGGGTGACAGTATTACAGGTAATTTTTCTTTCTTCCCCTACTTATTTCTAGTTACTCTACAATGAATATGTGTACATATATCTCAATATATGTCTTCTATAATAAAAATAAAAGCTATTATTAAAATACCCATAACCATAGCACTATTTATTTTAAAAATTATAGGTACATGCTTTTGAGCAAAATCTTTGAAAAATATCTGTAGATAGGTTTATGGAAGATATAATGTGGGGAATTAAAAAGGAAAAGTTCTTCTAAGATAATTTAGCAAAAATTAATCTGCAAGATGTGGGGGTGGTAATGTGTGGGCCAGAAATAACTTGATTAATGACCCAGGGGTACTCATCCATGACAACCAATCCTCTGTTTAATGTTCTCATTAGATTTACCAAGCTGGCGGTCTTGTGCTCTGGGCTGTACAAATAGTTTTTCTCTGCACTGATTTCCTTCCAGTTGGGCTCAGCATGGGCGGGCACCAGATCTTTCCCATGTTATGGGCTCCAGTGACAGTTCACTTCCCTCACTTCCTTCTTGAGAGGAAGACGTGGCACTACGTTTCATTCACTTTGCAGCGGTGGTATTTTCGTTCACCAGTTGTTTAGGATTTATGGGGTGTGGAAATGGAGCTGTTAATAGATGTTTTTTATTTCTATTAGATAAGGAAAACTTAACTAATGTTCAAGTGGTATATAAAATCCTGGGAATGACCAGGGATAAGATGGACAGTATAGTTGTCCCTTGGTATTCATTGGGGATTGGTTCCGGGACCCCTGAGGATACCAAAATCCATGGATGCTCAAGTCCATGGTATAAAATGGTGTAGATTTATTCTCCCGTGTACTTTCCATCGTCTCTAGATTGCTTGTAATGCCCAATAGGCCTAGACATCACTTCATGTAAGTGCATTCAGTGTAGTACTCAGTGTGATGCAAATTCAAGTTTCACTTTTTGGAATTTTGTGGATTTTTTAAAAAATGAATGTTTGATTTGCTATTGGTTGAATCCATGGATGCTGAACCCACAGATACAGAGGGCCAACTGGACTTAGACTCTGAAACTTCAACTTCTCAGCTCCACTTGAACCTCAGGCATAGAGATGGAATCTGAAGTGGACCAGAGGGTGGCTTCTTGGAGATGGTGAGGCGTGGCCACAGGAGGTACAGGATGCATGACAGCTGCCTCCCACACAGATATACCACATCTAAGAAGATGTCACCACCCCCACGAGAAATAGCTACTGTATGCTCATGTTTGAATGTGTGTGTATACATATACAGATTCAATATATACATATGTTGCAAAGAACTGAAACAGCAAAATTAGAGAATGCTCAATATTTCTGACATGCTTGGAATAACAAGAGATGTAAAAGCAACTCAGAATTAGATTCCCCTTTTACGAAGCCAGATAATGTGGCTGAACCACTGAAGGATTTCAATCTGAGGGCACAAAGTAGGAAGCAAATTACTATTTACTCTCTGGTAAGAAAAACAGAGTTAGACAAGGTATGCCTTTGAATCACTATAGTTGTATGTCTAAATGGCGTTTCTTTCTGGCAGTTAGTAATGGGACCTGGCAGTTAATGATGATGATGACAAACACTTAGGGAGCACTCACTATGTGCCCAGCACAGGTCTAAGTACCTTCTATAGTCCAACTCTTTCAATCCTCAAAACAGCCCTAAGGCAGCTCTTATTTCTATTGCACAGATGAGGACACTGAAAGACAGATTAGATGCTTAGAGAATATTTTGTGAATGGAATTAATAAGCAAAACTATCATCGATCACTTTATTTTTCTTTTGCTCTTAATAACAATTCATTCTTTCTCACTCTTGAACTACTTTTACAGTTAGCATAATACATCTGTCTTCAAAACCAGCAGAATCGTTTCCATAAAGATTGAGAATAACAGAACACCCTGATTAATATAATTACTCTCTAAATTAAACCATTAGATCTGAAACTGTTTGCATTTGTGGACAATCACGAAAGGTCATGACCCCAGAATCCATCTCTCCTAGCAGGGTTGTCCGCCTGTACCAAAAATGTCAATAAGGAAATATGGGTGATATCTATTCTCATGAAAGAACATCAATGGATTATGAGTTCATGATTAAAACAAATATATATTAAGGCAAACCATATGAAGTTACTGCTTGTCAGATTAAAAACAGCCAAATATCAACAATTATATATGGTTCAACTTCATAGATTGTGTCCCATTTCAAAGCAGCGCGACTGAAGAATTTAATTTTCTTACCAAGTGGTAAAGGAGATGGGAACAGTTACTGGAATTGAACTAGAAAGCTATTGTTTTATGGCATAGTTTAGTTCCTACAGTAAATTTTGTCAAATTTTAATAAACTCTCCCTTACATAGTCATTTAACTTATTTCTCTTGTATGTCCTATATTTACTTATGGGTTTTAATATTATAAGAATAGAGGATATTCATTCATAGATATTCCAAAGAGTCTTTGAACCACAGCCTATTCTAATGTTTAATATTATAATAGTAACACAGTAACCTAGTGCTTTACTGAACACTTTCTAGTTTACAGACTATGTAAATATCTTTTTGAAAACACATTTCCAGAAATAAATGTAATATTCTATTATAAAATGTGTCATTTTCTTTTAGGTTGGTTGTGAGAGACAGTAAGTCCCTACTAAATTATTGAGAGGACACTTTTCTGACTACAAAAGAATGCTCATTTATGTTTACACTCCAGAACTACTCATAAAGTATTAAAGATGGCCTCTTAAAGTAGCCAAGAGTGTGTGATATCATGAAGGTCTGTGCCTGATGTATTCACTCAAAATATGAATCATGATGATTAAATAGTTGAGGTTTTCACATGTGACCAACTTCCCACCAAGCTGGTATATGTGCATGTTTTAAGTATCTCCTCCTGCTCGCAATAAACCCAATTCTGAAAAAGTGGTATTTACAAAATGAATGATATTTGGGAAATATTTTTTACAGCACTATGTGCACATGGGAAGTACCCAGAAAATAACTGTACAAGTGTGCTTGTTCGAAAATAATGAACCAAGAGGCGAGAGTACACCCACCTGAATAAATTCTGCACCCAGTCTGGCAAACATTTATTGACTGCTTTCTCTGCATAGAACAACCGGCCAGCCCCTGGACTCCAGGCGCCCACCACCGTCGTTAAGAGACCTACATGCATGAACCAATCACACACATGCTATGAGAATAGAGAAAAGAAATAAGTAATTCTCACAGACACTGACAAACTGGAAAAAACTTCTTTCATCCCAGGTACTTTATGGCTGGGATCAAAGGGGTGACTCACTTGTTTGCACAGGAAACAAAAGGCAAAAGAAGTGTTGGCATCAGTTTTCCATTTGCACATATAACCCCCATTCCTCCATGAATTGCATGAGATAGGTTTCATTTTCTCCTGGTGGCCTGTCTGGAGCCGGTTCCTCATAGAGTCTAGAGAGAAGACCCTCCTCCCCGAGCCCAACCCCCTCAGAAGGCTCGCAGCCCTCTGAGTCGTGGTTGAAGCTGGACAGTGAAGGAATACACAGCCTGCCAGTATGGGGGTCCCAGTCGACCAGGGTTGTCGATGGCTCTTCCTCTGGCCCCTCCTCTGAGTCTGTGTGCTCCCCCGCCGGGGGGTCTAAGTCTTGGAGCTGAGGGGTGTCTGAGTACTGCAACGTTTGCGGGCCCAAGATTGCCAACACTGCCTGCGACTCCAATAATGTTCCTTGCGTGGACACCTCCTCCTGCAAACTGAGCTCCGGCTCTTCAGGCCCCGCACAAATGTCAGTGGTTCTGACATCATATTCATATTCAATGACTGTTTTATCCGGGGGTATTGTTCTGCTGAGGGACTCTTGCTGGGTGAGGGAAGTACCTTCCGTGTTTTCTTCAGAGTCGCAAAAAATTTCCATCAAATGCGAAGCATACCCTAAATGTTTCACCTCCTCTTCCTCCTGAGGGGGCCTCAGGTTCCCGCTGGGCTGAGGATCATTAAGGCTGGATACATCACTGCTTTTTCCCAGTAAACTCATATCCTGATGAGAAATTTTAGAATCATCCGAGATATTGAGGGTGATAAAGTTAATCACGATTTTTTCAGCAGGCACAAAGAATCTTTTGTCAAATTCATTTCCATAAATCAAAATCTGTAAAGAGAAAAGAGAATGGTTTTCACCTTTTCACTTTAGAGAGACATTAAAAACAGCTGTTAGGTAGAATATCTTGTCACCAGATAGTTTTAAAGACCTACTCTTACCAACTCATGTAAATGAAAGTTATGCTTGCAATATACAGAAAACCTCACTCACTGGGAGGCAAGAGACCCAAGACACACAAAAGATAGTTGGAAGCGAGAAGTGGTTCGCTGGGTGGGTATTTCTCCAGTCCAGGGCTGTTAGACTTGAATCTAACACCCTCGCCTGTTAGACTTGAATATTCTCTCCCCTGGACAAAGCTACAGTTTCCTAGGTGCTTTTCTTGTTTCTAGTCTTACTCTGCTCCAAGTTGTCCTGGAACTAATATCTGGTTGGATCTAAACCTTGATACTGACTATGATGCTCCTAACCTGAAACCCTATGGAGATTTCTCTTTGCCAGTGGAATGAGGCCGAGCTCCTTAGAACAGCACCCCAGCTGTCCCCTTACTTGGACCCACCGCCCACTCTCCAGTCTCATCTTCTTCTCTAGCTCCTCATCTGGAGCCTCCTGGTTTAGGGATGTCATGCAGTTTCCACACATCCACCTTGCTGTTTCTTCTGTCTGCACTACGGATGCTAACTCCTACTCACCTCTCATAGCCAAGCCCTGGCATGAGAGCTGAGCCCCTGTATAGGGTTTTGGGGCCCTCCTTGTACCCCCAGAGTTCCCAGTGCCTGCTCTCATCTTAGCCTTCACGTATTATTTTGAAATTCTAGTCCCCAACTAGGCTTGAACTTCTAGAAGGGCAGGGCAGGGATCATGACTGAACTTATCTGTGGGACCTTGTATAATCTGGTCATTAAATAGAACATCTTTTCAAAGCTAAGGAAAAAGGTTCTGTTAGTGAGCTAATCCAGAAAGCATTTTTTTGTTTGTTTGTTTGTTTGTTTTGAGACAGAATCTTACTCTGTCACCCAGGCTGGAGTGCAGTGGTGCAGTGTCAGCTTGCCGCAATCTTGGCCTCCTGGGTTCAAGTGACTCTCCTGCCTCAGCCTCCCGAGTAGCTGGGATTATAGGCGTGCATCACCATACCCAGCTAATTTTTGCATTTTTAGTAGAGATGGGGTTTCACACTGTTGGCCAGGCTGGTCTTGAACTCCTGACCTCAAGTGATCCAACTGCCTCGGCCTCCCAAAGTGCTGGGATTACAGGCGTGAGCCACCATGCCCAGCCCAGAAAGTGTTTTTTAATTCACCAGCTATTTAACTTTAAATTCACTCTGCCCTTAAAGGGAACTGAATCTGTTCTAGAACCTCCTCTTCTGTCCTCCTGGAGGTGTACTATTATAATAAAGACCCCTGCCACACCAAGTACTCACCAAATTTTCTGGGTGTTTCTCTTTGCCAACGTGGATATATCGGTAGATGGAATAGCCCATCACAGAAAAAAGAAACACGGTAACAGATACGGGCAAAACATACCAGAAGATGATTTTAGCCTTGAACTCTGATGATTGATCTGTTAAAAAAAAAAAAAAAAGGTAGGAAGTCGGGGGAAGGGATTAGATAGTTGTGATTTGATGTGATGGGAAAAAACTGGTATCGTTAAGCTGCTTCTGGGAAGATCACTTACATTTGGGAACTCAGTTTTCTCACCTCTACATTGAGAAGCTTAAGCTAAATGTTATAAGCGGTCTCAGAATTCTTACTCTCCCTGACAAGAGACGGTCTGAAGGAATCATCTGAATGTACCTCAAATGTTTACACTAAGAATACATCAGTCATCCAAGTCAGCACATTCCACCGTCGTATGTCTGGCTATGAGATTCATGCAGGTTCCTATATTTGAAAGTAAGTGTATTTGATATTCAAGTAAGTCACAGAATTTCAAACAACAAAATCCTCCAGTGAAGATCCCATTGAATTGCTCCACTTTTCCACGCCACCTGTTTGACTCAATCTTTCTGCATGTTCACTGAAGGACATGAATGCATGACGCCAATTTTATGTGAGTAGCAGAACCGTTCTTGCACTGTTTGGCTGGACTTTCTGGGTAGGGCTGGAGCCTGGGGATGTGTGTAGGGAGGTGGCTGGACAGCGTACAGTGCGAATGGCAGTTAACTCCCTTCCCGGGCCTGCTGTGCTGTAGGCTCATGATGAGTAAAAGTCCGCAGAGGAATGAAAAGACCTGGGAAATCGTTTTAATAAAAGCAGCCCTGGCCCACACCATTGATCAGGCCATATAGCTGATGACTAGAGCTCATTGTGACTAGCTCATACTTGTTAAGCCACTGTGGTATACTTGGAAGTTGTGATGGTACATTTTACATGTCCAGTTGGCTAGGCCACAGTATGCAGATATTTGGCTAAACATTATTATAGAGCTTTCTGTGAAGGTTTTTTTTTGTTGTTTTGTTTTTTTTAATGGGAGTCTAACATTTCGATCAGTAGGTTTTTGAGTAAAGCAGATTACTATCTATAATGTGGGTGAGTCTCATCCAATCAATTGAAGACTTTCATAAAAAATGTCTTGATGACCCTAAGGAACAGGGAATTCTGCCAGCAGACTACCTTTGGGTGCGAACTGCAAACAATAACTCTTCCATGGGTCTCCAGCCTGCCTATCCTATAAATTCAGACTTGCCAGCCTCTACAATCCTGTGAGCCAACGCCTTAAAATAAGTCAATATTTCTAAACAAATAAATATATCGATATGTGCATCTATATGTATTCTATTGGTCCTGTTTCTCTGGAGAATCCTGACTGATACAGCTGTAGGAAAAAGAGCAGCTTCAGCATAAATGACAAAAGTCCGAGTGTGCTCCTTACACACTAACAAAACCAGCAGGAGTGTGACCGGAGCATTCTAATCCAGAAGAATGTTGGATGCTCTTGATGCTTGGGCCCAAGAGAAAGCAGCAAAGTCACTATCTGGTTAACTATCCAGTTGAAAGCCTGGAAACAGATGTGTCATGGCTGATGAGGGTGGTCAACGAGAGCCGGTGGGAAAAGTTCCACATGCGGGCCTGTTACCCTGCACAATTCCCAAGGAGCACATTCATCACCAGGTTCCACACAGAGACGTGCCAATGCTGCAATGCGGATGCTGCGGGTGTCAGAACACCACCTGCCCTGCTTGTAGCCTATAACTCAGTCCAACCCTCTTAATACAATCCCTGGTCCCTGGATTGAGCCTGTCCTAATTGAAAAAAGTCATAACAATGACTGATAGCATTTAGTATACACTAACCCATATTTACTACAACAAACCTAATAAACTGTAATTGTATTTTAGGGATGGGGGCCTAGAGAGCAGAAATATGTTTTAAAGAATAGTTCCAATAGAGGTAATACTGATTATTCAGAAAGCAGGTCCTCACACCAGTGTGTTGGAAAGATATCTTTGGTGATGTAACAGCTGGGATAGCAGGGGTATAGAACCAGAAATAGAGCCTTGTTATTCCGTTAATTTTTCTTTCTTTCTTTTTTTTTTTTTGAGACAGGGTTTCACTCTGTTGCCCAGGCTGCAGTGCAGTGGCACAGTCACAGCTCACTGTAGCCTTGACTTCCCCAGGCTCAGGCGATCCTCCCATCTCAGCTTCACAGGTAGCTTGGACTAAAGGTGTGTGCCACCATGCCTGGCTAATTTTTGTATTTTTAGTAGAGATGGGGTTTCACCATGTTGCCCGGGCTGGTCTTGAACTCCTGGGCTCAAGTGATCCTCCTGCCTCGGCCTCCCAAAGTGCTGTTATTATAGGCATGATCCACTGCACTTGGCCACTTTTTTCATATTAGTGAGAAAGTGGGCTTCATCTGCTTACTGAGAAGTTTTGAATTTAATCTGCTTTTGCTCCAATTGTGTTAATGATTTCCACTGGAAATTCATTCCCACCAGCTGGCACTGATCAAGGTGTTAGTAAAGAGAGCACTTCTCCCAAATACTAATATGATTTCTTCAATATGCTTTGTTTTGCTTGGCATTTTAGTTTCATTTGATATATGGTAGAGACTCCTTCATCGTAAAAGAAAAGCTATGATAAAGACAGAGAGTCCAAAGCAAAGCCTTGCGCTTTTCATATGTACTCAAAAAGTTCCCTTTACTTTGGGACCATTTCATCTTGAAAGGTGGGAGGGGTGAGGGAGGAGGAAAGCAGGGGTTATGGATTCCTATCCATGGCTGGTGATAGAGCCAAGGCATGGGGTGGAGGTCGTGGGCCTCTGTCTCTAGACCAGCTGTTTGGAAAAGAAGCGGAGGAATAATGGATGAAGAGCCCTTCGATGCAGGCAAACTTCAGGATTTATTTTTTTTCAATTTGCAAGTTTTGAGTTGAAGCTCCTCTCACTGTGAAGGCAGAAAAATTAAACAAATGCCAAGCTCACAACTCTATGTCTTCTCATAGGAATGGGTATCTCCAATCACGGTTCCTTGGCAGCCCAGTGTAGAAAATGTGAGAAGGAGATAAATAAAAGGAAACAGAGAGAAGCAACTGTAAGGATAAGGAAGTGATCACTGATTTGTGGATCCCAGACCCTCATGCAGCCAATTAGTGGCACTTGAACACAACTGGAAGCACCTAGAATTAGTATTCCCCAGGGAAAGTAAAAAATGAATTCTGCTTTACAGTGGTTTTAGAATAACGCTTTGTTTCTAGCAATAAAGTTGTCTGATGTTCTTGAAGATCACAGAATTTCTATTGATCAGAGTGGTTATGATTTTATTTTTTATTTTTTGAGACAAGGTCTCACTCTGTTGCCTAAGCTGGAGTGCAGTGGTGCACCTATGGCTCACTGCAGCCTCTCCTGGGCTCAGGTGATCCTCCCACCTCAGCCTCCCGAGTAGCTAGGACTACAGGCATGCACTACCAAGCCTGGTTGATTTTACTTTTTGTAGAGATGAGGTCTCACTATGTTGCCCAGGCTGGTCTTAAACTCCTGGGCTCAAGCCATCCTCCCTCCTTGGCCTCCCAAAGTGCTGAGATTTCAGGTGTGGGCCACCATGCCCAGCCTGATTATGATTTTAAAGAAGAAAAAAGGCATGTGTAAAAGTTCATCATTGTTAATTCACAAGGCAGGTGGCCGAAGGACCATGGAAAGCAGCTGGCAGTGGACACGGGACCTGTATGAGTTCTCCGAGGGTGTGAGAACACTTCCGAACGTCGGCCAAGCTCAATGGCAGAGTCCCGGGTTGCTCCACGCATTGCTGGTGGTAGTTGTTTCTGCCTTTGCCTCAACCTGTTTCTGTTAGACACGGATTTGTCAAAACCTTGTCTAAACCGTCATACTGACTTCTAGTTTTAGCAGATCTCCTTCCTAGACCAGCAAAGATTTTTTAAAGCTTACCTTTCAAAGTCCTGGCACACTGCTTCTCAGAAGGCTGAGCACGGCGAGGGGGCCCTGGGACGAAGGACTCCACGTGGACGCAGTAAAGAGTGTTCGGCTCTAGCCAGGTGAGCACCAGTGTGTGGTTGGTCACACACTGGGACCACTAGGATAGGGAATTGCAAACACTGGTTAGAGCCAGACATTTCTGGGACCACCCCAGACAAATAACTGTAGAAGGAAATAAAAGACCAAGGCACCATTTAATTCTTTACTATCAGTATAAGCTTTTCTTTTTTTTCAGCAACAGTTTCAATATACTCTTTTCCTTTAGCTTAGCAGAGCATGGTCAGGAACTGGACCAATGCTGAGAACAATTCTAAACAACACATGGATAGAGTTTTTATTCATTGTCCTGGGTCCTTGCTCACATTTTTTTTTTTCTTCTCAGAGAAAGACTGTGCAAGTGAAAGCTCTCCATCAAAGTGAAGTGTACAATCTCTCTACACTCCAATAACACCATATCCTGTCAACAGAGTTTCTGTAAAAAAGATCTGAAGTTAGTTCTGTAAAATTTCTGTATATAGAATTGTATTTTGTGTGGCGTATCTTTTGAATATCATGGCTTCCCAGATTCATGTGCAGAGAATCAGTGCATCAGGGTTGTTTGTTCCCACATTAGCTACAGAGTGGTATAGGAATGTATGCCCCATTCCATTTCAGGCTTACCGTTCTATTTGATTTAGTATTCAACACAGACACATTATACTTCAGATTGGAGTATATTTGTTGCATGGAAACAGGAAGGTCTTCTGGATTTCTCTTCCACTTCTCTGGAGCTGTCAGGACAACAGAAATGGACTTCTCATCTGTAGTCAGTGCCACCTCTGGTGGGCCAATTTGTGCTTAAACGGGGAGAAAGAGGGTATTATCATGTTCAGATGAAAAATTACCTTAGATAAAGCTGCCATATAATCCTACTTGGATCAAGGCCCTAAAAGACATTCTTTTTTTTTTTTTTTTGAGGTGGAGTCTTGCCCTGTCGCCTAGGCTGGAGTGCAATGGCGCAATCTTGGCTCACTGCAACCTCCGCCTCCTGGGTTCAAGCAATTCTCCTGCCTCAGCTTCCCAAGTAGCTGGGATTACAGGTGCCCGCCAACACACCCAGCTAATTTTTGTGTTTTTAGTAGCGGCGAGGTTTCATCTTGTTGGCCAGGCTGGTCTCAAACTCCTGATCTTGTGATCCGTCCACCTCGGCCTCCCAAAGTTTTGGGATTACAGGTGTGAGCCACCGCGCCTGGCCTTAAAAGACACCTTCTTACAGGAGATGCCTCAAAATGTACTAAGGTGGGCCTGAGTTATGCCAAATCTTGAAACCATTTCACACAGCCTGATTCAATGTTAGAACAGCAAATTCAAGTGTTCTGTTTCCTTAGTCACATGCATAAACAGTAGATGGTTAATACAATCAAAACTGTTTGTAACATTTCTGTGAATTGAAAAGTTGGTGATAAATGACAACAACATGATTTGGTAAGTGGAAAGTCAGAGATGTGATTAGAATGATCTAGAACAGAGACCAGGCGACTTTTATCCTAAAGGTCTGGACAGTAAATATTTCAGGCATCCCAGGCCATATGATCTCTGTTGCACTACTCCACTCTTGTATTGCAAAAGCAATCTAAGGTAACTATGTAAACAAATGAGTGTGGCTTGTGTCCCAATAAAACTTTATTTATGAATAGACATCAATATTCCAATTTCCTTTACTTTTCTAATGCCATAAAATATTCCTTGGATTTTTAGAAACTAAAAATATAAATACATTCTTAACTCTTGGCTTGTAGAAAAACAGAAAGGGGGTTGTTGGATTTGTCCCAAGGGTAGTTTTCTGACCTCTGATCCAGAAGGGCTCCCGGACTTATGGAGCGCTTGCAGAGCTCATTATGGCAGCCCTGAGTGGGTCCTTCATGACTGAGTCAGCCATAGCTCAGGGGATGGCAACATTATAAAAGTAAATACCAGGAAGAAGTTGCCTTAATTCTGAGTTACACTTGGAAATTACATCATCACACTACCAAGTTCATACAAGCAGCAGCATAGTTGGATAATCAGGACAATCTTTAATCCATCTTGTGGAGACATTAATAGTCCATAAACCCACATTAAATAAAGTCATTTTGTTCCTCAAATTACATAGCTTCCACTAAGTAGTAAGACAAAGTCAAAATTTGATATCATTGTCACCTAGTATCAATTTTGGATCTGGGAGAGATCTTAGAGACCACTTGGCTAAACCTTTCACTCTAAAGATGAGACTCAGGCTGGGTGTGGTGGCTCATGCCTGTAACTCTAACACTTTGGGAAGCTGATGTGGGAAGATAGCATGAGCCCAGGAGTTTGAGACCAGCCTGGCAACATAATGAGGCCCTGTCTCTACAGTCAATCAGTCAATCAAGGTGAGACTCAGAGCCAGCAAGGTTAAGGACTTTGTCCTGCTCACTCAACCCACTGGTCCAGAATAGAGCCAAGCCTCTGGGCAAGGCCGTCTATGAGGCTGCGACTGTTAAACCGGATATTAATACATGTTTAACTGACCATTGCAATAATGGCATTACTTACTTTCTAAAAAAGGATAGAACCGTCCACTTTCAGCCCATTTGGAACACTTTGTTCCGCAAATGGCCTTAACTTTGGCATAATACTGGTGTTCGTAGTCAGAAGTTTCAGCAGAAAGATCACAGTAGGTTCTATTGATATTTCTGCATTCTGATTTATTCAGCCATTTCTTTTGCCCATATCTGCTAAGAAAGAAGTTGAATTAATAATGAGGTGCCCTCTATACTTTACAATAAAAAAACTCAGTCGTTTTATAAAACTGAATGGAACTGATGACCTTCTCTTCAGAAAAACAAAAGTGCCTGTCATTGAGATAAAAAAGAATCCACTTTTGCTGCGGGCAATTTTTTTCATTAGCTGTCAGGAACATGAGTCAGAGTTTCTGTAATCACCTTTCTTTCTGTGAATTATAATATGGATAGTGTATTTTGAAAGCATATATTTTATTGTTATTCTTTAGCTACAGTGAAATTTTTACATATTGTCTGATCAATTCTTCTAGTAATTATCTATGTAGGTTTTCAGTCTATTATGTACACAAGGTCAGTTTGATGGATTGTTTGAAGAGCAGTTTGTCATTTTTTTACTTGGAAGAAAAACTACTTTGATGTTCTCATAGCATATAAAACTCTAAGCATCAATGATTCTAGGGAAAATACACGAGGCTGGAGTGCATACAGAAATCTGCATTTTTGATAATTATAGTGATCATGATAATATTGACTAGGTTGGTCATGTTGATTTTCATTTTCTGTATTAAAAACACAACTCCCATAGCAAATAGGGAGGTGGCAATATTTTTAGCCCTTTTCAGGGGGGAAAGACTGAAGTGTCGAGTTCAGGTAACATGTGATAAACCAGTGAAAGGGACAGGGGAGGCAGCATGGGAAAGGTGATGAGTTACAAGTGGCAGCCTAGGGAGCAGCTGAGAGGACACTACAGTGGTCCAGGGGAAGATGTAGGTCGCTTGGACAAGGACGGGGGCAGTAGGATAAATAAGGACAGGACAAAAGCAAGAAATATTAGGAGATAGGACTTGGTGATAGAAAACATGTAACAGATTAGGGAAACGAAGGTGTTAAGGATGCTGTCTCTTTCTGTCTGGGGCAGATGGGTGGAATGGTGGTGATATTTACTACGATAAAGAGCACTGAGACAGAACAGATTTGGGAAATGGATGGGGAGGCAGGGTAGGAGGGGAAGATAAGATGTTCACTTTTGATGCCTTGAGCCTGAGTATGTGCATGGGAGGTAGAGATTTTGGAGTCAATGTCATCAAACTGCTCATTGATGGCACAAGCATGAATGAATGATCCATGGAGACAAAACAAAGTCTAGGATAAAATTTCAGGAGTGTCAAGATTTAAAGATTGGATAGAAAGAAGATCTGGAAATAGCAACTAAAGAGGGATGAGAAAAAAATATCATAAAGGTCAAGGGAAGAGTGCGTCTTGAGAAAGAGGGTATGTCCATGTATTGCCAAAGCTTAAGGATATTTTCTCTTTTCAGAATATGGCAACAGATTTCTGAAAGTAAATGTTTCCCATTTCCTAAGTACCATATCTACCAAAAGACATCAGAAAGATAGTCAGGTCTTACTGATCAACTTCTCCATCCAAGTGATCACTGTTACTTAGGGGCTTTCAATTTTTTTTTTGACCATGATCCACAGGGAAAAAAAAATACATTTTACATTGTGATTCAGCTCACAAAATATAAAACTATCTAACATATTAAAACAAAAATTGTACAAGAAAATATTTAAACTTTACCACATGCCTTGCATTCAGTTATTTTTCATTCCACTCCATTCCACACCATTCCATTCCTTTCCATTAAAAATAATGTCTCTCAACATTCATTTCATGAGTCATCAAAGAGTCCTGAGTCGTGGCTTGAAGACTATTGCCATTGCCTATGTGACCCCTCCCTCCTCAAACTTCCTCACTCTGCCAAAGGCAAGGCAGCTTCCCATGACAGATGCTGATGCAGGAGAAAAGGCTCTTTACAAGATTTTCAACAAAATAAATGAATGATGACCAGAATCACTCAGCAAATATTACAGTAATGACGCTCACGCATGGCAAACAGCCATATGGGGCCCTCAGTGGTCTGATTTACAAGCTTTGTCTCATGTAATTATCATAACAACCCTAGGGGGTAGGTGCTCTTATTTTCATCCCATTTTACAGATGAGACAGCTGAGGCTCAGGGAGATTAAGGGATCCACTCAAATTCACATGACTAGTAAACGGCATTCCTGGGATTTGAACCACTCTTCCCTGATGCCAAAACTTCTGTTTTTAGTGCTACATTCTATTTTTTTGCATTAATTGTTTTGGTGGATAGAATTTAAGCTTTTGGTAAATTTTCATCTTGGAAACAAACTTCACTCAAAAGTATAAAAGTATAATCTGTAACCTTCCCAGCTAGGTTCATAGCCTGGCTATGAACTGGGGACTATCTGACTCCAGAGCTGAGCTTGGAGCCCTCTGGCAGTGAAATACGTTGCCCTATATTCCTGTCCCTCTTTCACATGCACAGGCATGTAAGAACTCCAACATGGCAAGCTTCTTTTTAAACACATATTTTTAAAAGTTGCACCATCTGAGTGATCTGCTCACACAGAGCAGTGATGACTCTGTCTATTTTTTAAAAATCCCTTTCTGAATCACATAAAACATAAAGGACAGAGCAAGCTCTTTGCTCCACCTAATGGATAAGGAGGCAATGACATGCTCATGAGCCTTTTCTCTTTGCAAAGTGATTTCTTTCCTCTAACACCGGCTCCTGAGAAACTCCTTGGAAATGAGAATGAGGTTCTGGATAAATGAGGTCACTGTGAGTCACTGTTGAAGTCTTTCACTGGTTTTAGTGATCTGAATTTTTTTTTCAAAGACAAAACTGACTTTGTTCTTTTTTGAAAATATGGTAAATGTTTTTTAATTCAAACAATCAAACAATTCAGAAAGAATAATCAAAAGAGAAACAAATCATCCTAAAACCCATTACCCTGGAACATTTGGTGTGTATGATTCTGGATAGCTCATTGTGTTTCTGTATAAACAGAAGGATGATAAGATAGCAAAATAGATGGACAAAAATTAGATTATACCATACATATGGTTTTAATAAAAGTAGTCAGTTCAGTGTGCCTTGAACTTTGATAGAAAAAAGAAATTGAAGTGAGATTAAAGGAACTACAGAAGTGCAAATGTTTGTCATCACAAGAGATGTTTGTTCCTGAAAGAGCTTTTAAATTAAGAAAATGGTTTGTGAAAAATATTGAGAGGTTAATTATTAAAAGAATAAAATATTGTCATTTTAGATGACATTTAATGGCTTCTGGCTATGAAAATCAGTACACTTATAGTTCCCCCCCCTTTTCCACCTTATATTATTGTTTAAATTCAAATTATTTCTAAGAAACTTCTATAATTACATTTCCATCACTATTTAGTCTTAGTTCTACATTTAGATGAATTCCATGCATGCTACCAGTCTTTTTGTCACCACTAAGTTCTTCTTTTGGGTTTGTCTTTATCTCTTTGTTAGCTGGAGGTCATCTTTAGTTAGTGCTCCACCTCATCCTCCAGGAAGGTCTCAGAAAAGTGATCTCCTGAGTTCCCACCTGCTTCCAAACACCAGTCTACTGAACTTAGTAAGAGTCTTAGGTTACACTTGTCTTTTCCTCACAAGATATATTCTGTTGAGTGTTGCCAGATTGAAATTATCCCTTTCTCCCAACCTGGGTTCTGCTTTTGCTAAAATGGCCATGAATCATTTAAATATCTTAAAGTCCAATAACTTCACCAGGATATGTCTTGCTATTGTTTTTACCAAATTTTTCTAGACATACTACACATTTATGATACACAGTTCCAAACAGTCTTTATTACCTGTTCAACCATTACTATCACTTAGCTCTAACAGGTTTTTCATCTTGATACAGTATTTTTATATGCCAGCATTTTCCTAAGCTCTGCACACTTCCTTAAAAAAAAGCATGTTCTCCCTGTTGTCTTAGAATCTCTTCTTTCACTGTTTTCTCTTCGAGTTTTACCTTTACAGATCCTGTTGTTTATGCACTCTAACAAAATTATGGACTGTTATTTATTTTAATTCTTCCTTATTTCCATAGCAAAGCTTTCTGGAAACTTGTATTCTTTTTTCCTCTTTCCCTCTTCCAGTAATTATGAATAGGCGCTATGCTAGTTCCCTTGGGACTATTACTCTTTGACTGGGGCCAGCTGTTTGTTGAACAGGCAAATGGATATAAGAATAGGGCTCAGATAATGAGCTTTTGCTCTCTACAATTTTGTTTGTTTGTTTGAGAAAAGACCTGGCTTTATTGTCCAGGCTGGAGAGCAGTGGCATGACCTCAGCTCACTGGAACCTCCACCCTCCAGCTCAAGCCATCCTCCCACCTCAGCCTCCCAAGTAGATGGGACTACAGGCATGCACCATCATGACAGGCTAATTTTTGTATTTTTTGTAGAGACAGGGTTTTGTCATGTTGCCCAGGTTGGTTTCGAACTTGTGAGCTCATGCGATCCAGAAGTCTTGGCCTCCTAAAGTGCTGAGATACAGGTGAGAGCCACTGTGTCAGGCCAATGCTCTCCATAATTTTAAACTTCTGTTTCCATCAAATACCCTCTCACCAAATCTATTATTCCCTTTGCTCCCTGGGAAGCCTGTCTGCCCTCAGGTTTTGGGCTGCAGGAGGCTGATGTTGTAGCCTTCCTGGGCTGTCTCCCAGCCAGTGCCACCTCCCTTTCCTCCTGACCCCGGCTCATTCCCAGCTTCTCCCTGGGCTGTGACAGGGCCTCCACAATGGACATGTCCTGTGTGCCTGATTTCTGTTTCAGTTCATCCATCTCTGACATTCCGTGCCACCAAACTGGGGGTCCGTGGGGACATTTCCTTAATTTCTGGTGGTGGCAATCCTTAGATTTCCATGCTCTCAGATTGTTAGGTGGGCCTCTTCATACTGTGACACTTATTTTGTGAAATCATTTCCTGTGGTTGGAGCTGGGAAGGTATAGGTTTGCTTTCAGTTTCTGCAGCTGTTTTTCTTCAGATTCCACAGGATTTGGCTTGGATGGTTCCTAGTTTGTGGTCAGGGTTGTGGCCATTTCCTTTGTTTCTCTGAAGATGGACACTGACTATCTGTTTTGCATTCTTTCCTGCTTGCAATGAGTTTTGAGGGCCAGATGAAATGTCTATTCACTGCTATCTTTAAGTGCAACAGCTGATCACACAAAATGTGCACGCGGTTTCAAGGAGTCTAAGGATGCCTATAATTCCAAACAGCTTAGAAATTTCAGAGATGATGGATTGCCTTGTTCGCTCAGCCACCTAATAATGTTTTATTATTAGAAACTTCTTTTCTCTGTCTAAATAACCTCACCTTTCCTGAGCCCCCCAATGCCTCTGTCTCCATGAAGAAACTGTTTTCTAATTTAATCTTACAAAACATCAAGAAAACTTAACCTGAAATATTTAAAACTTTTCTCTCTTTCAAACACATTTAATACCACAGAGAGTTTATCTTTGCACAATTCACAGGAGTCTGAGTCTTGTGTTTGTAAGCTAGCCAAAAGGAAAAGAAGAAACTTACATGAAATACTGCACAGTGTAAGTAACTTTAACTCCCTGAAGACCCTCTGGTGGAGTCCACTGTAGGACATTCTTCATGTTGATGGATAAGAAGGTGATGTTTGCAGGTTTAGGCAAACCACCAGAGAC
Source organism: Nomascus leucogenys (assembly GCF_006542625.1). Classification (NCBI taxonomy): domain Eukaryota; kingdom Metazoa; phylum Chordata; class Mammalia; order Primates; family Hylobatidae; genus Nomascus; species Nomascus leucogenys. The sequence continues at coordinate 123,192,615 of NC_044383.1, forward strand.
ACAGGAAACTGAAAAAGGAGCAGAAAGGAATTGAGGTCTTAGTGGTAGAAAAGGAAAACATGATTCCTGTAGCAGCTAGACTCCAGAGATGGCCCCCAATATGGCCTTCCAGTATGCATGCCCTGTGTAACATCTCTGAAATGAAAAAGAGAATGCGGCAGAGGTGGCTCTGGGACCAAGCCAGGACTTTTGCTTTTCAAACAAAATTCCCGAGTTGCTATGTAAAATAACAGCTAACTTGCTGGAGAGACCATGCTGAGAGATTGCATGAAGAGAGGCTCAGTTGTCCTGGTGTCCCAGCTGAGCCCAGCCTTCTAATTAAGGGGCCACAATGAAGTCACTGTGGCCATTCTAGCCCCTTCTGTCACAGACTGAAGCTGCATGAGAGACCTCGTGTGAGACCAGCAGAAGAATCATCTGGCAGAGCCCCAGTTAATCTCCAGAAGTTTAAGAAATAATAAAACGATTGTTTTAAACCACTAAGTTTTGGGGGTAGTTTGTTATGCACAGCAGAGAACTAAAACAATCTCTTTATTAGATAAAAAAATAAAATTTAGAGTAGGTGGCCCCGAGAGGCCAGAGTTTCAAAGGTTAGAATTGGGACTGCCTTTACTAAAGATTATAGAAAAGCAATAATTAGAAAAGGAACCAATGAAATAAGACGATTTATTGAAATAAACACTGGTATGTTCACATAGGGGCACTCTAAGAAAAACTGTATCCTAGAGGATTAATTTATAGAAATCCTTGTGGAGAAATGGTAAAGAATTGAGAAACTACTAAAAACTTGGAAAAGGAAAGGAGAGGCTACTTTCTTATAAAATAAAGCAAAGATAAGCCTTGAATTAAAGTAAATGAAAAAATTCAGTGGTAATATGTAGGAATCAAAATATTAATTTAAAATATTGGAAAGATCACAAAGCACGGAGTGATAACAAATCAGGTTTTATGAAGAACTTATCCTGTCACAAATATGCACATTCTAGTCAATCAATGAACTTGAAAAATACAAAATATTAATACTGCAAATCAAACTTAGGAAATAAAATTTAGTTCAGTCACTGATGGCAGGTCCAATCTTGGCTAAGTATCATAATTCTTGAGTAAAGTAGCTGGGACTAATGTCAGAGAAAGGAATTATGTGTGAGGTAATTGTTGGTTAAGATTAGTTCTATACAATGTATTGTTATTTTGCAAGCCAAGTGAAAAGAAAAATTATTTCCTTTAGAATTAAACTTCGTAATATCACCCTGATTCTAAGCAAAATTAGCTCTTTAGTGTAAAGATGGCTGAGTGTAGGTATGCTTGTGCTATAATTGTAATGACTCCTACTTTTAACCTTGCTCATTTAAAAAATTTTTAGTCTTATTTTTTAAAAAAATATTACTCACAGAGAGGCACAATCAATTGACCACTGCTGTGTGCGTGCATGCGTGCGTGTGTGTGTGTGTGTGTGTGTGTGTTAGGGGTAGGGGAATCTCAAAAGGACATAGCCTGCCCAACATCAGTCTTTGATTTCTTCTTGTAATTCTTTGGAACCATTGGGTAGCAAGTGGTGTTGGTATTTTCTGGAGATTACATACAGTGAATATTTATCAACGATTTAATACTGCTTTGTGGTACTACTAGGTTCTCAATTTTAATCAGATTTTTGGAGGCAAAACAGAACATGGGGAGGCAGCATATTGAGTATAACACTTCTCAGCTCTTCAGAAATGCGGAACCCATTTAATATAAAAATTTCCAAGGATCTTTCCAGATCTAAAATGCTGTGGCCTACATTTTTAGATGGCCCTAACGTATGAAGAGTGGTTAGCATCTTATACAAAATAAAATAGACTGTATTATAATATCACTGGTGGAAGACATTGTCAAAACACGGCTTTATAGAACTGAAAAGGAAATTGAACATTTTGGTTTGTGGCAACATGAGTTTGGAGATAGAAAACAGAAGTTATCTCAGATAGTATAGTCCAGGCATATCGTCTCAAGGTTCAATCTGTACAAATCTTTATCTTCTACAACACTGTATTCTATTTGTCTTCTTTTTTTTTTCTGAGACAGAGTCTCACTCTGTCGCCCATGCTGGAGTGCAGTGGCATGACCTCAGCTCACTGCAACCTCTACTTCCCAGGTTCAAATGATTCTCTTGCCTCAGCCTCCCAAGTAGTTGGGATTACAGGCACTCACCACCACGCCTGGCTAATTTTTTTGTATTTATAGTAGAGACGGGGTTTTTCCATGTTGGCCAGGCTGGTCTCCAACTCCTGACCTCAGGTGATCCTGCCATCTTGGCCTCCCAAAGTGCTGGGATTATAGGTATGAGCCACCGCGCCCAGCCCTATTTGTTTTTTTAATGTGAGTAAACAAATGACAGAACTCTCAAGATGCCTAAAACATACCCAAAAAGGTTTTGAGAAACAACTTGGAGTAAAAGAAATAGATAGGCAATTTTATTTTAATTTAGCTTTTTTGGTTGCTGTCATAAGGAAATAAAGCATTTTTTCTCTTCTGAAATAAACTATACTCTGGAATGTGTTGTCAATAATTAATGTTCATTGATTCACTAGACATTTTGATTAATGCTTTGTAATTGTCTAAATGGTCCTTCACAAATGCTATGCCAGTTGTTGAAATGTTAGCAAACTCTGGTAATGATCTTAAACCAACAGAATGAATAATGTGACAATAATAACATTAAAAAATAATGTTCTTATGCCATTCTATTCTTTGAGAAGAGAATATATTTCATTATAAATGCTGTGAACTATGTATGCCTCCCCTGCATGTCTATATTATGGGTAAATGTTATCTATCACCATGACTGTGGTAGCTGGCCTCCAATAATCCCTTCCTCTTGGCATTCACAGGTTGTATCGTTCTCTCCCACATTGTGCCTGGGTTGGTCTACGTGTCCAATAAAATATGACAAAAGCCATGACAAAAGACACTTCTGAGATTAGGTGATAAAAGGCACTGTGGCTTCTATCTTGTTTTCTTTGTCTTGGATCATTTGCATGGGCAACACCAGTTGCTTTGTTGTGAGTGGCCCTGTGGAGGCCCATGTGGCAAAGTAACTGAGGCTTCCCAAAGCTGCTGAAGAACTGAGTGAAGCCTCCTGCCAAGAGGAACATTAGTGATCTCAGAAGTGGATCCTCCGACCCCAGTCCAGCCTTTGGATGACTGCAGCCCCAGCTTGCCTCTTGACTACACTCTTGTGAAAGACCTTCAGCCAAAACCAGTTGGCTAAGCCCTTACTGGAATCCTGACCCTCAAAAAATATGTGAGATAATATTTGTTGCTTAAAGCTATTAAGTGTAAGGTAATTTGTTACTTAATAGTAGAGAATGAATACAACGATTCTAAAACTGAAAGCATCTAAGACAGACCAATCACTAAAAAAAAAATCCCCCATTCCCAATAATTTAATAAATGGCACTTACCTTAACAATTTTGAGAAATGTTCTTTCTAATAGTTTGATTTTATGTTTATGAAGAAAATTAAAAACTACCCAAGGAGAAGACCAGAAACTTACTATCTTTTTAATAGCAAGTGAAGATCACAGTAAAAACTTTTTGAATTTTTTTTAAAAAAACAAATGCTTAGTTAAGCTCATTGCAAATACACCGACAAGGTTTCAGAGTAATAAACATCTTTAACAGAAATCCACTTAAAAATGAATGTTATATTTTGTACACTGTATCTGGGGAAAAAATACTACAGCTTTTAGACCTGCAGGTTCTTCCTTTGGATTGACGTTATCTTTCTGATGGCAGAGGCAGAAAATGTTTCAGTTTTGGATCATCCTGTTGTCAATAAATCAAACTATTATTCAGGGGCAGACCTGTTATGAGAAAAGTAGGTCACGTCTTGATATCAGCCCATCTCTAAATCTCTCCAGGACACAAAATATTCCTGTTATAACATGGTCTGCTGGTTTTGAAACCTTTTTTTTTTTTCTTAAGTCAGAACAAATTAAGCCATGTTAGTCATCTTTCCTTAGATTAGGCAAAGCACATCTTGTCTCTCTGCTTGTCGACATTTTATTTTCAGAAATGGATGTTTATAAATTGCTGTGGATTAGTAGTATTTTGTTAATTATGGACTTTTAATAATGTGCCTTTGATCAATGGAAATAGATGGTTCTTACTACAGAGAGGTTTGACTTTTCTGCAAAGAGGAGTTAATTCTCTCACATGGACTGCTTGTTCCTTTGGATTAGTTCTGGTTTCACTTGGAAATGGTATCATACGTTTGGGTATGATTAAAAATAATGTTGTGGCCAGGCGTGGTATCTCACACCTGTAACCCCAGCACTTTGGGAGGCCAAGGCAGGTAGATCACTTGAGGTCAGGAGTTCGAGACCAGCCTGGGCAACATGGTGAAACCCTGTTTCTAGCAAAAAAAACACAAGAAACAAAAATTAGCCGGCATGGTGGTGGGCACCTGTAGTCCCAGCTACTTGGGAGGTTGGGGCAGGAAAATCACTTGAACCAGGATGGCAGAGGTTGCAGAGAGCCACTGCACTCCAGCCTGGGCAACAGAGCGAGATTCTGTCTCAAAAAATAAAATGTTGAAAGTGGGATCCACTTATGACAGGCTAAGAGGCTCTGTTTTAATAAAAATAATAAATATTGTGAAAGCCTTTATATGTTAAAATGTATTTAGTCGATACGAGCAAGTTGGTTGGCATATAATAAAAATAGTTGCTAACACTTACTAAATCCTTACCACACAGCCAGCATGGTCTATATGCTTTACACAAACCAACTCATTCAGTTTCCATCACAGCCCTATGGTAGGTACTATTGTTATCATCTCTATTATACAGATGAGGAAACTAAGGCACAGAGGAGTTTAGTAAGTTGCCACAAATTCACACAGCTAGTAAGTGGAGGAGCTGAGTTCAGAACCCACACTCTTAACCTCCTCACTCACATGCCAGCGTTGTAAACTAAGTAGAATTTAAACAGAATTTAAAGATAAGAAAAGGCTCACGAGAAAACATGTATTAATCTATGATATTAATACATCAAATAATTTGGGAATTTAAAAATGTTAGATACTAATCTATTCAGCAAATTTTTTGGGATCCCACCACATTTTGTCACAGGAGGTCCGTTCCTTTTCCTGCTAGAATATGTCCTCCCTTATCTGGTCCTAGGGAATGCAAGCGGAAACTCCTCCTCTTTTGACACATTCTCCAGATGATATGGTGACCACAAAGGTAGGGATTCCTAGAAGACTGTGTTGGACTCTACTCTGGTTTATGTTTAGTTGCTGAGAACAGGATTTCTATTAATTTGAAACCACAGTTAAATTTATAGATATGGATACACATATTTCACCTTGGCCTTGGACTTTGGCTCTTTGTCTCCCATATAAATCATACTATAGTCAATCCTATCTGTATTGATGAGAAACATCAGTTCGACACTCATCTTATTCAGTCATTCAACTCATATTTATTGGGTACGCTTATGGGTATCTCTTGCAAAAACAAATAAATAAAAATAAAATATATATTAAAGTCCTAACCTCTGAGTACTTCAGAATGTGACCTATTTGGAAATGGAGTTGTTGCAGATACCGTTAACATGAGATCATACTGAAGTCAGGTGGGCTCCTGATTCAGTATAACAGATATCCTTATAAGAAGACAGCCATGGGAAGACACAGAGACACAAGGAGAATGCCATGTGAAGACGAAGGACTGGAGTGATGCACCTACAAGCCAAAAATGCCTGGGACCACCAGGAGTTGGAAGAGGCAAGGAAGCAGGCTCCTCTAGTCTTCAGAAGGAGTGTGGTGCTGCCAACACCTTGATTTTGATTTCTAGCTTCCAAAACTGTAAGAGAATAAATTGTGTTGTTTTAAGCAACCCAGTGGTACTTTGCTATGGCAGCCCTTGAATACTAACACAGTGCCTACCATGTGGATACCTTATGGTGAATAGACAGGTAAGTTCCTGCCCTTGCAGAGCTTCTAGGGAAGTAGGAAGAGAGACATCATTAAAAAGTAAAAAACAAAAACAAATGTATACATAAAAATTTGGTGATCAGACTAAGCAAGGGAGTAAGGCTGGAGTGGTGGGTCACAGAACCTGTAAATACACAGGGCCTTAGGAGAGGGCAGTGTTCTAGGCAGAGACCCCCGAGATGGGAAAGGGCCTATCCAAAAAGACAGTGTCTTTGGAACTGTCAAAAGATCAGTTTGGAAAGCTGACAAAGAGGACAGTGGCCAAGATGAAATCTAAGGAGTACAAAGGAGCTAGATTCCCCCATCTCTCTAAACTCTGGGAAAAAGTCTGGTTTATATTTGAAATTCATGGGAAAGTATTGAATCCTTTGCTGCAGGGGAAAATGTGAACCCATTTATATTTCAAATGGATCACTTTACTGCGGAAGGGAGAAAAGACTGGATAGACCAAGAGGAGAAGGGAGAAGCCAGTGAGACCATAACTGCAGTAGCCCCATTGTGCACCAAGATGCAGGCTGTGGAGGGGGAGTTGCGTGGGAAGCTTGGAGCTCAAGTTTCAAACTAGAAGTGGGACCTGCCGATGAAGCAGAACTGCACAGGTCCCATCAGGAAGAGAGTGGCTGTGCTGTGCAAGTAAAATTAACAGATGAAGATCTAGCAAGGAATACTCATGCTTTTATCTATTTTGATGATGCAAAGGAGTGATTAAAAAATAGAATTAGGCCGGGTGTGTGGGCTTACACCTGTAATCCCAGCACTTAGGAAAGCCAAGGCAGGCAGATCACTTGAGGTCAGGAGTTTGAGACCAGCCTGGCCAACATGGTGAAACACTGTCTCTACTAAAAATACAAAAATTAGCCAGATACAGTGGCAGGCACCTGTAATCCCAGCTACTTGGGAGGCTGAGGCAGGAAAATTGCTTGAACGCAGGAGGTGGAGGTTGCAGTGAGCGAAGATCGCACCACTGCATTCCAGGCTGGGTGGCAGAGTGAGACTCTACCTAAAAACGAAAACACAAGAGTTAGTGCTTTTAAAGGAAAAGAAATAGTACATTTAAAAAAGAAATACGATTTGATAACTAGTATTCTCTTTCGTTTAAAAAAATTTGCAGTTTTCAGGCGCTGTGTTTGTTTCACGTTTGAAAAGCACGATGAAAGACATTCCGGAATAAACGTTTCAGTGGAGAGAAATCAATTTTCTAACCTGCTAGTACTGATAAGGTCACTGAATCAACACCAAAGTGAAAACATGTCACACCCACGTTGCTATCAGGAAATGTGTGCCAATTTATGGGTAACAAATGCATTTTAACAAATAGATTTATGGTCTGGAAGCACGGCTCTGATTCTCTGAGATATCTGAGATTTCACATCCCCAATTAAAAAGCCATTGGATTGGTGCACATAGTTTTATGTTTGGGGAGTGCCAGAACATCATGACTTTGGTTTGGTACACAAATTCTTCAGATGGGCAGGTCCAACGTCTCCTTTTGCAATTCTGCCAAATGCACCGTGTTCACCAGACACACCAAAATACCTTCAATACCTGAACCTACCCTGTTTTTTCACACCTTTGCAGTTTAGGTCCCTTCCGCCTCCAGTATTCTTTTGGAACTAAGAGACCCCTTGGTCTTCCATGTGTGCATCATTGAATAAATATTGACTTGTGCTATTTTAATGACACGACTGTGCTGTGATGTGTAGGGTACGTGTGGTCTCCACTAAAGTGAGCAATCCTGACCACAGACACCTGGTCAGGAGACTGATCTTTCCAGAGGAGGCAGAACTCAGAAGACTGAGGGAAGGGGCATCAACTCTGGACTCCCTTTGAGCTTTAAACGATGGAAGGATTTGTGAGGATGCTCCTTTGAGTTGTGGGTTAAAGATGGCCTCTGCCTTCACAAAGCTGTGAGGAGTTGGCAAGGAACTATCCATTTAATGAACTTCGAGGTAATGATTGATTTCCTGTAGCTTGTAAGCCACATCAAGATTTGTGTCCCCTCTCAATGTTTATTTCCCTTTCATTATATTATACCTTGGCACCATAAATGGAATGTGTGTTTTCCTTCTCCCCACCAAAAAATTCACAGGTTAAATCCTAACACCCAATATATGGTGTTTGGAGGTGGGGCCTTTGGGGGGTAATTAGGTCATAAGGGCAGAGCCTTCATGAGTGGGATTAGTGCCCTTATAAAAGAGGCCCCAGAGAGGTCCCTCGCCCCTCCCAACATGTGAGGACACAGTGAGAAGATGACCATCTATGAACCAGGAAGTGGGCCCTCCCCATCCACCAAATCTGCCTTAATCTTGGACTTCCCAGCCTTAGAAGTGTGAGAAATAAACTACTGTTGTTTATAATTCATTCAATCTATCACATTCTGTTCTAGCAGCTGGAATGAACTAACGCATTTGGCCTTTGGGAAATTCTTCTAGCCCAGCTTCATTTATGCTCTAGCACCAAATGAAAAAGTCCTCTATTTGCTCTTAGGTCCTTCCAGTAGGAAGATAATGGATTAAGAAGACAGATCTAAATGGGTAAATTTATCATTAGTGGAGTTTTATAAAATGCGGCTGCTACATTGGTTCTAAGAGTTACCTTGAATACAGGTCTGTAAGTATAGCAAAATGGTTTATGACCTTTTCCTAATGGCTTCAAAGTGAATACTAGGGTTGTCCTCTAAGTATGTTACAGTTTTAATTATATGTCTGACAGTAAAAGTTATTTCTTTTTTGTTGTACTCAAGGAAAAGCCTATACATACGTGACTGACTGATGAACACCAGTTAAAAGGGTAAGGTTCTCAGGGTGAACTCATAAACAGCCAGGGTAATCAGCCTCTGTGGTTAACCCAACCTCTCTTTTGTGGCTGAGGCATTTAGACTTTCCCATTATGGCCAGCACATTCATTAACCAGTACAGAAAGCAAACAAATCGCAAGAGACTGGAGAGCCAAATGTGATCACTTCTGGAGACTCCCCTTTGGGACCATTCAAGTTTCTGAAGCTTATGACCAACTGGTGCAGCCTTAGCATTTCAGAAGCCCTGCTCCACCTTGCTCAGAAAAGGTCCCCAGATGTCCTACCCCCTTTACCCTTCTAAAGCTGAAGCTGTGAAGGAATCAGAGGCTCTGATCTGTTGGACACCAGGTCTTATAAGGTCTTTGTATTCTCAGTGTCTGGCAAATAAATGCTTTGGAAATGAACTGACCAGGAACTCTTGGGGCTGACATAAATCATGGCAGATCCTAGATTCACATGAGCATTGAGTTGAAGCGGAACAGCTTGAACTACCAAATCTGTGTAGCTTGAAATCACCTTGGTAAGCTTACATTACACACAGGATCTGCACAGTCAGAAGATACTCAACAGCTGCGTTTTAATGAAGGCACAGTAACTCATGGCATGGCAAGTGGTTGCTACATATTTTATGTGTATCTTTAAATAGGAAAATACCTTCATAGGCTTGTAGGGAAAGAAAATTTCCATCCCAGGTGAGTTTTCTACTGTGGGAACAAGGTTAAAAGGCAGTACAAAAACACCAGGGGATGATTGACTAATTTCAGGAAGCGGATGGTGTAAACAATGACATTCTAACCGCCAAAGAGCAAAACAGGTATGACTGCCTTCACATAGATTATCTTCAGCATTGTTTTAATTTCATCATGCTGAAAGGAACGGCATGTTTTCTTCTGTCCCAAGTTACAAACCCTTTCTCTTGAAAAATATTAATTGATCTCCCTACTTCTTCCTAATTATATATCAGGTTCCCACAAAAAGTAAGTCTTCTTCTTCTTTTTTTTTTTGAGATGGAGTGTCACTCTTGTTGCCCAGGCTGGAGTGCAGTGGCGTGATTTTGGTTCACTGCAACCTCCGCCTCCCAGGTTCAAGTGATTCTCCTGCCTCAGCCTCCTGAGTAGCTGGGTTTGCATGCGTCCGCCACCATGCCCAGCTACTTTTTGTATTTTTAGTAGAGATGGGGTTTCACCATGTTGGCCAGGCTGGCCTCAAACTCCTGATCTCAGGTGGTCCATCCACCTTGGCCTCCCAAAGTGCTGGGATTACAGGCATGAGCCATCACGCCCAGCTGAAAAGCAAGTCTTCTAAACAGCACTTACAATATGATTCAGTGAGGACCTACCTGAGAAAAAAGCTGCACAACTGTCTTCTATAAAGGACAGAGCACGATTTGGTGCTAGCATTAGTTACTTTGCACTTGATTTTCTTCCCCTAACCACCACCTCACTATTATTGCTCTGACTAATTGCTGGACTGGTGTGCTGCCTCAGTTTTCTCTGTAATAATACCGTCCATTCTTACAACGTACTGCCAACCGCCCTAACCCAGTGGTTTCTAGTAATTGTTTATGTGAGTAGTTCAGGGAGAGATTCCAGAACAAAAGTTCTAAAGTCACACTGGAGCCTACTCCATGCTCTACGTCTTACCAGCTATGCGCCCTCAAGCCAGTTACTTAACCTCTGTGCCTCAATTTCCCCATTTGGAAAATGGAACAGTACTATCTATCTCTTAGGCTTGTTGCAATGATTAAGATTCTTCACATAGAGCTCCTGGAACAGTGCCCGGCACAAAGAGCTCAGTAATTATTTGCTCAGTATTGTCCTCCAAAGTTACTATCCTCATTTTACAGCTTAGTGGATAGAGGCCCAGGGAGGTTGAATGACTTGCCCATGGTTTTTCAGCCATTTGGTGGATGCTCAGGCCCAAGGGTGCTGGCCAAGACGGGGCTCTCACCTGGGATACTTACATTTAGGTGAGTGGGAAATGCTCCCAAGTACAGTGTTGTGGGAAGAAAAGATTATATGACCAAGATCAATTTTGCATATTAAAGATTGTAGCTTCTAAGGAAAGATATAAGAAAGTCAATGAGGTAAACTCAAGTATTATTCTTTTAAACTTTTCCTGGCGGAACTGTTCATAGTTATATTCGTGTGACAAATAGTTACTGGCACCTACTATGGGCTAGAAGTAGAATATATGATAGGCACGGGGGTACAGTTGAGGACAGAAATAGACAGAAGGGCTGGGCGCGGTGGCTCACGCCTATAATCCTAGCACTCTGGGAGGCCGAGGTGGTTGGATCACCTGAGGTCAGGAGTTCAAGACCAGTCTGGCCAACATGGTGAAACCCCGTCTCTATTAAAATTACAAAAATTAGCTGGGCATGGTGGCGTGCCCCTGTAGTCCCAGCTACTTGGGAGGCTGAGGCAGGAGAATCGCTTGAACCCGGGAGACAGGTTGCAGTGAGCTGAGATCGCGTCACTGCACTCCAGCCTGGGTGACAGAGTGAGACTCCATCTAAAAAAAAAAAAAAAACAAACTGACAGAAGGCCCTGCTCTCATGGAGGAGATATTTTCTGAGTCTGGGGCACAACCCATCAATATATACTTTCTCTGCCAGGTACCTGCACATTTATATGGATGAGCAATACATAAGTCATACAGAAAAATTGGTGTTATTTCTTTATGGCCACACCTCAGTAAGTAAATCTATGCGCTTAAACATGTTTTTTTTAGTATTTTGCTGTTGGTGCTTCATAGCAAGTAAGACTTTAACATAGAGACTATTTAAAATAAAATAAATCTATTGAATTTTACCCACTAAAAAGAGTGTGTATCTTCAAAGTCGTTTACTTGGGAGGGTTTATGATTGTTCTCATGATACTTCTTAGCTCATGGCATTTGAGGGATGCTTCCTTTCAGCTACAATTATCTTCAGAGGTAGCTTAGAAACATGCAAAAAAATTCAATCTCATTTTTTAAATAGTTACATCTTGTTTTTGCTCAATATAGCATTTCCCAGCTTGATCACCCAAACTTGTGGAAAGTGGCTTGGAATGCTTTCAACAATAAAATTCATTCCCCCAAGTTGAAAGTTTGCCACTCAGTGGGATATTCTGAGCAGTGTGTGCCAAGCTGTACCTGCAACTGAGAAAAGGGAGCTTATGAAATTCATTGTTGTGAGATTTTTGTGTGTAGCCTCCCATAATGACTATTATTAATTCGTATAAGCCAGCCCCATTGTTAGAAAACCAGTCCCACTACTTTACGTCATCTCTTAGATTATATAAAGCTCTTCCCTTACCTTTTAGAAAATAAACTTTTTGGGCCAGGTACGGTGGCTTACACCTGTAATCCCAGCGCTTTCAGAGGCCAAGGTGCGTGGATCACCTGAGTTTGAGATCAGCCTAACCAATATGGTGAAACTCCATCTCTATTAATAATACAAAATTAGCCAGGCATGGCGGTGTGTGACTGTAGTCTCAGCTACTCAAGAGGCTGAGACAGAAGAATTGCCTGAACCTGGGAGGCGGAGGTTGTAGAGAGCTGAGATCACTCCATTGCACTCCTGCCTGGCCAACAGAGTGAGACTGCATCTCAAAATAAAATAAATAAACTTTTTGAGAGTGAGTAACTAATGTTCTTCACATGTTATAATCTCCAAAGTGTCTCAGTTGGTAGTAATGATCATCATAGTAACTGGAAAAGTAGATTCGAATGTGGGTTGAAATCTTTACTACTTGATAATGTGCCTCAGAAGGGAAAATATAAAAGAAAGAAAAAGGTCAAAGACAAACTGTTTGGGACCACTAAAGTACTGAAAAGAAGGGCTGTTGGAAACTCCAAGTTCAGTCAGTAACTATTTCTTAAATATCGACACTTTATTCCTCAAATCATTTTCAACACTAGTACTTCTTTTTATTCTCCTAGAGGCAATGCAATTCTTCCATTAATATCTTCATGACTTGAAATTTTCAGAAGGAAAGTCAACAAGATAAAAGTGCAAGAAACAAATAATAGAATAGGTAAAAAAATGAGGCAGAAATGATTAAATGGTAAATGATGGACAAAAGAGCATTAGAGAAAGGGAGGAAAATAGAGATTCTTTCATTTTCATTAAAGAATTATGGTGGAAAATGTCAGCAGTTTGTGATTTTTTTTTTTTTTTTTTGAGACAGAGTCTGACTCTATCACCCAGGCTGGAGTGCAGTGGCGTGATCATAGCTCACTGCAGCCTCAAAATCCTGGGCTCGAGTGATCCTCCCTCCTCAGTCTCCTGAGTAGCTGGGACTACAGATGCATGCCACCATGCCTGGCTAAGTTTTAAAACATTGTTTTGTAGAGACGGGGTCTCACTAATGTTGCCCAAGCTGGTCTCAAACTTTTGGGCTCAAGCGATCCTCCTACCTCAGCCACCCAAACTGTTGGGATGACAGGCGTGAGCCACCATGCTCGGCCACCAGTTTTCAATGCATATATCAGTAAGTACTTCAGTAAGCTGAAAAGCAACAGCAAGGCTATTTGGCAAATAATAAATAAAATTAATGGGATGAAAAACAGTGTAACTCTTTTCCCTCATGACACACACTTCTGGGTGCCTCCTTTACTCATAAAGACCACGTGTCCCCATCATCAGCTATCCCAAAGTTTTATATTTATGTATTTAATTTACACTTTCACATGTGACATTGTCCTTAGGAGGGGCAGAAAGAGTAAAGAAAAAGGAACAGTGGGACAAGGCAATAACTAACATTATTTTTGTTGCCTTTCTCCAATGATTTAATCTTAACCAATCATTTGAGAAAGGCAGTGAAAATAATGTTAGTTTATTGATTAACCCCACGAGTTTGTTCTTTTTCTTTTTGAAAGGGGGAAAAAAAAAAAAAAAGTTTCCTGATACTCACATGTAGTAACTTTTCAATTTGCCCAGTGGATCAGTACAGGGATGATTCAAACACTCCTTGGACATCTCTGGAGTATGCTTTCAGCATCACCTCCCCCTCACCTCCTCCACTATTATGTACCCATTCTCACCTTTTATACTTATTTCCTCCCAGCCACCCATCTCAACAGTTACTATTCATTGTAAATATTTACTGTTCCTTACCATTAACAGTAACTATTGTTATTATATAAATCACTGCCATTATTATCAGTAATAAACATTGCCACGAATTACTTATCTGTGGGAAGCAGGCAAATGGCAGGCCAATGGCAGTGGACATCAAAAGACTTAAAACAGCCCATTTCCTCCAAGCACATCCAGTTCACTCGCCTATGCTGGGTACCCTTCCTGCACAAGTTACCTTTCAGCCCATAACGGCCACAATAAATTAACAAACAGTGCTGTTGCTGGGGCCCTGGATGATACAATGTACAGCTGGGTGTAGCTGGGTAACTGCACTGCTAGCTCAAAGATCAACTTAAACCACTGCGCACTTCAGAAATAACGTCATGCGCTGCATAACGATGTTCAGTCAATGATGCCGGTCCCATAAGATGATGTATATATAAGATGTGTATCTATTTTTAGATACACAAATACCATTGTGTTACAAATGCCTACAGTATTCAGTACAGTAGCATGCAGTACAGGTTGGTAACCTAGGAGCAACTGGCTATGCCATATATCCTAGGTGTGTAGTGGTAGGCTATTTCATTTAGGTTTGGGCAAGTACATTCTATGATGTTTGCACAAGGATGAAATCGCCTAAGGACACACTTCTGAGAAGGTATCCCCATCATCAAGTGATGCTTCACTGTACAGAACTATGTCCTTCGTATAATCCTGTATCAGGTTGTGATCAAGAAAATGAAAAAGGATGGTTATCCAGTATGAGGCTGGGTGTGTTGGCTCATGCCTGTAGTTACAGCATTTTGGGAGGCTGAGGTGGGCAGATCACTTAAGACCAGGAGTTCTAGGCCAGCCTGGCCAACATGGCGAAACCCCATCTCTACTAAAAATACAAAAATTAGCCAGGCATGGCAGAGCACGTGCCTGTAATCCTAGCTACTTGGGAGGCTGAGTCATGAGAATCACTTGAACCTGGGAGGCAGAGGTTGTAGTGAGCCAAGATCGTGCCACTGCACTGCAGCCTGGGCGACAGAGCAAGATTCTGTCTCAAAAAAGAAAAAAAAAAGAAAAGAAAAAAAAAGAAAATAAATCCAGTATGGTATCCACTTGGTATGAATTAGAATAAACTCTGTGGAGAGGAAAAAGATTGTTGTGTTGTTGCATAGGTGGTAATGTGGGGAGTCTCCTGGGGGAAATGTAAGAAATGTGTTAGGCAGGGGCTAGTCTCAGTGGCAGGAGACAGCTGGTGGGAACCAGGGTACAGGGGCCAGCCCCAAGGACAGAGTGACAGGGAAGGTTCCCTCAGGCAGGTGGAGGGCACAAGGCAGGTAAAGTGATGGCCTGGTACTGCCCAGGCAGTGGTCATCTCTGGGCCTCAGAAATCATGGACCCCTACTCCTTCATAGATGAGAAAACCGAAGCCCATTCAAGGTAAGTGACTTGCCCACAGAGGGCAGCAGATGAGGAGGGGCTGAACTTCCATCCTCTGATTTCCCGATTGCTATTCTTTCCACGTGGCCCTGAGATCCTGGCTCCAAGTTCTCACTTTCTGTTTCGGTGGAAGCATTTGTGTACAGTAATTTCAATGTCGCATTTCTTTTAACTTTCAAGAAAATAATGAATAGTATTTACTTCTGCTGATTGCTGCTCCGAATTTGGAGGCAAATGAGATTGACGGCATGATCTCAACTGGAATCTCAGACTTTCCAATCACACACCAGGAAGATGGAAGTGTTCAGTAGCCATCAAGAACACTATCAGAATGGCGAATTGTTTTGAGGGTGACCAGGACTAGGATCAGACCTCTTCAAGGCTGAATTACGCCTTGATAAAGTTGTGTAACTAAATGCAGTAAAATGAACAGAGATTCCACATGCTGAACAGGTCTTGCAGAAGACTGGCTCTTTGAGGTACTTACATTATTTTGCCACAAGATATAAAACAAGAGTAGTCAGGATAAAAGCAGGGCAATAATGATGAGATGCCCACAAAGAAGAGTTCAAGTCCCTTGCATTAGTTTCCTAAGGCTGCCAAAACAAAGTACCAGAAAGTAGGTGGCTTAAAACAATGGAGATTCATTATCTCACAGCTCTAGAGGCTGGATGTCTGATATCAAGGAGTCAGCAGGGCCACACTCCCTCAGATGGTTCTAGAAAACAATCTTTCCTTGCCTCTTTCAGCTCCTGGTGGCCCCAGGTGTTCCTTGGCTCATGGCAACATCACTCCAGTCTCTGCCCACCTTGGCCTTCATGTGGCTTTTCTGAGTCCCATCCTCTTCTTACAAGGACACCAGTCCACCCTAATTCTGGGATGATTTCATCATGAAATCTAATATAGTTTGGATATGCGTCCTTGCCCAAATCTCATGTTGAAGTACTAAAAATTCCCAATGTAAGAGGTAGGGCCTGGTGGGAGGTGATTGGACCATGGGGGTGGATTTCTCATGAATGGAAAGCCCACAAAGTGGGCATTAGTGGTTTAGCACCACCCCCTTGGTGCTGTTCTCCTGATAGTGAGTTCTCACAAGATCTGGTTGTTTAAAGTGTGTAGCACCTCCCCACCATCGCTCTCTTTTGTTTCTGCTCAGGCCATGTGACATGCTTGCTCCCCTTCCGCCTTCTGCCATGATTGTAAGTTTCCTGAGGCCTCCGCAAAAGCCAAGCAGATGCCAGCACCATGCTTCCAGTGTAGCCTGTAGAACCAAGTCCCAATTAATCTTCTTTTCTTTATAAATTTCCCAGTCACAGGTATTTCTTTGTAGCAAGGCGAGAATGCACCGATACAAAATTCTGAACTAATTACATCTGCAAAAACTCTACTTCCAAATCAGGTCATATTCTGAGGTTGTAGGTGGAAATTACTTTTGAGAGGACACTATTCAATTCACTGTTTCATTGGAACACCTCCAGAAACAACTTGGATACTGGACCAGGCAAGACAGTCCCTTTGATCTTGTTCATGAAAGTTAACAGAGTCGGACTGGGTTGACTCAGGAAGTGGTAAATAGTACCTATGTCAGAAGCCACAGCATAATGTGTGCCTTTTGATTACTGTGGTTTGAGTGAGTATTGCAAAGAGCCGCAGACCACAGTGGCTTGTTGAGGCTGCCAATGATCTTGAGGTCAGTGTCCTACAGTCACAAAGCTCCTGACTCCTACCCACTATATGACTACCACTCAGAAAAATCATCCTTTCTATGGGATTTTGCTATTATTGGATTTTTGTTTGTTTGTTCATTTTTAGTGTTATAAGAAAAAAATGTATGTGAAAAGGAATATTAACTACTTGGTAATTTATATACGGAATATGCTGATAGCAAGACTTAGCTTTATTTGTTTGCTAATATTTAAATTTAAAAGACCTGAATTTATTTTATTTTTCATAGTTAATTTAATTTTATTTTAAGTTTCAGGATTCACGTGCAGAATGTGCAGGTTTGTTACATAGGTAAACATGTGCCATGATGGTTTGCTGCACCTATCAACCCATCACCTAGGTAATAAGTCCCGCATGCATTAGCTATTTATCCTGATGCTCTCCCTCCCCCAGCACCCCTCACGGGCCCCGGTGTGTGTTGTTCCCCTCCCTGTGTCCATATGTTCTCATTGTTCAGCTCCCATTTAAGAGTGAGAACATGTAGGCCAGGTGTGGTGGCTCACGCCTGTAATCCCAGCACTTTGGGAGGCCAAGGTGGGCGGATCACAAGGTCAGGAGATCGAGACCATCTTGGCTAACATGGTGAAACCCTGTCTCTACTAAAAATATTAAAAAAAAAATTAGCCGGGCATGGTGGCAGGCGCCTGTACTCCTAGCTACTTGGTAGGCTGAGGCAGGAGAATGGTGAGAATCTGGAAGGCGGAGGTTGCAGTGAGCTGAGATCGTGCCACTGCACTCCAGCTTGGGCAAAAGAGTGAGACTCAGTCTCAGAAAAAAAAAAAAAAAAAGAGTGGGAACATGTGGTGTTTGGTTTTCTGTTCCTGTGTTAGTTTGCTGAGGATAATGGCCTCCAGCTCCATCCATGTCCCTGCAAAAGGACATGATCCCGTTCCTTTTTATGGCTGCATAGTATTCCATGGTGTATATTACCACATTTTTTAAAAGATCTAAATTTATATTGAATTATAAATATTTTATATAATATAGATGGCAACCTACTTATGACTACTGATTGAATTAATATGGTTTTTCCTAAAAGTATTTAAGGTATTTATTCATAGAAAGGCATTTACTTGGATATCAAATTTCTTTTCTGATTCACCTTTTATCCTTGAGTAAGGAGAATGTGATGTGATATATACAAATGCATACATGTATATTAATTAACCAATAACTCTTATAAGTCTCAGTTTAAAGGACGTTCCTATAGGAAGCCCTGCCTGACACCATTATTAGATCAGTTGTGTTATCCTATGCTTCTAAAGAAACTGTTTTCCTCAATTCTGGCATTTGCATTTTAATGCAATCACTTACTTGTCTATATTTCTCTGAAGACTAAACGAAGAAAGGCACCTTGTTTTCTTGTTCACCCTGAAGCCTAGAATAGCTCCTCATGTGTATAAAAGGATGACACTGAATGAATGAGTGAGCAAAAAGCACTCGAAGGATTATTTAGAAATTACACTGAGTTGGGATGTAGTTAAACATTTTGAAAACTCAAAATGGATGCATGGGGTATTAAGGTAATCCTATTTTGTTAAATCTGATCACTTCAAATACCTCATTCCCTGAATTACAGGCTGCATATGATACTCTACTTTGCACTGAAAATTGATAAGCTAATTTTTAAAATAACAAGTTGAGCATTTAGTAGATCATTTATAGACATTCTGCAACATAGATAGGTTCGTTGGAAATGGAGAGGGATGCTGGGCTGGAAGACTATGGGTAGTTATGCCTTACATATGAAAATGGCCTTTGTTGGAACAAGGGAGAGGATTTCTCAGGGTAAGTGCTCCCTAGAGCAGCCAAAATGGGAGGCAGAGGTCTCAGAAGAGTGAGCTCCTCTGCTGGATAAATTTAAATGTCTTTAGTCTTTATTAAGTACCCATAGACAGCTCTGCCTTATGGTCAAGTTATGGAAAGCACAAGAGAAGACCTCGTCCCGGCCCTCAACATTCTCAGTAGAGGCTTTCAGCTCTTACCCTCCTGCAAAAGTTTTCCTTCATTGGACACAGCCTCCTAAACATGTTGGAGAGGAGGAACCACTGCTTGTAGCTGAGAAAACAGATTCTTTTCCACCATAGATGCCAAGCCCATGGATCCTGCTTGCTACTCTATAAGTCTTTGAGGGTATGGTAGATGTGATGAGTTGAATTGTGTTGCCCAAAAGAAATATGTTGACATCCTAACTTCTAGTACCTCAGAATGGGATCTCATTCAGAAATAAGGTCTTTAAAGAGATGAGCAAGTTACAATGAGGTCAGTAGGGTGGGCCGAAATGTAGTATGACTGGTGTCCTCATAAAAAGGGAAATCTAAACAGACAGACATGCAGAGTCTTCTGGAAGACTATGTGAAGGCAAACAGGAAGAACGCCATGTGAAGATCAGGGAGAGATCAGAGGGTGTTGTGTCTACAAGCCAAAGGGTGCCTAAGATTGCCAGCACCACTAGAAACACGAAGAGGCACAGAATGGATTCTCCCTCACAGCCTTCAGAAAGAATCCACCCTGATGACACCTTGATTTCAGACTTCCAGGCTCCAGGACTCTGAGGCAATAAAGTTGCCTAATTTTAAGCCACCCAGTTTGTGGCACTTTGCCATGGCAGCCTTGAGAAGCTAACAGAGTAGGTGTCTGTTGCTTGCTTGTATCTTTCCTCAACAATGAGCACAATGTTTGTTGAAAAGAAAAATGAATGCTCTAAGAGCTGCTGGAGTCTCCTGAAAGTGAAGATGAGGGGACTGATGTTGAGCAAAAAAAATACAAAAGAAAACCCTGCAAAGTTGGTAAGGAGGAAATTTAAATAGGGTTGACAATGTAAACAAATGCTTTAACTAGGAGCACATAGCTGCCAAAATATCCCACATCATCCAAATGCAAATGTAGCTGTATGGAATGGAACTTGGGATTATCCAGCCGAGAGGAAGCTGGGTGAAAAGTATACATGGTATACATGTTGAAATCAAGAAGCATAAACAAAGCTTCCCCACAAGTCTGTACAGGACTAAGTATGCCTTTTCTCTGTGTTGTGGGTAGAGTTGGCATTTGCTCGAACAGTGGATAGTGACTGAAGTATCCATTTTGGTGGTGCAAAGTGTAATGCAGGGATCGCTACCCTCAAAAAACAGACCCAATTTCGTATAGATTATAGTCAATAAAAATGGTCCTTTCAGAAAAGAGTAGCCTTAGGTGCATTTAAGACCATCATCACAAGTTCTAGATAAAACACTATGCCACACTTTCATTCTCTATACTGTAAGAAGCAAACAGAAACAAAATCACCTCTAGAGCAAAATGAAATTGTACTAATATGAAATTCTGAGTTTGAATGAGGGTCTGTGTCTCATAGATGACAACAAAGATAAGAAAGGAGGGCACCGTTTAGACATCAGAGGCTGCGTTCATCAAGAACCTGATGCTGAATCATTGGAGGGTAAATGAACCTTCCAAGGTTCAGTGTTTAGAATGTTGTAGACCAGCAGTCTCATCATGATCTATAGGAAGTCAGCCCGAGAGGTTGCAAACAAACTGGAACATATACTGGAAATACTGGGAGAGAGAAGGCACCTGGCAGTTTTCTGGGGAGGTGGTTTTCTGGAGAGGAAAGAAGACACAGAGGAAATGTGATGGTTGAATTCAGTGATCTGAACAGCTTGCCCAGTATGACTTCATTGGCTTAGAATGAGGACTACAAGTGAGTAAAAATTGAAGGATCAAGCCTCAGCTCATTTTATGAAAGAACTTTTTAATAGTTGAAATCTGCAGTGACAGGACATCCTGCCTGCCTGGGTGCAGGGTAGTGAGTATCCTGTGATGAGAGGTGCTCACATAGCAGACAGGTCATTACTTGGAAGTGATGCTGCAGAGGACAATCAAGAGAGTGGCAGCTGGGTGGGGTGACCTTTAAGGTCCTGTCAACTCTGGGTTTCTACATCAAAAGGAATTCTGAAAGATAAAGCAGAAGCAGTATTTAATTTTAATGTCTCTGACTAGCATATTTTCTTTCTATAGTTCTTCTGTTCTCCTTTTTTTTTTTAGACAGAGTCTTGCTGTGTTGCCCAGGCTGGAGTTGCAGTGGTGCGGTCACAGCTCACTGCAGCCTCAAACTCCTAGGCTCAAGTGATCCTCCTCCCTCAGCTTCCCAACCAGCTAGGCATTACCAAGCCTGGCTATTTAAAAAAAAATTTTTTTGTGGAGATGGGGTCTCTCCTGGCTGCTCTCAAATTCCTGGCCTCAAGTGACCCTCCTGCCTCAACCTCCCAAAGCTCTGGGATGACATGCATGAGCCATTGCCCTCGGCCGTGTTCTCCAATTTCATATGTAACTGATAGACCTTAGAATTGATTAAAGTGATTTAATTCATGTTTCTGGTAGCTAATTTTGTGTCATGTAGTCATAAACTGTAGAATAAGAAAATGTAAAAATGCTGTCAGAACATCACGATGATAGCAAAAGTACAATGTTATAATTAAGATGGATAACGTGATTTTACTCCATAAAATATATGCTGCCTTGAGCCTCAGATGATCATTTTTTTAAATCAATATGGAAGTCAACATGTCAATGACACCTGGTAAAATTGTACTTTGAAGAAAACGGTGCAAATAGAAAGTCATTTTTAAAATGTAATGCATATAATGAAGGTTGCTTTTAAGAAAACCATACAACTTTACAGAACAACCATTTTGTGAAAAATACTATGCCAAGCACTAAAAAAGGCAACATAGAGATATGCAGTTTTATTAAAAAATTATAAAAGCAGCAAATGTTTTATGTTGAAATATTTATACTAAAATCTCAACTTTAAAGCAATAATCCCACTTGCCTATTGTCTTTACCCACAGTTTATGAGTAAATGAAACATATATGTCCTACCTTATGGTTCTAAGAGTCAGAGCTAAACGAAAAGGTATAATCAGGGAAGCAGTGCTTCCTCCTCAGCCCTACTACCTCGTTCCTATTCCACGCTGCTTCCCATGGGTAACCAATCTCCTTGGCTGCTCTCCAGGTGGTGAATACTGCCTTCCCTGAATTCATTCCATGGGAAGCTGAGTAGTTCCAGGCAGGAGGAGTGCACATTGTGAGGAGTGAGGCTGGAGATACCTATAGCCATACATTTGGATGTTGGGTACATGATACTGTCTGGGGAGGCTGGGGCTGGGCCTCAAGCTGATAGATCGGGAGGCCTGCAAATCTATAGATAAGAACTCACCCCAAGTCTGCTTGAAAGGCAATAGGAGAGAGGCTGGAAAAGAAGACATGCTTTTTTGATAAAAAGAACATTTGAGCGAGCAAATCCTCCATTAGCTGCAGTACAGAAATCAGATTTAGACCTGGATCTTAAAACATACACATATTTGCTCATCGGTGCAAAAGAAATTCAGGAAAAATAAACAAGAAACGAAGGAGATGGCATGGAATGTGGACCAAGAACAAAGCAGAAATGATGTCAGAATATCACAATGACAACGTAAGCACAACATCGTAATTACATTTATAGTGTAATGGGAAAGAGGTGGTGGTATGGTGAGGAATAGAAAGGAGGTAGTAGGGCTCAGAAGGGAGCCACACTTCTCTGAGAAAACCGTTTTGTATAGCTCTGACTTTTATAAGCACAGTAATATTTCACCTAGCTGCCAAATGCCCCAAATGACACAAACAAAACAACTAGCATGGGGGGGAACCCAAATTGTAATACAAGCAGTTTAACAAATGAACTGAACTTATCCCAAATGGATAGAATAACCACACCAAAAGGAGTAAAGAAAAAAAAGGACTAAGCCAGGTAACTTTGGTCAATAGTATCTTCATGGGATATTATAAAGCTTAAGACCAGAAAACTGCACATAAAGGCTATAATTTAGTAAGTACATGTTTTTCTCATAGGAGCATGAGTTAGCAATCCTGAAACTATTTATATTAGAATCAGGCAAATAAGTCTATTGTAGATAATGACATCTAGGTTTCTCACTCTTAGACAAAGAAGCTGTAAATGAAAGAGGAAGGCTAGAATGAACCTTGACTGTTAACTAGGTTAGTTTACACACACATATTTCCCAGCTCTGTCCACCGAGAGTACCTAGAAACAACATTCCAGTAGCAATAAGCGTGTCTCACACCCAGATCTTGGTTTCTAAACACCTTTCTCCAATAGAAGGAACCAGAGCTTCCCGAGGAAGTCATTAATTCCAGGCCTGGGGCAGGGAAAACACTGGATGAGTCTGGAATGTTGTTGGTGCTAGAAAGTTAATGAAGTGCTCAGAAAAGATGGGGTTCCTTAGAGGGACACAGGAGCCAAACTGAAGGAACTCTTAGTGGCCAAAGCTGGAACAGCATGAGCAATAAAACTGATAATGATAGTATTGGATTATAAATGAAAGAATAAGACACATCCATGAGTCCATACTGATATACTTAACCAATTGAATAAATACCTAAAAAGGCAAAAAAGGTGACCCTTCCTTGTAATAGAATTCCAATGAATAAATGTGGAAGAAAAGAGTGAAATAAAAAATCACTACTAGGTATAGTAGTTTTTGCAGTCAAAATCCACTGATGGATACTAAAAATAGTTGGGTGTGAGTTTGGGGATAAGCAGGATTTTTGCATAATCTCAAAGTATCTCTCTGCAAAATATTTATTAGTCACAAAGTGAAAAATCATAACTTTATAGTAAGAAACTCTGAAGAGACCACCTTAACCAAGCGATCAAGGTTAACATCACCAATAAGAAGACATGTTGATATTACAAATCGTTTGAAGTGACAATTTTATGTGGCATTTCTGCCAAAATTGAATAACCTCATTCTAAGCTTGAGGAAACTTTACATGAACCCAAACTAAGCAATATTCTAAGGAAGAGGTAACTGGGACTCTTCAAAAGTATCAAGGTCATGAAAGCAAAGAAAGGCTGAGGAACTGTCACCAGTTGGAGGAGACTAAGGGGACATGACCACTATATGTAATGGGAGATCCTGGACTGGATCCCGAAACAGAAGAAGGGCATTATTGGAAAAATGGGTGATACTCCAGCAAGGTCTATAGTTTAGTGAGTAGTGTTATACCAGTGTTAATTTCTTGGTCTGAACATTGTACAATGGTTACATAAGATGTTCTAATTGGGAGAAACTAGGTGAGGGGGATATGGGAATTCTTTGTGCTATTTCTGAAACTTTTCTGCAAGTCCCAAATTAGTTCAAAATTAAAAGTTAATAAAAGAAAATAATTCTGCAAGTTTAATTAGTTCACTAGAATCATTTATGTGTCTGTGTATGTGTGTGTGAGTGAAGTATGTCCTAGAATAACTTCTCAGTGAAATAAAATACTGAATGCTGCCATGTTTGTATCAAAGAAGAGACATTTTGACAAATACTCTCACTCCATTAATTCACTCTAATAAGCATAGTTGTTGTTTTGATACTTAGATGGCAATATAAAGCTCCAAAACTCAAGTTTATTTGTTAATAGACATCATAAGCTGTACTTTTTCCCTCTTTGGGGATTTAGGGAAGACCCTGTTTTGTGTGTATATATATATATATATATATATATATATATATATATATATTTCTTTAAGTTCTGGAATACATGTGCAGAACATGCAGGTTTCTTACATAGGTATACATGTGCCATGGTGGTTTGTTGCACTCATCAATCTGTCATCTACATTAGGTATTTCTCCTAATGCTATCTCTCCCCTAGCCCCCACGGCCCGACAGGCCCTGGTGTGTGATGTTCCCCTCCTTGTGTCCATGTGTTTTCATTGTTGAACTCCCTAGGGAAGACCTTCTTGAGGGAAGCACATTGGCAGTGAGAGTCCAAAGTCTGAGCAGGAGCTAGCTGGGAATAGAGTGGGACAGCAGCATTCTAGCAGAGGGGCTGCCAGTATGAATCTCCAGTGGGAACTTCCAGAGGAACTGCCAGTATGAAGATGGGAAACACTTTGGCTTGCTCTGGGAAGTAGAAAAAAGCCAGGATAGCAGGAATTAGGTGGTGTGAGATAAGGCTGGAGAGACAGGCAGGAGTTGGCCACACAGGATCTTGTAGAAGAACTGAGAATGATTCCAGGAACAGTAGAAGCCTCTGAAGGGCTTTGAGCAGAGGAGACAGATGACCTGAGAAGTCACCGTCTCCCACTCTATCTTAGTGAGTTTAAATGCCTGTTTATATTATGCTAATAATGGTTCTTTATCTTTCCTGAGGACAGGATATGAGAATGGCCAACAGGGCAGAGTTTGATAAGCCATAAGGATAAACGTCCCTGTGAAATTCTGTCCCTGGAGGGGTCCAAGAGTGAATGACAGTGCGTTGCAACTGCCTTGAGACAGCTGCACAGACATTTTGAATTCCATTACAACTTTATCTGAAATGAAATACCAAGATTTCCCTACAAGGTTCATGACATGCTGAGTTTTTTTTTTTTTTCCTCTTTGGATGTTTTGGTATTTTACAGCCTGATCTGGCACTGAACTGCAAGACGAAATTTTTCAAAAGTTCAAAAAATGAGAGCATTAAAGCATTAATGTACCTGAGAGTGGCAGAGTCATAGAACCTTAGTAAGCCCATGTACAGAAGACATTGTAGATAATCCTTCAATTAAGAGCAGGTAGTATCCAGGTAACTACATACATCTTTTAAGGTGGTCTTCCCAGCAGTCCTTAGACCTTAACCCAAAGACCCAGGAGAGGACAGGAATACCCTAAGAAGAGCTAAGAAAGTAGTATCAAGATCTCTTGGGTCAGAAAAGAGTTCTTACTGTTTGTTTTGCAAATTTTATTTTGAAGTTAAGAATATTACTACCTGGTAATGTCAGCACCCAACAATTTTATCTCTCTCTTTCTTTGTTTTTGTTTTTTTCCCCAAAGACAGGGTCTCACCCTTGCCCAGACTGGAGTGCAGTGGTGTGATCATAACTCACTGCAGTCTGGAACTCCTGGGTACACGGAGTAGCTAGAACTACAGGTGTTTGCCACCACATCTGGCTAGTTTTTTATTTTTAATTTTTAATTTTTAGTATAGACAGGCTCCCTATGTTGCCCAGGCTGGTCTGAAACTCCTGGCCTCAAGCAATTCTCCCGCCTATGCCTCTGTCTCTCAAAGTGTTAGGATTACATGTGTGAGCCACAGCACCCAGCCTTCTCCGATTAAAAATAAAAACAAATTTCTGTCTGTTAGTTGAAGGCTCAATATTTGCATGTCAGTCGTTTCTTCCCATTCAGCTTACCCGCGAATATTAAAAGGCAAAATAACTATAATTTCTGATAAATTTAGAAGATAAAATACTTTATGTATAATAGCTATCATTCAAAATCTCTCCAAGATCTGTGTGCATACTTTTCTTACCGTTGTAACTATGCTGAACTTAACTTTTTCTTTAACTACCAAGGACTCCAGATTCACCGTCAACTTTCTTCCTGCATTCACTCTTACTGTTCAGTTCTGGGTTAAAAGTCAGCGGGGACTGAACCAAGTGTACAAAGCACAGTATTTGGAGAAGCCTTGTTGTTTTTTAAAATAATTTTTTTTAAAAAGGGATCCCGGATATCTTGGTTTTTGTTTTTTAAAAAAATCTTTTTCCTATATACGAGAAATACAGGAAAAAAAAGCAATCAGGTTAATGAATCATTCTGGTTTACTGGATTCCAACTGGTAGAGAATTTAAACTTAAAAACCAAACAAAACGAAAGAGCTCTTCAGTTACCTTATGTCGTAAACGAGTTAAAAGTTTTGTTATTTCTGAAAAATCAAAGAGCACTATCTGTACATGGTCATAACTGCAAAGGAAACAACGGCGTACCCAGGGCAGGGGGAGCTTACTTTAAGAAGCTGCGTCTTTCTGGATCCTATTCCTTCGGGGCTGACCCTTTCGGGGAGTTTGGCTTTTAAAGCGCGGATTTCGCGACGCGCGGCTTGCAGGACTGCGGGGCCCGGCAGCCGAGACGCGGAATCCACAGGGGCCCCTCGGCGTGGTCGCGGCGGTGGTGGCGGGAGCCTGGGACTGGCCGGCGAGGGGCCCCGCATGGTTACCGTCCCCGACCGCAAGTCATAGGCTGTGGGCACCTCGCAGAGCGCCCCCCACCGAACTCCCCCCACCCCACCTCAATCCTCGAGACCGAAAGTGCGGAGCGCGGAGTCCTGCCAACTTGACCACGAGCCAGGGTGCGCGAGGCGGCGGCGAGTGTCCCCCGGGCTCCCTGCAGCCCCTGGGCTGGAAGCGCCGGCCTCCGCGCACCAAGTCCTCTGCCCGCCCGAAAGCGAAACCCGGCCAGCGGGCGGGAGGGGAGAGCTCGGCCGCGTGCTCTGCCCGGCGGGGCCCCGGCCCGGAGACATCCCCGACCCGCACCTGGCGGCGCGACCCACCTACCTGCCCGTTCCCAAGGCGCCGCCAGGAGCAGCAGCAGCAGCGGCGGCAGCAGCAGCGGCCGCAAGGCCGGGCGGCCGGGAGCCCGCATGGGCGGCGGGGTTGGGTCACATGTCGGGGGGCAGCAGACTGCTCAGTCCCACGCCCGCTGGGGCCAAGCGCGGCGGCGCGGCGCCCCCCTCCGCGCCCGGGGCTCTGCGCGCGACGCTCCGGGCGCCTCCGCCGCAGCCGCGTCCCCCGGGCTTCCCCAGAAACCAAAGGCGAGCGACTCGCAGAGCCCCCACGCGCGCTCCCCCGGCTACCCAGCTGGATGGCAGCGCGACGGCAGTTCTCGCGGATTTATAGTCCCCAGCCACTTGGCTGTCAGTCCTGAGAGTCTGAGAGTTTCCACCTCTCGGGGTTCATGCCCAGACCAACCGGGTCACTAGGCAGGTAAAACCTCCTTCTGGTAATGAGCGAGGCGAGTGCGTTGCAAAGAGATTCTGGTATTCAGGCCGGTCTGATGGTCACTTAAAGTTCAATATCGGAAGACGGATGAAATAGAGAGTTATTTCTCAATATACAGTTAGGCACTCAGCCGTAGATCTTACAGTCATGCATCATTTAAGATGACAGGATTACCTCCTGAGAAATGTCTTAGGCGAGTTTCTTGTGTGAACATCTTAGAGTGTACTTACACGCGCCTATATGGTATAGCCTCTTACACGCCTCGGCTGTATGGTACAGGCTGTTGCTTGCTCCTAGGCTACAAATCTGTACAGCAAGTGACCACACTGAATACTGCAAGCAATTGTAACACAATGGTAAATATTTGTGTATCTAAACATGTCTGAACGTAGAAACGGTACAGCAAAAGTACAGTATGAAAGATTTTAAAAATGGTACACCTGTACAGGGCACTTTCCATGAATGGAGCTTGCAGGACTGAAAGTCGCTCTGGCTGAGTCGGTGAGTGGTGAGTGAATGTGAAGGCGTAGGACATCACTGTGTACTACTATAGGCTGTATCAACACTGTATTACACTTAGGCTGTGCTAAATTTATTAAAAAATTATTTCTTCAATAATAATAAATTAACCTTAGCTTACTATGATTTTTTGCTTTCTACTTTTAAATCTTTTAAACTTTATTTATTTATTTATTTATTTTTGAGACGGAGCCTTGCTCTGTAGCCCAGGCTGGCGTGCAATGGTGCGATCTTGGCTCACTGCAACCTCTGCCTTCCAGTTCTGTTGATTCTCCTGCCTTAGCCTCCAGAGTAGCTGGGATTACATGTGTGTGCCCCCACGCCCGGCTAATTTTTTTGTATTTTTAGTAGATACTGGGTTTCACCGTGTTGGCCAGGCTGGTCTGGAGCTCCTGACCTCCAGTGATCTACCCTCCTTGGCCTCCCAAAGTGCTGGGATTACAGGCGTGAACCACCACACCTGACCTAAACTTTTTGACTTGTAATAACGTTTAACTTAAAACACAAACACATTGTGCAGCAGTATGAAAATATTTTTTCTTTGTATTCTTTCTATAAGTTTTTTCTATTTTTAAATTTTTCTTTTTCTTTTTTTTTTTTTTTTTTTTACTTTTTAAACTTTTTTGTTATAAACTAAGGCACAACCACACACATTAGCCTAGGCCTGCACAGGGTCAGGATTGTCAGTGCCACTAATGCCACCTCCACATCCTGTCCTCCTGGAAGGTCTTTAGAGACAATAGGAATTTTTCAGCTCCATTATAACCGTATGGGACCTTTGTATATGCAGTCTGTCATTGATTGAAAAGTTGTTATTTGATTTCATTCAACTCTCATAACCTGCAATTAGGTCCTGGCCCTTTTTCAGATGAGGCAAGGGAAACTCAGAAAGTCTAGGAATGAGCGTGAAGTCCCCCAAACTTGTGAGTGGCCTGTGACCAGTGGTGTGTGAACTTCCACACAAGGCGGTGGGTTCTAGGTTCCGTGCTCTTTATAATGGGAGGGGGAAAGGGTGCAATTAAGAGGTAAGTCTTGAAAAACTATATAAAAAATCTGAGAGAGGCTCTCAGCTTTGTACCTTTCGAGGTGGTTCTAAAGGTTGGGCACAGCCTGAAGATAGAGAGATACACGATTTACCTCAGATGTGTTCCATCTCTTTTGCCCTTAAATGCCTGTTTTCAAATGCTCCAATAAAGGGAAACGACACTCAAATTAGAGCAACTATTGTTTTCTTTTCTTTTCTTTTCTTTCTTTTTTTTTTTTAAGGAGGTCTTCAGTATTAAAAAAAGATCTTTTTTTGGTGAGGAGGGCGTAAGGAGATAGAGGATGGGGCAGGATTTTCTGAGTCGCCTAAATATGCTACTTTCTCCTCCCTGAAAGACTTAGAAAC
Organism: Nomascus leucogenys; assembly: GCF_006542625.1. Classification (NCBI taxonomy): domain Eukaryota; kingdom Metazoa; phylum Chordata; class Mammalia; order Primates; family Hylobatidae; genus Nomascus; species Nomascus leucogenys. The sequence goes on from NC_044383.1 coordinate 123,222,338, forward strand.
AGAGGAGGATTCTGGGTCAGAGGGCCCCTTAGGCTGGGATGTTAGCTTGGTGGTGCTGACGTGAGGCCTCTTCAAACCACTTTTCTTGTTTGTTAGCTGGTTCTTTTCCTTTCCACCAAAAGGGACCCTGAAGCAATCCTGAAAGCTGGACAAGGAAAGAAGGGACTTGCTTCCTATTTATTTGCTGTTCTTGTCACTAAGGCCCCGCAGTGCCTCTTTACCGTGGAAGGGACAGCTAGTTCCAGGAGCAATTATTTCTAGTTCCCATCTTCTTCCTGTACTCCCAGAATCAGCTTCACTGCATCTCCTGAGAAATACCGACACTGAGTAGGCTACGCCCCATTCTCAAAGGTCTGAGTCCCAGTTTCATGGAGGCTTCACTTCTAGGATCTAAACCCCACATCTGCCCTGTGTTCCTTTAACCGGTGGTAGTTGCTTCCAGTAGTCACTCTGTCTCTTTCAATCTCATTATCCCCGTTTTACTTTTTTAGTACTCCAACATCTGTTTAACAATTCCTTACAGCAAATTCTTTCTGTTGAAATAACTAGTGTGGTTTCTGTTTTCCCAGCTGGACTCTTATTGATTCCACTGTAATCCCAGAACATTTTAGGAAGGACTCTGTGTGATCAGTACATTATCAATATTATCTTGAGTTGCTGTTGTTCTTACTTTTTAATTATAAATTGTATTAGTTTAATTTCATCATTATAATCTTAAGTCTTGTGGGTTAAATAGGGTAAATATTTGCTACAGAAGTGTTTGGGGCCAATCATTTTTGGATATCTAAACTTTTGTATGCATTTCTGTTCAAATATGAATCGTTCAGTTCCTTCAAGAGGCTAAAGCAGACCTATACAAAGCCTTCCCTTATCTCTTAAGCCTTCTGAGCTTGAACAGTGACATTTCATTATTTCACCAAGTTTTTCCTCCAGCTGGGAAGTGGGAACGGGGTAGGGGATGGGGTAACTGTGACTTAGAGTTTCTTCCCCCATGAGTGGGCTGTCACTTGCCTGAGAACCAACAGTTTTCTGCATGCCTCTCGACCCCTCTCTGCTTTCCTCTTCAAGTTCCCCTTGGCACTTGTCAGAAGGCAGTCAAAATTTTACCTCTAAGGCTTGTCTTTTACATGTTCACAAACTCACCACTGTGTCCTCAGAATGCCTAGGGTTCTATAGGATGAGTGTGACCTGAGAACTCGCCATGTATTCGGTTGATGTTTCTCATGCATTGAAATAAAGAGTGGAGTCAGTTTTTCTTTTGTTTGCATCTGTGACCCAGAACGCACCTTAGTGAGTTTCCTTAGTACCTTTAAATCTAACCTCTTACCCACCTCTGTTAACTTTGGCAAGCAGCAGTCCTGGTTCCTCCCCATCTAAGCCTTCCCAGGCAATATAATCTTTGGTGCGTTCTTCAGACTTTTGAAACGATGTTTTTGAATTGAGGTTTTCTTCTACTTCTTAACTTTACAACTCCTCTTGCCATGATTTACCCCATTGAGAGCTTAATTTTGTGGATCCTGATGTATAGGACTTCCAGGCTTCATGACGAAGAAGGCCATAAACCACTACTCCTTACCTCCCACCCCAAACACTAATACCACAGACAAAAAATAATTTCTTTCTATCCTAGTTTAATTCCTAAATGGTTTCCAAGGATAATACATACCAATAATACGAAGTTACTGAATTCTTTCTTTGAGTCAGATCCTACCTAAGAAATTTAAATTTCCTAACTACCTCCTTCAATCCTTACGACAATTCTGAGAGTTAGTCATATTACCCCAAGTTTCAAAACAAGGAGACAGACTTGGACAGGTCATTCCTTTAATAAGCATCGGAAACTGGAAACTGAATTCTCGTTCATCTATTTTCAAAGTTTGTGCTTTTAATAATTTCCTTATATGCCTCTTACACTTTAGAAAATGTTATGATTTAGCTTTTATAATTAGGTCTACAATACATTGAGCTAATTTTTGTATATGAGGAAAGAGTAAAGATTAATTTTTTAATATAGATATCTTACTGGTTTTTGAGGTTTGAACTGTAAAACAGCGTGAATTGCCAAAGGCCTAATATTCAGCATATGTAATGAATTGCTTCAAACAAATTAAAAGCAAAATAAAAAGAGAATCTAATATTGAGTTTATATAGGTTACACACCACTTAGTTGCCACTGTCTTCTTCTGAGAGAGGAAGAAAAACCCTAGCTCCCTAATGTCAACACGTTTCTTGGAAAGTAAATTAATTCTCTCAGGAAGGCAAAGGGGAAAGTACCTACCCTGGAATATAAACATTCGGCTATGGTGGGGAGATAAATTTTATTACTCTCTGAATGAGACCAGATGGCTCCAGGTCTAACACCCTTGCAATGTGAGGAGGAAATGATTCTGTGGAAGAGGAGACAGTCTATGGCATGCCAATTTCCTTTGCTCAGAAAGACAAACCATCCAGAAACGTGAAAATATTCATGTTTCCCTGACGTCTCATTATTTGAATATACTCCATTTGATTGCCCATTCTCCGGTTGATAGACATTTGGGTTGTTTCATCATGGAGTTGTAGGTGTCCTTTATGTATTCTGGGTACAAGCTCTTTGTCAGATATGTGTGTTGCGAATATTTTTGCCCACTTCATCGCTTGCCTTTTCATTTTTACAGTGATGTCTGCAAGAGCAAAAGTTTTTAATATTGATACAGTCAAGTTTTTCATTTTTTTCTTTATGATTGTGGTGTCTCATTTAAGAAGTCTTTGTGTATCCCAAGGTTGAAAGATGGTTTTTCCTAGAAATGTTGTAGTTTTAGCTTTTATAATTAGGTCTACAATACATTGAGCTAATTTTTGTATATGGTATGAGAAAAGAGTAGAGATTTTTTTTCCAAATAGATGTCTTACTGTTTTTGTACTATTTGTTAAAAAGACTTTCGTTCCACATTAAATTGCTTTAGCCATTATTGTTGAAAATCTATTGAAGATATATGCATTGGGTCATTTTTAGATGTCTACTCTTTGGTCTATTTGTCCATTTTGCACCAATACCATGTTTTCACAAAAGCAGCTTTTTAGTTTTTAGTTTTTTACTTGTATACCGAAAAGTTTCAAAGGCAGTAGCACAGAGTTTCTGTACACTCCTCACACAGTTGCATCACCATGGTAAATTTTTAAAACTGAGAAACTTCCATTTCCGTTGGCACATTACTGTTAAGCAAACTTTAGATTTTGTTTGGATTTCTCTAGTTTTTCTTTTTTCTTTTTTTTTGTTTTGAGATGGCGTCTCACTCACTCTGTCGCCCAGGCTGGAGTGCAGTGGCATCATCTCTTGCTCACTGCAACTTCTGTCTCCAGGGTTCATGTGATTCTCCTGCCTCAGCCTTCCAAGTAGCTGGGATTACAGGCACCCACCACCACGCTCAGCTAATTTTTGTATTTTAGTAGAGATGGGGGGTTTCACCATGTTGGCTAGGCTGGTCTTGAATTCTTGACCTCAAGTGATCCACCTGCCGCAGCCACCCCAGGTGAACCACCACACCTGGCCTGGATTTCTCTAGTTTTTCTATTTCCGTTCCAGGATCCAATCCAGAGTACCATGCTACATTTAGTCAGCATGTCTTCTCAGTCTTTGCTCTGATAGTTTCTCAGGTTTTCCTTTTTTTTTAATGACCTTGATGGTCTTGAGGAGTATTGGCCAGATATCCTATAGAATGTGCCCCAGTCTGGGTTTGTTTGGTGTTTTTTCTCATGATTAGACTGAAGTTAATGGTTTCTTTAAAAAGTATCACAGAAGTGAAGTGCTTTTTTTATCATATCATATCAAGAGTATATGACATCACATGACGTTGATAATGATGTTAACCTTCATCACTTGCTTAAGGAAGTGTTTGCCAGGTTTCTCTACTGTAAAGGTATTGTTTTACGTTTTCCTACTCTGTATTTTAGAAGACAATCATTAAGTCTAACCTACCCTTGGGGAGGGACAGTGGTGGTGGCCAAAATTAAGCTCCCCCTCCTGAAGGGAGGAAGTATCTTTGTATGTTATTTGGAAATCTTCTGCAAGGAAGATCTGTCCCTTCTCTTCTCCCTATTTACTTATTGATTTATTTAAATCATTTATTTAAATTAATATGGACTCAAATGTATTTATTTTATACTTTGGGTTATAGTCCAATGCTACATTCTTTATTTTCTTGCTCAAATTTTTCCAGCTTTTGCCATTGTGAGCTCCTTCAGGTTGACTCCTGTATCGCCTTGATACACCCCCATCCTGTTTTGATTTGTCCTGAGCTCTTCCTTACTTTCTGGTAATGTAAGAGACTCCAGCCTCATCTTGGATTTATCTCTGCTAGCCTTAAGACCAGCTATTTTTCCATGGAACCCTGGTTTATTTTATTGGAGAATGGTATTCCATTGTTTGGAAATTGCAGAATATAAAGGTACTCTGTGTGTGTGTGTGTGTGTGCGTGTGTGTGTGTGTGACAGAGACAGAGAGAGAGAAAGAGAAAGTTTCTGTGTGCTTTAATCTGGAGGAAACCAAGGAGAAACAATTTCTTAAAAGATGGGTCATTTTTATATAGACAGGTATATATATATATATGGCTGAAAGCAAAGAAACTTACTCTTTTCTTGATGCCTAAAGAATAGAGGAAGAGTCAAATAACTACAGAAATGTCCCCTTCAGTTTATCCAAATTCCAAATAAGCATTTTTCTGGCCCCCAAGTGAGAGTTCAAAGAGTGACATAACTCTTCATCTCTCCATCCTTTAATGAACAAGTGGAGGATGGGTTATGGGCCAACTGATGGCCTAATGTTGAGGAAACTGCACGGCTCTGTTGTCATATATGGATTAATTCTCAGTTCCACTCTATCCAAACAGTGTGGCCTTGGTCTCTGTGTTAGACACTATGATGCACCACCCAGACTCCACTTCAAAGAAGGATTTTTTGTCCAAGCTCCTGGGAGTGCTAATATTAGAAGCCTCCAGCTGTCAGCCTTTTCAAGGACTCTCTCAGTGGCTGAGAACTGATTCACCCAAGGTCAGGTCCCTTTCCAAGGCTCAGTTCCAATGACTAATCAGATGCGATACAATGAAGACCTAGTCATCTTGGTCCAACTTGGGGCAATTCTGTCCATTCTAAGTCCAGAGCTCCTTTGGCCAAGGCTGTTGCTGAACCTTCCTCACAGCTCACCTGTGTCCACTCTTGCTTCCTTTTCCTCCCTCCAGCAGGTGTTTATCACAAGAGCCCTCCCCAGTAACACCGTACATACTAAAGTCTACCTTGGAGTCTGCTTCCTGGGGAATACACCTGTGATGGACTCTGTGAATTTCATTGACATCCACCCCCACCCCCAGCCCTGTCCCCAGGCAACCACAGACTACCTTTATAATATACAATCAGTGGCATCTGGATTTTCTCCCTAGGTTCCTCTTTCTCTAACAATCCCCTACACACTAGAGTTCTTCAGTTTTGTCTTTTTATTCACTTTTTTCCTCACTCTACAATATTTCCATGGGTGATTTCAATTTATTTTTTGGTGTAGGGGGGGGACGATGTCTGTGGCACAGGCTGGAGTGCAGTGGCACAATCATACCTCACGGCAGCGTCGAACTCCTGGGTTCATGCAGTCCTCCTACCTCAACCTCCGGAGTAGCCAGGACTACAGTTTGTGCCACCATGCCTGGCTAACTTTTATATTTTATTTTTATGTTTGTAGAGACGAGTCTTGCTATGTTGCCCAGGCTGGTCTTGAACTCCTGGCCTCAAGTGGTCCTCCTGCCTTGGCTCCCAAGGTGTTGGGATTACAGGTGTGAGGCATTGCACCAGGCCAATTTCAGTTTTCAATCTCCAATCTAGGCCTCTTTGCTGAGCTCTAGAAATCCCTCTCTTAATTCCCCAGCTCTACTTGTAAGTCCTATGTACCTAAATTTCAACTTGTCCCAAGCTGAACTCATCTGTACAGGGTCTATATTTTCTGTTACCCAAGTGAAAAGTCTGGGAGTTCTGCTAGACCTTTGTGGCTTTACTCAATCATCATATCCTTCCATCTTCATCTTCAGTATATTTCTTGCATTATTTCCAGTGTTTCTTATGGCTCCTTTGTGCCACTGTTATATGTATTTTGTATATATCACACAGTTCTGATAATGTCAAAAATATGTATCAGTTATATATGTATTTATAACACTACATTGAAGCAGTTACATATATGGCTATTAGACTGTAAACTTCTTGAGGGCAAGAACTGTACCTTGTTCTCTCTCTCTCTTTTTTTTTTTTTGAGATGGAGTCTTGCTGTTGTTGCCCAGGCTGGAGTGCAATGGTGTGATCTTGGCTCACTGCAACCTTCGCCTCCCAGGTTCAAGTGATTCTCCTGACTCAGCCTCCAGAGTAGCTGGGATTTGCCTACACCTGGCTAATTTTTTTGTATTTTTAGTAGAAACAGGGTTTCACCACGTTGGCCAGGCTGGTCTTGAACTCCTGATCTTAGGTGATCTGCCCTCCTCAGCCTCGCTAAATGCTGGGATTACAGGTGTGAGCCATGGTGCCCGGCCTTGTTCTCTTCTATATCTCCAGTGTCTAGTGTAATGCTGGGAATGTAGTACATTCCTAATGAATTTTGTTAAAACTAAAACTCTGAAGTTTTTTCCTATATATTTTAAGCTGCAAATCCAAAGGGTCTGTTTCTTAACTAGCGTGTATATGCACCCACACAGAAAATACACACACATCTATGTGCAGACACACTCCCTTTCTGAAATCCTCACATCTCCATTTCAGTGTTCAACTATCCTGTACAGGATATGAAGTAACTTGGAAAGGGACAAATTAGCTATTATCTGAAAGTCAGAATCATATCTTGTTTATCATCCATACATCCTGACTTTTCTTCTTCTTTCATCAGCTGTTTTCTTATTCTGTGTATTGAATTAACATGAGCTAAACCTAACAGAGATTTGCATGAAAAGGATTTATACATTTAAAGTGAAATGTAAAGTTTTGGTGTTAGTTTTGATAATTCAGTTAAGTACTTCTTTATTTACTTAGTATATGAAGGCGTGGTTATTCAAATATTCAAATATATCAATCATGTATAACTATACCACTGCACAGTAATGTAAGTATTCAATGAATTAATACATTTAAAAGTCAAGGTTGTAAAGTCTTTGTTTTCTTTTTAATTTTTTAAAAAGGTTTTGTAAGGCTGTCAATTCTTTCCAAAGAAAGAATAGGTTAATTCCATTCCTATCAAAATCCTAGCAAGATTATCTTTTAGATGTAGATGAACTTATTCATAAAATGTACGTGGAAAGCATCTTAAAAATGTCTTGGGCCCAGATGGCTTCACTGGTGAATTCTACCAAACATTTAAAGAGGAATGACTATCAATCTCTCATAGACACTTCCAAAAATGAAGAGAACACTTCTTAACTCATTCTAAGTGGCCAGTGTTACTCTAATACCAAAACCAGACACAGATATAATAATAAAATGAAACTACACATCAATATTCCTTATGAATATAGACACAAAAATTCTCAACAAAATACTAGCAAACTGAATCCACCAACATATAGAAAAGATTATATATTATGACTAAATGGGATTTAGCTGAGCAACGCAAAGTTAGTTTAATATCCAAAAATCAATTAATGTAACATACCATATCAACAGAACAAAGGACAAAAACCACTGACATGATTGTCTCCATAGATTCAGAAAAAGCATTTGAAAAAGTCTAGCACCCCTTCATAATACTCAAGAAACTAAAAATAAAATGGATTCTTCAACCTGATAAATGGCATGTGTGAAGAAACAGCTAAGATCACAATTAATAGTGAAAGACTGAATGCTTTCCCTATAAAATGAAGATCAAGATGAGATGTCCACACTCACCCCTTCTGTTTAGTATTGTACTGGAGGTTTCAGACAGGGCAATTCAGCAGGAAAAAATAAATAAAAGGCATGAAAAGGAAGAAGTAAAACTATCTCTATTCACAGATGACATACTCTTAGATGTAGATCATGTCTATGGAAAATCTGGAGGGACCCATTAAAAAACTATTAGAACTAATGAATGAGTTCAGCAAAGTTGAAAGATACAAGATCAGTATACAAAAATCAATTGTTCTTTTACATGGTTGCAACAAACAATCAGAAAAACGAATGCAATTCCACTTAAAATATAGTATCAAAAACTATAAAATGCTGAGGAATAAATTCAGTAAAAGAAGTACAAACTTATACTACAAAAACTAAAAAACATTGCTGAAGGAAATTAAAGAAGATCTAAATAAATGGAAAGAATTCAATGCTTATAAGTGGAAGATTTAATATTGATAATATGGTAATATTCCCCAAATTGATATAAAGATTCAATGCAATCATTAACAAAATACCAGCCAGTTTCTCAGCAGATATTGACAAGTTAATCTTAAAGTTCATATCGAAATTTAAGGGAGCCAGAATAGTCAAAATAATCTTAAAGAGCAAAGTTGGAGGACTCAAATTTCCTGATTAAAAACTTACTACCAAGCTAATGTTGCAGTGACATAAGGACAGACATATACATCAATGACATATAATGAGAGTTTCAAAGTAATAATAATTTATGGTCAATTGACTTTTGACAAGGGTGCCAACACAATTCAATGGAAAAATAGTAGTCTTTTCAACAAATGATGCAGAACACTGTATATCCATAGCCAAAGAATAAAATTCTTTGAACTTTGTCTCATACTATATGCAAAAATTAACTCAAAATAGATCAAAGACCTAGTGTAAGAGCTGAAGTTATAAAACCCCTAGAAGAAAATATAAGATAAACTTCATGACCTTGAGTGGGAAAAAGGTTTCTTAAATATGACAGAAAAAACACAAGCAACAAAAGAAAACATAGGTTAATTGTACTTATCAAAATTTAAAATATAGGTAAATTGTACTTATAAAAATTAAAAATTATTGCACTTCAAAGAACACCACCAAAACAGTGAAAAGACCCCAAATGAAGGGCAGAAAATATTTGGAAATCATATGTCTAATGAGACTTGATTCTAAAATATATAAATAACTCTTACATCTTGATAATGAAAAGACAAATAACTCAAGTAAAAAATGGGCACAGGGCTTGACAAGACATTTCTCCAAAGAAGATCTACAAATGGCTAATAAGCACAGGAGAAGAAGCTTGACATCATTACTCATCAGGAAAATGAAGTTTAAAACCACAGTGAAACCCACACTTCATACCCACGAGGGTAAAAGTGCCATATTATAATAACAAAGACAACAATATTGTCAAGGATGTAGAGAAATCAAAGCCTTCATACACTGCTGGTGAGCCTATAAAATGAGTCAGCCACTTTGGAAAACAGTGTGTCTGTTACTAAAATGGTTAAACAAAGAGCTATGATATGACCCAGCACTTCTAGGTATCTAACAAAGAGAAATGAAAATATATGTCCACACAAACACTTGTACACTAATATTCATAGCAACATTATTTATAATAGCCCCAAATTGGAAACAACCCAAATGTCCATCAACTGATGAATGGATAAATAAAATGAGGCGTATCCATGCAATAAAACATTATTTGTCAAAAAGAATGGAGTATGGATACATGGATGGATTAGCCTTGAAAACATGCTAAGTGAAAGAGGCCAGTCACAAAAGGCCACACATTCTATTTATATGGAATAAATTCTATTTATATGGAATGTCCATAATAGGCAAATTTATAGAGACAGACAATAGATTCGTTGTTTTCAGGCACTGGAGCAGGTGGTGGTTGAGAGTGGTTTGGGGGTGATGGCTAAACAGTACAGAGTTTTTTTCTGGGGTAATGAAAATATTTCCAAATTGATTGTGATGATGGTAGCTCAATATTGCAAACATGCTAAAAACCACTGAATTACACACTTCACATGAATACATTGCATGGTATGTGAATTACAGCTCCATAAAGCTATTGCCAAAAAATTACACTGAGAAAATGGATGCGAATCCGTCATAACAAAGCAGGGTTTATTCAAAAAATGTAAAGTTGTTTTAACATTAGAAAAATCAGTAGTTGTAATTCACTACAAATACAAATAAAGGAGAAAAATCAGATATCTATTTAAATAGGACAAAACAAAAAAAAATCTGGCAACTTCTGAATAGAAGTCAACTTCCTTCATCTAATATTGAAGATCTTAGTGCTTCATGAGCATATACTTAATGATGACATACTGAAAGTATCTCTTTAAGGTCAGGAATAAACCATGTGTGTCTCCTGTCATTCCTTCTGAATTCAATATTATGCTGGATGTCCTAGCCATTATGGCAGGGAAGAAAAAGAAAGAAAGTTACAAGAATTACAAATGATGATAAAATTTTTATCTTTCATAGATACTATGATTATATGCACAGACAGTGGAAAAGTATCTCTGGGTAATTTACAAATATGAATGTGAGAGTTTATAGGATTCTATTCATGCATTCAATATCCTCAAAGCAATTGCACGTCAATAATACATAGTTAAAATGAAGTAAAAGTACCATTTTGTAGTAACATGAAAAATATCTAAGACACACAAGATCTTTATAGGAAAATGTATGAACTTTCATTGAGTGACTTTGAAGAAGACCTTTTTAAATGGAGGGATATGGATTGTGGTTATGGACTGAGGACTCAATATCTCTCAAATTAGGTTACAGATGTAATACAATTCCAACAACATTGTAACAGATTTTTATGAAACTTGACAAAGTGATTATTAAATTTGAGTGGAATTGCAAAGGTATAAAAATAATCAAGACATTTTTGAAAAAGTTTAGAGAGGGAGACTTTCCCTTATACATAACAAGACTTATAAAATTACCTTCAGACATTGTGGTAGACAAAAAGATCTATGAAACCGTAAATAGAGTCCCAAATTTAGGGACATTTGGTAAGTGAAAGGGACATTTCAGATTAGTGGGGAAAGGATGGGATTTTCAGTGAGTGGTTCTGGGAAAACTGAGTATGTACTTTATTTTACATCACCTACAAAAATAATCTAGGTGAATTAAAGAGCTGTTAGGGGTTGAATGATGTCCCCCCAAATTCAAATGTTGAAGTCCTAACTCCCAGTACCTCAGAATATGACCTTATTCAGAAATAAGGTTATTGCAGATGTAATCAGTGAAGTTAAGATGAGGTCATACTGGAGTAGGGTGGGCCCTTCATCCAAATAACTGTGTCCTTATAATCAGGGGAAATTTGGACACAGACACATGCACAGGGACAATGTCAAATGGACATAAAAGCAGAGATGGGGTGATGTGTCTGTAAGCTAAGGAACACCAGAGACTCCTTGTAAACCACCAGAAGCCAGGAGAGAGAGAGACATGGAACAGATTTTTCCTCATAGGCCTCAGAAGGAACAAATCCTGCCAACACCTTGATTTCAGACTTCTAGCCCCTCAAAACGTCAGACACTTTCTGTTATTTAAGCCACTCAGTTTGTGGTACTTTGTTATTGCGGGTCCTAACAAGCCAATATAAGAGCTAAATGCGAAGGAAGATTTTCGAAGACCAGATAGTAGAACATCTATATGACCCTGGGGTCAGAGATCGTTTCTTAGACATAAAAAGACTAGTCATAAATCAGAAGATTGACAGTCTGACTACATTAACATAAAGAATTTCTGCCATGAAAAGACACTAAAAGAGAGTTAAGAGACAAACTGCAAACTGGAAGAATATATATGCATCATATATAACATATATTATGCAGAACACTATGTTTTATATATACATATATTCTGGATATTAGGTAATTTTCACTTAATTTCAAAGAAGTTTTTTTAACTCAAGGATTTGTAATGTTGTTTCGTCATTTCTTTTCTATTTTCAGGTTGAGAACTACTATGGAAACATTACTGCTGACAACAGAAACAATGGCTTCTAGAAGGGTTTGTAAATATTTGCAGAAGTTACTTTTGTCAGTACCATAAAAAATGATGGTCATAAAGAAGATGAAAATCCTTGCAAGTGTTGAATGACCTTGGCATTCATGATCACCGAAAAAATTCTCAATGCAACAACTGTTGATAATAATTCAGCTGGTGGTTGTAACTGCCAGAGATGCTAATTAGCTAGAGTATGTGAAAAGAAACTAAAGATTCCTCTTTTATGGTATGGAAAAACAAAGCACAATATTAACAGTTTGCTTTAATTCAAATTCAGAGGTAGTCTGGTTTCACCTCAGACGTAGCATAGTTCTCTTTTCTGGGTAATTTAAGGAATTAAGATCTGAAGAGTTGAAAATGCCAGGTTAGCACATGGGTTAGTTGGGGGCTTTTAATTTTAAAATAGGGCCTAGAAGAACCAAGATAATCTTGAAGAAGAAAAGTAAGTTTGGACCAGCCTGGGCAGCATGGCAAAAACCTGTCTCTAGTAAAAACATAAAAATTACCCGGGCGTGATGGTGTGTGCCTGTAATCTCAGTTACTCAGGAGGCTGAGGTGGGAGAATCACCTGAGCCCGGGGGTCAGAGGTTGCAGTGAGCCAAGATTGTGCCACTGCACTCCAGCCTGGGTGACAGAGCGAGACCCTGTCTCAAAAAAAAAAAAAAGACAAGAAAAATAAGATTGGGCAACTTACATCAAGATATCAAAATTTACTATAAAGCTACAGACTAGTAAATTAGATTTCATTAGAATTAACAACTGTTGATTACCAAAAGACACCATTAAGAGAGTGAAAGAGTAGAGGTCAGAAGATACTTGCAATACATATGTATGTCAAAAGAAAGCAGATAATATACCTCTTACAAATCAGCAAGAAATAGACCAACCCAGTATAAAAACAGGCAAAACTTTGAACAGATACTTTACAAAAGAAGATATCAAAATAGAAAACAGGTCTCTCAACATCACTGGTCATCAGGGAAATGTAAATTAAAACCACAAGGAGATACTAGTACACTTCCGTTTTGATGGTTAAACAATACCAAGTGCTGGTGAGACATTGGAACATCTAGAACATTCTTACATTGCTGGTGTTAAATTGGTTAAACTGGTTAAATCAGAAAACAAATGATTTTCCAGATGGAGCCAGCATCATGGGCAGGCAATCTGTACAGTCGCTCAGGGTCCCAAACTCCGAAGAGCTTTGTGTGTGGTTTAATGCTTACCTATCCATGTCTTGAAACTCTTAATAATTTTATTTTTAAACTTGTTTTGTTAATATTATGAAAATGTGGAGTTTCACTCGTGTCCATGTGAGGAGACCACCAAACAGGCTTTGTGTGAGCAATAAAGCTTTTAATCACCTGGGTGCAGGCGGGCTGAGTCTGAAGAGAGTCAGCAAAGGGAGATAGGGGTGGGGCTGTTTTATAAGATTTGGGTAGGTAAAGGAAAATTATGGTCAAATGGGGGTTGTTCTCTGATGGGCAGGAGTGGGGGTCACAAGGTGCTCAGTAGGGGAACTTTTGAGCTAGGATGAGCCAGGAGAAGGAATTTCACAAGATAATGTCATCAGTTAAGGCAGGAACAGGCCATTTTCATTTCTTTTATGGTGGAATGTCATCAGTTAAGGCAGGAACCGGCCATCTGGATGTGTACGTGCAGGTTACAGGGGATATGATGGCTTAGCTCGGGCTCAGAGGCCTGACATTCCTGTCTTCTTATATTAATAAGAAAAATAAAATGAAATAGTGGTAAAGTGTTGGGACGGTGAAAATTTTGGGGGATGGTATGGAGAGATAATGGGCGATCTTTCTCAGGGCTGCTTCAAGCGGGATTAGGGGTGGTGTGGGAACTTAGAGTGGGAGAGATTAAGCTGAAGGAAGATTTTGTGGTAAGAGGTGATATTGTGGGACTGTTAGAAGAAACATTTGTCATTTAGAATTATTGGCGATGGCCTGGATATGGTTTTGTATGAATTGAAAAACTAAACAGAATAACAGAAGGAGAAAAACAGGTATTAGAGGTCTAAGAATCGGGAGGACCCAGGACATCTGATTAGAGAGTGCTTAAGGAGATTCAGCATAGTCCTGCCAGCAAAGATTATTTATTTACTTCAAGAGTTAAGAGTGGCAGTTTGGGGATAACACCAGGAGATATCAGCTGTGCTGTCTTGGAGAAACAGTGTAAACCAGCAGTGTAAACAAGAGCAGGGCATGTATGAGTAGTTCAGAACGGTGAATAGGAGTATGACTAGACAGAAGATAGTAGGGATGATAAGTTTTTTGGGGCACAGTCCAAGTTGGTCTGGTGTCTGGAATGAGACTGGGGCTTAATAAAAGGGAGCATCCATACAGGAGCTCCAATGGGCTGTACCCTGTAGCATTCCGAGGACAGGCCTGAATTCTGAGAAGGGAAAGTGGTAAAAGTATTGTCCAGTCCTTTTAAAGTTGGTGGCTGAGCTTGGTGAGGTGTGTTTTTAAAAGACCATTAGTCCGTTCTACCTTTCCTGAAGACTGAGGACCATAAGGGATATAAAGGTTTCACTGAACACCAGGAGCCTGAAAAAATGCTTGGCTGATTTGACTAATAAAGGCCAGTCTGCTATTGGACTGTATAGAGGTGGGAAGGCCAAACCGAGGAATTATGTCTGACAGAAGGGAAGAAATGACAGCGGTGGCCTTCTCAGACCCTGTAGGAAAGGCCTCTACCTATCCAGTGAAAGTGTCTACCCAGACTAAGAGGTATTTTAGTTTCCTGACTTGGGGCATGTGAATAAAGTCAATTTGCCAGTCCCGGGCAGGGGCAAATCCCCGAGCTTGATGTGTAGGAAAGGGAGGAGGCCTGAACAATCCCTGAGGGGTAGAAGAATAGCAGATGGAATACTGAGAAGTGATTTCCTTGAGGATGTATTTCTAGCATGGAAAGGAAATGAGAGGTTCCAAGAGATGGGCTAGTGGCTTGTAACTTACATGGAAGACGTTATGAAATGACGACAGAATAGAATGGGCCTGTGAGGCTAGAAGGAGATATTTTCCTTGGTCTAAGAACCATTTGCCTTGTGTGGGAAGAGATTGATAGGTGTAAGTTTCAGCGGGGGAGTAGGTGGGAGTGACTGATGTGGAGGAGAAAAACTGAAAGTGAGGGATATATGTTGGAATGCTAGCTGCTTTTTTACCTATCTTATCAACATAAGCATTGTCCTGAGTGATGGGATCTGATGCCCTTTGATGGCCCTTGCAGTGAATGACTCTAGCTTCCTTTGGAAGTAAAGCAGCTTTGAGAAGCGTTTTTATTAAAGAGACATTAATGATAGAGGACCCTTGTGTAGTGAGGAAACCTCTTGCATGGTGGTGCAGGATATGGAAGGCATATTTAGAGTCACGATAAATATTGACATTTAGTCCTTTTGCAAGAGTGAGGGCTTGACTTAAGGCAATGAGTTCGGCTTGCTGAGAGGTAGTGGAGGGGGGGCAGAGCAGTAGCCTCCATGATAGATGTGGAAGATACTATAGCATAGCCTGCCTTTGCTGGTGAGTGGCGATTAGGCCTGGTGGAACTGCCATCAATAAACCAAGTGTGTTCAGGGTGAGGAACATGAAAGAATATGGGGAAATGGAGTGAATGTCAGGTGGATCAGAGAGATACAATCATGGGGATCAGGTGTGGTATCAGGGATAATGTGGGAGGCCAGATTGAAGTCTGGGCCAGGAACAATGGTAATTGTGGGAGACTCAACAAAGAGTGAATACAGCTGAAGGAGCCTGGGAGCAGAAAGTATATGTGTCAGGTGGGAGGAAGAAAATAGATTTTGGAAGTTATGAGAACTGTAGAGAGTGAGTTGAGCATAGTTTGTGATTTTAAGGGCCTCTAAAAGTATTAGGGCAGTGGCAGCTGCCACATGCAGACTTGAGGGCTAGGCAAAACAGTTAGGTCAAGTTGTTTGGATAAAAAGGCTACAGGGTGCAGTCATGGTCCTTGTGTAAGAATTCTGACTGCACAGCCCTGCACTTCAGCTGTGGGTAATGAAAAGGGTTGGGATGAGTCAGGGAGAGCTAGGGTGGGGGCAGTCTCTAAAGCTGTCTTCAAGGAATGGAAAGAGGAGTGGGGAAAGGATTTAGGATCTATGGGGTCAGCTAGGTTTCCTTTTGTGAGTTTATATAATGATTTTGTTAGGATGGCAAAACCAGGTATCCAAAGTCAAAAGTATCTAACCGTGCCTAGGAAGGAAAGGAGTTGTTGTTTTGTAGAAGGGATTGAGGTTTGGGAGATTAGTCGGACAGGATCAGCAGGGAGAGCACATGTGTTTTTATGAGAATTATGCTGAGGTAGGTAACAGATGAGGATGAAATTTGGGCTTGACTGAAGTAATGGGGGCCATCTGTGAAGCCTTGTGGCAGTACAGCCCAGGTAATTTGCTGAGCCTGATGGGTGTCGGGGTCAGTCTAAGTGAAAGCAAAGAGAGGCTGGGATGAAGGGTGCAAAAGGATAGTAAAGAAAGCATGTTTGAGATCCAGAACAGAATAATGGGTTGAGGAGGGAGGTATTGAGGGTAGGAGAGTATATGGGTTTGGCACCACGGGGTGGATAGGCAAAACAATTTGGTTGATAAGGCTCAGATCCTGAACTAACCTGTAAGGCTTGTCTGGTTCTAGGACAGGTAAAATGGGGGAATTGTAAGGAGAGTTTATAGGCTTTAAAAGGCCATGCTGTAGCAGGCGAGTGATAACAGGCTTTAATCTTTTTAAAGTGTGCTGTGGGATGGGATATAGGCATTGAGTGGAGTAAGGGTGATTAGGTTTTAATGAGATGGTAAGGGGTGCATGATCAGTAGCCAAGGAGGCAGTAGAAGTATCCCATAATTGTGGGTTAAGGTGGGGGGATACAAGACGAGGACGCAAAGGAGTCTTTGGATTGGGAAGAAGGGTGGCAATGAGATGTGGCTGTAGTCCAGGAATAGTCAGGGAAGCAGATGATTTAAAATGTCTCAGCCTAATAAGGGAACTGGGCAGGTGGGGATAACTAAAAAGGAGGGCTTAAAAAAGTATTGTCTAAGTTGGCACCAGAGTTGGGGAGTTTTAAGAGGTTTAGAAGCCTGGCCGTCAATACATACAACAGTTATGGAGGCAAGGGAAACAGACCCTTGAAAAGAAGGTAATGTGGAGTGGGTAGCCTCCATATTGATTAAGAAGGGGATGGACTTACCCTCCGCTGTGAGAGTTACCCAGAGCATCTGTGATGGTCCCGCAGGCTTCCGAGGCGATCAGGCAGTGTCAGTCTTCAGCTGCTAAGCCGAGAAGATCTGGGAAGGAGTCAGTCAGAGAGTCTTGGGCCAGAGTTCCAGGGTCTCTGGGAGTGGCTGCCAGGTGAGTTAAACAGTCTGATTTTCACTGGGGTCCCACACAGATGGGACGCGGATTAGGAGGAATCCTGGGCTGTGGGCATTCCTTGGCCCAGTGGCCAGATTTCCAGCACTTGTAGCAAGCTCCTGGGGGAGGAGGTTCTGGAGGAACCCCGGCAGCTGCGGTTTGGGCATTTGGAGTTCTTGTGTGCTGGAGATGTGGCTGGGGTTTGTCTCATAGTGGAGGCAAGGAATTGCAACTCAGAAATACATTGCTACTTGGCTACCTCTACTCTACCATTGTACACCTTGAAGGTGAGATTAATTAAGTCCTGTTGTGGGGTTTGAGGGCTGGAATTTAATTTTTGGAGTTTTATTTAATGTCAGGAGTGGATTGGGTAATAAAATGTATATTGAGAATAAGATGACCTTTTGACATTTTAGGGTCTAGGGCTGTAAAGTGTCTCAGGGTTGCTGCCGAATGAGCCATGAACTGGGCTGGGTTTTTCATATTTGATGAAGGAGCCTAAACGCTAACTGATTTGGCAGAGGTCGGATAAAGAAAAAGGAGCATTAACCTTGACTATGCCTTTAGCTTCAGCCACCTTTTTAAAAGGAAATTGCTGGGCAGGTGGGGGAGGGCTAGTCTCGGAACAAAACTGTAAGCTGGACCAGGTGTGAGGAGGGGAGGTGATAAAAGGATTATAGGGATGGGGAGCAGAGGCTGAGGAAGAATTGTGAGGAGCAGCCTGGGGAGGAGGGGAAAGGTCATATGGGTCTGTAGAAAAGGAAGATTAGAAAGACTCAGTGACGCTTGGAGTTGGGACTGAGAGAACAAGCAGGAGGGAAAGAAGGAAGATTTGGGGTGAGTCGCATTGGGAACAGAGAGTAGGGAGGGAACAATGTGTAAAAGAATGCTTGGACATCAGGCACCTCAGACCGTTTGCCCATTTTACAAGAATTATCTGGATCTTGTAGGATGGAAAAATCGAAAGTGCCATTTTCTGGCTATTTGGAACCACTGTCCAGTTTGTATTGGGGTCAAGTGGCATTGTAAAAGAAAATAAGGCATTTAGGTTTTAGGTCAGGTGTGAGTTGAAGAGGTTTTAAGTTCTTGAGAACACAGGCTAAGGGAGAAGTGGGAGGAATGGAGGGTGGAAGGTTGCACATAGTGAAGGAGGCAAGCCCAGAAAAAAGAGTAGAGACATGGACAGAAGGGGTTGGGGGGGTTCTTGCCCTCCAGAAAAGCAGAGAAGGGGTAGAGACACGGAGAGAAGGGGTTGGGGGTTCTTGCCTTCTAGAAAAGTGGAAAAGGGGTCGGGGTACAGAAATAAGGGGTTGGGCCTCAGAGTAAGAGGCGGAGGTGCAGAAATAAGGGATCGGGGCACAGAGATAAGAGGTGGGCATGGAAAGGATGGAGTGCAGAGAAGAGGTCGGGGTGGAAATAAGGGATCAGGGCACAGAGATAAGAGGTCAGGGCATGGAAATAAGGGATCGGGATGTTCTTGCCCCCCAGAAAAGCAGAGAAGGGGTAGAGACAGGGAGAGAAGGGGTCAGGTTCTTGCCCCTCCCCCAGAAAAGCGGGACTTGCCGCTAAGGGTGAAGGACCAAGGCAGGTGTCCCTGAGTGGTCAGACACCTCTGAAACATGGGTGAATAATCAGAGAGGCATCCCTGCAATGATTAAACACCAAGGGAAGACTGCCTTCCCAAGTCTGTGACCGGCGCTGGAGTTTTGGTTCCACGGATAAAAAGTGTCCCCTTTGTCTCTACCAGAAAATGAAAGGAATTGAAATTAAGACAAGGGAGAGATTGAAGGGTGGCGACAAGATTGAAAGGAAAAAGTGGTTGAGGGATAGTGAGAGAGGTTGGAGAAGAGATTAAGGAGGCCGCTTACCCGATTTAAAATTGGTGAGATGTTCCTTGGGCTGGTGGGTCTGAGGACCCGAGGTCGTAGGTGGATCTTTTTCATGGAGCAAAGAGCAGGAGGACAGGGGATTGATTTCCCAAGGGAGGTCCCCCGATCTGAGTCACGGCACCAAATTTCACTTGCGTCTGTGTGAAGAGACCACCAAACAGGCTTTGTGTGAGCAATAAAGCTTTTAATCACCTCGGTGCAGGAGGGCTGAGTCTGAAAAGAGAGTCAGCGAAGGGAGATAGGGGTGGGGCCGTTTTATAAGATTTGGGTAGGTAAAGGAAAATTACAGTCAAATTGGAGTTTTTCAGTGGTGGGCAGGAGTGGGGGGTCACAAGGTGCTCAGTAGGGGAGCTTTTGAGCCAGGATGAGCCAGGAGAAGGAATTTCACAAGATAATGTCATCAGTTAAGGCAGGAACAGGCCATTTTCGTTTCTTTCATGGTGGAACGTGTCATCAGTTAAGGCAGGAACCAGCCATCTGGATGTGTATGTGCTGGTCACAGGGGATATTGTGTCCGGAATTGGTGGGTTCTTGGTCTCACTGACTTCAAGAATGAAGCCGCGGACCCTCGTGGTGAGTGTTACAGTTCTAAAGGTGGCGTGTCCGGAGTTTGTTCCTTCTGATGTTCAGATGTGTTCGGAGTTTCTTCCATCTGGTGGGTTCGTGGTCTTGCTGGCTCAGGAGTGAAGCTGCAGACCTTCGCGGTGAGTGTTACAGCTCTTAAGGCGGCACATCTGGAGTTGTTCGTTCCTCCCGGTAGGCTTGTGGTCTCGCTGGCTTCAGGAGTGAAGCTGCAGACCTTCGCAGTGAGTGTTACAGCTCATAAAAGCAGTGTGGACCCAAAGAGTGAGCAGTAGCAAGATTTATTGCAAAGAGCAAAAGAACAAAGCTTCCACAGTGTGGAAGGGGACCCGAGCGGGTTGCCACTGCTGGCTCGGGCAGCCTGCTTTTGTTCTCTTATCTGGCCCCACCCACGTCCTGCTGATTGGTAGAGCCGAGTGGTCTGTTCTGACAGGGCGCTGATTGGTGCGTTTACCATCCCTGAGCTAGACATAAAAGTTCTCCACCTCCCCATCAGATCAGTTAGATACAAAGTATCGACACAAAGGTTCTCCAAGGCCCCACCAGAGCGGCTAGATACAGAGTGTCGATTGGTGCACTCACAAACCCTGAGCTAGACACAGAGTGCTGATTGGTGTATTTACAATCCCTGAGCTAGATAAGGGTTCTCCACATCTCCACCAGACTCAGGAGCCCAGCTGGCTTCACCCAGTGGATCCTGTACCGGGGCTGCAGGTGGAGCTGCCTGCCAGTCCCGCGCTGTGCGTTCGCACTCCTCAGCCCTAGGGTGGTCGATGGGACTGGGCGCTGTAGAGCAGGGGGCGGCGCTCGTTGGGGAGGCTTGGGCTGCACAGGAGCCCGTGGAGGGGGTGGGAGGCTCAGGCATGGCGGGCTGTAGGTCCTGAGCCCTGCCCCACAGGAAGGCAGCCAAGGTCTGGTGAGAAATCGAGCGCAGTGCCGGTGGGTCGGCACTGCTGGGGGACCCAGCACACCCTCCGCAGCCGCCAGCCTGGGTGCTAAACCCCTCATTGCCTGGGGCTGGCAGGGCTGGCCGGCTGCTCTGAGTGAGGGGCCCGCCAAGCCCACATCCACCCGGAACTCCAGCCGGCCCTCAAGCGCCACGCGCAGCCCCGGTTCCCGCTCGTGCCTCTCCCTCCACACTCCCTGCAAGCTGAGGGAGCCGGCTTCCGCCTTGGCCAGCCCAGAAAGGGGCTCCCACAGTGCAGTGGTGGGCTGAAGGGCTCCTCAAGTGCCGCCAAAGTGGGAGCCCAGGCAGAGGAGGCACTGAGAGCAAGCGAGGGCTGTGAGGACTGCCAGCACACTGTCACCTCTCAATATGATGGCTTAGCTTGGGCTCAGAGGCCTGATATGGAGCATGCCCAGAGGAGGTAAGGTCAATTTGCGTGTCTGCTGCTGTTCCTTGCTACTTTCAGGTCTAGCATTCACCATGCTCCATGAGCCTAGAATTTTAGTTGGAGCCAAATATCTGGGAGTTCAATAAGACTCAAAGGAGTACACGGTAAGTGGGGGACTCTGAAAGCCAGGAGAGGCCTCATTTCCATTTGAACCATAATTTACTTTGAATGCAGAGAGAAGGCAATGCGATTTTAAACAACACACATGCAAAAAAACCAATGAATCCTATCATAGCCTTTCTTACTCCTGTTACTTTCATGTATTAGCCACATGGCTAGAAATGGCAGTAGAGATGGAAAAGGAAAGATAGGGCAACCTAGAGTTCTTTTCTGTTTTAGTTTTTCTTTTTCACCATAAACTGAATGTAGAAAGTATTAGCATAATGTGCATGTTTAAAGAAGTGAAAGAAAAATATTTAACTTAGTTCTGTGTAGCATTTTCAAGAATGAAATGCCGATGCATGTACAAGCTAATGAATACAAATTACATAATTTAGTGGTTCTGCATACAGGTTAAATGCTCTCATATCTGTATTTAAAACTGCCACTGGGTACAATACAAAATGAATGGTAAAATTCAAGCTAATGTTTAAACAGTTTAATTTTTTTCTACTTAGAATGACATTAAATTGCAGATAAGAGAATACTATGACAAGTTGAGAGAGAGAGAGAAAGTGGAAAAAAGGAAAAGCTTTACGTTTTCATACCTTTAATGACACTTTTCCCCCCACTTTTTAAATGACTGACCTTACATTTTCATTTTGCACTGAGCTTTGCAAATTAGATAAATGGCCCAGTTTATGAAACAGTAATTTTAATCCTAGATATACACTCAACAAAAATAAATGCTTATTTTCACCAAAAGACATGCACAAAAATGTTAATAACCCCAAGATTGATTCATGATAACCCCAAACAAGAAATAACCCAAAAGTTCATCGAAAGGATAAACTGTAGTATATTCATATAATGGAATACTAAACAGCAATGTAAATAAATGATTACTGCTATATAGAGCAAGATGAATGAATTTCACAGAAAGACTGCTGAGTAAAAGAACTCAGACACAAAAAAGAATATATGCTATTGTGATTTCATTTGTAAGAAGTCCAAAATACAGGCTAAATAAATGTATCCTGATAGAAGTCAGAATAGTGGTTAAATTTAGGTAGATGGGGGAATGAAGAGATTTCTGAGAAGCTGGGGATGGATTTTCTGTGTCTTGATCTGGGTGGTGGTTTAACATATACATGTCAGAAATTAAACAAGCATACTCTTAAGAGATGTGTACATTATTGCACATCAGTTATCATAACCTTGTTAGAAATTAAACAACCATACTCTTAAGAGATGTGTACATTATTGCATATCAGTTATCATAGCCTTTCTTACTCCTGTTTCTTTCCTGTGTTAATCAGCCGCATGTGCTAGAAATGGCAATAGAGATGGAAAAGGAAAGACAGGGCAACCCCAGAGTACTGTTTTCTTTTAGTCCTTTGGTGCTTCTTGATGAGCAGAAATAAGAATGTAAGCTAGACTTCAATAAGGAGGAAATACAAGGAAAAAAGGCATATCTTTCCCTTTTCTATTATCAAACACCTTAATGAATGTAAAACTTTCTAAGTGTGTGTGTGTGCCTGTGTATGTGTGTGTGTGTGTGTGTAAAATGCCCTTACCACCAATGGGATGCTTGTAGTTGCATTGTTCCTGTTGAATGTTCTTAGAGTGGGGCCCTGAGTGGCTATTCTCACTCTGGACTAATGGTCTCTTTGCCTTTTCATGAAAATAAATTGTTTATAAATAGTGGCATTTTGTTATTTTACTACACTGTTTTGATTCTATGTTTCTAATTCAAAGATTGACCACAATTAACTTTATTTTTTTTGAGACAGGGTCTCACTTTGTCACTTAGGCTGGAGTGCAGTGGCATGATCTTGGCTCACTGCAACCTCTGCCTCCCAGACTCAGGCGATCGATCCTCCTACCTCAGCTTCCCAAGTAGCTGGGACTGCAGATACATGTCATCACACCTGGCTAATTTTTGGGGGGAATTTTTTGTAGAGACAGAGGTCTCATTGTGTTGCCCAGGCTGGTCTCAAACTCCTGAGTTCAAGCAATCTACCCACCTCAGCCTCCCAAAGTGTTGGGATTACAGGCATGAGCCACTGAGCCCAGCTAGATTGACCGTAATTAGCTTTTGTGCCTTCTGTCTAAAATATGAAAGTTGAGCTTAGGCTCAGAGCTTCTTTTCTTCTTTAACTAAAAATAGAATTAAAATTGCTTTCAGGTATAATTATTTTCCTGTTAACACTGATGATCTCAATTTAAAATTTTCTCTAGAACCTTGGTTCTGCATGAAAGTTATCTTAATCATTTTCCTTTCTATTTGTGTGGAAGTTCTTCCCTGATATGATTATAATCTGATCTTTCACTTAATTCCAGTTTCTGCTCAAATGTTTTCAGAGAGACTTTGTATGACCACCCTCCAAAATAACACGAATCCCTCTGTCAAATTCTATGCTTAAATTAGTTTCATTTTCCTTCTTAGCATTTACCTTGACCTGACATTATGGTATGTCCGTGTATGCATGTGTGCAAGTGCATAAACATTTGCATATGTTATTGTCTTCCCCAATAAGAATGTAACTTCCAAGAGAGTTTTAGTGGCTGGTAAGATGGCCAGATAGGAACAGCTCCGTTCTGTAGCTCCCAGTGAGATCAATGTAGAAGGCAGGTGATTTCTGCATTTCCAAATGAGGTACATGGCTCATCTCACTGGGACTGGTTAAGACAGTGGGTGCAGCTCACAGAGGGTGAGCCGAAACAGGGTGGGGCATTGCCTCATATGGGAAGCACAAGGGGTCAGGGAACTACCTCCCCTAGCCAAGGGAAGCCATGAGAAACTGTGCTATGAGGGATGGTGCTATCTAGCCCAGATACTACACTTTTCCTGTGGTCTTCGCAACCTGCAGACCAGGAGATTCCCTTGGGTGCCTATACCACTAGGGCCCTGGGTTTCAGGCACAAAACTGGGCAGCCATTTGGGCAGACACCGAGCTAGCTGCAGGAGTTTTTTCTCATACCCCAGTGGTACCTGGAATGCCAGTGAGACAGAACCGTTCACTCCCCTGGAAAGGGGGCTTAAGCCAGAGAGCCAAGTGGTCTGGCTCAGTGAATCCCCCCACCAATGGAGCCCAGCAAGCTAAGATCCACTGGCTTGAAATTCTTGCTGCCACCACAGCAGTCTCAAGCCAACCTGGGATGCTCCAGCTTGGTGCGGGGAGGAGTGTCTGCCATTACTGAGGCTTGAGTATGTGGTTTTCCCCTCACAGTGTAAACAAAGCTGCCAGGAAGTTTGAACGGGGCAGAGCCCACCACAGCTCGGCAAAGCCTCTGTAGCCAGACTGCCTCTTTAGATTCCTTCTCTCTGGGCAGGGCACCTCTGAAAGAAAGGCAGCAGCCCCAGTCAAGGGCTTATAGATAAAACTCCCATCTCCTGGTACACAGCACCTGAGGGAAAGCATGGCTGTGGGTGCAGCTTCAGCAGACTTAAATGTTCCTGCCTGGCAGCTCTGAAGAGAGCAGTGGATCTCCCAGCATGGTGCTTGAGCTCTGCTAAGGGACAGACTGCCTCAAGTAGGTCCCTGACCCCTGTGCCTCCTGACTGGGAGACACCTCCCAGCAGGGGTCAACAGACACCTCATATAGGAAAGCTCTGGTGGGCATCTGGTGGGTGCCCCTCTGGGACAAAGCTTCCAGAGGAAGAAACAGAGAGCAATATTTGCTGTTCTGCAGCCTCCACTGGTGATACCCAGGCAAAGAGGGTCGGGAGTGGATCTCCAACAAACTCCAGAAGACCTGCAGCAGAGGGGCCTGACTGTTAGGAGGAAAACTAACAAACAGAAAGGAATAGCATCAACATCAACAACATGAAAACCCCATCCGAAGGTCACCAACATCAAAGACCAAAGGTAGATAAATCCACAAAGATGAGGAAAAAGCCAGTGCAAAAAGGCTGAAAATTCCAAAAACCAACGCCTCTTCTCCTCCAAAGGATCACAACTCCTTGTCAGCAAGGGAACAAAACTAGATGGAGAATGAGTTTGAAGAATTGACAGAAGTAGGATTCAGAAGGTGGGTAATAACAAACTCCTCCGAGCTAATGGAGTGTGTTCTAACACAATGCAAGGAAGCTAAGAACCTTGAATAAAGCTTAGAGGAATTGCAAACTAGAATAACCAGTTTTGAGAAGAACATAAATGACCTGACGGAGCTGAAAAACACAGCATGAGAACTTCGTGAAGCATACACAAGTATCAATAGCCAAATCGATCAAGTGGAAGAAAGGATATCAGAGATTGAAGATCAACTTCATGAAATAAAGCATGAAGACAAGATTAGAGAAAAAAGAATGAACAGGAAGGAATAAAGCCTCCAAGAAATATGGGACTATGTGAAAACACCAAACCTACGTTTGATTGGTGTACCTGAAAATGATGAGGAGAATGGAACCAAGTTGGAAAACACTCCAGGATATTATCTGGGAGAACTTCCCCAACCTAGCAAGACAGGCCAACATTCAAATTCAAGACATACAGAGAACATCACAAAGATACTACTCAAGAAGAGCAACCCCAAGACACATAATCTTCAGATTCATCAAGGTTGAAATGAAGGAAAAAGTGTTAAGGGCAGCCAGAGAGAAAGGTCAGTTTACCATAAAGGGAAGCCCATCAGACTAACAGCAGATCTCTCTGCAGAAACTCTACAAGTCAGAAGACAGTGGGGGCCAATATTCAATATTCTTAACAGAATTTTCAATCCAAAATTTCATATCCAGCCAAACTAAACTTCATAAGCAAAGGAGAAATAAAATCCTTTACAGACAAGCAAATGCTGAGAGATTTTTGTCTCCACCAGGTCTGGCTTATGAGAGTTCCTGAAGGAATCACTAAATATGGGAAGGAAAAACCAGTACCAGCCACTGCAAAAACATACCAAATTGTAAAGACCATTGACACTACAAAGAAACTGCATCAACTAATGGGCAAAATAACCAGCTAGCATCATAATGACAGGATCAAATTCACACATAAGAATATTAACCTTAAATGTAAATGGGCTAAATGCCCAAATTAAAAGACACAGACTGGCAAATTGGATGAAGAGTCAAGACCCATCAGTGTGCTGTATTCAGGAAACTCATCAAACATGCAAAGACACACATAGGCTCAAAATAAAGGGATGGAGAAATATTTACTAAGCAAATGGAAAGAAAGAAAAAGCAGGGGTTGCAATCCTAGTGTCTGATAAAACAGACTTTAGACCAACAAATATCAAAAAAGACACAGAAGGGCATTACACAATTGTAAAGGGATCAATGCAACAAGAAGAGCTAACTATTCTAAATATATATGCATCCAACACAGTAGCACCCAGATTCATAAAGCAAGTTCTTTGAGACCTACAAAGAGACTTAGACTCCCATACAATAATAGTGGGAGACTTTAACACCCCACTGTCAATATTAGACAGATCAATGAGACTGAAAATTAACAGGGATATTCAGGACTTGAACTCAGCTCTGGACCAAGTGGATCTAATAGACATCTACAGAACTCTCTACCCCAAATCAACAGAATATATGTTCTTCTCAGCACCACATCGCACTTATTCTAAAATCAACCACATATGTGGAAGTAAAACACTCCTCAGCAAATGCAAAAGAACAGAATCTCTCAGTCCACAGTGCAATCAAATTAGAACTCAGGATTAAGAAACTCACTCAAAACAGCACAACTACATGGGAACTGAACAACCTGCTCCTGAATGACTACTAGGTAAATAACAAAATTAAGGCAGAAATAAATAAGTTATTTGAAACCAACGGGAACAAAGACACAACCTACCAGAATCTCTGGGCCACAGCTAAAGCAGTGTTTAGAGGGAAATTTATAGCACTAAATGTCCACAAGAGAAAGCAGGAAAGATCTAAAATTGACACCATAACATCACAATGAAAAGAACTAGAGAAGCAAGAGCAAACAAATTCAAAAGCTGGCAGAAGACAAGAAATAATTAAGATCAGAGCAGAACTGAAGGAGATAGAGACATGAAAAACCCTTCAAAAAAATCACTGAATCCAGGAATTGGTTTTTTGAAAAGATTAAGAAAATAGACCACTAGCCAGACTAATAAAGAAGGAAAGAGAGAAGAATCAAATAGACACAATAAAAAATGATAACGGGGATATCACTGCTGATCCCACAGAAATACAAACTTCCATCAGAGAATACTATAAACACCTCTACACAAATAAACTAGAAAATCTAGAAGAAATGGATAAATTCCTGGACACATACAGCCTCCCAAGACTAAACGAGGAAGAAGTAAAATCCCTGAATAGATCAGTAACAAGTTCTGAAAGTGAGGCAGCAATTAATAGCCGACCAACCAAAAAAAGCCCAGGACCAGATGGATTCGCAGCCGAATTCTATGAGAGGTATAAAGAGGAGCTGGTACCATTCTTTCTGAAACTATTCCAAAGAATAACAAGAGAGAGAATCCTCCCTAACTCATTTTATAAGGCCAGCATCATCCTGATACCAAAACCTGGCAGAGACACGACAAAAAAAGAAAATTTTAGGCCAATGTGCCTGATGAACATCGATGCGAAAATCCTTAATAAAATACTGGCAAACTGAATCCAGCAGCACATCAAAAAGCTTCTCCACCAAGATCAAGTCGGCTTCATCCCTGGGATGCAAGTCTGGTTCAACATACACGAATCAATAAACTTAATCCATCACATAAACAGAACCAATGACAAAAACCACATGATTATCTCAATAGATGCAGAAAAGGCCTTCGATAAAATTCAACACCCCTTCATACTAAACATTCTCAATAAACTAGGTATTGATGGAACACATCTCAAAATAATAAGAGCTATTTATGACAAACCTGCAGCCAATATCATACTGAATGGGCAAACCTGGAAGCATTCCCTTTGAAAACTGGCACAAGACAAGGATGCTCTTTCTCACCACTCCTATTCAACATAGTATTGCACGTTCTGGCCAGGGCAATCAGGCAAGAGAAATAAATAAAGGGTATTCAAACAGGAAGAGAGGAAGTCAGATTGTCTCTGTTTGCAGACGACATGATTGTATATTTAGAAAACCCCATCATCTCAGCCCAAAATCTCCTTAAGGTGATAAGCCACTTCAGCAAAGTCTCAGGATACAAAATCAATGTGCAAAAATCACAAGCATTCCTATACGCCAATAATAGACAAACAGAGAGCCAAATCATGAGTAAACTCCCATTCACAATTGCTACAAAGAGAATAAAATACCTAGGAATCAACTTACAAGGGATATGAAGGACCTCTTCAAGGAGAACTACAAACCACTGCTCAAGGAAATAAGAGATGACATAAACAGATGGAAAAACAATCCATGCTCATGGATAGGAAGAATCAATATTGTGAAAATGGCCTTACCATGCAAAGTAATTTATAGATTCAATGCTATCCCAATAAAGCTACCATTAACTTTCTTCACAGAATTAGAAAAAACTACTTTAAGTTTCATATGGAACCAAAAAAAAGCCCCTATAGCCAAGACAATCTTAAGCAAAAATAACAAAGCTGGAGGCATCACGCTACATGACTTTAAACTATACTACAAGGCTACGGTAACCAAAACATCATGGTACTGGTACCAAAACAGATATATAGACCAATGGAACAGAACAGAGGCCTCAGAAATAATGTCACACATCTACAATCATCTGATCTTTGACAAACCTGACAAAAACAAGCAATGGGGAAAGGATTCCCTATTTAATAAATGGTGTTGGGAAAACTGGCTAGCAGAAAACTGAAACTGGACTCCTTCCTTACACTTTATACAAAAATTAACTCAAGATGGATTAAAGACTTAAACATAAGACCTAAAGCCATAAAAACCCTAGAAGAAAACCTAGCTAATACCATTCAGGACATAGGCATGGGCAAAGACTTCATGACTAAAACACCAAAAGCAATGGCAACAAAAGCCAAAATTGACAAATGGGATCTAATTAAACTAAAGAACTTCTGCACCGCAAAAGAAACTATCATCAGAGTGAACAGGCAACCTACAGAGTGGGAGAAAATTTTTGCAATCTATTCATCTGACAAAGGCCTAATATCCAGAATCTACAAGGAACTTAAATTTACAAGAAAAAAACAACCCCATCAAAAAGTGGGCTAAGGATATGAACAGGCACTTCTCAAAAGAAGACATTTATGTGGCCAAAAAACATGAAAAAAACCTCATCGTTGGTCATTAGAGAAATGCAAATCAAAACCACAATGAGATACCATCTCGCGTCAGTTAGAATGGCGATTATTAAAAAGTCAGGAAACAACAGATGCTGGAGAGGATGTGGAGAAATAGGAATGCTTTTACCCTGTTGGTGGGAGTGCAAATTAGTTCAACCATTGTGGAAGACAGTGTGGTGATTCCTCAAGCATCTAGAACCAGAAATGCCATTTGACCTAGCAATCCCATTACTGGGTATATACCCAAAGGATTATAAATCATTCTACTATAAAGACACATGCACACGCATGTTTATTGCAATACTGTTCACAATAGCAAAGACTTGGAACCAACCCAAATGCCCATCAATGATAGACTGGATAAAGAAAATGTGGCACATATACACCATGGAATACTATGCAGCCATAAAAAAGGATGAGTTCATGTCCTTCGCAGGGACATGGATGAAGCTGGAAACCATCATTCTCAGCAAACTAATGCAGGAACAGAAAACCAAATGCTACATGTTCTCACTCATAATTGGGAGTTGAACAATGAGTACACATGGACACAGGGAGGGGAACGTCACACACCGGGGCCTGCTGGGGGTTGGGGGTCTAGAGGAGGGATAACATTAGGAGAAATACCTAATGTAGATGAGGGGTTGATGGGTGGCAGCAAAACACCACGGCATGTGTATACCTATGTAACAAACCTGCACGTTCTGCACATGTATCCCAGAACTTAAAGTATGATAATTAAAAAAAAAGAATTTCTGTTTTATTAACTGCTTGGCACCTAGTAGGTACACAGTAAACATGTGTTGACTGAATAACAAACTTTATTTTGAAAAACTAGAAAAAATGTAATTTTGGAATTTTACATTTTATCAACTGTTGAACATGAACATTTATTAAATTTTATGATGCAATTTAAAACACAGTAACTATAGCAAGAGATAGGTGCTTATCCTGAAAGTAAACAGTGTGGCAGAGAATATGGAAGGATAAATATTATTGGTAGAACCTGGTCTGCAATTAGAATTTTCCTGGAGTTTCACAGGGTTCTCCAGCTTGAAAGGACAAAAAGCAGAAGTTGGGATCTGGGGCAGAGTGGGCTCCACCCTCGGCCATCTCTATGCCCAGCACATTGGAGATGCAGCCAGCTAGCCACTGGATGTCACTGTTCTCTCAGGCTCCTCAGCCTAGGTGTCCTGCCAGGTCTCCTTAAGCATGAATATGCAATGTCCTGGTTTACAGCTGTGACAGAGGGCACAGGCTCACCTGTACAGGCCTTCTCAATATGGAATCACATACTGTTCCTACATAAAATTGATTTTCGGTTCTGAGCAGCACAGAAAGGTTTGAAGAGATGAGTGGTCTCAAGTGCGGCTCTCAGCTTAATCTCAGCCCTAAAACGGAGCTCAGGACTAGGAACATAGCTGCCAGGACATTTCCCTGTCACTCAAGAGCTGATAGGCTTTTCTTCAGGTCCAGACCTACAGGCAAGGACTGGAAAGCATTTGGGTTTCACAGCTGGTTTAGATGATATTCAACAATAACACCAAAATTCTTCCATTTAAGAACAAAACAAAAAAATAGGAATTGAAAAACAAGGGTCAGTGACCAGTTTGTGCCAAAACATGTCAGCTGCTCTTACTTTGAATGAAATTATTTGCAGCACAAGGTTACAGCTCGCCTGGGAAGTTTATCTTCAGCCAGTCTCATTAAGATCTCCCACCTGCAGGCAACACCTGTTTGTCTCCATTACTTATCCACCATATAAATATAATAAATAGGCGAGTTGCTATGGATTGCTTCATTGTGGTCTGCTGTCTCCCCTTGAAGACTTTGCTCACACTTATTGATTTCAAGGCATGAATAATCCTCAGAAACTTGCTCCACTCCGATTAGGAGTATTTCCTTTAAAATTCACTTATTCAGGCCAGACCCTGCGGCTCATACCTGTAATCCCAGCACTTTGGGAGGAAAAGGTGGGAGGGTTACTTGACCCCAGAAGTTTGAGACCAGCTTGGGGCAACATGGCGATAACTCATCTCTACAAAAAATACAAAAATTAGCTGGGTGTGGTGGCACATGCCTGTGATCCCAGCTACTCAGGAGTCTGAGGTGGAAGGATTGATTGAGTCCGGGGGTTTGAGGCTGCAAGGAGTAGTGATTGTACCACTGCACTCCAGCCTGGGCCAGAGGGTGAGACCGTCTCAATATATATATTACTAAAAATATATATAAATAAAATAAAATGTATTTATTCGATGACTCACCAGACATTTATTGAGTGCCATTTTCTAAGCCCCAAGCACTGTTTTAGGGGCTGGGGATACAGCAGTGATACAAGAAACAAAGTCTCTATTACTGCCGAGCCCACATTCTAGTGTTTAACAGAGATTAAACTAAAGGAAAATTGCCCAGATCATTTCTGTAGGTGTCAGGCGGTGGATCTTGCCTTCCAACACCAAGAAGGTGGTTTAGTAGCTCAATGAGTAGATGAGGCTCTAGTGAGAGCAGTCACATCCCAGTATAGGAATGGTAACAGCCGTGAGCAGCTCTTTTCATCATTTTAATTTTTGTTTCCTCCAGTCAGTTCATAAATAGCCAAAGAGATTCTTAAAAAGTTAAATCTTATCTTGTAGCTTCCTTGCTTCAAATCCTTCAATGGTTTATCACTCCTCCTAAAGTGACAAGACAAATCCTGCCATGGCTGTGAGTTGGCCCCTGCCTATTTCCCCAGCCTCTGCTGACCGCCATGCTTCCACTCTCTAGAGATTCATTGGCCATTTTGCCCTTCCTCTAATTGCCAGGCACTTTTCTGCATTAGAACTTCTGTATATGCTGTTTCCTTTGACTGGAAAGCTCTTTTCTGATCATCCCTCCCTCCCTTCACATGCAAACTCACCCTTTAGTGTCAGCTTGAACTGCAACCACTTCTTCAGGGAAGCCAGTCCCCCTAGGTCAATCAGGTTTCCCTAGTTCCATAGCCCTTCTAACATTGATGCCCATCATACCTCTCAAAAACCTGAGCCAGCACATCGTTTCCCAGTGCTATCTCATTCCAGTCACTGAACAGTTACAATTGACCTCTACAATGTGTCAGAGTATCAGTTCTCTACCCGCCACGCTTTGGGTGGGGGGTCCTTATCGCAACTGGCCAAATGGGTAATCAATTTCCCAGATTTCATAATGGAGTCTGCCTCCTGGGACCACTTCTGTAACCAACTGTTTATTTATTTATTTTTCAATCGGTTTTGGGGGAACAGGTGGTGTTTGGTTACATGACTAAGTTCTTTAGTGGTGATTTTTGAGATTTTGGTGCACCCATCACCTGAGCAGTGTACACTGTACCCAATATATAGTCTTTTATCCCTTACCCACCTCCTACACTTTCCCCCGAGTCCTCAAAGTCCATTGTATCATTCGTATGCCTTTGCATCCTCATAGCTTAGCTCCCACTTATGAATGAGGACACATGATGTTTGGCTTTCCATTCCTGAGTTACTTCACTTAGAATAATGGTCTGCAATTTAGTCCAGGTTGCTGCGAATGCCATTATTTCGTTCATTTTTATGGTTGAGTAGTATTCCATGGTATATATATATACCACAATTTCTTTATCCACTCATTGATTGATGGGCGTTTGGGCTGATTCCATATTTTTGCAATTGCGAATTGTGCTGCTATAAACATGTGTGTGCAAGTATCTTTTTCGTACAATGACTTCTTTTCCTCTGGGTAGATATCCAGTAGTGGGATTGCTGGATCAAATGGTAGATCTACTTTTAGTTCCTTATGGATCTCCACACTATTTTCCAGAGTGTTTGTGCTAGTTTACATTCCCACTAGCAGTGTAAAAGTCTTCCGTTTTCACCACATCCATGCCAACATCTATTAATTTTTGATTTTTTGATTATGGCTATTCTTGCAGGAGTGAGGTTTGTATCACATTGTGGTTTTGATTTGTATTTCCCCGATCATTAGTGATGTTGAGCATTTTTTCATGTTTGTTGGCCATTTGCGTATCTTCTTTTGAGAATTGTCTATTCATGTCCTTAGCCCACTTTTTGATGGGATTGTTTATTTTTTTCTTGCTGATTTTTTTGGGTTCCTTGTAGATTCTGGATATTAGTCCTTTGTCAGATGTATAGATTGGGAAGATTTTCTCCCATTCTGTGGGTTGTCTGTTTACTCTGCTGATTATTTCTTTTGCAGTGAAGCAGCTTTTTAGTTTAAGTCTCATCTATTGATCTTTGTTTTTGTTACATTTGCTTTTGGGTTCCTGAAATCTTTGCCTAAGCCAAGGTCTAGAAAGGTTTTTTTGATGTTATCTTCTAGAATTTTTGTGCTGTGTAACCAACTGTCTTCGGTTGGGTCCCCTGAAAACAGCTCTGACATGGAGATGTATGGGCAGCAGTTTATTGGTGAGTGCTCCAAGGATCAACACTGGGAAGGTGCAAGGGAAGCGATATTCCTAGAGAGGCACAACTGTGATGTAGTTTCAACAGAAGCTTTGGCCAAGCCCAGAAGGGGCCCTGGAGCTGGGATGGCCCTTCAGAGTTGTTCCATTTATAGCAAGGGGCTACTGGGCCTTGGAATCTGCAGCCATTAGTCCCTGGGTGCTGGCTGCTTCTGAAGAGGGCAGCATACTTTGAGTAAAGCAGCTTTCTTCAGCCAAGGGCAGTTCCATAAGAGAGACACAGCTGTGAGCAGCCAACACCTCTGGCTGCTGGGAAACCAATACTTCAGTCTGAGGTTGGGATCTTGGTGGTACAGCTGAACCCCCACTACAGAAATCCCGCCAGACTTCACACAGTGGGTTTTCAAGAAATTATTGATGGGTTCTTTTAGTTCTATAAAACATGAACCTGTTACTATTACAGGGCTTTTTCCTTAGCTCAGCTAAAGACAGTGGTCCTTATCACACGGCCAGGAAAATTTAGGCTCTCAGACGATTGAAGGGTGAGAATTATGGAATTTATTGGGCAAAAAGGAAAAAAAGGGGGGAACAGGGACTTTCCGCAAGGCCAGAGTTCCTGCTGGGGTGCTTCCCAGCCCGCTGTTTGAACTCCAGTTTCCACACAGGAAGAGGAGGGGCCGGGATCCTCCCTGCTGCAAACAGCGGGAACGTCTGTGGCTCCACCCCAGTGTGCATTCCTCCCAGGGCCCAGGCCAGCTGGAGTTTTTCCAGGGACCCCTTCCCACCTGGCTTTCTCATTACCTTGACCCTTCTTTGCTTCTGTCTCTGCTCTCAGATTCAATCTTTGTTGACTCATCATCTCTACCTTTTGTTCGTCTGAATATCTTCATCTGGCAGAAAAGGAAAATTGAACTAGAAAGCCTACTATCCAGCAGGCAGTATGCTGGGGACTTCACATATGCCCTCTTTCCAAATACTAACGTTTATTCCTTTTGTCTTCCAAAATTTGTTAAAACTCTTTATTTTACCTCTGTTCCATCTTTTTATTTCTGAGATTTTATTTTATAAAATTGTTCTAAACTTCATTTTTAAATGAAGACATCTGGTGATGGCATGTACACTCATTGCAGGAATGAAATGAAAATAGACAAGAACCAAAAAGATATTTCCCCAGTAGCAATTAAGCATATTATGAATTGCTTCATTATTTTATTAAGTTACTAAAATTGATACATACTTCCTATTTAACTGTAATTTTGCAATGGCAAGAACGGTTAATAAAGGTCATATATTTATATATGTGTATGTTATTAGTAGATTTCTGCAAACAATAATTGCAATAAGAATAAATTTTTAAATGAATCATTTCACAGCTCTCCATAAGCCTACTCAATCTTATATCATGCACTCTATAATTCTTAATGAGATATTTATTTCTAGTCTTTTGTAGCCCCCACCAGGTAGTAAAAATGAAATGATGTCACCTGGATTTCCATATCATTTTGTCTATATGACCTATTATCATCTTTTAAAAACTTGGATTATTATATTTTTATCTTAGAATCTGCTCACTGTTTTGATCTATTTCTGCATATGGTTTTGGGTATTAAATATTCAGTCTAGTGGCATTAGCACAGTACTAGAAGTAAAATAGCTTGGGTTTTAGAATGAGCCTTGGTTTTCTCACATGTGAAACAGAATTGATGTTTGTATCATATGCTGCAGTGAGATGGGTTAAGAAAAACTATGGAGAAGAGCTTTGAAAACAGTAAGATGTTGTAAAAAATGAAAGTATTATTACTAAAATAGAAAAATATAAGAAGAAAGAAAAGGAAAATCCGTTCACTGGCAGGCACTTCACACAGGTTATTTCACACAGGCACTTCACACAAGTTATTTCACAGCCATGCTGTGAGGCAGGTGTTGTTTATCCCCATTTTATGGATGAGAATGCTGAGACTGAGAAAGGCTCAATAACCACTTGATGCCATTGATTGGTAATAGTGTCTGAGTCCTAATTCACATCTAGATCTTTGGATTCCGAGTATTGCCTTCTTTCCACTGCACCAAAACTGACTCTCAATTAATTGTGGATAATCAGTGGAAATCAGTTTACTCTTGGGAATCTTTCCATTTATGCCCCCTCCCATTGCTTTCAAAATCTCCTCTGGTGTGTTCCTTGAAATCTGAGAGAGGCAGTGGATTGTAATTTAAGAATTTTTGCTTATAGCAGCACAGTTTACCTTGTTGCCCATATTTGTTCTGCATCAAGGGATTGGAACCCTCAAACACATGTCAGCACTGCTAGTTATATGTATTTTTCTATGTCTAATTGCAATCCTTAGTAAGAAGAAATGGGTTTGAGGATGCATCTTTTGGGTCAGTTCCAGAAGGTCGGGAGGTGCAAAAGAGCTGAGCTGTTGATTCAGTTGAGATCATTTTGATGAGCACATGCTTGCATGTGGGTCTATAATGTGGTTCATCTCCATAAAATCCCAAGCTTTATGGGTTTGAAAGCATTAACTCATGTCTTAGAAACATCCCACATAGATTATTATAATTCTTGGTGTGCTGCCTGACCATCTGCTTACCTACAGGAATTACAATCACATGTAATGGCCCTGCTCAAATCTAGGCTCAGAAAAGAAATATGAGAATACCTGAGTCCTTTTCTGTTTTGTTGAAGCAGCACTATTTTTTACACCCTGCTCAGCATAATGATGAAAAATGTGTTAATTTGTGACTTTTCTTGCTTCAAATTGATGAGAATAGAAAAATACTTAGTTATATACTTTTTCCTCTTGTTGTTCTATGAGAATATATTGATCATCTCATGCAGCATCCCTCCCTTCCTTCCTTCTTTCTCCACAGATATTTTATTGACAACTGTTAAGTGCTGGCACTGTGCTAGTCTGAAGGACACAGAAGCAAACAAGCAGTCACAGCACTTGCCCTTATAAGCATCATACTCTAGTGGGTGAGACGGACATTAAACATAATTTCACTGAGAACCTTGGGATTACACTTGTTGTGACTGCTATGTTTGAAAATTCCTGGATGCTGTGAAAACAATGGAGGGGAAATGAGGAAGAATAATTTATTAGCATTTTCTTACATTAGATTATTTTTCTTGTTATTTTGTTGTCAGAAAGAAACATTACAGAATTCAACAGGCCATCTCTCATGGCTTTCTTTTCTACTTTCTTCTCCACTTCTTGGCCATTCTCAACAATTGCCTGTGGGTGTTTCGAGCGAATGTAATTTTATGGGGAAATAGTTAGAGTTCCAATGCCTTTACTTAGTCTAAAAACCACTATGCACCTCCGTCCCCCGAAGCTGACATTTTAAAAATTAGTATTTATGTTTTTATTCTATTTTTCTTAGACACACTCCTAATATTGTCTTGTTTAGGTGCATGTATTTTTCAAATACTGCCAGCTTTCAACTAAAGACAGAAGTATAATTTCCATCTAAGCTCAAAGAACTTCAGAGAGTTTTATCTTAAAAAACAATGCTGATCTTAGCAGGTAACTAGGGCAGGCCACAGGGAGGAAATGAAGAGGGATTCAGGCATTCTGGTGCGGGGACAAGGCATGGGAAAGCAGAGAATGAGTTGGTGCAAATCCCAGGCCCTAGCATTGTGTGGGTGATTCTGGTACTCTAAGGTTTGGCTTTGAAATGTGGCTATAACCTTTCAAAAAAATTTTAATATTTTATTTAATCTAATATATCAAAAACATTATCATTTCAATATGTAAGCAAAATAAAAAACAATACGATATTTTGCATTTTTTTCATACTAAGTCTTTGAAAATAGGTATAGCTATGAAATTTTTTTCCAGCTGGCTTCACTTCCTCTTTGTTTACTTATAGAAGATCTTCCAAAGTATGCCTGTGAACATTAATTCTGTGGAATGTTAACAAGTGTTAGATGAAAAAAAGAAAAAATAAAATTATTTAAGGTCAAATACATTTCCTTTTCTTTTCTTTGTTTAAGATGGGGTCCCGCCCAGGCTGCCCTGGAACTCCCAGCCTGGAGCAATCCTCCCAGTTCAGTCTCCCAGATAGCTGGGCCTACAGGCATGGGCCCCCAGGCTAAGCTCCAGTGAGTTTCTTTACTGCAAGACTTTTCAGAAATTTTAAAATCCAAAATGCATTGTGAATCATCAAGAGAGGAATCCTAAGCAGTTATGTTCAAATCTATTTGATGATGAACCTCTTTTTTATAGAACATCTCCTAAGACTAGTATCGCTTGCAATGAAGTTTGGAAAACATTAGGCTTAGATTGCTTTCTAAATAAATTTATTCTTTTGAAGATACCAACGGATGTCAGGGAAGATGCTTCATAACATGTAGCATAGCAGAGAAGTAAATGGGTCTGGGATGAAAGTGTTGTTGCAGATAATCCACAAAATGGCTAATTCATAGGGAACAAAGTCATTTAAAGAGTTGACAGTTACTATTATTTAATTTCACAATGGCATGGTGAAGATGAACACCAGTGCAGTTTTTATCTATACTGTGAGATTTGGTGATAGCAATTCATTGCTAGTTCTTTTAGGATCCATTATGTGAACTTAGAATCATTTTGGCTTAATTCTTTTAATCCACCAGAGTTGATTTTTAAAAAATTCTTTTTTCACTCATTTGGTTTAAATATCACAAATTTGTAGTATTTCCATCCTCCTTTTACTGGAATGAATGTCCTGGTTAGGATATGGCCTCACTAGAGATGAATAAAAGTGAAATTCAACTAAATGCTGCATGATTTCATAACTCTGTAAAAACGTATCGACCAATTTGAATTGCTCTATGAAGATCTCCTTCTCTTTATTTCGATACCAGTTTTCCTAATTACTCTCACTTCTATGTTCAGTGGGACTTTCTGACGTCTCTTTGGATTCTAACAAATATTGTAATTCATTGCCAACTTCTTTTTCCTAATGTACTGATAGAAGTAAAAAGTGTAGTTGTCCTTTTTTCCTCTCTGGCATCTGAAAATAAAGTTTGCATTCTCTTTCTGAAACTAGATTCTTAAATCTACCTTTCTTTATCATCCTTTAACACATTGGCCATATAGTTAGAAAATTTACTTAAAACACAAAGTATAAACACATTTCAGATAGATGGAACTGTCCCCACTTGAAGTTAAAAACAGAGTCCCAGCTCATATTGCAGATTGAAGGTGAGAGATGAATGAGGAAGTAGAATTGAGAGAAATGAGTTTTGATTTTGACATTAGAATTCAAAATTCTACCAAGTATGTTCAAATAGAAATCATGTTTAAAAGCTATAAGAGTAAAAGGGGACTTCACGTCACAATAGTTTTGTAGTGAAATGAAAATGCATTTGTTCTAATTCAGTTCTGCTTTTGAATTCTTATGTGGCCCTTCCTGGATCCCTCTGTGCTGTCCGGACATAGGAAATATTCTCTCTGTGAAATGGATAAAGCCTTCCTCAACCCCACAAAGTTTAATGAATCATTTATTACGCCTCCACCTTTTTGCTAAGCCCTAGAGTAATTAATCTTTGTTTTTAAAGTACTCTAAAATGCCAGGTCATAAGGTGTACCAGATTAATAAATTATTGTAAAGCATTTGTAAATAAGGAGGCCTTGTCTAAACATTACATATTATAAGAATGGGATGGAAGTGAAGCTTAAGATCACCTCTTCCTGGGGTGTCCTCCTATCAACCCAGCTCTTGGAATACTCCTCCATAAATTGTCAGATTAGGTTTCTCAGTCAGTTCAAAAGTGGAATTTCTTCCTTTTCTTCTTAAATTTCATTAGGATGTAATTCCAATCCTAATATGTTGATTTTTCAGCTATAAAGAAATTCAGACATCTATTCAATAATTATGGAGAGGTAGATTAGGTACCCACATAGTATTCTTTTCATTTCTTTCCTGTCCACTGAGTGAGGAAAAACATCTCCATACATGGAGAGGGTGTCCTCTTAGTGTTGGGTTGGGCAGGTGGCTAATTGAGCATATGGTTTGGGACTATGGCTTGGGGGAGCTATGATTCATAGAAGGTGAGCACTCAGGTAATTGAAAATGGTCATTCATTCACTCGGTATAGATTGAGCACCTACTCTATGTCAGACAATATCTTTGCAGGGTCAGAGACCTGAACAATGTGAAATAGAGCTAAGGTTGAAATTGTTATCCATTGCCAGAAGGCCTGGATATTTCCCAAGAGTGGCTTAGAACAGATAGAGGGGTTTATAATAATGATCTGAGTTTGTTTCAGTCCTCCCCTGCTGTTGGGCTTCCAGATATTTAAAGAGCTGGTACTTTCTGCTCTGAGTAAAGGTTTTGATTAAACTGGGATTGTAGCTGCAGTAGTTCATGAGCAATTCAGGATAATGCTATCAATGATACCCCATGGTTCTTGAAATATTATACTTTAGAAAGAACTTTCAAAGGAATTAATTACTTTAACCCTTATAATCCTGTAAGGTAGAAGGCTTTGACCTGCCAATATCACATAAATAGTAAAATCAGGAGTGTCTGACCACATGACCAGTCTCATTTCTCTCCCTGATCTGTGTTCCCAGGGCTTAGATCAGGAAACTACAGCCTGTGGGACAAACCCAACTGTTTTTAAACAGCCCCTGGCCTAAGAATAAATCTTGTCTTTTAAAAGGATGATAAAAACAAAGAATATGTGGCAGAGACAGCATGTGGCCTGCAAAGTCTAAAATATTTATGTGTGGCGCGTTATATGAGTTTGCCTTATATACAGGCCTTCCTGCTGTGTAGGGACTATTAGCATAATCCAATCTAGAAAAACATTTGGAAAAATTAACAGTAACTCAAAAAAGTGTTCAAAATTCTTGCAAAAATATTTTAAAAGGCAAAGGCAAAACCGTTTGGGCTTACTGAAGAGTGTGAAGAATACCAACTGAAATAGACTGTCTGTGGCTCTGCACCAGTGATGTGTCAGTACCAGCTTGTAAGGGCAGAATGTACTCATCGCTTCCCATCTCCAGGTGCAGTGATGTCAAGTGGATAGCTTAGAATCGACCAAAATAGAAATATTTATATTTCAGAAATTGGCAAAATCTACAAATTGGG
This sequence comes from Nomascus leucogenys, assembly GCF_006542625.1. NCBI lineage: Eukaryota > Metazoa > Chordata > Mammalia > Primates > Hylobatidae > Nomascus > Nomascus leucogenys. The sequence goes on from NC_044383.1 coordinate 123,263,317, forward strand.
GACTTTTCTCCTCAGAAATCTGGTTTTGAGACATTTACCATTATACTACTAAATGTATGTCATTTGATATCTGAAGTCATTTATAACCCAGACTCATGTATTTATCCTAGTAATAAGGAGATTTGTGTTTTGAAATTTAATAGAAGCCATTTTTTTACCTGATAATTGATGAATTTTCTTAGAAGCTGAAACCGAGGCCATATATACATATATATGATCTATATAAGGAGAATAATAAAAATAGCTAGATTATTGGGTTGTTATGAGACTTAAGTGTGTTAATAGATGTAAATTTTCAAAGGTAAAGCATTTAAAGCAGTGCCAATAGTAGTTTCTATTATTTCCATATCCAGACTCTAGTTCTGTGGAACACAGCACATTGAGACTAATGCCATCTAGGCTGAGTCTGGAGCTGACCCTGGGCTTGGAGTTGGGGGAACAGTTTGTCTGTCTTTGCTTGGCCATTTCCCACCACGTATTCTCAGGCAAGTCAACCTCAGTATGCCTGACTTTTTTCATCCGTAGGCAAAGCTTAATGTCACCCACCTTGCCAGTTAGTGGGAGGACAGACAAGATAATACCTGGGAAGGCGCTTTGCTAATGGCAGCATACCACATAAGCCTAAGGTATTATTATCTCACAACAATATGATCTTGAAATGTGTGCAGTAAGACTCAGGCTGACATTCTGTTGAAAAGAAGAAATAAATGAGTCACATCTTCCTTTGCCTCTCCCCCTTTTCTGTCAAAAGCAGTGAATCATTGACCAAAAATGAAAACAAGGCTGTCAGAAAGGCTCATATATGAAAGTTTTATTCTACTTAAATAAACTCTGAAGGCCCTATGTGTTATAGCAAAACTAAACTATTGACTGGAAACCAAGATACTGAATTCTACTACTATAGAAACTAACATGAGGCTGGGCGTAGTGGCTCATGCCCGTAATCCCAGCACTTTGAGAGGTCAAGGCAGTTGGATTGCTTCAGCTCAAGAGTTTGAGACCAGCCTGGGCAACATGGCGAAACCCCATCTCAACAAAACAAAACAAAACAAAAATTAGCTGGGCATGGTGGTGCATGCCTGTAGTCCCAGCTACTGGGGAGGCTGAGATGGGAGGGTTGCTTGAGCCTGGGAAGTGGACGTTGAAGTGAGCCAATCCAAGATCATGCCACTGCACTCCAGACTGGGAAACAAAGCAAGACTTTATCTCAAAAAAAAAAAAAATAGAAAATAGAAAGAAAGAAAGAAATGAACACAAATGTGCTCAATATAGCTTATTTTTCTATTATATAAAATACAATTTTTATTAAAAAAGTTTTTATTTTACCTTCTTTTTAAAAATATAAGTTATGCTATGTATTTGCATAATTGGTTTTATATTGATACATTTTATCACTATTGCACAAATTTGTGAAGAAATTTGTTGTAAAATACTATCTAAAAATGAAAAGCTAAATAAAATGATAAATGTTTAATAAAATAACTGTTGAGAATGAGCTGAGAGAGAGCAACACTTACCTTCTTATTAATATTTGCTACTAGCTTTCATGCATATGAATCCCCTTGGCATGTGGTTTGAATGCAGATTCCATTGCTGTGTGAGGTGGGGCCTGACACTGTGCATTTCTCCCAAGCACCCAGGTAATACTCACACTGCTGTTCTGCAGACCACACTTTGAGTAGCAGGTGGAGGCTATGCAACAGTTAGCAGGGAAAAAAAGGATTTTGAGTAGCAGATGGAGGGTATGCAACAGTTAGTAGGAGAAAAAGGATTTTTTGAGCCTCCACTGACTGACTGAAAAGTGTATTCTGGCTGCCAGTTGCTGAGGTCTTCAGGAGATAATGCGCACCCCCCCCCCTTTTTTTTGCATAAGTTCTAAACTAGTTGAAAAATGAAAGAAAAAGGTAAATATTGAAGCTAAAGTCTCACCTTTATTACTAATGGGAGTCTAAGGTGGAGGATGCAGCTTAGCATGCGAGTCAAACGGGCTTACTCTCTGACTGGCAGCCAGGCCCATTTACTCACTCTGCCCAAGCAGCACTGGCCTGCAGCAGACAGGCCCCTGGTCCAGAAAAGCAGAGGAGAGCTCCTGCACTCTCCGGCTGGCTCACCCCCAAGAGGAAGAAAGGCCAAGCAGAGCTAAGAATGCCTCATTAGTCTTTCTAAATTGACCAGTCAGGTAATGAAAGGGCTAGAGGGCGGCCAAGAGTTCTGATACCTTGCAGAAGTAAACATCTCAAGGACCCAAGAAGCACTTCCCATTAATGTCAGTGATGGAATTGTCTTTTGAAAAAGTTATTTACTCATTTTTTGTTTTTGGTTTCCTATAAATACCTTTCTTCTTTTATTCTGGAGTATTCCCTAGAAGTTTGAATCATGATTTAGTAGTTTGTTTCTATATACACCACTTGGTGCTGTGGATTGGGGAAGGGTCAAAAGCCAGGCCTAGGGTGGGCACCTCGTGAGTTTAAGGAGAGGGGAGCAGATGAAATGCAGGAGGCCTCATGCCCAGGCAGAAGGGAGCAGCGTGATCCACTCCCAACTGCTGCCTGTGTACCAGGTGACTCTAGGCCAGGCCAGGTCTCCATCTTTAACCCTTAGTAGGGAGGTGCCTTGGAGGGAGACAAGCTCCTCCGGACTCCTCAGCAACCTAGTGGTTTAGACAGGGGAGTGGTCTGCACCTGTTTTTGTCAGCTTTTCACCTGAGCTGTACTTTTGTGCTGTTCACCTGGAACCTCTTTGCTATGGAATGAATGTTTGTGCCACCCCCGAAGTTACATGTTGAAACCTAATCACCTGTGTGATGACATTAGGAGACAGGGCCTTTGGAGGGGGTGATGAAATATGAGGGTGAAGCCCTTGTGAATGAGATTAGTGCCCTTGTAAAAGGGACCCCAGAAAGCTCCCTCCCCCTTCCGCTATGTGAAGACATAGCAAGAAGTTGCCATCTGTGAACCAGGAAGAGGATGTTCACCACATACTGAATCTGCCAATGCCTTGATCTTGAACTTCCCAGCCTCCAGAACTTGGAGAAATAAATTGCTGTTGTTTATAAGCTACCCAGTTTGTAGTACTTTGTTATGGCTGCCCAAACAGACTAAGACACCCCTGGACTCTAGGCAGGAATTGTCATGGGGTGATGTGGGGAAAGCAAGAAAGAACCTCAAATGTCTCTCCTGGTCTCACTGCCTCCACCAAGGAGGCATCTTCATCTCAATATTATATAGTATGGAGAACATCAAGGTAATAAGTAGAGCTTAAATCTGCATAGAAGTCAAGAATTAGGGATGGGGGAGGGCAAAAACTAAGAAGAAATGTTCAGAGAGTCACCAAAATTAAACGTCTCATAGACGAGAGATAGAGTTACATGTACTGAAGAAGGTATAGCAAATAAGCAAGCCGAAAGATGCGCCACGAATACCATTAATCATTAGGGTGATGCAGATTAAAACCACAATGAGATATACCCCTATTACAGTGGCACAAATCTAAAAAAAATGGACAATATCAAATATTGGTGAAGAGGAGATGGAGCAACCAGAACGCTGTCACACTCTTGGTTGGAACGTACAACAGTACAATCACAACAGAAAATCATTTGACCATTCCTTAAAAAGTGACAATACACTTACCATAGGTCCCAGCCTTTCACTCCTATGTATTTACCCAAGAAAAATAAAAGCATCCGTCCATACAAAGAGTCTGTCACAATGTATGGACGAGACTATTTGTAATATCTCTGAAGTGGAAACAATCCAAGTACCTATCAATAGGTGAATGGATAAACACATTGTGATATACTCGTATGGTGGCATTCTATTCAGACATAAAAAGGAATGAACTATTGATATAACACAACACATGGATGAATCTCAAGATAATTATGCCAAGTTAAAATAGAATATACTGTGTGATTCTCTTGATATGAGATTCTATAAATGCAAGCTATCCATAGCGAAAGAGAGCAGACAAGTGAAAGATCGCCTGTGGACAGAGAGGTAGGTAGGATGGCGAGGCGGGACAGAGTACACAGGGGTGTGATGAGACTACTGTGGATGATGGAACATTCAGTATCTTAGTTGTGGTGATGGTTTCATGGATGTGTACTGATGTCATAACTTATCAAATTGTGCACTGTAAATATGTACAATTTATTTTATGGCAATGGATGTAATTTGGATGCTTTTCTCCTCCAAATGTTTTTCCTCTCATGTTGAAATGTGACCCCCGATGTTGGAGGTGGGGACTGGTGGGAGGTATTTGGATCATGGGGGTGGATCCCTCATGAATGGCTTGGGGTCACCCTCATGGTGATGAGTCTGTTCTCACTCTATGAGTTCACATGAGATCTGGTTGTTTAAAAACAGCCTGGCACCTCCTCCCCATTTCTCCTGCTCCCCCTCTTGCCATGTGACACGCATGCTCCCCCTTTGCCTTCTGCGATGATTGGAACCTCCCTGAGGCCTCACCAGGAGCAGATGCTGGTGCCATGCTTGTATAACCTGCAGAACTGTGAACCAAATAAACCTTTTTTTCTTTGCAAATTACCCAGCCTCAGGTATTCCTTTAGAGCAATGCAAATAAACTAACACAGCAATTAAATGCCAATAAAACAATTAATCTTAAAAAACCTCACTAGCCTTTTTGGAGCACCCTGTTTATTGCTGTGGGTGTGTGACAGCTGGAAGACAGGGCTCATGGAAAGGTCAAAGGAGGCATGGGCACCCATTCCCCTTGCCCCTGTTGTTGCTGCAGATGGTATGTTGCTCAATATCATATCAGTATGACTGCCCAGAATCCTGGGTGATAAGAAGTACAACTGGAGACTGGGACACACACAGTGACTGCTTCTGCAGTGTGGGGATTCTGTATAAAATCCCTTCCCCCTGGCTCTAGGTACTGGCCACCCTCCCAAGGGATGTGAGGTACTTCTGCAATCACTTACCTCCTTCCTTCTCCTGTTTCTCTTTAGCCTGTGCAGTGCAGGGAAGAGCACTGGCTCTCATGCCATACTGCTGGGGTCTGCTTTTGTGCTTCCCCACCTGGTGGCTCTGAGACCTTAGCCAAGCACTGTACCTTCCTGGGGCTGCTTCCTGGTCTCACTGGGGCTGTAACAAAGCACCACAAGTTGGGTGGCTTAGAACAGCAGAAATATGTTGTCTCACAGTTCTGCGGGCTGCAAGTCAGACCATGGTGTTAATAGGGTTGATTCCTTCTGAGGGCCACCAAGGAGACTCTGTTCCAGGCCTTACTCCCAGCTGCTGGTGGTTTGGCAGCAATCTTTGGCTTGCGGCAGCATAATTCCAGTCTTTTTTGTGTGTATGACAGAGTCTCTCTCTGTCGCCCAGGCTGGAGTGCAGTGGTGCAATCTCGGCTCACTGCAACTTCGGCCCCCTGGGTACAAGCCATTCTCCTGCCTCAGCCTCCCGAGTAGCTGGGATTATAGGCACCCACCACCACGCCCAGATAATTTTTGTGTTTTTAGTAGAGACAGCATTTCACCGTGTTAGTCAGGCTGGTCTCGAACTCCTGACCTCAAGTGATCCACCTGGCTTGGCTTCCCAAAGTGCTGGGATTACAGGCGTGAGCCACCGTGTCCGGCCATTACATGGTATAATCACTATGTGTGTGTGTGTCTGTGTTTTCACATAGCATTCTTTTTGAAGGACACCAGTCATATTGGATTAAGGGCCCACTCTACTCCAATAAGACCCCATCTTAACTAATTACATCTGCAACCATCATATTTTTGAATAAGACCGCATTTGGGGTACTGGGAGTAAGAACTTCAACATATGAATTTTGTGGAGACACAATTCAACCCATGAAAACAACAGATTTAACATCTCAGTCTTCTCATCTATAAACCAGGGATATTAGTAACATCCACATTGCAGAGTTGGTGTAAAAAAGATTCACTCACTTCCTAGACAGCCGCTGTAACCAGCTAAGCCTCGAAGCCTCATGCTCAGTCATTTAGAACATGTTAAGCATATCGAGACATCTCTGGCTCACAGGTAGCAGCTGGTAAATGTGAGCCATCATTATTGTTCACAACTACATGTGCAGATATTGACCCTGGGAGGATTTTTTGTTCTAGATTTACAAACGAACACCCCTCCCATCTGGCCTTTGACCAAGGTTTTTACTACACATATAAACATAATAATATAAAGGAGTATGAGCCAAGTGCTAAAGTCCTGAGGAGGTGATATTTCTGTGTGCCAAGCAGTCATGGAAGTCTTCATGGGAGACATTAGCAGACTGTTTTAGTCCGTGCTTGCACTACTATCAAGAAATACCTGAAACTGGGCAACTTATAAAGAAAAGAGGTTTAATTGGCTCATGATTCCGCAAGGCTATGCAGAAAGCATGGTGGCTTCTGCTTCTGGGGAGGCCTCAGGAAGCTTCCAATCATGGTAAAAGGCAAAGGGAGAGCAGGAGTCTTACGTGGCTGGAGCGGGAGCAAGAGAGAGGAAGTGGGGAGGTGCTGCACGCTTTTAAACCACCAGATCTCTTGAGAACTCACTCACTATCACAAGAACAGCACCAAGAGGATGCTGTGAAACCATTGACAAGAAATTGCTCCAATTGTCCAATCATCTCTGACCAGGCCCCACTTCCAACACTGGGGATTACAATTTGACATGGGATTTGGGTGGAGACATGTATCCATACCATATTACAGACCTTGAAGATGGGGAAGGGGATTGAATGCTTTGATCAAAATCCCATTATGTGCCTCTGATTTTGGGAAAAAATACTGATCTTCCTTGAACTTCAATTTCTCTATAAAATGGCAATAATATAGTTGTTGCAATGATTAAATGAGACAAGGTAAAGTGTTTGTCAGATGCCCCAAACACAATAGGTGTTCAGTGAATATTTTTTAAAAATATAGAAGTTGTGGGCAAAGACTTGGGCAAATTATTAGGAACAAGACTGTGGCTTTTGGGCAGAGCACAGTTGGACTTACTGGCTCAGTAATTCCACATATGAGTACAACAACAACTAGTTTCTAAATGATGACACAAATCAGGATCAAACACCCAGGGGACCTCTCCTGCAATTGCTGTTCTCTTTGAAGAAGCTGTTTTGTTTTTTGTTTTTTTTTTTAAAAAAAAAAAAAAAAAAAAAAAGAAGCTGCTTTTAAATTGAAGACAGTATCTTGAAATATGGCCACAGGAGGTCAGTAGCGTGCTGTGATTCTACGCAGAAGCAAAAAACTGAATCCCCTCTAAGCATCTTTAAGCCATGAATTCCTTGTTGTAAACTAAGAATATGTTATTCCTTCCATATTTTCAGATAAATTGACAGGTAAGCTTCAAGAAATTATGATTTCAGCTTGTAATATGGAATAGACAGGCACTAACTTATTCTTAAAGACTCATATTATGACACGGCTGTGTTTGAAGAAATGGTTTTGTTTTGTTTTTTAATGAAACCTATGTTTTGGTCAAGAGTGTTACCACATTCAGATCACAACTTTTCTAAGGAAATACACTCAAAGACACCTAACATTTGAGTGAGATTAATCATAATGTAAGACTTCTTTGATGTTTGCAATGAGGCTTCAAGATCTTAGATCTCATCATGACGGGCAATTGCTTGTCTTTTTTGATCCTTGATTTCTCATCTTTAAGAAAGGAATGATACGGCTATTGTCATAATTAAGTGAGGAAATGTAGTTAAAGCACCGATCACCAAGCCCTAAACATTTTGTGCTTCTGGATGCCCAGTATCCTTCCTGTTTGGGGAGAATCTGAAGATGGGTGAGGGACAGGGCTTGCCTCACCATAGTGGAAGTCAAAGGGGGACAATCTTTCTTCGACTCTTTGACCCCTGGCTGCTGGAGCATGGTCATGTGACCAAAGCGTGGCTGGGCATCTCAAAGGCTCGGCCACTTGCATATTATTTGTGATGTCAGGTGTAGGCTAGTGGCGTAATAGCAAGTACCCGGGATCAGCAGGACCCTGCAGGATGTTGGTGGGGCTTTGCCTACCTTCGTTTCTGCCTAAGTATGCTGAGTTTTCCCAACAACGCTGGGAGCTTATTTATATCCTTCTAACAAATTCAGGTTAGCCAGAAAGTCTACTGTTGTTTGCAACCCAAAACACTCACGAGTGTAAGCTTCAAGTTTAAGTTTACGGTGAATGTGCAAAATTACTCATTAAAGGATTCTGGCTGGTGTATAACAGAGTTTTCTCCTGAGTTTTTTTCCATAGTACAATCGATGATTGTAAAAGAAAAGCTGAATAATTGAAAAAAGGCCTAGTGTTTTGACATGACAATAGAAATAATATTTACTAGACACAAAGAGCAGGGTTTCAAACATCCTGTAATTGTCAGCCATGCAGCGGGGCTGTCTGAGGACGGCTATGCATGTAAATCATCACTGGTTGCCTGGATGAGATAACTAGGTTCCTGGTGTCTTCCCCTTCTTCTGGCTTCAGAGGTTGCACCCAAGCTTGGTTTCCCATGGGCCCAGTGACTTCCTCTCTCATATCCTCCCACACCAGACCTTCAATGAGACTAAATGGAAATATCTCTGAAATCCGCTGATGAGAGAGCAGTAGAACTAACACTGTATATACGTGTGTGTGTACATACTTCAGTATGAAAACAGGAATTCCTATGCATAAATTGCATAACAATACCATATGGCCCCTCACCAATGCATCAGAAGGTAAATAGCTTCTCTTCAGATGATGTTAGAAGAATCATTTGTTCAGTTATTCAAGTTAAATATCATTTACTTTTGAAATGTTTCATTGTGATTGAAAGCCTGTAACTGAAAACAAACCCCACACCACCACCACAAAACAAAAACCAAAAAATAAAAGCAAACCACTGCTCTTTGCTTCTCAAACTCTCTCACTGCCTGATATCACACTCACCAGGAAATTTTCTTGGTGACAGAACCTTCATTTCCTCACTGTCTCCCTCACCCACTATCCTACCTCCTATCAGCCCTGGCCTTGGGAATGAAGTGGTCAGAGAAAACGATCTCCTCATAAATGTTTGATGAAAATGGGCTTGCCATCCTGTAACATGGGAAGACATTTGTGTCATCTATATTCTAGGTTGATCATAAAACCATCTTATAAAATTGGTTAATTATGCTGGGGTTCAACTGTTTATTATGTCAGACAAGTAGGGTTTTGGGGCAGGTCTGAGATGAAGAGATTGGTAGTAAGGGAAGACTTAATTTATAGCTTTTATTACCAGTAAAATCTGAAGCCTTGCAAAACCTCAATGGTGCCCAATTATATAAAACCAAGGTAATTTTTCTTGTATCATCAATATTTAAAAGCCACTTGGCTGACCGTGTTGGGGCACGTATGTTTTGAAGCATGTGAGGAAACATCTGTGAGCACATTTACAGTATTCCATCAAATAATATGCTTCTAATTCAAGAGGAGTAATTTCAAATTAGTAATGTTTACAGACATGTCTGCATCCATTGTACCTAAAAGAAAGTTAAAATGAGATAAAAATCTGGGAAAAAAAGGTGGCAGCTCATTTCCCACAATCTCCCTTGCTTTTTTAAACTCTTACTTTGAACTTACTGCATTTTTTTTTTTTTTTTTTTGAGACAGAGTCTTGCTCTGTCGCCCAGGCTGGAGTGCAGTGGCACAATCTCGGCTCACTGCAAGCTCTGCCTCCCGGGTTCACGCCATTCTCCTGCCTCAGCCTCCCAAGTAGCTGGGCCTACAGGCACCTGCCACCACGCCCGGCTAATTTTTTGTATTTTTAGTAGAGACGGGGTTTCACCGTGGTCTCGATCTCCTGACCTCGTGATTCGCCCGCCTCGGCCTCCCAAAGTGCTGGGATTACAAGCGTGACCCACCGCGCCCGGCCTAGAATTTGTTTTGATGCACGGTGTGAGAGGAGAATGAGAACTTTCTTTTGGCCTAACCACAATGACAGGCCCATATAGCTACCTGTTAAAATAAATGGAAAAAGACACCCCAGGCAAACACTCAATGCCAAGAAATCAATTCGTGGATTTTCTTCTTGGAAATACTATCTTGTTACAAAGGAAAAAAATGCTTAGGAAACTTTTATATAACTTCAGGTTTAGCCTAAGATTTTTTAAACACAGGAAAACCTCTTTCCTTTTTTTCCTTATTCAAGGCATACAGTACGTTACTTTTACCTTATTTCAGAGTATCCATGTCTGGTTTTGTTGGTGTATAAACACTTTGAGGCTTGTCTCTCTCTCTCTCTCACTGACTCTCTCTTGTCACACGTACATATCTTCCTCATTTGGCCACCCCCTCACTTCCTAAACCTTGCAGAAAAAAAAAAAAAAGGTTACCTTCAGGTGAATGAGTGACTTAGAGTTGTGATACAAAGGACTTGCTGAGTTAATTCCCTGCCATGTTGCAAGTTAAGACCTCAGGAGGGATCCTGATTGAGACTGAAGCTATATACATAAATAAATCCCCAGCCAAAGCTTGATTTGAATAGATATATGGGAGCTGGGGACAGAATTGACCAGATGCTGGACCATATGATAAACACAGAGGATCACGGTGTGGTATAAAACCCGGGCAGTTCCATGGTACAGCTGGCCGTGCATAATCTTCTGCTAATTTATAAGGCGGGAGCATCTGCTCTTTCGCTGCCACTCTCCAATTTTCTAACAACCTTATCCTTGGGTCTCTGGTTTAATAGAGCAGCCCCATGATGTGGCAGGAAAGAAAGGAGGGTTATCACCAGGGAAAAATGGCACTGCCCAGAATCCTGACTTTCAGAGAAAAAAGAGAGAAAGGCCTTGATTCTTATCCTGACTAAGTTCTTTTTTGGGTAGTGTCATTTTGAATCATTCTTTTAAATAGGGCATCTTGGGTTGCCATCACGGGATAGTGTCTTTCTCTATAAGAAGAAAGCTTCTTTTTGCTCCTTAATCTATTAAAGGAGGCCGGGCACCATGGCTCATGCCTGTAATTCCAGCACTTTGGGAGGCTGAGGTGAGTGGATCACTTGAGTTCAGGAGTTCAAGACCAGCCTGGCCAACATGGTGAAACCCCATCTCTAATAAAGATAGAAAAATTAGCCAAGCATGGTGGCTCACACCTGTAATCCTAGCTACTCAGGAGGCTGAGGCAGGACAATCACTTCAACCCGGGAGGTGGAGGCTGCAGTAATCTGAGATTGTGCCACTGCCCTCCAGCCTGAGCAACAGAATGAGACTCTGTCTTAAAAAAAAAAAAAAAAAAAAAAAGTCTATAAGAGGAGAATTCAGGCCAAACTAAAGCCTCAGATTGCTTTCAGTTAGAGATAATATTGTTCCTATTTAATTCAAATCAACTAGTATTTTCTGGGGACTACACAGGCAAAATTGAGAAGCAGGAGTTATGATGCCTTCCTGGCCCTGGAACTTCCCAAACACCCACTGAGAAGGCCTGTCTCCACACTCACGATTCTTTCTCCTCTTACTCTTTCTCTTTTGACTTCCTGCCAGGCAGGTTGGGGTTATGGTGGTGGCATGCCTTTCATTACCTACTAGATTAGGCCCGGCTTTCTGCTACATCTGTTTAGCCCTATTGATGTGTTAGTTGATAGAGGCTTAAAATATTTTTATTTTAAAAGAGACATCTGACACTGATGTTAAAAGGCTCAAAGGAATGAATATCTTAATGATGGAATTTCATTTTCTGGGACTCATAGGTAAAATAGTTTAAAGAAATGGACGACGTTACCTTCAAATAACACTCTCTGGAAGAAACGCATCGGTCTAGGGATTAGAAGAGGTTTTAGTCCTTATTTGCAACTATTATAGTCTCTGACATTGGTCACGCCACTTAAGCCCTCTGAGCCTGGAGTCTCAATACCTTTTTCCTTTTGAATGGCGGAGAAAAACAAAACACTACACTTGGACATTACTCCCTCAGGGCTTTTGGGACAGCTGCCTTTTTTTTTTTTTTTTTTTTTTTTTTTGCCCGAGCCCTAGAAAGGGATCTGAGGAATTTTCAGTCAGAAAGTGGGAGTATACTCCAACATGTGGATGACCTTCTTGTGTGTAGTCCAACCCAGGAGGCATCTGATCAAAAAAGCTTAAAACCATTTTGCATTCCCTGGCACTCGAGTCGGAAGAGTACATGGATCTGCCACTAACAGGTGGACTGGGATCACGACCTCATTCATTGCCCTGAGATCCTGTACCATACAGTATTCCCCCAAAGGCTTTAAAATGGGCAAAATGAGGGTATTACAGGGAGAATTACAGGATTTTAGAAGTCCATGGGCAAGCAACCCCTTAACTACAGACACTATGCCCTTTCTTGCTTCCAGCTTAATTGGGTGCTGTTTTCTGTTGGGAAAATGACTGGGGTCTTTGAGCTGTATTTTGATGGACACTGCCATTCTAGGTCTTCCAGCCCTCCCAATACACCATGCTAGTGGATTGACCTGTTTGTGTACAAATGCCACTGTCAAGGATGACGTAAAACTAATAGACAAGCTTACGTTGCTGTCATATTGGAACTCATCATATAAATGAATTTACCCCAAAGTGTTTATGGCCAAAACACTCAATGAATATTACATTTATGTCCTTCTGAAGTTGCCCTTTGACCCAGCATCACCTTGGCCATTTGTATTCCCTTGAGCCTCCTTCCCTCCCCATCTAATGGACAGTGGAGTAGCAAAGGCTCATGTCAAGTGGTTGAGATGATTTTTGCAGTGCTATGCATGCCATGGGCAAGGGCCAAGGCAAAACTTTGACCCTGTTGATCCCTTCTCACCCCCTCCTTCAGCTTCACTCATTTCTCCTGGGCCTGTGTGCCATCTTTGAATGCCCTCAATTTCTCACCATGTCCTGCTCAAAGACCATATTCACTGATGGTGCACTGGCTTTTGGTATTATAAAGATTCCCAAATTCCTCCAATCATAAGAATCACCTGGGCTTCTCACCTTGTAATTCTGAGTCAGAAAGTTTGGGGTGGGGTCTGCTGATCTGTGCATTTAACCACGATTCCAGGTGAGTCTCATGATCACATGAGTCTGAGACACATGGATTTAATGACTATGAAATTTGAAAGATGCCCCTGAGATCATTTAAACCAGTGGTTCTCAAAGTGCAGCTCCCAACCAGAGCATCAGTGTCACCTGGGATTTGTTAGAAATGCAAATTACTGACTTTATGAAACAGGAACTCTGGAGGTGGGGCCCAGTTCCCTGTGTTTTCACAAGCCTTCCAGACAATTCTTGCATAGGCTAAAACTCCAGACTTGCTGATATAGACCAGCCCTCTCCTGGTGTCCTCTATTTTACAGATAAGGAATGTTGGCACTCTATCACTTTGGGACCTTAGATGTTGAGGTTGGGGAGGGGGACAAGTGCTACAGTCCATAGGTGATTGTGAACAGGGTGAGAAGAGAGATGGTAGAGGGCTCCTGAGAATGGGGCATCAGTGGCGTGATCCTCAACTTCCAATCCCTATTCCCTGAGCCTGAGGTCTTATCTGTAGACAAGGACTCATGTTTGCTGAGGGTGCTGCTAAAAGACACCAGGTGTCTGAAGGGCCAAAGCTTTGTGGTAAACCACAGCTTAGATGTTTATAGTAACTCTCCACTAAGAAATCCCCTGAGAACCCAGCCACCAAGAAGCCCCAGTTCCTCTAGAGAAAGACATGTCTCACTCTCAGAGAAGTTTCAGCTCTGCTTTTGGTGGTTAGTGCCTGCTCATTCTCAGGATGGTTCATGGAAGACTCTTCTACTTAGTGCTGTGGAAGAACCATCTGAAATTGTAAGCTGTGGGTAGATAGTACTGTGGTGTAATCACACATCTTCCTGTCACACTGGTGGGAAGGATCAAGGGTTCAGCATAGTTCAGCCATCCCTGTGATTCTCAAAACCAGTGTTCCCAAACTTCAGTCATTTGGCTATAATTTTCTTAATGTTTCTAAATTCAAGTACAATATATATTGTCATTTTATCTAATATTTTTCATTTGCTTAACTTAAAAAAACAAGAATATTTTCAAATTTTCAAAATGATTGTGAATAGTACAGAGAGTTCTCATACATATACCCCACACCTGGTTTCCCCTATTGTTAAAATCTTATATTAATATGGTACATTTGTCACAAATAATGAACTAAATTAATTGATACATTATTGTTAACTAAAGTCCATGATTTATTTAGTTTTTACTTAATGTCCTTTTTTTTTTTCTGTACCTGGATCCCATTTAGGGTACCACATTAAATTTAGTCATTACATTGTATTTGGGTCCTATTCCAGACCTAATAAAAAGTGAACTGATGCAAAAGAATGACACTCTGGTTAAAGCTATTGCTGTGAGTATTAAAGCCCTTTGTCTCTGATCCAAGAGTCTCAAGTCTTCTGCCAGCATCTAAGAAACGATGACAAGTCAATTAGTTAGTTTCCAAGTAGGGTAAAGGCTTAGACATCTTACAGTTCTTGAACTTTTTTGTTGTACAATTGAAGTATTCAAAAAGGGTAAAAAATATATCAAGTTTTTAAATATTTAATTCAATTAAAGTATAAAAGGCTACTTAAAAGTGATGGTTAAAAGTTACCAGATTCATAAACAAAGTAATAAGGTTTATGAGTTGAACTTAAAAATTCAAGGAATAATGAGGAATTTGAATTTGTAATTTTAATAAATAAAGTATTAATTTAAGAAAATCACAGTATCCCCTTAGTAATTTTTCCTGTCTATAAAAGCCCCTATCAAGGATGCCACAAAACTCATCTAGATAAGCTTGGGTTGTCATATTGGAACTCATCACATAAATAAATTTACCCAAAATTGTTTATGACCATGAATGTCAAAGCTTTACTGTGCTCAAGCATTTTAGCATAAGATGAACAGCTTTGTTCAAAGAATGAATGTCTAATGGTGAAGTTTTGCCACCACTGCAGGGCTAGTGCCCCTTGTGCCACATTATGAGGTCAGCTTCTTTCACAGATTCAAAGGATAAAACAAGGGCCCTCTACTTTGTCTCTGCTGAATTCTCGAGACCTAGAACAGGCACATAATTGATGCTTATTAAAGATGTACAAATTAATGATCAGATTTTAGCCAGGGCCAGATTTCAGTTTTAGAAACATCACTCTGGCTGTAATATGAAAATTAGATGGAAGAGGTAACACTAGAGAGGAGACCAAGCAGGAAGTTGGTAGCAAACCCTGACAGTAGACACACAGCCATGGCTTCCAGGGTTTTGGACTAAAATCCTACCCTCTTCGGCAAATAACTAGCCTCATTCTGGAAAACATCTGTTGGCTTATTAGTGGTCTCTGAGGCAGGCTAAAAGCTTGACCCTGGGGTCCCCTGTGACCATGTGGCCCACACTTCTCATCATGAATGGGTCTTCTCTGGACCATTAAACCATGAAGCAGGAGGAGCATAGCAAGACTGGATCCAACCTTACAGCACAAATAAAACTGCAGAATGTCAAGGATCAATGGACAAGGTGACCTGTTCTGTGGACATGTGACCTACTCAGTCTCTTTCCCAGACACCCTGGCATTTTCTCAATGTGCTCGTGAGCAAATGTCTGTGCAGCAGGGACGGGGGTCCCACATGGCTCAGAAGCATAGGCCTCCTCTCACTGAGGCTGACCTGGCCGCTGCAGGCCTGAGTGTCCTGTCAGTCAATGGCAGGAAGCAGCCCGTGAACATCTTGGAGGGGGCAGTGATTTGTCCTCAATGGGGTAGACACATCCAGATTTGGGTTTGCCTTCTGAGCCCATCATACTCATGTGAGTTATTGGATGTCTTATTCACCAGGGTGTTTTACCAAAACACTGCTTCTGACTAAGAACTCAGTTGGCTTTGGGTCTGCTTACTTTCATTCAGTACCTGGGCCACTGACCACTCTCAATGTTCTTTTCTGCACGTGGATATTCAGGCTGACCTATTTCCTGGCTTGTAGGTTTGACACACTTTTCTTTCCTGTTTGAATGGTAGGTACCTTGAAGCTACCTGAAAAAAAAAAATTGGCTTGGGCAGGAAGGCAACACCCTGGATTTGTTCTTTGCCTGAGGCTTCCTCTCTGTGTGGCTGAGGAGTCTTAACAGGCCTTTGAGAAAGGGTGTGAGTAATGGTTTTGTTACCTGCAGCTCTGGTTCAATTAAGTGCTATTTTAAGCCTCTTTACATATCAGTTGGCTTTTCAACCCTTAACAAGTCTCATCTTTTTGGATGATCTCTACTTTCTTCCAGCTCTGCTTTCAAACTTGCCAATTCTTGTCTTAGTTGATCACTTTTTTAAAAACCTGTTTATAGACAGCAAAGAGCAGCCAACACAGATTGACATTTGGATTCTTTCCAATAGCTTCATTTGAAGTAATAGGAGAAGTGATCTGCTTCTCCAGTTATCGTAGGTAATAGTTTTGCGAAATGTTTTGTGACAATAGAACAAGGGTGGTCAACATTTTAGCCTGAAATACCCACGTCCCCATCACCTGTGATTCTCTCATTATACCAATGCCACATCTTAGGTTTCAGTTATGGCAGCACTATGCACGTTTCTGTATTATTTAGGGCAAGCTGCTGTAAAGAGAAGCCAAAATGCCCTGGTTTAAATATGATAGATATTTATTTCTCTCACATATTACAGTGCAATACAGTGCAGGTTCTGTTCCAGGAAATCATTCAGGGACGCATTTGAGTGAAGTCAAGCAATTGTCTTCAAATCATAGCTTCCACAGCTGCTGAAGACATAGAAAAAGGAAAGGTGATTTGAAAGTAAACATCTTTCAGAAGAGGAACTGGAAGATGAACATACCAATTTCATTCATTTCCATTTGGTGAGAACTCAGATAACTGGCTACAGTTAGCTGCAAAAAGTTTGAAAAAAGTCATCTCAAGTGGGGCAGCCCCACCGAAGAAAAAATGAGAATAGTTTTGGGGGGATAACCAACATTATAGTCAGCATACTGGTCTACCTTATTCTTTATAGTGCTTATATAGCATATGACTTAACAGATATGCTGTAATTTTTCAACCATGTCCCTCTTGGAGGATTTTTAGATTGTTTCCAATGTATTGCTATTATAATCCTTCTTTATATGTAAATATTTGTGCTCTGTAATTTTATAATTTGTGTCCAAACTGCCCTCTGAAGTAGTATTATCCTATCCTCATACTAAGGGTACTGAGTGTGCTGGCTTCCCCACGGCTTTGCAAAATTGTGTCTTATCTGACTTTTTAGTCTTTGCCAATTTATTGGGTAAAAGATGGTGTCTTGTTTTAGCTTGCATTTAAAAAATTATGTTTAGTATTTTTTCCTTTCTTTATAAAATCATTTTCTTTCTCCCTTCCCCTCCCTTCCCTTCCCTTCCCTCCTTCCTTTCTTTTTCTTTCTTTTCCTTCCTTCCTTCTTTTTTTTTTGGAGAGAAGTCTCATTCTTGTCCCCCAGGTTTGAGTGCAATGGCTTTATCTCAGCTCACTGCAACCTCCGCTTCCCGGGTTCAAGCGATTCTCCTGCCTCTGCCTCCCAAGTAGCTGGGATTAAGGTGCCTGCCACCATGCCCGGATAATTTTTGTATTTTTTAGTAGAGATGGGGTTTCACCATGTTGGCCAGGCTGGTCTCGAACTCCTGACCTCAGATGATCCACTCACCTCGGCCTCCCAAAGTGCTGGGATTACAGACGTGAGCCACTGCATCCTATCCGTCCCTCCCTCCCTCCCTTCCTTCTTTCCTTCCATCCTTCCTTCCTTCCTTCTCTCTCTCTTTCTCTCTCTCTCGTCTCCCTCTCGTTTTGGAACTGCCTATTCTAACCCTTTATCACTTTCCTATTGAGTTTTTGGTAAGTTTTAAAAATAAATTTTATTGAGAATTTTATAGATGCATAACACTTTTCCAAGTATAGTATTCCTGGGTGTCAATAAACATCAGAGGTGGGCAAACTACAGCTTGGAGGCCAAATCTGCCCTGTAAATGGCACTTTATTGGAACACAGTCATGCTCATTTGTTAACATGTGGTCTATGGCTGCTTTTGCCCTACAATGGCTGAACTGAGTGGTTTTGACAAATATTATATGGCCTTGAGCCTAAAATATTTACTCTCTAATCTTTACACAGAAAAAGTTTGCTGATTCTTGCCCCAGACTCCCTGAAAGAATTTCCAGTGTTGTGGGCTGCACACGTATATTTTGAAAAGAGCTCCTCGAGTTTCCAAAGTTTGAGAGGCATGTTTGGAAAAAAAGTATCCAAAGTTTGAGAAACATGATTTAGTTAGTAGTAGAAAACAGGCATACTTTCTCATCAGACTCCTTTTCACCTCTTCTGCATTTCTTCCCCTTTTCTTTCCACATCTGACCACCCCAAAACCAAAGTTTTAAGAGAAACATCTAGGGAGTTTCCAAGTTAGTATGGCTAGTAATAATCTGTGTTATTATTCAGGCATTGCAAAATTCCTTAGCTGTAGTAAAACATTATAAACGTAAAAATTTGGGGCAAAAGCAAAAAATGGACATTTCTTGCATGTTAAAAAAGAAAACATAATTCTTCTCTTTAGAAAATAATATTGCTATGCACAGTTGTACATGTGTGTGCCTAGACATGCATACATTAGCATAATGATGTGTGTGTATGTTTATGCATAACACACATGGAAACATATACATTGGAAGCACCACTTTGGATCAAACTCATGATTCAGACAGTCCAGTATATTGTTTCTAGTACATGTCCCCAGCCACCCTGAAACCTGCCAAGACCAGCTCGGTCAGGGAGACCCTAACCCAGCAGTGCTAGAGGAATTAAAGACACCACACAGAAATATGGAGGTGTGGAGTGGGAAATCAGAGGTCTCATAGCCTCCAGAGCTGAGAGGCTCAAACAGAGATTTACCCACTTATTTATTAACAGCAAGCCAGTGATAAGCATTGTTTCTATAGATTATAGATTAACTAAAAGTATTCCTTATGGGAAACAAAGGGATGGGCCGAAATAAAGGGATGGGTTTGGCTAGTTATCTGCAGCAGGAGCATGTCCTTAAGGCACAGATTGCTCATGCTATTGTTTGTGGATTAAGAACGACTTTAAGTGGTTTTCTGCCCTGGGTGGGTCAGGTGTTCCTTGCCGTCATTCCGGTAAACCCACAACCTTCCAGCATGGGCATCGTGGCCATCATGAACATGTCACAGTGCTGCAGAGATTTTGCTTATGGTCGTTTTTTGGGCCAGTTTATGGCCAGATTTTGGGGGGCCTGTTCCCAACAAAACCTTTCACAAACAAGGAAATAACCACTTAAACATCTGAAGCTTTCATCTCGACATCAATCTCAAAGTTACAGGATGAGTCTGAATGATCCTACTTTCCTTTAGTACTCCATTTGACTCTGTTATTTGTGACTTTATTAGATCCTCTTTAAAAGATATTTATATATTGTCCCTACTCTCATTCCACCCCAACAAAGTGCAATAGGGTTCTGCTCCTAAGGACAGAAAACACTCCAGGTGATGGCATGCAATTATTACATAAGACACTAAAGCAGCATTTATTGTCTGTGTTATTTTCTCTCATTGCAGGAAATGTTTCAATACCACCTGAATTTCAGGCAAATGCTCATATAAAGTTTTTTTCCCTAAATGTAAATAGATTTAATTTCCTTAATGAGGAGGAAATTCTGTATATGCTGCATTGATGGCCTAGAATCTTCTTATGTGTGAACTAGAATTTCAAACAGCTTCATAACTTAAAAGGTAGAATTGAAGCGTACCAAAAACAGTGTAAGCGTTGCATATGTTCCTTCAGCTTGGAGTTTAGAATTGGTATTTCCTTTCAGATGGTGCTTTTAGTGCCAAAGATTCAAGGGACTATGTTTCATTTAATAGGTGCATTATGTTAGAAACAGTAGTCTGGATCATAGAATTAATAGATTTTTCTAGAAATGAAAGTATTATTATTATTCAGAAAAAGAGATTAGGTGCTTCATAAGATTTCTAGGCTCTTAGCAAATGAATTGTGGAATTTAACGGGCTAGCCATGGCCCCTCTGTTCTGAGTATCTTATGTTAAGTTCACTGTGTGGGAATTCTTTGTTCATGCCCAGTTCGAGCCATGTGCAGAGCTATAGATGGTCCTGTATTAAGATGTCCTTTAAACACAATGCACACACTTTATTAAGATGTTTTGACTTAATAAAGTGAATATTAGTTAATGTGATGGTTAATTTTAGACATCAACCTGAAAGGGCTAAGGGATTCTCAGATAACTGGCAAAACATTATTTCTAGGTGTGTCGTGAGGGTGTTTCGGGAATAGATTAACATCTGAATCAGTGGACTGGGTAAAGAAGTTCCACCCTCATCAACGTGGGCAGGCGTCATCCAATTCGTTGAGGGCCAGAATAGAACAAAAAGGTGGAAGAAGGAGGGGTTTCCTTTTTCTTGAGCTGGGACACCCATCTCTTCCTGCCCTTGGACATCAGAGCTTTTGGTTCTCAGACCTTCAGACTCTGGGACCCAGACTAGTAGCCTTTGACTGAGTTACACCATTGGCTTTTCTGGCCTTTAGAGTCACACATCATCAGCTTTCCTGATTCTCCAGCTAGCAGATGGCATATCGTGGAACTTCTCAGCCTCTGTGACTATGTGAGCCAATTCCCATAATGAATCTCCTTTTATATCTATCATCTATCTATCTATCTATCTATCTATCTATCTATCTATCTATCATCTATCTATCATCTATCTCTATCTATCATCTATCTATCTATCTATCTATCTATCTATCTATCTATCTATCTATCTATCTATCTAATCTATCTGATTGGATTTGTTTCTCTGAAGAACTAGGACTAATACAGTTAACTTCTTTTTTTTTTTTTTTGGTTTGAGACGGAGTCTTGCTCTGTTGCTCAGAGTGGCGTGATCTTGGCTCACTGCAAGCTCTGCCTTCCAGGTTCACACCATTCTCCTGCCTCAGCATCCTGAGTAGCTGGCACTACAGGCACCTGCCACCACGCCTCGCTAACTTTTTTTGTATTTTTAGCAGAGATGAGGTTTCACTGTGTTAGCCAGGATGGTCTCAATCTGTTGACCTCGTGATCTGCCCGCCTCAGCCTCCCAAAGTGCCAGGATTACAGGCATGAGCCACCGCGCCCGGCCCATAGTTAACATTTTTTAAATCTTCAAGGTTTTAAGATTGATATTCCTTATCCTATTCAATACAGATTTAGTTTACCTGTTCATTTCATCCTTAGGTTTCAATAACTTTTATTTCATCACTGATAACACCTTTTTTTCCTAGTGTCTCTCTTCACTCATGTAGATCATGTAGATCAAAGGCTGGTAAACTATTGAAAGTATAGCAGCAAAAGAAAAAATAAATACATTAGTCTACATCAAAATTAAAAACTTCAGTGCATCAAAAAACACAATCAACAAAGTGAAAGTCAATCCACAGAATGGGAGAAAATGTTTGCAAATCCTATATACGATAAATGGTTAATATTCCAAATACATAGAGAACTACAACTCAAAAACAAGAAAACCAAAAAAATTGATTAAAAAATGGGCAAAGGACCTGTATAGACATTTCTCCAAAGAAGACATAAAAATGATCAATAAGCACATGAAAATGTGCTCAACATCATTAATATTTAGAGGAATGCAAATCAAAACCATATAACACCTTATACCCATTAGGATGGCTACTATTAAAAAAAAAACCCAAAATAACAAGTATTGGTGAGAATGTGGGAAATTGGAGTGAAGCACTGTTAATGGGAGTGTGTAAAACGGTGCAGTCTCTATGGAAAACACTATGGCGGTTCCTAAAAAAATTAAAAATCGAATTACCATATGATTCAGCAATGCCATTTCTGGGTATACACCCAAAAGAATTTAAAGCAGGGACTTGAAGAGAGATTTGTTCACCCATGTTCATAGCAGCATTATTTGTAATAGCCAAAAAATGGAAGCGACCCAAGTGTCCATCAACAGGTGAATAATTTGCAAAGCATGTTAGTGATTTCTTTCTTTGCTCCTATAAGGCTATCTACCCATCCTGCACAATTCCTTGAGGAATTACCTGTCTAATCTACTTATCTATTGCTGCATAGCAAATTATCCCTAAAGGTAGCAATTTAAGACAACAAAGATTTGCTTTCTCATATAACTGAGAGTTACGAATTTGGAACAGATTAGTTGGGTGGTTCTGGTTCATGAAGTTGCATTCAAGCTGAGCTGGGGATACAGCCTACTTAAGGCTTAACTGAGGCTGGAGGATATAAACAGAAACCCAAGTTCATTCAGGTGGTTGCTGGCAGGAGGCTTCACTTCATCACATTATGGATTTCTCCATAAGGTTGCTCATGACATGGTAGCTGGTTTTCCTTAGAGGAGTGATCTGAGAGATAAAGATAGGAGACAGAGATAGAGATAGAAGTATAGATCTGTAGATATGCAGTAGTACCCTCTTATCTGAGTTTCGCTTTCTGTAATTTCAGTTACCACTGCCAACTGCAGGCCAAAACTCTTAAATGAAAAATTTCAGAAATAAACGCTTCGTAAGTTTTCAGTTGCATGCCATTTTGAGTGGCATAATGAAATCTTGCACTGTCCCTGCTTCATCCTGCCTGGAACATGAATCATTCTTTTGTCCAGTGGATTCACGCTGTATGTGCTGCCCGGCCATGAGTCACTTAGTAGCTGGGTCAATTATCAGATGACAAAAACATAGTGTATATAGGATTCTATACTATCTGCAGTTTCAGGCATCCACCGAGGGTTTTCCACTGGGGAACAGATCCTCCATGGATAGACGGGGTGGGGAATACTGTATATAGTGTCTTTTATAACTCAGTCTCAAAAGTGACATACTCTCACTTCTGCTATAATGGTCAGGTCTGATATAATACGGGAGGGGACTACACAGGGAGAGCTCTTGACTACCATGTCAAGAGCAGGAGGCAGGGATTTTGGGGGCAATCTTGGAATCTGGCTACCACACCTACTGACGCTTTGTGACCCCTCAAGTTTCAGCCCTCAGTAGCCTACCCTACAGCAAATTCCTCCCGGATTCCTCCAGCTCCAGTAGCCCTCTTGTATTGAGTTCCTTCAAGACAGCTCATACCCAGCTACCAATTCGTCTCATGAGAAAATCGCTGTCTCTGCCATATTGATTGAGTGGTAGAAACACAGACTTGTGCTCCTGCCTCAACTCTACCCTTGTGCTGCCATCACGAGCCGCTTTAGAAGAGTCTAGAAAATTCCCATTGTTTGTTTTCTTTAACTATTTTGCTACTATTTCCAGATAAGCATCATTATACTTGATTAAATAGACATATAATCTTACTCTTTTAAGAACATCACATCGGTGTTTTCTGTTGGTGTTTTCTTGCCTTTGTTTAATACTATTGATTGACTGCCATTTGTTCAGTCTTTTCAGTTAAATAATTTTATGTGTGCAAGTGATGTGTCATGATCAGTAATTACTTCTTCATTTAATAAAGAACGTGAAGTTGCAGGGATTCTGTCTGAACTGATTAAGCTGTGCATTCGATGATAATATTTTTCTTGCTTATTTTCATTGTTTTCACCAGTAATTAAATTTTTATGAAAGATTTTAAAGTCTAGTTTCTCCTATTGTTTTCAGATTTTGAGTTTAAGCTAACCATTTCTTTGAAGATGTTCTTATATATCTTTTTCTTTTTACCTCCCCCATCTCCTTTTTTAAAATTTAAATTTTAATTTCTGGGGTACATGTCCAGGATGTGCAGGTTTGTTTCATAGGTAAATGTGTGCCATGGTGGTTTGCTGTACCTATCAACCCATCCCCTAGGTATTAAGCCCAACATGCATTAGCTATTTTTCCTAATGCTCTCCCTCCCTCCCACTCCCCCACCTCCCCCAACAGGCCCCAGTGTGTGTTGTTCCCCCCCCCCGTGTCCATGTGCTCTCATTGTTCAACTCCCATCCCCCCCCAATACATGTTTGATCAAGTCTGTCATTATGCAGATGAAAAAATTATATAAGATTTGTTTTATATTATGAAATCCAGATTATCAACTCCTACCATATTCTTGACTTGTAGTTATTCTCAACGATTTAGTATTAAAAAATATAATTGTGTTCAGACTGTTTGGAATTTAAATATATTTATATGTATCTATAATTAAAATAAATATTAAAGTGAAATATAAAAATTATAATTTCATTTTTAAAAAGTTATTTTTCACTAACATATTTGGGATATCTTGTTAAAATAAAAGGTAAAATAAAATTAACTAATAAATTATATGTACAATTGATGAGATTTTAGAATCAAGATGGTCTAAGCTGAAACAATGTTTTGTAATTTTAATTAAATCTTACTACATATATTAATGAAAATAACACAATTTATAATTATAGTGTTCCATCTTGCTTTAGTTGTCTAGATAAGTAATTGAGATATTACATCTACACCTGTTAGATATAGTTTTAGGAAAAAAATGAATTGTTCAATGTGGAAAAGTATTTCTTAGCTACTACTATGTGCAACTGCTGCACATCTCACACTAGTTTGTGAAAGCCTCTAAAACATGTTTTGGAGCATGAACAGAAGCAAGTAAATGGATGCTTCTGTAACATGGTGCTTCATGATGCAAACATTTATTAGTTTAATGCTGTGAGGAAGGAACGATTTGGCAAATAGATTTTTCTTTTCTCTTTTAAGCACTTCTGCCTCGCAAGTCCTCATTGATGTCTGAAGCTGTCTCTCTGGCATACTCCATAGCAGAATCCATCACTCTACACCCTACTTTATTTCTAGACATAGGGTAAGAGATATGAACTACAGTTATTCCTGTGGTATAACTGGTATTGGTCAAGAGAGCAGGTGTTTCGAGTTATGGGTTACACATGCCAGCACATTGGATGTGGTGTACAATATATGTTCAATGTATTTTTACTGAGTCAAATCATCTGTAGTAATTAGGTCACCTTAACTGAGACTGGATCTAGTGCTACTGAGGCCATGAGACTCAGAGCAGAAGGAGGTTGACAGATTATTTAATCCTAGGAGCTTTAATGTTTGAAGAAAATATGTTCTTAATGGTTGTTTAATGTTCAATTAATACATAATTTTAATTTATTAATCAATTGCCTTTTTTTTTTTTGAGACAGAGTCTCGCTCTTGTCACCCAGGCTGGAGTGCAGTGGTGCAATCTCAGCTCACTGCAACCTCCACCTCCTGGGTTCAAGTGATTCTCCTGCCTCAGCCTCCCGAGTAGCTGGGACTACAGGCATGTGCCACCACGCCTGGCTATTTTTTTGTATTTTTAGTAGAGATGGGGTTTCACCATGTTGGCCAGGCTGGTCTTGAATTCCTGACCTCAGGTGATCCACCCACCTTGGCCTCCCATAATGCTGGAATTACAGGTGTGAGCCACTGCACCCCGCCAATCAATTGCCATTTTTAAAAAGGTGACGTTTCCCTAAAGGATTACATGGCACTTACACAAGTAATAAAAAAAAAGTCTTATGAGTTTTACCAATTAGATTTCACCAAATATTTAAACATTTATTAAACATTTAATTAAAGGCCTTTTACATTTTAATTTAAATGAAGATTCATAAGTACTTTAAATCCCATAAGAAACACAAATGTATAAAACATTGCAAAGTTTACAAAACCAATTAAAGATGCTATACCAAAATGATTATGAACAGAAGAGATAAAATATTACTTTTTGTTCTTATCCTGCACATTCCCAGGGTTTTATTTTTTACATTTTCTAGGGGTTTGAATAATCCTGCCAGCCATTGTTTTATTACTAGCTTATGATTTTTGTAACCCTACTGGACCCAAAGAAAAATGAAGGTTATTGCAGGATAGCTGACATTGCAGGTTCTTGGGTAGAAATCACAAATTTTTGAGTGGCAACATCCAAGAAATTCAAACCCAAGTGTTGATAACAGGCTGAGTCTATTTTATAAAAATGTAGTCATTCATTATGGAACTCGCAGGTCTTTGCCTTTTATGAAGATTCTCAGTTTTTGAGAAGTGTCTTTCTTCAAATGGGGTATCCTTTAAGTTTTTGAGAATAGCTGTACATTTTGGTATATAGATATAGATTGCTGATATCTTAAAATACAAGTACTTATCACTAGTATTTTATTAAAATTAGTAGCTATAATTAGTAGAAATTTTCCTTTCCTAGAAAATAGGAGATTGAGTTTGTCTGGGTAGTTTTCTTCTTTAGAACATTTGGTGAATATGTCCTTTCGGAAGCCTCCTGTGGCCTCTCTTTCTAACTGATCTTCCTATGACAACCCACAGGGACTGGGCCTTCCTCTCTCTGCCTGTTGTATAAAATCAGCAGAGCTGATCAGATCTTCCTGTTCTTGGCACAGTTCCTACTTTTCTGGGATTATTTGGTTCGCTCACATGCTTTTGTTCACCCTTTCCTGTTTACATAGGCAGAAACAAATACATATACAGTTTGAAATATATATAGATTCTTAATTGAAGAACAACATCTCCATAATATCACCTTTTCATATATTCATGATTTCTTCAATATTTTAATATTTGTATTTATATATATTTTATAAATATTTTTATATTTTATATGTTATATATTTAAAAGTCATTAAAAAATTCTTTTCATTTTTATTATTACAACCAATTTTTTTCTGCATGTTATGCTGACGTTTCTCTTTTGAACTTTGTTTTGAACTCATTCTCAAATTGGCATAACTTGGCTGATGGGAAGTAAGCTGCCTTCTACTTCAACCTTTTAGCTCTGCCCCTGATTTTCTTATGACAAAAACAGTGTCAAAAGAAACATCTGGGTTTCTTCTTCCATACGGACTCATTGAAGAGTCCTGTAGCTTTGAATTGGAGGTTAGTGTTAGAGACCTAAATCTGAGGGTTGGGATGCATCTGAGAATTGTGAAGGGTGAGAACTGTCCCTGCTACTATGGATTGAACGAAAGGTAAAGATATTTTTAAGGTTATGGCTCCATATAAATCTTCCAAATTTATCCCTGTGCCATATCTCATTTTCATTATAGTAAATGATTTTTTGACCTACCAAGATATCCTTCAACAGGCTGGGCATGGGGTGGCTCATGCCTGTAATCCCATCACTTTGGGAGGCTCAGGCAGGTGGATCACCTGAGGTCAGGAGTTCGAGACCAGCCTGGCCAACATGGTGGAACTCCGTCTCTACTAAAAATACAAAAATTAGCCAGGCATGTTGGTGGGCGCCTGTAATCCCAGCTACTCTGGAAGCTGAGGCAGGAGAATTGCTTGAACCCAGGAGGCGGAGGTTGTAGTGAGCTGAGATTGCCCCACCGCCCTCCAGGCTGGGCGACAGAACCAAAAAACAAATATCTTTCAACAGTGACAAAGCAGAGGTTAGTGAAGAGAGAGTGTGCTTGTAGGGGATCAGTGAGATCCTCTAGCTGGGTCATCCAGAGGAAAAGATTTATGTATGTATGTATGCGTGTTTGTATGTGATATGTGTGTGTCATGTGGTATGTGATCTGTGTGTAGTGTGTGTGTATGTGTTATGTGGTATGTGAGTGTATGGTGTAGTGCATTGTGTGTGGTGGGTATATGTGTATGGTGTGTATGTGGTGTGGTATGTGGTGTGTGTGTGGTGTATTGTGTGTGTTTGTGTGTGTGGTGTAGTGCATTGTGCATGGTGGGTGTATACGTATGGTGTGTGTAGTGTGGGGTGTGATATATGTGCATGATGTGTGTGTGTTATGTGTGTAGTGTGGTGTATATGTGTGGATGTGGTGCATATGTGGCGTGTGTGTGTAGTGTGTATGTAGTGTGTTTTCTGTGTGTGGTGTGTGGATGTGGTGTGTGTGTAGTGCATTATATGTGGTGGGTATATATGTATGGTATATGTGATGTGGGTGTAGCATGGTGTCTGTGTGTGTGTGTATGTGTGTAGTTCACTGTGTGTCATGGGTGTATATGTATGGTGTGTGTAGTGGGGGTGTGGTGTATGCATATGGTGTATGTGTGTGGTGTGTGCATAGTGTGTTGATGTATATGCTCTATGTGTGTGGATGTGGTGTGTGTGTGGTGTGGATGTAGTGTGATGTGTGTGGTGTATGTGTGTGGATGTGTGTGTGTGGTGTGAGTGTAGTGTGTATGTAGTGTGCTTTCTGTGTGTGTTGTGTGTGGATGTGGTGTGTGTGGTGTGTGTGAACTATGTATGTAGGGTGTTTTCTGTGTGTGGTGTGTATGTAGTGTGATGTATATGTGGTGTATGGTATGTATGTGGTATGTGTTTGGGGGTTGTGTATGTGTTGTGTGTATGTTGTGTGTGCGTGTGTTGGGATAAGAAGAGGGAGATTGGCTGAGACTTAAGCTAAGATGTGTATGGTATGCCCAAACATTCTTGAAATTTTTGATGTGAAGTTTTATTTTTTCCTATCTTTTGATGTTGATTGAATTAGGGTAGTGGTTAGTATTGCTTTTGAGTGTGTTGATTTTAGAAGCATTTTAGGTTGAATCAAAGGGGCAAACAGTGTATCAGCATCACTCTTTTTTTGCCAGGTTTTTTTTTTTGAAGCAAAAACAAAATTCTAATTCCTTAAGAATGAGCAAAAGACACACCCACATGACCACTGCTTCATAAGTCAGAGAGAAAGTCTAGGGGGGAGCTATGGTGACACTCATTTAAGTGACAATGAAGTTACTTACATACATTCAGAAATTTATACAAAGAGGGCTTTGTACATGGAGGCAGGCGGGTTAGCAGCATGAACTAGAAAAGTAATCTCTTTTTCTGGCTGAACTCAAATGCAAAAATTTTCGATTCATCTAGTAAATGGGCAAGGGACTGTAAACCAAATGTTGCTTCCAAACCCTGAAGAGATCCACCAAGTAACCTCTTTTAATGGTAGGCGGTAAAAAGGATAGCAATGTGTCGCTTAATTCAGAGGGTATCTCACAGTGTGCTGAACCTCCCAGGACTTGACTGATTGGGTAGGTTCCTGAATTTTATGAATTTTATTTCCTTCCCTCTGGCACACACGTATCCTACTAAATCATATGGGTGAGGGTTACTTCTGGCTCTCCAGCTCGGTCAGCCCAGTCTCCTCTGAGCAGTAGACAGTGCCGTGTCCTGTGGATGGTAGAGCACTCCAGTTCCCTGCTGAAGGTGTGTTTCTGGTGTTCTATATTGACTAAAATAGAGAAAAGTAGATTTGCCTGATGAAAAGCTGCATACTGGTTTTCAGAGGCTGTGTTGACTTTCTCCAATCAATGACTGTTTTTTCAACAGCAGCTATAACAGGAGTTACTACCCGATTAAACTTACAATTACTCTTTGTCATTTTCCAAAACCCACCTACCTTTTTTCAGACCAAAAAACTAGTGAATGGGTATGCAGGCACATGGTAATAAAAGTCAAACAAACTTACATTTGTTTATATTAGAGCTTTTAAATCTTCTAGAGACAATACCTCCCTTCATTCCCCTAAAGCTTTGCCTTCAAGGGACATTTTATTCCAGGGTACCATAGAGGAAATTTGATTAAAGGCAAGCATTAGCTTCTATTGTTCCATCTCTTAGCTATGTTTTCACTGCCCTCAGCTCTAACAAGGCTAAAAAATACACACAAATTTTCTCCTTCTCTCAAGGCCTGTTATTTGGAACCAATGATGGTACTAATTTATGTAATAGGCTGATCTCTTAGGTGTAAGCAACAGAAACCAAATCTGGGTAATTTAAACAGAAAAAGGACGGTATTAAAAGGATGTTGATTAGAGAAAAGCAATTTGAAACCATAAGCAGGAACTAAACCAGCTTTAACTTTCTGCTGATTCCTTCTTAATAATGAGTTCAATAAATCTTTAACATGTGTTATATTCATGAGGCTGGGAGATCTGTTTTAACTGAATATTGTACTTTGACAATTTTTGGAGATTCCACATAGATGTCCCAGGAAATTCCCCTTCTGAAATTAATTAGGCTTATTGAATTTTGCACAGATTGATGCCAGGTATTTCTTGTGCTCCTGGAGACAATCTCAAGCAGCAGTAAACACTTACCACTGCTGGCTCTGTTTCTCTGTTTTTTTCCCTTCTTCGAGTCTGTTTTTGTTTTTGTTTCTGTTTCTGTTCTGAGCTACATCTATTCGTCCAATTATGCCTTGTCTAATTTAAGTTTGGTCCACATTTATTTTTTTCACGGAAGTTCAGGGACTAGTATTAATACACATCTGGCCTGTCTCTACTGAGATAGCCACCCTGTGTACATGTGAGTCTGGCTTGTGCACAGCTAATCTGTTACTGTCCTTTTGTGGCAGCAGTGGATGGAGATCTGGTTCTATGCACTGACTTTTTTTGTCATCTCTGTTGGTATGACAAAGATCCATGCTTCTTTGGCAGATATCTATCTATCTGTCTGTCTGTCTATCTATACACACATTGTGAGCTTTGCTGTCTGCTAAAATGCTAGTGTATGAAAGACAGTTCTCAATGTCCTATCTTCCAGAGTTTTCCATGAAAGAAAAATTAATTACTTTGTTTAAAAGTTATAATTACTCTATGCGATTGAGACTGTCTTAAGTAAAGTGGGGGCAGAGAAGTATGAATGTAGAATCTAGGTAATAATGAGATGAGTTATTATTTAGCAAGGAAGAGAAAGAGTAGACTTTCTTATAGGAGAGCATCTTGTTAAAGAAGTAGTAAAGAAAAAACCTGATATGATATGTAAGGTTTATAGACGGTTTGCAGAAAGAGAATTTTATTTGCCTTAGATTAATACCTAAAGGTAAATGAATCTGAAAAGAAGCAACACAATGTGCTAAAAGTTTTGGCAAAGTTGGCTCAATTTTGACAGGTTTATTTGTAAGATATTTTTAAAAAAGAAAACACATGAATACTGTGTTAATACAAGACATAAATTTTTTCCTCCGTTAAAATGAGATATGTTGGACTTGGAGTCCTCAGTCTGTGCTTATTAAGAGGTAGTAAATTGTCCTTTACCTTTGTGTTATTTCAAACGGCAGAGATTATATATCTCATCAAAATAACTTTCAATGCTTTATGCTGACTTCGGTTTGTTTTTTGTTTGTTTGTTTCTTAAAGACAGGTTCTCGCTCTGTCACCAAGGCTGGAGTGCAGTGACATGATCATAGCTCACTGTAACTGTGAACCCCTGGCCTCAATCAGTCCTCCTGCCTTCGCTTCCCAAAGTGTCTAGATTGCAGGCATGAGTCATTTGTACCTGGCCTGTTCTTGATTATTAAGCAAACAAGTAAGCAAGCAAACAAAGAATAAAAGTTACTTCTGAGTAAGCTAAGTTTTCCTACAATGGTGTTACCTTCTGTTGGGTTTATTTTTAAATGCTACATGAGCCTCTTATTAATAAGGGGCCAAACCACCTACTATGGCTATATGCTGATCACTAGCACCTGTGTTATGCTGTGAACTGGAAACCATCCACTTGTTTTGTCTCAGTTTTGCCTTCCCAAGATCAGATCTTAGATTCATAAAATTTTTTCTTAAAAACGTTTTGCACCTAAACAAACTGTGTGGTTCCTCTGAGGTTCTTCCCAGATTAAAAATTGATTTGTTTGTTTATTTAACCTTATAAAAAGAGGGGGGCTAAAAATAATTAGCTTTGGGGTGGTCTATTTTTCTTAACTCGTTGAACGCTATCATAAGAGCTTCATGGAAAGGATTAAATAAATGAGGCTCAGATTTTCCTAGGTTAGTTCTGTGCTGGTAAAGTCCTACTGATAAGTGTGTTTCAGAGCTTCTTACAACTTGGCAGGATGGATTGGAAAGCCCTGGATATTTGTTAAAAATTCTAACTGTTTATAGACTATTCTTATCTTCAGGGGAAACATTGATCAAATCCTCAGAAAGTAATTATGTATTACACCCTAGTAGAAAATTTTACTTTCCTTCATTCTGATTTTGTTAGTTATTATAATAACTGCAGCCAGTCTGTCTTCTTATAAACCAGTGGTCTCCGCTCTTCTCTTATACTTGCCTGAAGCCTATGCTATAAGCTATGACTCTAGAAATGGATCTTTATCAAAAAAGGACAGTTTCAGAAATTTAGTGGAAAGGATTCTACCAGAAACTTCTACACCTATTGGTACTTCCAAGACTGGACTCACGCAGACATGGCTTCTGAGTGGGCATTACTTAGACAACTGTCAGACTGTTCCATGGGACTAAGATTTCCAGAACTCTTTCCAGTCCAGAAAGACAGGACCTCTTGAAACTAGACTGCTCCCCAATATCCAGTGAGGCAAGACTTAATTAAGACAAATGATGGGCCGGGCATGGAGGCTCAGGCCTGTAATCCCAGCACTTTGGGAGACCAAGGCAGGTGGATCACGAGGTCAGGAGTTCGAGACCAGCCTGGCCAAGATGATGAAACCCCGTCTCTACTAAAAATACAAAAATTAGCCGGGTGTGGTGGCAGGTGCCTGTAATCCAAACTACTCAGGAGGCTGAGGCAGGAGAATCACTTGAACCCAGGAGGTGTAGGTTGCAGTGAGCTGAGATTGTGCCACTGCACTCTAGCCTGGGTGATAGAGTAAGACTCTGTCTCAAGAAAAAAAAAAAGAAAAAAGGAAAAATGATGAACTGATGAGAATACAAAACTGTGATTTTTTATTGGAATAATGTTAGCATTAGTTTTGATATTATATCTTTTTATTCTTTTTTAGTTCCCTGCAAGTGTTGCACATCAATGTTGTATTTTTGATAGGTATATGATGGATACTGCTACTTAATCTATTCTTAACTCTTTTATCTCCAATCTTATTTTAGTAGGACATTTTAAAAAGAGTATCTTATGGTCATTGATCCTTCAATAATCAGCAACAATTATTTTTACCAAATCTCTTTGCTTTTAGTGGCAATGTAGTTACCTACATAGATTCAATAAAGCCTTTTTAACAGACAATTAATTTTACAAGTTAATTGACAAGTAGCAAATTTTTTTTAGAGTGCCAATAAATTTATTTAAATATGTATGACTAGTCAACCATTAAAAAACAAGAGTTGTACTTCACATGTGAAACCAATGCTAAAAAGCCTCCTAGGAAGCTGTTCTGGTGTCTATTTCATGGTTTATAGAGACCCAGCCTTACAGGATGTAAGGTTGCTTTCTAGCAGGCCCATGGTTTCAGAAGACTTTTGAGACCCTGAAAACAAAGGAATTTACCCACATTTACAGGTACTGCAGGTAATCTAATGGAGATGAATTTCTTGGGCTTGGTTTTCTAACATTATAATAGAAGAGTAACTAAAAACATCTTGGAGTAATGGAGACTGTTGAAAAGACAGTTCCTACAAAGTCTTTAGATAGAAGTTAATCTTCTGGTCTTAAGTAGGTACAGCTCTAAATTTCCTGGTTATACACCACAAGTTGGTTTCTAAATGTTAAATAATGCTTCTTGCTACATCTATGTAAGTGTACAAGGCTAAACCACAATGAGATCCTTGATAATAGCAATGAAAGAATGATTGATGAAAAATGTCCATAACTTGTAAAGAGAAAAGGATGACTGCATGTCCTTTCATGTCAAATAGGTTCATCTTTGACTCAGTAGTTGCTATTTATTAAGAAATCTTATTAGTCAATTTGGGCTGCCATAGCACAAAAACATAAACTGGGTGGCTTTAACAATAAATATTTGTTTTTCACAATTCTGAAGGCTGAAAAGCCCAAGATCAAGGTGCTGGCAGATTCAGTGTTTGGTGATAGCCCACTTCCAGGTTCACAGATGGCTGTCTTCTCATTGTAGTCTTACATGGCTGAGAGGAAGATAATCGCTTTCATGTCTCTTCTTATAAGGGCACTAATCTTATTCATGAGGGCTCCACCCTCATGATTTATTCACCTCTGAAAGGCCCCACCTCCTAATACCATCACAATGGGTATTAGGATTCCAACACACGACTTTTGTAGAGATAGAATCACTCAGTTCGTACATCCAGATAGATGTTAATTTTTAGTATACTGAATGGCATGTAAATTATTCTCTAGAACAATGTAACTGATTTTTTTTCTGTAGACATGTAAATTATTTTCAGTAAAAAAGATAACCCTATGGTTTCATTACCTGTAGGACATTAAGCAAGTTTGTATCTAAATTAACATTCTTTCTTTTAATGACTATGAGTATTTCTGTCTTTCCTTTAGTCCTTTGAACAAGCTTTATCTGTCTTCTGATTCCTCAATCATGAGTTACTTTAATACATGCTCAAAGACACATGCACAGACACACACAAACACACCATAACGAACCATGACTCAGTACCCACCAGAATGGCTAAAATTAAAATGTTAACAACGCCAAATATTTACAAGAACATAGAACAACTAAAATTATTGTATATTGCTGGTTGGAATATAAATCAATCATTTTGGAAAAATGTTTGTGAGTAGCCACTAAATTTAAACATACTTAAACCCAATGACCTACTCCTGGGTACATCCAACAGAAAGCTGGACTTTTGTCTACCAAAACATAATAGGCTTTGTAGAAACTTTAATTGTAATAACCCAAAATAGGAGGCAACCAAACGTCCATCAACAAGTTATATAGATTGTGTTGTAAATACACAGTGGAAATCTAGACATCAATTAAAAAAATGATCTATTGATACATGCATCAATAGAGGCATGAATGGATGAATTTTACAGATATAATGTTGAGTGAAGGAAGCTGGGCATAGAAGACTACATACTGTGCATTTCCATTTATATGAAGTTCAACAACAGGAAAAACTTGTCTCTGGGAGACAAGTCAGGATTGCCATTCCTGAGGGAATACTGAGTGAGATAGCTCTATGAACAAGCCTTCTGCATGTTGGAAATACTCTATATCTTGATCTGGGCAGTGGTTACACAGGGAAGTAGATATGTAAAATGTTATTGACCTACATTATTTTTATTATTTTTGTTTTTTTTTTTTGAGATGGAGTTTCTCTCTGTTGCCCAGGCTAGAGTGCAGTGGCACGATCTCAGCTCCCTGCAACCTCCGCCTCCTGGGTTCAAGTAATTCTCTGCCTCAGCCTCCCGAGTAGCTGGGATTACAGGTGCTCACCAGCATGCGCGGCTAATTTTTTGTATATTTAGCAGAGACAGGGTTTCACCATTTTGGCCAGGCTGATCTTAAACTCCTGACCTCATGATCCACCCGCCTCAGCCTCCCAAAGTGCTGGCATTACAGGCGTGAGCCACCGCACCAGGCCTTATTGACCTACATTCTTAAGACTTGTGCTCTTTTCTGCATGCGAGTTAAGACTTAATTTTAAAAAATAAATTTTGGTTAATTTACAGGATTTCTGGAGGATGAGTGGCACAGAAGGCCAGATCTGGAGGCTGCATAGTCAGGAACAACATTCCTGTTGTGTTACAGAGTTGCCCATTTATGACCCTTTTGCTGCCACTGGGCACAGCACTGCAACTTAAGTCCCATAGAGCTCTGACACTAAACATCAGAATCTACCACTTAAACTGCAGCCACAGCTGTCTCTGAGCCATTCCCACTCCCTGACCCCTGCCAGAATGGATTCTGCAGAGAACAGCTCACTTGTGACCTAGCTTGCAATTTAAAGCTTGGGCCAGGAGTATCTGATTGGCAAACACTTGCCCTTAGTTGCAAGAAAGGTTGGGAGGGAGAGACAGCATCTCCTACTATTTCATAAACCAGGAGGATGATTCAGTCATTAGATGAAGGTTGTGATATGAAGCATCCTTCAAGAATAACAAATGTCTGTAGAGGGGAGGTAATTCAACTAGTAACCAATACTTAAAGCACGCCCATGGTGTACTGGCCACTGTAGTGGTGAAGAAAATTCTTGGAGTTGCTTTCCTATCAGATTAGTTGTTTTTCCTCACTCAGTTGGGGGAAGGCAAAGGAATACATGCCAATTCCGAGTATAGTTGCTGAGAGAATAGGGTCAGATCTTAGTCGTTGAGTAATTCTTTTCCTTGCAGAATGATGTGGGCTTACTTTTCCTTTTACTGAAGAGCAAGAGTCACAGTCACATCTACTTCTTCCTTGAAAGAATAAGATGTATTACTTTTTTAAATTTTTATTTTTTATTTCAGTAGGTTTTTGGGGAACAGGTAGTGTTTGTTTGATTACATGGATACGTTCTTTACTGGTGATTTCTGAGATTTTGGTGCATCCATCTCCCAAGCAGTGTACACTGTACCGAATGTGTAGTCTTTTATTCTTCATCACCCCCCTCCAATCCTTTCTCCCAAGTGCCCAAAGTCCATTGAGTTATTCTTATACCTTTGTGTCCTCATAGCTTAGCTCCCACTTACGAGTGAGAACACATGATGTTTGATTTTCCATTCCTGAGTTACTTCACTTATAATAATGGTCTTCAGTTTCATCCTGGTTGCTGCAAATGCCATTTTGTTCCTTTTTATGCCTAAGTAGTATGCCATGGTATACATATCCCACATCTTTTAAATCCACTCATTGATTGATGAGCATGTGGGCTGGTTCCATATTTTGGCAATTGTGAATTGTGTTGCTATAAACATGCATGTGCAAGTACCTTTTTCGTACAATGACTTCTTTTCCTCTGGGTAGATACCCAGGAGTGGGATTGCTGGATCAAATGGTAGAGCTACTTTTAGTTCCTTATGGATCTACACACTGTTTTACAGAGTGATTGTACTAGTTAACATTCTCACCAGCAGTGTAAAAGTGTTCCCTTTTCACCACAACATGCCAACATCTATTTTTTTTTATTATGGCCATTCTTGCAGGAGTAAGGTGGTATTGAATTGTGGTTTTGATTTGCATTTTCCTGATATTTAGTGATGTTGAGCATTTTTTCATATGTCTGTTGTCCATTTGTATATCTTTTGAGAATTGTCTATTCATGTCTTTATCCCATTTTTGATGGGATTATTTGTTTTTTGCTTGCTGATTTGTTTGACTTCCTTGTAGATTTTGGATATTAGTCTTATGTTGGATGCATAGTTTGCAAATATTTTCTCCCACTCTGTGGGTTGTCTGCTTACTCTGCTGATTATTTCTTTTGCTGTGCAGAAGCTTTTTAGTTTAATTAAGTTTCATCCATTTTTCTTTGTTTTTTTTACATTTCCTTTGGGGTTCTTGGTCATGAACTCTTTGGCGAAGACAATGTCTAGAAAAGTTTTTCCAATGTTATCTTCTAGAATTTTTATGGTTTCAGGTCTTAGATTTAAGTCTTTGATTCATCTTGAGTTGATTTTTTATAAGGTGAGAGATGAGGATCCAGTTTCATTCTTCTACATGTGGCTTCCCAATTATCCCAGCACCATTTGTTGAATACTGTGTCTTTCCTCACTTTATGTTTTGTTTGCTTTGTCAAAGATCAGTTGGCTGTAAGTATTTGGCTGTATTTCTGGGCTCTTGATTCTGTTCTGTTAGTCTATGTGCCTGTTTTTATACCAGTACCATGCTGTTTTGGTAACTATAGCCTTGTATTACAGTTTGAAGTTGGGTAATGTGATGCCTCCAGATTTGTTCTTTTTGTTTAGTCTTGCTTTTGGCTATGTGGGCTCCTTTTTGGTTCTGTATGAATTTTAGGATAGTTTTTTCTAGTTCTGTGAAGCATGATGATGGTATTTTGATGGCAATTTCACTGAATTTATAGATTGCTTTTGGCAGTATGGTCATTTTTACAATATTGATTCTACCCATCCAAGAGCATGGGATGTGTTTCCATTTGTTTGTGTTATCTATGAGTTCTTTCAGCAGTGTTTTATAGTTTTCCTTGTAGGGATCTTTCACCTCTTTGATTAGGTATATTCCTAAGTATTTTATATATATATATATATATATATATACACACATATATATATACATATATATACACATATATATACATATATATATACATATATATATACACATATATATACATATATACACATATATATACATATATACACATATATATATACATATATATATACATATATATACATATATATACACATATATGTATATATATATGGTAGCTGTTGTAAAAGGAGTTGAGTTCTTGATCTGATTCTCAGCTTGGTTGCTGTTGGTGTATATCAGTGCTACTGATTTGTGTACATTGATTTTGTATCCAGAAATTTCACTGAATTCATTTATCAGATTTAGGAGCTTTTTCGATGAGTCTTTAGGATTTTCTAGGTATACAATCACATCATCGGTGATTGACTTTCTCTTTACTGATTTCGATGCCCTTTATTTCTTTCTCTTGTCTGACTGCTCTGGCTGGGACTTACAAGACTATGTTGAATAGTAGTGGTGAAAGTGGGCATCCTTGTCTTGTTCCAGTTCTCAGGGGGAATGCTTTCAACTTTTCCCCATTCAGTATAATGTTGGCTGTGGGTTTGTCATAGACAGCTTTTATTACTTTAAGGTATGTCCCTTCTATGCCGATTTTGCTGAGGGTTTTAATCATAAAGGAATACTGGATTTTGTCAAATGCTTTTTATGCGCCTATTGAGATGATCACATGATTTTTGTTTTTAATTCTATTTATGTGGTGTATCACAATTATTGACTTGCAAATGTTAAAACGTCCCCTACATCCCTAGTATAAAACCCACTTATTTTGAGAAAAAACAAAAACAGATTAATTTTAAGTGATGTAAAATTTTGTTCTTTGCACAAATATGGAGGGAAATGATTAATCAGGTATTGGCTTTACTAGGCAGGAAAGAAAGCCTGTTCTTAATGGGCATTTAGATTAAGGAATCATCTAAAGAAACAGTCTCCCTTATTATTTTACATTGAGAGGCAGGGCCATTTTTTATTTTATTGTATTTTATTTTATTTATTTTATTTTAACAAAACCTGTTCTCAAAACAGTAGAGATGGCATGCTAGGAGACTACAATGGCAGATGCTAACTATGTATGTATACGACGTGTGTGTGTGTGTGTGTGTGTGTGTATGAAAGAGAGAGAAAGAAAGGGAGAGAGAGCAAGAGCAGCAAGCATTTGAAATAAATACCAAAGATGTAGTTGTGGTGTATTTAACAGAGTTTTGATCACTAGCATTGCACTGGCCATGTATTAGGATGTCGGTAAATATTTCTGGCCTGAACTTGGAGCATTCTAAAATTGCCTTTTGTCCTTGCAATTTATATTAATAGGACAAAAGGGAGATATTGGTTTTTTGGTTAGAGTATTCATACAGCCATATGACTTCTGAAGAATATCAGATGGGACCTTGATTTGCTGCCGTAAAAATGTACTTTTTACATACTAGGTTTCATACTAGGGATGCACGAATCGTTTAACATTTGCAAGTCAATAAATGTGATACAACACATAAATAGAATTTAGTACCAAGGAAGCCGTGAATTGAACCACGTGATATCAGCAAAATGAGACTTTGCTAACAACAGTAGATGTTGGCTGACATTGTCTCTGATAAAACCCTGACCAGAATAACCAAGCATAGTTCTGTAGGGCTTTTCTGTGCTCAATTTGCACTAATTGTATAATCTGCAGAAAGATGAAATTTCCAGCAATGTTATTCTCAATATTTAGAAGTTACAGTTTAAAAGTTTTTTTTTTTTAAAGTTGAAACTGTAACTTTGGCTTCAAAACTTACATTGGCTTCATTCTCTACTGGGTTTTCTCCATCTGCTGGGAAAGTTGTTTAAAAAGTTTAAGCTGTAACTTAATGCAGATGATACAATTAG
Organism: Nomascus leucogenys; assembly: GCF_006542625.1. Classification (NCBI taxonomy): domain Eukaryota; kingdom Metazoa; phylum Chordata; class Mammalia; order Primates; family Hylobatidae; genus Nomascus; species Nomascus leucogenys. The sequence continues at coordinate 123,302,954 of NC_044383.1, forward strand.
TGCAAATTGAGCACAGAAAATTTACTTTTGTTAATACAATACATAATTCATGTCACACACACTTATTTTTTTTTGTTCTATTAGTCAAGGATCTTTTGGTTGAAAGTGATAGAAATTCAAGATAATAGTAAAATAAGGGGAAAAAGTAATTTATATATTCATTTAAAATCAAAGTAAGGAAGGTGGGCTGGTTTTCAGCACAGCTGGATTTACTTGAATACTATCAGGAATCTGTCTCTTCCCATCTTTACTCTGCTTTCCTTCACATTGGCTTTCTCCTCTACTGGGCTCTCTCTGTGCTGAGAAAGTTGCCTGCAGCAGCTCTAAGCCTAACAGATCCTTACAGTGCATGACTCCAGAGGAGAGAGCTGGCTGTTCTTCTCCAATCTCAACGTTTGTATTTTAAATAGCTCTAATTGACCCACCTGAGTCAAGTCCCACCAGATGATTGCCCTGTGTGTGTGATGGGGTGGGAGGTGGGAAGACCTCTTTGACAAGGTGGCAAACAGGGCCGGGGAAGGGAAAGAGTCAGCAGAGCTCTGGGGGCCATCACGTCGCATTCTTGGGGCTGTGAATGAAATGAGGGATGTGTATGGAAATAGGGTAGATCTACCATTTGCCTCTTCTCACCCAGCTGTCATCTTCTCAGATCCCTAAAAAAAATAAACAGACCCATCTCCAGGACCATCATCCTTGGGCACAGTACCATTTCAGCTGAAGGGTGAAGGGCCTTTCTGCTTAAAACATATATTTCCAGTTACACAGCATTGCCTGGAATCAGTTTCACTCAGAGCAAAGCATTTCATTCCAAATTATTCTTTCACAGATAAAAAGCCCCAAATGCAAAAATCTGGCAGGATGGGCTTATTTGTGAGAATGTCAGTCAAGCATAACTGACTGCTTTTTGTATGTGACTGAGGGTCAGAAAGAAGGAAGGCAAATGGTTCCCAAGAGGGAAGGAATGCCAGTGGACCAGCCTCTGCCCCACATCCAGCCAAGGGGCTATGGGTAAAGAGAGGCTAGCTATCGTCAAAGAAGTACTAGAAGAGATTGAGGTCCCAGCTGAAAAAAATGATACCTTTGGAGCATCAGGAGCAAGGTTTTTCTCCTTAGCAACCCTCATTTTGTAGAGATCGATTTTTGTCATTCGGCTTAAGCAACATCTAGCAATTGACTATGTAGTGATTTTTGTCATTGTTTAGACACAAAAGTCTACTTTCCTTTCCAGGGAACATAATCCCAACTAGCAGGATAAAATAAAAGAAAATCCACAAGAACAATAAAGAAAAGTTCTATTCACCAAGTTCACTTATTTCTCTGGGTAAATGGCATAAGTTAAGGAAACCATATAGTTTGGTGCAAGAATTTCAAGATGGTTATGATTTTAAAAGGCTTGGATAGAGTTTATTCTAAATTAGTTTCAGCTTATCAAGCTGGTTTTTTCTTTTTCTTTTCTTGCCTTGGAACCATTGGAACTTAATTTACCAAAAAAAATTATGATTTTTTTTTTTTTGCTTGGAGGTCAAGATACCGTAAAAATGATTGACAATAGCCTTAAAAGTAGCTGAGAGTGATGTTAGCAAGATGGCCAATTAGAAGCCTCTCCCACTCCTTCCCCCAACAAAGACAGACAAAAACAACAAATAAACAACTACATTCTGATAAAAATAACTAAAGGAGAATGCCAGAGTACATCAAGGGAGTGGCAGAAACCCCGTGGAACACAGAAATCCAGGATGGCCACACAGAAAAAGGAAGGAAATGCCTTGCCTCCACCATCCCATAACCCAGTCGGATCAGCAAGGAACCAGGAGGGACATCTCTTTGCAGGGAAAAGGGAAGCAAGAGGACCCCAGCAGCCTTCATCACCACCTTGAACACCTACAGTTCTCACTACTGAGAGTCTCTGCAGTCCTCATGGGCATATTAAGCTTAGTTGAGAGAGCTGCCTGGAGTCCACACAGCTGCACTTCCCCTAGAGAAGAAGCCAACACTGTGCCCTCCTCCCTGTGGTCCATGCAGCTACTTCACTGTGCCATCTTGGAACCAGAGCCACTGTTTGAGTGTGTCCTGCTCCATGGATTTGCTACTCTTCCATCCCTGAGGCTTCGTCACCACTGAATCACCCCTGCCTGATAGCTTGCCATTCCTGGGCCAAGCTGCTGCTGCATGCTACCTTGTGAGGCCAAGCTGCCTCGGAACCTCTCCTTCCGCCCTCCCAGTTGCTTCTGTGCCCCAGCCTTGTGGCCTGAGCTGGAGTGGTGTACTGCTTCCCAGAGAAACAGTGCCTTGGCTGCCCTGAGCAGTTTGCCTCCTGCACCTGAGCTGAAGCAGCACCCTACCACCTGAGGAATCAGTGCCATAGCCACAGAGAGCAGTGGCTCATCCCAGAGCTGAGCTGATACAGTACCTGCGTCCCAGAGAAACAGCATTGGCTGAACTGAGATGTCTTTTCCTATAGGCTGAACAACCGTAGTACCTTGATTTCCTAGAACTGGACTAGCCCCCTAGAATCTGAGCTACTAAGACACCTCCTACTCAGGGAAATGGAATCATTACTGTGCTGCTCCCTGCCCGCCAGGGCCCAAGCAACTCCAAATACTCTACCGTTCTGGCATCTTTGCTGCCACTGGATCTGGCTTCACAGGATCTGGGATTCTGCCTAGTTCTACCATCCCAGGGTCCAGAGTCACCACTGCCTGATGCCTCCTCCCCAGGGCCTGAGTTGCCACTGTGCCCTATTGGCTCTGGTTCCAAAATTGTAGCTCTACCCTGCCTCAGAGTCACAGGCCCTGGCTTTGTGGGCAGTCTGCACCTAACCATGCCTCAAGAGAGAGAAACTGTACTTTAAGACCCAGGTGCCCTAATAGGTTCATGAGACCCTGAGCCCAGGGCCCTGGTGCAACAGTCACTTTGAGCATGTTTGCCCCAGAACCCAGGGCCACTGCAGCTGCTTGTAGGTTGTGTCAGACCTGACACCAAGAAAGATCCACTCAACTAAGAGTCCCCATTGTGAGGAAAACAAGAACAAGAGGCCACCCAAAGCGCTTGTAACTGAAGACCTTAACAGCCTATGCTACCATCACTGCTTACTACAAACTCCTACAGCCTAAGCCACCGAGGTACCCACAGTTATCATTGATGTTGATTGCAGCTAAAGCAGCTGCATAGAGGCTATACCACCGCATCTACTTAAAAGCAAAGTTACCATACACTTCTCAGCTGGCACACTAAGACCTATGTTCTGGTGAAAGTCTTTTCCTGTGAAAAACACTTGGTAGGGTTTGGAAGAGGTGATTGCTCCACCAGATGTGCAGACATCAACCCAGGGACATAAGAACCATGAAAAAGCAAGGAATATGACATTACCAAAGGAACATAGTAATTCTCTAGTAACTGACCCTCAGCAAAGGAAATTTATAAATAGCCTAAAAAGGATTTCAAAATAATAATCTTAAGAAAATTTAGTAAGATACAAGAGAATACAGATAGACAATTCAAGACAATCAGAAAAAATCTTGATCACAGTCTCAATGTCATTCTTCACAGAAATAGACAAAACAAATCCTAAAATTTGTGTAAAACCACAAAAGATCCTAAATAGCCAGAACAATCCTGAGAGGAAAAACTAAGTGGAGATATCACACTTTTTGATTTAAAATTATGTTACAAAGCTATAGTAATCAAAATAAAATGGTACTGGGAAAAAATGGACACATAGACCAGTGGAACAGTGTAGGAAGCCCATAAATAAATCCAAACATACATGGTCAACTAATTTTTGGCAAGGACATGAAAAAGAAACAATGGAGGAAAGGATAGCCTCTTCAATAAGTGGTGCTGGGAAAACTGGATTTCCATATGCAAAAGAATAAAATTGGACTCTTATCCCATACACAAAACAACTCAAAATGGATAAAAGGCCTAAACACTAGACCTTAAAGCAAAAAACTCTTAGGAAAAAAACTTAGAGGAAAAACTCCTTTACAGTGGCCTTGGTAATGATTTCTTTTTTTTTTTTTTTTTTTTTTTGAGACAGAGTCTCGCTCTGTTGCCCAGGCTGGAGTGCAGTGGTGCAATCTCAGCTCACTGCAAGCTCCGCCTCCCAGGTTCACGCCATTCTCCTGCCTCAGCCTCTCCAAGTAGCTCAGGCTACAACAGCAAAAATAAATAAATGGGTCTACATTAAACTAAAAAGCTCCTGCCCAATAAATGAGACAATCAACAGAATGAAAAGACAACCTACAGATTGTGAAAAACAAATTTTGCACACTTTATATCAAATAAGTTTATATTGAAGATTTATAAAGAACTCATACAAATCAATAACAAGAAAACATATAACCCAGTGAAAAATGGACAAATAACTTGAATAGACATTTATCTAAAATGACATAAGAATGGACAGCAGATACATTGGAAGTATTAGTTGAAAAGGTGTCCAACATTACTAATTATCAGAGAAATGAAATTAAAACCACTATGAGATACCACCTCTCACCTGTTAGGATAGCTGTTATCAAAAGATAAAAGATAACAATGTTAATGAGAGGGAAAAAGGAAGCCTTGTGCATGTGGGAATGGAGACTGATGCAGCCATTATGTAAAATAATATGGAGGCTCCTAAAGAAATTAAAAATAGAACTACTACATGCAATTAATCTTCTGGGTATATACCCAAAGGAAATAAAATCATTACCTCATGAATATATCTGTACTCCTATGTTAGCTGCAGCATTATTCACAATAGCCAAGATATGGAAGCAACCTAGATGTCCTTCAATGGATAAACTATGGTATAAACATACAATGGAATATTATTCAGCCTTTAAAAAGAGGAAAATGAGGAAATCTTGCTATTTTCCACAACAGGGATTGACCTGGAGGACATTATACTAGGAGAAATAAGCCAGAGACAAAAAGAAAAATATGTATAATTTCACTTATATGTGGCATTCTCCCCAAAAGATCAAATATATAGAGAGAATGAAACAGGGTTACCAGTGCTGGAGTCTGGGAGGGGAGAATGGGGAGATCTAGGTAAAAGGTTACAAAGTACCAAATATGCAGAATAAACAAGTCAAAAAATGTGATGTACAACAACATGTGGATTAAAATTAATAATAGTGTTATATACAGGATTTTTTCTAAACTAAGTAGATTATAGCTGTTTGCCACAAGGGGAAACATGGTATATTAGCTCATTTTGCATTGTTATAAAGGAATACCTGAGGTTAGGTAATTTATAAAGAAAAAAGATTGATTTGGCTCACCGTTCTACAAACTGTACAAGAGGCTCATGGTTCCACAAACTGTGCAGCTTCTGCTTCTGGTGAAGCCTTCAGGAAGCTTTCAATCATGGTGGAAGGTGAAGGGAAGCAGGTGTGTCGCATGATGAAGGTGGGAGCAAGAGAGCAAGGGGTGAGGTCCCAGGATGTTTAAGAACCAGCTTTCATGTGAACAAATAGAGCAAGAACCCATTCATTACTGCAAAGAGGACACCAAGCCATTCATGAAAGGTCTACCCCCAGGACCTAAACACCTCCCACCAAGCCTCACCTCCAGCACTGGGGATCACATTTCAACATGAGGTTTGGAGGGGAAAAACTATATCAAATGGTAACTGAGAAGATTAATAAGTTGTTCCACTATAGTAACCATTTTACTACACACATGCATCTTATAACATCACATTTTATACCTTAAATATACACAATACAATTTTTTTAAAAAAGCTAATTAGATATGGAACTTACCAATGAGTGAATGTTTGCCAGTAATTGTGTAGACTTCAGAGCTCTTTCTAGTGAGTACAGATGGCCTCCAACTTAATATGGTTCGACTTAAGATTTTTTGACTTACGATGGATTCATCAGGATGTAACCTCATTATAAGTTGAGGAGCATCCATATGTACCTCCATTTATGCTGGACAAATAGATTTTTTTTTTTTTGAGACAGAGTCTTGCTCTGTCACTAGGCTGGAGTGCAGTGGCGTGACCTTGGCTCATTGCAGCCTCCGCCTCCCGGATTCCAGCAATTCTCCTGCCTCAGCCTCCCAAGTAGCTGGGACTAGAGGCGAGTCTCAAAACCTCAAAAGTGACAGTTCAGCCTTCAGTCTGTGGCTGAAGGCCTGAGAGCCCGGCAAGCCACTGATGTAAGTCCAGGAATCCAAGAGCAGAAGAACTTGGAGTCTGATGTTTGAGGGCAGGAAGCATCCAGCACGGGAGAAAGGTGGAGGCCAGAAGACTCGGCAGGTCTGTTCTTTCCATCTTCTTCTACCTGCTTTACTCCAGCTGCGCTGGCAACTGCTCAGATGGTGCCCACCGAGATTGAGGGTGGGTCTGCCTCTCCCAGTCACTGACTCAAATATTAATCTCTATTGGCAACACCCTCGTAGACACATCCAGGAATAATACTTTGCATCCGTCAATCCAGTCAAGTTGACACTCAATATTAACAATCACATAGGGCATCCTGGTTTTTCATGGTTTTATCTACTTGCCACAGCCTTTTTAGAGAAGAATCTAAAATTCTTTTTGTCAATATGAGTATGTCTTTTTTCCATACCCAATTTTACTCCCTCTCTCCTTTTGAAGAAAATCTGGGACAGAACTTCTGGACTTGACCACCAGCCAGGGAGAAGAAACAATACCTAGGAAGTGACACTTAGTTGGAGGAAGAATGATGATTCTAGAATAGCTCTCTGCTGTGGCACCAGGACTGCATGAGATCTGGTCTCCACACATCTTGGTGTCTGTATTCTGGTAAAAAATGGCCCACTTTCCCACACTTACCCATGGAGGAAGATGAGGCAACAAGTTGTAAGAAATTACAAGAAAAGCCTCCCTCCTGATCTCCTGACCCACCCCTCTCATGCTCTCAGTGCTTCTACTCTTGCTTCATTAATTTATCCAACAAATACTAATTGTCTACTAGGTACCAAGTTCTGTTATAGATAATGAAGATATGGCTGTGGAAAAAGAACCAGAAACCTGCCTTTACATTCTAGTGGAAGAGGAGGAAGATAAACAATAAACAAGGTCAACAAGTAAACTATAGCATGTCAGGTGATTTAAGTGCTGGGAAGGAAACTGAGTGGTATAGATCATTGCAGAGGGTAGGTTGCAACTTTAAATGGAATAGTGAAGTTAGCCTCACTGATAAGGCAGTCTTCCAGCAAAGATCTGACAGAGGTGAGGAAGTGAATCTATGGAAACCTGGGGGTACATCCTTCCAGCAAATAACAGGTGCAAAGGCCCAGAAGCCTAGGGAATTTGTATTTGAGGGCAAGCAAGGGGTCTGTGTGCTGGAGAAGAGTGAGCAAGGTGAGAATTACGGAGTGAGGCCTGTGAGATTATAAGGAAAGGAAACAGATCATACAGCGCCTTGGAGGCCATTATAAAGACTTTGGTTTTTACCCTTATGAGATGGGAAGCCATTGGCGGTTTTAGAGCAGGAAAGTGACATGATCTGATTTATGTTCCAAGGCTCATGCTGGCCACCCTGTTAAGACAAAACTGGAGGGAGGCAAGCAGAGCGGGGACACCAGTGAGGTAGCCATAGTGACCATCCAGAGGAGAAATGATGGCCGCCTGGAATAGGTAGTTCTGAGAAGTGTTGTATTTTGGAGGTAGAGCAATATAATTTATTGGTGCATTGAATATATATGATGTGAAAAAAAGGGGGGAGACAAAGATAACCTCAACGCTTTTGGCCTGAGCAGCTGTAAGACTGGGATTGCATTTGATCACGGGGCAAGCTCAGTCGGGCTCAACACTGTTTGCTCTTTCCTGGCTGGAACTTCGTGTGGGCCTAAGATGTTTAACTGGAATGTCATCTGGCAGACTTAAACATTGTATTCTTCTTTTAAAAGCTCAAATAACAAATATTCCAAAATGCAAAGCAAAAAATTAAAGGATTTATTGAAATCATGTGACAATATATCCCTAACACCATGAAGAAGATGACAATTATGATTTTCACAGAGTATTTTGCACTTGCCTAAGCACAAAAGCAAAACCAGAGCAAGGCAAACAATATACAAACAAAACTTGATGCTATTTAATAACTTTCATGAAACAAGCATAAATGAATTTTGTTTTATTAAGTCAGGCTTCAGGACTACTGAATTGCATTCACTAAAATGCTATTTGAAATTTTACTTACTCCCCACCCACCCCACTACTCTTAATTCATCGCCCTCCCCACAAAAGGACAAAAGGCAAAAAAGGTAGTAAGCAAAATATAAATAATAAGAATTCAAAAACAGAGATCAAAGTAAATTTTTTTTTCAGTCTCTGCATCTATGCTCAAATCAATGTTTTCTGAGCATACAGGGAAGCAAGGAAACCAATTCTCTAGCTCTTGCTCTGCCTCTTATTCTCCTCCACCCCCCAATACATTTCTGAATATTTTTTAATCCATTTATCACTGAGTACTTGCATATAACTAGAAGCACCGACTATATTGTTATCATACTTTGGAGCAATTTTCATGGGGAATTGTACAAATGTTCTCTGATATGTATCTCCTGACTAGAAAGACAACCTTAAACATATATAAAGACTTAGCCTCAAGTGAATAAGGCAGCTTTCTGTTGACCACACTGAACCTTAGGTCACCAGATTTCTACTCAGCAGAGGCAGTGGGCAGGAGGGGTCAGTTTGGAGGGCTTTGTCTAGCTCTATAGTCTCTGTAGGCACCCACCAACACCAGTCCTTCTCCTGCTACCCACTGTGTGCTTCCAGCTTCAAGCTGAGTTCTCTGCACGGACCCCAGCAGTTCCCAATAAACCATCATTCACGGGATCCTCCTATAGAGAGATGAGGAAGGCGCCACAAGCAAGACACTCTTGGCCAGAAGGGTTGAGTAATGAGGTTTCTTTTCTTCTTTGTCACTAAAAAAATTACATTCAATTTTGAAAATAAAAATAAATTCTTCTAAGACAGGATTAAAAACGAAACAAAACAAAAAGAAACATAGAAAAGAAAACCTTAATACATCTTTTAAATGAGGGACAATTGTATAGAGTAGACTTCCTTGTTGTTGATAGTTTTAATTCAGATATCAATCCAGAAATCATAAGATTTTTTCCCCCAAACCTGTTCTTATTTACATAAAGTAGAACTTAAAACAAAATTTTGATTCATTAAGTAGAAATATTTAATAATAATAAATATATAAAAAGTATATTCATATAAAATAGAAATGTATGAAAAATATTCATCCATATAGAAATTTTAAATTGTCAAAGCAATGTCAATTTAATTGGCTCAATAAGAGAGTGAAAAGCGATTGCTTCAGGACTGCCTCAGTCTGTAATGCTATTTTAAAAAAATTATTTCAACATTTTCTTAAATACTATTCCTTGGTTGTTAAATTTTTATTTTGCTGTCTTAGAAGAATGAAGGTTGTTATTAGGGATGTTACATTCAGAAATAAAGTTCTGAATTTCTTAGAACACTTTATTCTCTGCCTCGTCTTTACATTTCCATTTTTCAGGGGGAATGTTGTTCAAATATAGTTTACAAATGAAACATAAAGGATGAAAGAATGGATAAACAAGGAAGTCCCCAAGGTGTAACAGTGAATATTGCTTTAAGAAAATACAAAAACAATTTTAAATAAGATCCTACAAACAGGAGTCATCCCATTCTCAGGGAGCTTTAGAATTTCCACATTGCTGAGTGCCAAATTCCACAAGTCACGGAATTTCCACACATCTCTCTTCACTTCTCTGACTTCTTCTGTCTAACATGGGCTGATATATTTCAGCCACTACACAGTAGCTGGAGTGTGGTATTAGAGCTTCAATTTCAACCATTCTGTGCACCCCTTCATAAACCTTTTGCTCCTACACACAAGAGAGAAAAAAATCAGTTGGTAAATGGCTGCCATTAAGTCACAGCTGCATTTTTGTTTAAATTAGCAAGTTGTACGTGGTCACAGCAGTAGATGGGTTGTGGGGTTTCTTCCCAGACATACCCTTCTTTTCTAGAGTCCTAGGCCATAGCCTGGTAAAGGGACAAGGCAAGTGGATGTGTAGGTGCAACTTGACTTCTCCTTGAGGGCTGTTGGCTGGTTGACCCCGTGGTCAGAGTCTTCTTTTTAAGAATTTTGTTTGTTTTTTGAGACACAGTTTCACTCCGTCGTCCAGCCTGGAGTGCAGTGTCACTATCTCGGCTCACTGCAACCTCTGCCTCTCAGGTTCAAGGGATTCTCGTGTCTCAGCCTCCTGAGTAGCTGGGATTGCGGGCGCACACCACCACGCCTGGCTAATTTTTGTATTTTCAGTAGAGATGGAGTTTCACCATGTTGGCCAGGCAGATCTTGAACTCCTGACCTCAAATGATTTGCCTGCATCAGCCTCCCAAAGTGCTGGGATTACAGGCGTGAACCACCCCACCTGGCCTTCTTTTTAAGAATTTGAAGTGTGCAGCGAGAATGATGTGCAGCGAGATGAGCAGAGATAACTGCAGGCATGCAACTGTGGCCACAGAGAGACAGAAAGTCCGAGAGACAGAGGAGGATCCCTCAGAACTCACTTCCGTTTCCCTTCCCAGTCACCAGTAAGCCTGCTGGCACTCCACGCCCTGCCTCTGTCGCTGAGATTGCTTTCCTATCTCCTAGTAATCCCTCCCCTCCTCTTTTGTTTCTAAACAAGTTGGACTACGGTTTCTGCTCCTTACAACAAAAACCCTTCATCTTAGATGACACCAAAAAAGGAACAAATTCAATTAGCCACCAAATCCAGACAGAAGCACTGATGGTGGATTAGAATACTATGGCAAGGCCGGGCATGGTGGCTCATGTTTGTAATGCCAGCAGTTTGGGAGGCCAAGGCAGGCTGATCAGTTGAGCCCAGGAGTTTAGGACTAGCCTGGGCAACATGGCCAGAGCCTGTCCGTACCAAAAGTACAAAAAAACATAGCTGGGCATGGTGGCACGCACCTATAGTCCCAGCTACTTGGGAGGCTGAGGTGGGAGGATAATTTGAGCCCAGGATGTCAAGGCTGCCATGAGCTGTGATCGCACTGCTGCACTCCAGCCTGGGTGACAGAGCCAGACCCTGTCTCAAAAAAAAAAAAAAAAATCGCAGCAAAACTGGCACAAAAATAATCATGTGATTCAAAAGCTATTTTAAAATAAAGTGTGAGGCTGGGCATGGTGGCTCATGCCTGCAATCCCAGCACTTTGGGAGGCCAAGGCAGGAGGATTGGTTGGGGCCAGGAGTCTGAGACCAGCCTGGGCAACATAGTGAGACTTTGCCTCTACAAAAAAAAAAAAAAAAAAGCTGGGTATGATGGTGCATACTTGTAGTCCCAGCTACACAGGAGGCTGAAGCAGGAGGACCACTTAAGCCCAGAAGTTAGAGGATACAGTGAGCTATGATCACCACTGTACTCCAGCCTGGGTGACAGAGTGACACCTGGTCTAAAAATAAATAAATAAAATAAATAAATAAATAAATAAATAAGGTGTGCAAAGCCCATAAAAATGAATATTTGTGGCAGTCACATGGAACTAAATACTGTTAATACCAGTCTTTAGATATGCAGGGAAGACTGTGGAGACAAACTGAAGGATGGAAAGGGCACACACACACATTCTGATGGTGATGCCACCACCAACCGTGGATCAATGCTGGCTGAGAGTAAGAAGGAATTAAAGATAAGGAAAAATAAGAAGAGGCAGAGTAGCAGAAGAGGACATCTCATATGACCAAAATATTGGTTAAATAAACAAAAGAAAAAAACTCTAAATATATCTATTCATCTGAACTTACCTTTTCTAGTGAATTGTTAATTATAAAAACTCGGTATACTAGTTCATAGTAATCTTCTATAGATATATTTTTTTCCTTTTGGTATCTATATGGTAAATTTGGAGCATGGAGAATTACCAACAAAGATCCATTGACTTGGGTTATATTCATGACTGGAGGGTCTATTTTTGCTGGAGAAAAAAACATAAAAATTTGACAAATCATCAAAGGAATGTATTATGTACAGACACATTACTTATAATGACAAATCAGCATGGTGAGAGGATCACCTGAGCCCAGGGAGGCCGAGACTGCAGTGAGCTATGATCATGCCACTTCACTACAACCTGTGTGGCATAGTGAGACCCATGTCAAAAAACAAAAACAAAAATAAAAAAGAAAATTGCATATGTATTTGAATCTCAAACCTTTATAAACGTAGGGGGTATTAGATTCTTAGCAGAATAAAGATGGAAACGTACAAATTACTTTCCTCTGTTTATTGGAAGGGCTTTTCTTAGTCCGCCTTTTGTTTGTTTGTTTGGTTGTTTGGTTTTGGGTTTTTTTTGAGACAGGATCTCATTATGTTGCCCAGGCTGGGCTCGAACTCATGTACTCAAGTGATTCTCCTTCAGCTTCCTAAGTAGCTGAGATTACAGGTGCATGCCACCACACCCAGGCTAGTCTGACTTTTTATTGACAGTGTAGCCCTTGGAGGTTCTAAGATTTTTGTGGGGGTATTAGTTCTAACTCCCTGCCTTGTGCTGGCCTAAAACCTTGTCTTTTGTCCTGGGAGTGGCTGTTACCACTCAGGGTCTAGTTACCACATCCAGCAAATGCCCTCAGGGCAGCTGGGGCAGTCACTGTGTTGGTCCTCTGGTTCCCCTTTGATTTCCGTTTACTTTGTTTTGGACCCCAAGGATTCCCTTTATTTTCATTTTTGCCCCTCTGTGGAGTTTGGAGAATGTGTTTTATTTTGTCCAGAATTTCTAAGTGTTTTAGAAGAAGAGAGTTTCCTACTCCCAGGCTATTTAATTTGGAACCATAAGTTTTTAAAGCACTTTCCAACTATATTGGAATAATGTGATAATTAACTTTAAATACACATGTCCCTTTTGTATTCAGGCACATATTTCAGGCATTGTCCTATCAGTGAGCCAGCTGCGGACATCACAGGGCTCCTGGCTTATGATCTGTGATGCTAGATTTTGCAACTGATTGCAAAATCAGTTCTGCAATCAGTTGCAAATTTCTTGACCCATTCACTGGATTGTGATTGTGTTACAAGACCAAGTCAAGATTATTTGACCTCATAGCACTTTACTCTTTAACAGCTCTCTCCTTGAAATATTACCTTCCCACACTATTCATGAACATATCAGCCACAGATTTCCTCCTACCTCTTTGGCTATTCCTTCTCAGTCTCCTTTTAAGATTTTTCTTACTCAGGCATCTTTGGGTGAGAGGCCCGCAATATCTGGTCTTACTCAAAACTGCCTCTCACCCACTACTCTCTCCCTAGGCAATCCTATCAATGCCCACTGTACTGTATGCATGAAATGACTCACAAATTTTTGTCTCTAAAAAAGACTTTACTTTGAGTCTTGGATCTGAAGAGATATGTCCCTTGGATCTCTTAAAAACATCTTAACATATTCAAAACCAAACTCATAATCTGTATTACCTTGCATCCCACCAAACTGGTCTTTTTCATCAAACCCCATCAAAAACATCTCAGCGATTCATCTAATTACGCATGCAAGAAACTTACAGGTCATCTTTGACGTGTTCTCTTCACCATTATATCCAATCTATCACCTGGTCCTGCCAATTTTTCTTACTAAATGTCCCTCCAGGAATAAATTTTCTCTAGTCCTTTTCATAAGCCAAATTGTGTCTCCTGTAGACTATTATTAGTAACCTGCTACTTCACTTATCTGCATCCAACCTGTTCCCCCAAATATAGTGAAAATGATCTTTTCTATACACAAGCCTGATCACTATACACTGGCTCCTGAGTAAAATTACATTTTTCTGGAGGAAGTCACAACTCCTTAAAAAATTCTTGTACCTGCCTACCTTTCCAGTCCCACCTCATTACGGACTCCTTCCTGCATGCTCTTCTTCAATATACCGGTTGTCTTTCAGTCCCTTGCATTTGCTATGCCAGAGGGCCTTTGCAAATGCTGTTCCCTTGCTTGGAATGCTCTATTCTTTGCCTCAAGTGATCCTCCTACCTTGGCCTCCCAAAGTGCTGGGATTACAGGCATGGAGCCAACACACCTGGCCTTCACATCTATTTTTAATCCAAGCAATTCTAGGGTCAAACAATACTGAAATCTCACTATCAAATGCTGCTTTTAACTGAAGAAAGTTTATTTTGTTTTATTTTATTTTTAAAATCTTGCTTTGTCTCTAGATAGACACTATAAATCAGAACTTATTAATCTAAGATAACATCCTGCTGCTCAAAAACAGGTGTCAGAGGAGCCAATGCATGCAGCTGGCTCATTAGTCTGTATCACAGATGCCACGAACATGCTGTCCTGAGCACCTAGAAACATGTTTTTTGAAATACGTTCTTCAGAAGTTCTTAGGAGCTGTGGTGGGAGAGCGCAAACCTGGGGGTGAGGAGGCAGATGAGTGGGTGATTCCTCTCGCTATTGCGTCAACAAGAGTAGTAGCTATAGACTAGGTTTCTTATTCTTCTACTAAGAGGCCCTGAAATAAAATGGCTTTTTAAAGGATCAGCCTAAAGCTTTTTTCTTTTCTTTTCTGATTTTTTTTTTTTTTAGGGAGAATGGTCATACAGAAAACACACAAACCCTTCTTTACTCAACACTATCCCAATTTAAATAGAATTGAGCTAAAGCTGTGTCAGTCAATGTCTTTGGCTATTCTTACCTGACTGGCCTAATGGCTTAGACTAAAGGAAGCTTTGTTTGATAAGTAAATTTGAATGTGACCCTATTTCTAGGCTTGAATATAATAATCAAACTGATCTGTGAATTCCCTTCACTGGTGTTCATCAGTTTAGTCATGAAATCTCCTTTTCCTCAACTAGAGAATTGCTTGTTGAGTGTATTGGCCTTGAATTTCAATGTATCCAAGAAACAACGTGAGAGTTACCATGAATTAGTTTGCTCAACTCTATTCCACCCACCTGCTAATTAGAGAGTTGGGGGAAAATGCATCTAGCATTTTGGACATTATCCAATTAATCTGGATCTAATTGGACCTTGCACCAGTTAGAAGAGGTGTATGGATGGATCCCTAAGTACTAAGATACAGAATGTGAAATTTCTGTGGCCATATGAATGCAAAGCAAAAGGCTCATACTGAAAAGTGGTCTTAAAAAATCTAGGTGGTTAGATAATTGCAATGAACCCATAATAGTCAAAACAATCTTGAAAAGGATGAATAAAGAGGAGGGCTCACCCTTCCCAATTTCAAAGCTTACTACAAAGCAACAATAATCAAAATAGTGTGGTATGGGCACAATGATAAATGTATAGATCAATAGAATAGAATTGAAAGTCTGGAAATAAACCACACTTCTATAGTCTATTGATTTTCAGCAAGTGTGCCAAGAACTCTCAATGGGATAATATTCAACAAATGGTGCTGGGACAACTGGATAGTCATATGCCAAAGAATAATATTCGACCCTTACCTCTCACCATATACAAAAATTAACTCAAAATGAATCAGACTGAACTGTAAGAGATAAAACTATAAAACTCTTGGAAGAAAATATAGGGTAAATCTTCATGATTTTGGATTTGGCAAAGGATTCTTAGATATGACACCAAAAGCACAAACAACAAAAGAAGAAATAGATAAATTGGATTTCATCCAAGTTTAAAACTTGGTATCAAGTGATACCATCAAGAAAGTAAAAAGACAACCCACAGAATGGGAGGAGCTAGCTGAGAATCATATATCTGATAAGGCATTGGTATGCAGAATATATAAAGAACTCTTACAACTCAAAAATAAAAAGATATGATTAAATTTTTTAAATGGGCAAAGGATCTCAATGGACAATTCTCCAAGGAAGGTACAAAATAGCCAATAAGCATAAAACAGAAGCTCAACATCATTAATTAGCAGGTAAATGCAAATAAAAACCACATGAGATGCCATTTTATACCATTAGGATGGCTATAGTCAAAAAAGATTGGTAAAAATGTGGAAAAATCAAAACTCTCATATATTGCTGATGGGAATGTAAAACAGTGCAGATGCTTTGAAAGTAGTCTGGCATTTCCTCAAATGATTAAACATAGAGTTACTATGAGACCCAGCAATTCCACTCCTATGTATATATTGCAGAGAAATAAAAAGGTATGCCCAGCTCTGTGTGGTGGCGTAGGCCTGATAGTCCTTTCTACCTGGGAGGCTGAGGTGGAAGGATTGCTGGAACCCAGGGGTTCAAGACTGAAGTGAGCTATGATTGTGCCACTGCACTCCAGCCTAGGTGACAGAGCAGGATCCTGTCTCTCAAAAAAAAAAAAAAAAAGAAAAAAAACAAAAAAACTCCCACACAAAAATTTTTACATGACTGTTTATAGCAGCATTATTCATAATAGCCAAAAAGTGGAGACTACCCAAATGTCTATCAACTGAGGAATAAATAATATGTGGTATATCCATATAAGGTATTATTATTTGGCCACAAAAAGGAATGAAGTACTGATACATACTACAATCTGAATGAACTTTGAAAACATGTTAAGTGAAAGAAGCCAGTCAAAAAAATCATGTATTATATGAGTCTATCTAGAACAGGGAACTCTATAGAGACAGAAAGATTAGTAGTTGCCAGGGCTGAGGGCTAAGGGAATGGCGAGACTGGAAGGTGATAGCCAAAGGGTATGGAGTTGCTTTTTGAGGTGATAAAAATGTTCTAAAATTGGCTGTGAGTGATGGTTGTACATATTTGTGAATATAGTAAAAACCATTAAACTGTATGCTATATGCTTAAAATATAAGCTGTGTGAATTATATCTCAATAAGGCTGTTTAAAATAATCTAAGTGGATGCAGTGACCATCTATTTCCCCAGTGTCCTATAGTTGCTCTATGGGCTCTTGAACAAAATAGTTGCATGATGGAGGCTATATATGGACTTAACAATATGGATCTCCTCTTACCAAAGTTGGTCTGACCTGCAGAGTGTCCAACTTTCCAGTAAGGAAGATCAATGTTGAACCCCTAGTATAGTGCCATATTCCAGGGGCTCTCATCTTCCATCTCGTTGCAGGTAGGTTTATTTTTGTTCCCTTCCAAAAGGGAGGGAGCAAGAGACATTGGTTATAGTTTTTCTTTATTGCTGGGTATAGATTCTGGTTACAGATTTTGTTTATAGATTTTTATTTACTGCTTCAATGCTTTTATTAGCAGACCTCTCACCACCCCTGGGACCACACATACACCCATAGATGTAGTCAATGCCTTATTCATGAGCATAGTACTCCACAATACATTGCTTATGACAAAGAACTTAAGTTAATGTGAAAGGAGTGAAGCAAGGTCTCAAGACCCATAGGACAAATATATATCATATATTTGTCACTCAGAAATCCATGACTTTATAGGAAGGTGAAATGGAGAATTGAAAACTCAGTTTGAGAGACGTCTTGTGAATTGGCATATGAATTGGTAAATGCTCCAATTGGTAAATGCTTCACTAAGCCTAGGGCCAATATATGGTGCTATTTCTTCCATAGACAGAATTCACTGGTCTAGGATATAAGAAGTAGAAGTGAGAGGGGCAACTCCGACTGTTACCTGTAGTGAACAACTCATGACGTGTTTTTGTTTCCCATATGCTTGGCCTTGAATTCTTCTGGTTTATAACAAAAATGGTTTGCAAAAATTGGAAGTCGAGGCTCTCTCCTGACCATTTGGAGCACCTCGTGCCATTTAACTAACAAAAAGAAAATGAGGTTCTTATATTGTCTAGGGTGATTCATTCTGATTTTCAAGGCATAACACAGTTATAAATACAATGGGGTCAGGTGGAAGAATTCTTGGTAGCCTCTGGTGTGCCTCTTAGAGCTTCTCTATTCAGTGATTAAAAATTAATGTAAGGTTAGGTTGAGCTGAGACAGGAAACACCAAAAGGACTCAAACTCCTCATGGACAAAGAGCTGAAGTGCTGGCTGAAAAGAAAGTGAACGTTGAGTTTATAATGAAGGAAGAAGTCATAAATATTAACTACAGCTTCATGACTAGTTGCAATTATGAGGATTGTGGTAAATATCTTTATTTTCTTTCTTGTCCTATTTATGCACATCTTTATACATTAAACCCCTTCTCTCTCTCTCTCTCTCTCTCTGTTTCTTTTCTCTACTATTTTATCCAATGTCTGTTGGTAATGGTTAATTTTATCACCTATATCTTAGATTGTATTATTCTATGATTGTGACTAAACTAAAAGAGGAATAAATATCATTCAGGATGGATACTGAGAAAGCACTTTTGGGCTGCCTTTTTGGGGAGGTGACTAAAAGTCTTAATTTCCTCAACAGAAAATTCCTCTAATGAGTATTTTCATGAACTTAACCCTCATGTTTGGGGAAGGATTAGGGCACTATGAAAAATTCTGCTGTCTAAAAATACTTTTTTGGGGGCTGGGCATGGTGGCTCACACCCATAATCCCAGCACTTTGGGAGGCCAAGGGGGGCGGATCACCTGAGGTCAGGAGTTTGAGACCAGCCTGGCCAACATGGTGAAACCCCATCTCTACTAAAAATACAAAAATTAGCCAGGGGTGGTGGCAAACACTTGTAATCCTAGCTACTCGGGAGGCTGAGGCTGGAGAATCACTTGAACCCGGGAGGCAGAGGTTGCAGTGAGCCAAGATCGTGCCACTGCACTCCAGCCTGGGTGAAAAAGCAAGACCCTGTCACACACACACACACACACACACACACACACACACACACAGAGAGAGAGAGAGAGAGAGACACACACACACTGCACTCCAGCCTGGGTGAAAAAGCGAGACCCTGTCTCACACACACACACAGAGAGAGAGAGAGAGACACACACACACACACACACACACACACACAAAAGGTAACAAATTGATGGAGTGGAGGCTCTGCAGTCAGATGTAGCAAATTTGAACCCTGACTTGGATAATACAGGTCATGAGATTGGAGCAATGACTAAAGCCTCTACATCTTGATGTTCTGGGCTAGAAAATTAGGGTAATAAAAGCTATATCCTAGAGCTGTTCTGAGAGTTAGACCAGATGAGATAATGATGTAGAGACCTCAGCAAAGCACAAGGCCTGGTCACTAGCTGTGCTCCGGGAGGGCTGTCCAAAAGCAGGAAGAACAAGGGCAAAGAAACTCCATGGAACTCACTTTCCCACCAGGGAGTGAACCGCGGTGTCATGCTCCATTCTGAGTAGCTCCCAGCCGAGGCTGCCCTCACCCTCCCGTAATAAGGTTCCTGTATGTCTGAGGTTTCACTGGTAAGGTCACAAAAAAGTTCTTGAGTACCCCAACAGTCTTCTTTATTTTTCCATTGTCTCTGTCCATATCTGTAGCAGGGAAAAGGCAAAGATCTGAGTTTCTTTTCTCCACTCAAGGAGTCTTCAGTATTTTCAGACTAATAATTCTTAATACCTGATTCTAGTAGCAACACCACCATGATAGCTTATGGCTACTCTTCAGAATCTTTTAAAAAAATTCCTTCTTATTAACTATCTCAGTCCATTTTCTGTTGCTATAACTGAATACCTGAGACTGGGTAATTTATAAAGAAAAGGAATTTATTTCTTACAGTTTTGGAGGCTAGGAAGTCTAATGCCTAGGAGCCACATCTGGTGAGGGCGTTCTTGCTGGTGGAGACTCTCTGCAGAGACTTAAGGTGGCAGAGGATGTCACAGGGATTCAAGAGAGATGGCATATATATATATATATATACACACACACACACATATATATACGTATATATGTATATATATACACATATATATAAAACAGACCGACTTTTGTGATAACTAGCCCACTTCCTCAATAACACATTAATTCGTTAATCCATCAATGGATGAATCCATTCATGGGGCAGAATCCTCATGACCCAATCATCTCCCCAAAGTCCCACCTCTCAACATTGCTGCACTGGGGATCAAGTTTCCAACACATGAACTTTTGGGGGACACATAGAAACCACAGCATTACCTAAAGCGCTGTCTTGCTGGAAGATAAACATCCCTGACACTCTCTGTATCACTAACATAAGGGTTTTAATTTATTTTTTAATACTTGGCAAAATGTTCTTTCTGGTGTGTGGACTGACTTCCATTTTTGAATACTCACTCTCCACATCCTTAATGCTCTGTAGTTTTGGCTGTTTGTGGTTTTTCTCCACTTCTCATCAGCTTGCTGTTGAGTAATGTGGCTGATTCTGAGAAGTTGCTACCACTTTTCATCTCAGGTGTTGCTTACCCAATATACATGACTAATCTCTTTATTGAAAATTGACGGGAACTTTTAGTGAGGACTATATATGGAGCCCTGTAATTAGAGGTTGGGAGATGGGGAGGGAAACCCATGAAAAAAGGTAGTGAGGCAAGAGGCAGAGAAGTTGACTCAGCCTGAGGCCACAGGATGGTGTAATAGTCAAAGGGAAGATTCACGCTTTGTTTCCTTACTTGCCATAAATCAGACCAATGCAACAAAGTGATGGTGGGGAACAGAGAAGGAATTGGAGTGTGAGGAGGAAGGTTTCCCAAAATATTTATTGAAAGACTTGAAATCTAGCCTTCTAGGCACATAATAAGGAAGATCGATGGTATCTGTACTCAGTAATCTACATGGTGACAGCAGTTTCATTCTATCACAATTAAAGCAGAACCACAACAAGTATTGAGTATAATTTGATGTTTTAAAATTATTTATTTATATAAGTCTTTAACTTAGCTGTAATGGCAGACTTCTCTTTTAAAATAATATCTCATTGTTTATCCTATTCTAAATGTGACGGATATAACAGTATTATAGCCCATGAACTGGATACACCAAAGTGAAAGTTTTCAAAATTATAAATTTGTCTTGTGCTGTTGAAACTCCCTTAGAGACAGGAATGGATTCAGGTATTCTGGGGTCTGAAATTTATATAATCTTGGTCCATTTAGTGTTTCTATAGCAGAACACCTGAGGCTAGGTAATTGATAAGGAAAAGAGGTTTACTTAGCCCATGTTCTGCAGCCTGGGAAGTTACAAGAAGTGTGCTGCCAGCATCCACTTGGCTTCTGGTGAGAGCTTTTCTTGCTGCATGAGAACATGCTGGAGAAGGTCAATGGGGAAAACAGATCCCGTGAAGAGGCCAAACTCAAGGGGCATCCTGGCTTTACAACAACCACTCTCATAGAAACATTTCCATGACAAATTCAGTCTTGCAAGAGTGAGAACTCACTCAACTGCAGCAATAATGGTACCAAGCCATTCATGAGCACTCCGTCCCCATGACCCAAACACCTCCTACGAGGCCCTACTTCCAACACCACCACACTAAGGATCAAATTTCAACATGAATTTTGGTGGAGACAAACTCAAACCATAGCAGCTTGGGAGTCCTCTTTAGGAAAAGATTTATAAATATAAAATCCTTGCATTGGGGTCCTGAAGTTTAATCTTCATTAGATTCATGGTAAAACAGTTTCTAATCTTCTTAGTACTTCGGACCACAAATAGGTCCACTTTTGACCTAATTATACTGCTCAAGGGGAAGTATAAAAAGAGTACCAATCTTTACTTCCTACATGCTGAAATTATCTCCAGTGACGCACATGTCTACTTTTGTAATGGAGAAACGTTCATTGTAAAGATTTGTAAATTTTACAATCACTACATAAAATATGTAGAGAGAAGTAGCAGCGGTTAAAGATGGAGATGCTTCTGGGGATATTCCTTCTGAAATTAATTAGCAGGAAAATCTGACCTAGGACCTACCCCATGCTGGAGAGACATGGATGAATTTATGGGATAAAAATTGCTATTTTGGCCATAGCTGCATTTGATTTTCTGAATTTCTAGTGAAAAACCATGAAAGCTAAACTGTAATATCTCCCGTCTCACTGTCAGGAGACAGGATTGAGCCTCAACCCCCCTCACCCCCCAGAAATATATGAGTGGAAAAACCTGACATTTTCAAGTCAGGAGTGTTTGTTTCCAAGCCTTGAGCCAGGAAAGGAGTAGATTATATCTGAGTTTTGGCAGTGATCCAGCAGGAGTAGCCTGAGGATCACACAAGAGGAACATGCAGCAGCGTGTTCCAGTTTGTGTTCATGCTTACGAGAGTCATTAGTTTTTGAAAGGAATTTTCTAAATAGTAAATCCACTCTGAAAGTGACTTTTAAATTAAAACCTTATTTTACACACTCACCTCCATGTTTGCCACAACTTCTTTTTCAACTACCGATAGTTTCACTCACTGAGTACTTGCTATGTGCTAAATAAGTTGCTTCCAACATTCGCTTGACAAATCTGTATTGAGAACCCACCATGTGCCAGGCTCCACCATGGAGGCGAAGGCTGAGCCTGTGAGGTCTTGGTGCAGGTCTAGGGCTGAAGTATCTGCCCAGTGCACTGCATACCATCATGTATTTTGAGTCCCCAGGCAGCCTTCAGGGGAGACAAGTCACTGCTATCCTGACCTTGGCTTCTTCTCAACCCCTCTGAAACTGAACAAAAGCTCGGATCCTAACACTCCATTGCATTCTAGAACATGTTATCCCAGTGCCATCTCTATCAGCTGAAGGAGGCTCAATTTACTTACATTTTGTACTGCACAAAATAGACACTGCTGTTGCCAGTAAGTGCCCTCCCAGGCTTCCATTGCAAAATGTTGTGAAAATTTCGGGACTGAAATTGTACCCTCTGAGGCTTCAGAGACTCATGCGCTGGCTGAGTTCCTAAGATAGTAAGAGAAGGAAGAACATTGAACGTTGCTTGGAGCACTGTTGTTCCCAGCAGTAGTTTTCAATGGAATACCTGCATCAGGATTCCCTAACGTAGTTGCTCTAAGTGCAGATAGTACAGGTGGAGCCCAGAAATCAACATTTTGAATCTTCAATGCAATGATTTTGATGCATGCTAAAGTCTCAGAATGATGAGTTCCAGATCATAAACATCTACATGATATCTTCCCATCCTATTTCCAAGGCTGTGGGGGAAGTAAATTGCAGTAAAAAAAATATTGGTCTTATTTTATTCCCAAATAGTGATGGAATATAATGACTGAGATGAAGGACCCACACTAAGACCACCAACCATCTTAGGAACCACTATATTGGTACTACTCAAGCAAAATTTGCTAGGGACCAATTCTGGCTCCAGGACCTCAGCCCAGCACTCAGTCCCTCCTTTCGCAGGTTCTTGCTCCATCTCTGGGTCCTGCTTCCGGGTAGGTCTGCCTTTGCAGTCCCACTCCTGAATGGCTGTATTTACCTGCCTGCATCCTGGCTCCAAGTATCCAAGCATAATCCCTCAGATGAAATGGCCATGCAAATGAGGAAAACTGCCCAAGACCCTGCTGGGAGGCTAGTGTTTCAGGGACTAATCATGGCATGGGATGGGATAATTTTGCACTGGCATGACTTGTGCTTTCTTCCTCAAATCATGCAACATGGGTGGTACAACCTCACTTGCCTTTAGTCGTATGGAGGCAAGAGAACTTTGGCAAAATTTTATTTAGGGTTCAAGGTTTTTTATAAGGGATAAGAAGTTGGGCAGAAGGAGAAGGAATCAGGAAGCATATCTTTTTTTTTTTTTTAAGACGGAATTTCACTCTTGTCACTCTGGCTAGAGTGCAGTGGCATGATCTCAGCTCACTGCAACCTCTACCTCCCGGATTCAAGTGATTCTCCTGCCTCAGCCTCCTGAGTAGCTGGGATTACAGGTGCCCACCACCACGTCTGGCTAATTTTTTGTATTTTTAGTAGAGACAGGGTTTCGCCATGTTGGGCAGGCTGGTCTTGAACTCCTGACCTCAAGTGATCTGCCTGCCTAGGCCTCCCAAAGTGCTGGGATTACAGGCGTGAGCCACTGCACCCGGCCAGGGAATGTATCTTCTGTTTTCTCCCTGACCTCATCTTCTGTCACCCCGACCCCTGTGTTTGCAGTGTTGACTCCTTCACTTGCTCCACCATGACCCCAATGACTCTGCCTTAGGGCCTCTGCACTGGCCCTTCCCTTTTCCTGGTCTACTCTTCCCCTGGATTTCACATGGCTCATTTCTCCACCTCCTTCAAGTCTTTGCTCAAATGTATCAAGTTATTGAGATGGTTAAAAAAATACTCCCAAGCCCATTGGTCTCAGCTCTGAACTTTCAAGATTTGTTATTTTCAAATGAACAAGACTATCTCCTCAGGCCTTTCTTCTTACCAACCAAATCGTGTGAATACTGTTATTTGTTTTTTAATTTGTTTTCACTTTTATTGTTTGGACCACCATCAGTGCATCAAATGGTGTCGTGTTCTTGGAAAGAGTCTATAGCCACAATTGACTTTGATCACAAAAATCACTGCCTGATCAATCATCTTTAGAACATAAAAATTCCAGAAGTTTTCAGGAGATGACAGGCACAATTTCCTGAAGGTCTGCCTAGAATTGATTTGCTAACATGAAGATAGATGGCTTAATGCCCTTTATCTCTCTGTCTATGGATTTCTTCTCTCATTTTTGTAACATCAGTGCTAACACCACCAACAGTAATAACACTGCACCAGGCACTAAGGGATTTTATCTGCATTCACTCATTCAATTTGCCCAGCTCTTCTATGAGGAAGGTACTGTGCATTATGGTCTTCCTCTTACAGACTGAAAAAATGAAGCCTTGGAGACCTGAAGGAGATTGCTAGGCAGAAAATTGTGAAGCTGATTTTGTACCCAGACAATCTGAGTGCAGAGCCGGCCGTTTCCCTCCAGCAGAAAACCAAGAGCAAAGCCTTGGGAGAGAGGAGCTAATGAAAGAGGCAGACCAATTAGAAGCTGAGGCTATAATTTATCTTCTTCCTTCTTCCTTCTTCCCTCCTCCTCCTCCTCCTTCTGGCTGCCATTCATCAAACATTGAACATATATGAACATTAACTTGTATTAGGCACTATGTTCAAAGCTTTACAACTTGCTTAATTCCCGCAACCACCAAGGAAGGTAAATATATTTATTATCACATTCTACAGATGAGGAAGCTGAGGCTTTAAAAAGTTGCATCTCTTACTTGAGGTTACAGGGTTGGTAAGATGCAGAGCCAGGAACATTTTGGTAGCATTTGAATTCCTGCCATATTTTGCTAAATGTGCCCTTGCTGTTACCAAGGACCAGAGTCTTCTCAAATCCAAACATTTCTGGAAGATGAAGGCTTGAATTGCTTTTATGTATTAGTCACTGGACAACTGCACCATCTTGGCAAGTTACTTAAATTGCTTACACTGAGAGGTACCCATCTGTTAACTTGGATTCTTACAGGCTTGCTCAGAAGTATGCGGTGGTAATAAGATGCTCTACACTCCTGCAGTTTCCTCCACGAATACAAGAAGCAAATTCTCACCTGTTGTTTGTGGACCCTATCCTGTGCCAGGCACTTCTCTAAGCATTTGGCATGTATTAATTCATTTAATCTTCACAGTGCCCTAGAATCCCCATTCTACTAATGGGGAAATTGAGGGTGTTAAGTAAATTTCCCAAGTTTTCCTAGATGGTAAGTGGCAGATCTGAAATCCAGACTATGACAGTTTGGCTTAGGAGCCTGTGCTGGTAACCACCATGATATAGTGTTCCTTCAAGGTAAAAGACATTCTAAGGTGAGTGACAGCCAGAGAGAAAGAGAGAGGGAGAGAGAGGGAGGGAGGGGGAGAGAGAGAGAGACAGAGAGAAATGGATGTATATTTGTTCTGTATGAAGTCTCTGCACCCTCCAGAGAGCCTTTTCTTTAGTGGGTACTCATTAAGTACATGTGGGGTCATTCAAGCTGCAGATAGACACTAACCCCATGCCTGCTGTGATCACTTAGTGACCTCAAAAGCTGCAGCCTTTATAAAGTCCAAAAAAGTACCAGTGCCATTTTTAACAGATCCTTGATCAGACTCAGATGACAAAGCTATGAGCAATTAAAAAGAAACAAAGCACTTACCTGCTACACCAGTAAGGAAGACACTGATGAGGAAACCTAGAAAGCAATGTTTAGGCATCATGGTTGCAAGTGTGACTGTTCAGGCAACCAGTGTTCCCTTTAACCAGCTCAGGACCAAAGAGGAAACTGTAAAATCCACAAACAGACAATCACTCCTGGGTTTAAGGCAGATGGTTCCTTGAAGTAACTACAATTTTATTTCGATACTACATTATATTATTTTATTTTAGGAGAAATATGAAAGTATAAAAATCACTTCAAAAAGCATTTGCTGTCACTTTTATGTGGAAGCTCGTTTTTCTTTTGGGGCTTCATTAGCTGCGGAAAGGCAAAACACTGAGGATGGGCAGACCCGAAGGGCAGGGCAGTGCAGGGATTGTGCAAGTGGCAAGCAGGTGAGTGAATGAAACGACTCATGGGGCCTTAAGGGAATCTGGCCCCAGGAGGCGGAGAGGCTGCCAAGGACTAGGACTCGGCTGCCAGGATGATTTTGAATAATATGCTTGGCAGTTGCAGCTATCGGGACCCCGGCAGTGGTTCAAAGCAAGAGGGTTCTCTCGTTGATTCGCTCTTTTCCTCCCTTTTTGGTAGCTCCCCAATTAATCTCCCTGCTATGCCCTATACCCTCCTGCTGCCTCTGGCTCTTCACGGGGCTCCCTGCCATACTCTTCAGCCTTCCCCATTCCATAGTGGTCCTGAGTTCCATTTAGCTAATGCCTCTTCCTCTTCCATTTTCATACCCAGTCTCCAGCAAGCTGGAAAAAGATTTTGAGCCTGTCAAACCACATGATTCCTTAAAAAGATGAATGGGGAAGACATTCCTTTTGAGCTACATTAGATATTTTCACGTTGTCTTTGAAATCTGATAGAACCAGCTCATCTGTTCTCTGTCTATGATTCATTATATCATTCTTCTTACCATTTTTTTTTACTACATGTGTTTAGAGGTACTAAAATTATACATGAAAGAACAAAAAAGTCATGTTCCATAGTGAGCAGGTCTGTGCAAACCTACCCTTAAAGTCCAAGGAAGCTGAGAGGCCAAAGAAAAAGGCTGACATATCCAGTTTCTCAGAAAGAAACATTTAATAGGGACTTATGAACAGAGCCATGTGTGCGTCCTGGACAATGGCAAGACAATATGGTGGACCCTCATGCCTTTACCCTGTAGACCTGAAGAAGGAATTAAGGAAATCAACTATAACCTAATAGTAGTAGTAATAGAAATTTTAAAATCCTCTTAAAGTTGCTGCAAAATGTGACCCCCCCCACCCCCTTACACTCAAGTTAAAAGGGAATATTAACAACCTGTCTTCTCTCTGTGGACAGTGGACCTTATCTATACTCCCCAACTCCACATTCCTCCAAGTTTATTACAGGCCCAGTGAGTTCCTGCACGACTGCAGGGTCACAAGACTGGTAAGTTTAGGTTGCAAGACATGTCTTTCTCAAAATATAACAAATGGTGTAATGCTGCCTTTGTTTCTTGCTTCTGTATCTCACTTCCTGGCTCATGTAGTTCCCACCTTAAGATGTTTAAAAGTAGGAAAAGCCCTTTGTTCAGGGCTCAGACTTTCTGGACATATGTCCTACTGATCACCTTAATTTAGTAAACTCTCCTGAACCTTTTTCAGTCTCTCCAATCTTTGATTGTCCCACAACATTTCTGGGGGCCAGTCCGGGATTGGAGATGGCAGATTTTCTGTCTCCTTTGCCTGTGGGCTAGAGACCCAGGATGCGGGAAATCTGGGGTCCTTGGTGCCACCGGGAGAGTTTTAGCCCAGAAGGAGAACAGCCCTTCCACATTCTGGAGCCTTCCTCCAACAGTGCAAATGGAACCAGTGGAAAGGGTTGCAGGACAGTCACAGGAACAGCACGTAGACATATGTACCACGGTAAGGTTTGGGCCCTAAGGCAAGACCTGTCCCATAAGGATGGAAGGGGAGCCTGGTCACCTCCAAGGGCATGACAACTAGTCTGACCCAAGGGGGTTGGGACAATGGGAGAGGCCCGTTGATTCAGATGAAACTCACACCCTTACTGACACCAGATGTAGGTGGGGCTCATGAGTCAGTCAGAAAGGAAAACCATTTTGGGGACAAGGGAGGTGTGTGAAAGTGTGTGAAAGAGATGGTCTCGGGAGAGACCAAGGCGGGGTTGATGTGGGGAGGCACAGATCTCTTAGTGTGGACTGTGTGCTCCCAGGTGAGTGTGGGAAAAACCAGACCTAGGACACTGCATACGGCCCATAGGACCAGGTCCACAGCCACAGCTAGCTGTGACAGGAATTAAGGCATGCTCCTGGCTAAGCAGTGTCCAAACCTTCTGTAATAGGACTCAGTCTGGTGGATCCAAGAGTGAAAGTGAGAGTGAAAGCGCGGCGTGAGGGAGGAAATGGGAGGAAAAGCGTCAAAGCCTATTCCACTGGAGTGCGTGCTGAAAAACTTTAAAAAAAGGTTTTAATGGTGATTATGGGGTTAAGCTAACTCCACAGATACTGAGAACCTTTTTTGAGATAAAATAGCCATCTTTTAATGTAGGGTGGCCAGCCGAGGGGACAATAGACAGGGAGATAATTGGCTGAGTGTTTTGGGTGGTCACCAGGCTTGGAGAACAGCCCGGGCACCTGGATCAGTTTCTGTATATTGACTCCTGGCTAAACGTAATTCAGACCCACCCTAAGTGGCTGCAGTTCTGCTTTGAGATCTACTGTAAGACTCTAACGACCAAGACAAAACCAGGAACAATAGAAAGAAAGTGCAAGGCATCAGAAAAAGAAAAGTCACCGGAAAAGCAGAAAAAACCTGTCCTACAGGCCCCACCTGAAGAGTTAAAAATTCCACCCCCCTATGCACCAATTAATCCACCCCTGGCAAGGCTTAGACAGGAGGCTGCCCCAGCTGCCTCCAGAGCCTCAGACTCAGAAGAAAGCACCCCTCAGGCAACACCACGCAGAGAGGAGCCAGAGCCCTTGCCTGAAAAGCCAAGGGAGGAACTCCAGGGTGATGAGGTTGGCAGCCTTAGATCGGTCCGTGCCCAAGCAATGCAGATGCCACTCTGAGAAACATGGGGACAAATTTATTTGAATGCACAGAATGAAGTCCAAGGGGGAGAACAGCTCTTCGTTTATCAGCCCTTCTCTACTACTGATCTCTTAAATTGGAGACAACATACTCCCTCCTATACAGAGAAGCCTCAGGCTCTTATAGATCTAATGCAGTCCATTTTCCTAACTCACAATCCTACCTGGGCTGATTGCAATTTCTTCTGTCATTATTTAATATGGAAGAGCACCATAGAGTTATACAAGCTGCTCTCCAGTGGCTGGAGAAAAATGCACCTGCAGGCACAGGAGATATCAGGCAGTATACACAACAAGCACTCCTGATAGAGGCTGACCCAGGCTGGGACCCTAACCAGGCTCAAGGGCTACAAAGTTTGCAGCGGTATTGAGAGGCATTCCTAAATGGAATAAAGACTGGAGGGAAAAAGGCCACCAATATCGGAAAGGTCTCAGAGGTCCGCCAGAAGCCAGATAAAAGTCCCAGTGAATTTTATGAGAGGCTTTGCGAGGCTTACCAGCTTTACGTGCCACTTGACCCAGAGGCTGCAGGTAATCAGTGTATGGTTAATGTGGCATTTGTAAGCCAGGCGCAAGAAGACATTGGAAGTTAGAAGTGTTTGAAGGCGTGAATATTACCCGGCTTATCCAGGTGGCTACTAAGGTGTTTGTAAATCAGAATGAGGAGGCCAAGAGCAAAACTAGATGCAGAGCTAAGGAAAACGCAGACTTGCTGGCGGCAGCGTTAGTTGGAAGAGAAACTGGTTTTGTGAGAGGATGTGGTCATGGTCGCGGTCATGATAGAGGACAAACTAGGCAAAACCAGGAAGCTAAGCCAGGACAAGAGGGCCAACCTAGGCTTAAGAGAGATCAATGTGTGAGATGCAAGCAGGTGGGACACTAGAAGAATGAATGCCAAATTTTCTGGTGCCCTTGTTAGGAAGAGATTTGCTCCAGAAATTGCAAGCACAAATCTCCTTTACACCAGAAGTGGACATGACTCTAAATCTAGGTCAAAGAAAAGCCACGATAACGACCCTTACTGTCCCAACAACAGAGGAATGGTAATAAGTCGGGTGCCCCACACGGTTGTCACCCTGATGGAGCAGAGGGGGCATCGCTGGCTTTCTAACCCTAGGATGTTAAGATATAAAGGACTTTTGTGTAAAATCCCCTACATAACCTCGGAGACTGTGAATACTCTAAATCCAGCCACACAGCTGCCAGTAGAATGGGTGGAGCATGGAAAGCCCCCATTGTGTGGCCCAGGGTATCACTGTTGTGTGGAAACTGTGGATGAAGTTTTCTCAAGCTGAAAAGACTTAAAGTACTAGCCCTTAAAAGACCCACATGTTAAATACTTGACTGATGGAAGCAGCTTCACATCTAAAGGTTTATCAGATGGGCTGGATATGCAGTGGTAACACTGAATTCAGTAGCTGAAACCTGCCCTCTGCCGGCCAGAACTTTGGCCCAAAGAACTGAGATAATAGCTGTCACTAGGGCATTGCTTTTGGCCAAAGGAAAGTCAGTAAACATCTATACTGACCCAAGGTATGCCTTTGCCACTTTGCATGCCCATGGAGCCATATATAAGGAAAGAGAATTGTTAACTACTGATGGAAAGGAAATCAAAAATAAAAAGGAAATAGAGCAGCTCTTAGAAGCTGTATGGGCTCCAAAAAAGTAGCAGTCATCCATTGCAAAGGGCATCAAACAGGAGGACGTGACAAGGCTAGAGGAAATAGAAAGGTGGACAGAGAAGCCAAAAGAGCTGCAATGACAGCGGTAACTAAGAAGGAAGAGGAAACCCTTACCATGCCCTTATTGCAGCTTCCCTTTACAGAACCCCCTAACTACTCCTCTAATGAAAAGGCTTGGTTTGAACAGGAAAGAGGAAGTTACCAGAAAGGAAGTTGGTGGAAGTTCTCAAACAGGAGGCTCACCAGCCATCCCAGAAGCAACAGCACCCGGTTCAGAAAACAGTTTCATCAAGGAACACATATGGGAAAAACTGCATTAGAGACTCTTGTAGGACGGCATTTCTATTGCTGAGCCTAACTGCCATCACGCAAGCCATTTATTAGTAATGTTTAACTTGTGCCCCAAACAATCCACAGCAGGGGCCAACATGGCCCCCAGGGATTCAAGAAACTGGAGCTACACCCTGTGAAAACCTGCATGTGGACTTTACTGAGCTGCCTCGAGCTGGAGGCTACCAGAACATGCTAGTGTTTGTCTGCACTTTCTCAGGGTGGGTCGAGGCATTTCCCACCAGGACAAAGAAAGCTCAGGAAGTAACCAGAATCTTAACAAAGGACATCATTCCTAGATTTGGACTGCCTCTAAATTTAGGATCAGACAATGGCCCAGCATTTGTGACAGAAATAGTACAACAGCTAACACAGAGGTTAAAAATCAAATAAAAACTGCATACAGCTTATTACCCACAGTTCTGGACAGCTGAAAGAATAAACCGGACACTCAAACAGCTGTTAAAAAAGTTTTGCCGTGAAACTCATCTAGGGTGGGATCAGGCGCTGCCCATGGTCCTTCTCTTAGTCAGGTGCACTCCTACTAAATTAACTGGGTATTCACCCTATAAGATAGTGTTTGGCCGACACCCTGATCATAACTCAGATAAAAGGGGATTTAAAAAATTGGGGAATTAAGCTTAAGAAGGCAAATGCAAGCCTTAGGTGAGGCCATGCAGGAAATGCAAGGGTGGGTAAGAGAAAGAATACATGTTAGCCTCACAGATGCAGTACATCCCTTCTAACCTGGAGACTCTGTCTGGGTCAAACGATGGAACCCAGCCACTTTAGGGCCTTTATGGGATGGTCCCCATATTGTGAACTTGTCTACCCCCACTGCTGTTAAAGTTGCAGGTATCACACCTTGGGTTCATCATAGCTGGCTGAAACCAGCAGCAGCCACCGCCCAGGACCAGTGGACCAGTCAACAAAACCCAGACCACCCAACATGGCTGATCCTGTGGTGAAACCAAGCCACTGCTGACAACGACAACTGCCCTGCTCCTACCACACCGGAGGCTTGTTGGTCCATGCACGGCTGAAGCTTGAGGAAACATTGAGCCCTGTTCTAGTCACACAAACAGAAGCTGACTAGTCTATGCATGGCTGAAGCCTGAGGAAGTCAACGATACATAAGTAAATGTAGATTAAACTTACAAACATAGTTATACTCACTTGTGGTAATTATTTTGCTGTCATGTTATCTTTGCAAATGCTGCCAAGCTTATTGCCCAGAAAGGTGCCCATGCATAGTATAAGTTTAATAATATTAGTAATACTGAAGCCACTGACACTTTCACCTATGGCTATAAAAGGGGACCAGGATGACTGTCATCACTGTATGATAGAAGCCTGGTCTGGAAAAGGTGTGACTAAAACTCTGTTATACCAGACCTACTGTGAGTGCACAGGGACTCGTACAGGAACCTGTGTTTACAACCAGACTAGTTACTCGGTCTGTGATCCTGGAAACGGGGAGCCCCAAATATGTTATGACCCAGAGTTCTTGCCCTATGACTTCTTATTTGAAGTCCAAATTTGTTGAACCCCTAACGCCATCATATACAAACCCTACAGAAACTGGGGTCAGTAAACTTGTAAACAAAATGGAAGTATTCACTCACTCGCGTAAAGGGCCTGTCTCCGTATATTTTGATGCCTGCCAAGCTGCACATCTCAGTAAACTAAATAATATTTAGACCATCTGTAAAAATTTAGGACAAGAAAGAGTCAGCAGCAGAGCCACCAAGGCCATAATAGGAGAGTCCGAAAAAGAGTGCCCTGATTTTGATAATCAGTGGACCACACATGAATTTAATCAGCACCTATACACAGGAAGGGTTGCTCTGTTTGCCAGCCAAGAGGAGAAGACAAGGTACACAATTGAGCTACCAGCTCAATCTGACAATACTAAAGCCAAATATGCCTTTCTGGACTAAAGGGCATAAAGGATTACTAAACTTTGATCAGGCGGGAGCTCTCCTAGGACTTGGTATTCCTCTGGTCATCACAAAGAAAACCCAAAGGACTCAAGTTCAACTTAGCCCAATACAACAGTTCAGGTTTTATAAATCTTTCAATGAATAATCCTGAAGTATCAAAAATTCAAATTCCTCCTATATCAACTGAAAATCTGTTTGTCCAGCTAGCCCAAAGTATTGCTAACAATTTAGGAATTACTTCATGTTATGTATGTGGAGGTACTAATATGGGACATCAGTGGCCCTGGGAAGCCAGAGAATTGATGCCACAAGACAATTTTACCTTGCCTGAATTTGTTACAAAATTCAATGCAAATCCAAGTGTTTGGCTATTAAGGAACCCCATCATTGGAAAATACTGTATCGCCTGTTGGGGCAAGTCCTTTCAGAACCAGGTAGGGGAAACAACTTGCCTAGGTCAACAATATTTTTAAGAATCTGAGAACAGAACACAATGGAGAACCTTTATAGACAATTCCTCTGTGTCACTTTAATCCCTTTTTGCAGTTCCCAACACTAAATCAATCATGGTACCAATTAGATGCTCCAACTGTTTGGAGAGCACCTGCAGGGTTATATTGGATCTGTGGAACAAAGGCTTATCAATTACTAACCGATAAATGGACAGGGTCATGTATATTAGGAACAATAAGGCCATTCTTTTTGCTACTCCCCCTGCAGTAAGGGGAAGATCTAAGCTATCTGGTCTATGATGAAGGTAGAAAAAGAGTCAAAAGAAATGTGTTTACAAAAATAAGTACTGAGGAAAAAATAAATACTAACATTAAAAAGGACATTGAAATAGGGGGCTGGAAAGATAATGAATGGCCACCTGAAAGAATTGTCAAATACTACGGACTGGCCACCTGGGCACAAGATGAGTCATGGGGATACTGTACTCCTATTTATATGTCAAACCACATCATAAGGTTGCAAGCAGTTCTGGAAATGATAGTCAATGAAACAGCCCGAGCCTTAGACTTGCTAGCCATACAGGCGACCCAGATGAGAGATGCCATTTATCAGAACAGGTTAGTACTGAATTATCTTTTAGCTTCAGAAGGGGGTTTGTGGAAAACTTAATTTAACAAATTGCTGCTTACAAATTGATAACAATGGAAAAGCTGTCGTGGAAATCACTGCCAGGATGCAGAAGTTAGCTCATGTTCTGGTCCAGACATGGTCTGGTTGGAACCCGAGTTCACTCTTTGGAGGATGGTTTTCATGGTTTGGAGGCTTTAAAACTTTAATAATAGGCTTTGTGGCCATAATAGCTGGGTGCCTACTGCTTCCCTGTCCCTTGCCACTTCTAATCGGAAGCATCCAATCCACCATAGACTCAATGGTAGACAGACATACCACCACCCAAATAACGGCTCTGCAAAAGTACCAACCGGTATCCCAAGATGAGTATGTACCCCCTCAAGAAGAAATAGCTCACTGTGGTGCTCTTTATTAATCTACATTTGTGTAGAGCACCAAAAGGGGGAAATGAAGAAGGAATTAATGAAATCAACTATAACCTAATAGTAGTAGTAATAGAAATTTTAAAATCCTTTTAAAGTTACTGCAAAATGTGACCCCCCGCTTACACTCAGGTTAAAAGGGAATATTAACAGCCTGTCTTCTCTCTGTGGACAATGGACCTTATCTATACTCCCCAACTCCACATTCCTCAAAGTTTATTACAGGCCCAGTGAGTTCCTGCACGACTGCAGGGTCACAAGACTGATAAGTTTAGGTTGCAAGACATGTCTTTCTCAAAATGTAACAAATGTTGTAATGCTGCCTTTGTTTCTTGCTTCTCTAACTCGCTTCCCGCCTCACGTAGTTCCCACCTTAAGATATTTAAAAGTAGGAAAAGCCCTTTGTTTGGGGCTCAGACTAGCTGAGCCAGTGATCACCTTAATTTAATAAACTTTCCTGAACCTTTTTTGGTCTCTCCAGTCTTTGATTATCCCACAACAGACCCAGGGCTTACATACCACCGGGAAAGGGCCTGCGTGATTCAGAAGGGATGTATATGACAATTGAAGTATGATAACATCAAGGTGGTTTTGACGTACAGGCAGGTTTTGACGTACAGGACTTATGACAAGTAAGTGTCCTCATACAAGGAACAATAGATAAACTAGAAATCTTAGAAGCCTTCCTGGAAAAGGATTAATCAGAAGACAACATGGCAGATTAGCATCTAAAAATGAAGTTGCTTCGGCCTCCACAAGTCATAAAGGTTTTTTTTTGTTGTTGTTAAAAAGAGAGACTCTTTAGGTCAAAAGGGGAAATGTATCCTGGTTTCTATTTTCTCTTGTATAGTCTCTTTCAAGTTCTTGGTAGAATAGCTCCTTTAGTAAGGAATGATGATGGCTGCTAAGCAGTAGCCATCCGTGCACCTATCCAATAACATTTCACAAATATTTGCTGTCCCACCATAAACTAGGAATTAGTCTCAGCAGCAAGGATGCAGCAGCAGATAAGACAGACATTGCCCCTGCCTTCCTTAAGCTTTCTCCTCAAAGGAAAAGTAGACAATAAGGACCTACAATAGGGTCACATCTTCTATTCATCTAAACTTCTCTGTCTTTTTATTCTCCTTCTTAAATGGGAGACGAAAAGTTTCAGAAGCCGGCTTGCGAAGCCACTTTGCCTCCCACCCTCCATCACAGCCATTAACCAAGACTAGAATGTAGGAGGGGAAGTGGGTAAAATGAAAGTGCTAAAAGGAGAGGGTTGGGTGCCACTGATGTGGAGGAGGCAGAGTCTTCAAAGAGAAAGGGAAGGATGGCCTTCCGCATCCAGACAGGAGCAGAGGAGTTTTTCTCAAGTGTAGACCCTCCATCCCAACCCCATGGCCCAGCACCTGTGAACATTTCTAGACACTCGGGTGCCTGAGACTGTGAGGCCTTGAGTGGAGCTGGGGCCATGCAGGGAAAACCTTATTCCTAATCAAAGGTCTTAGAAGACAGCCTATCAGAAATTTCCTCAGAAACCAGATCCCAGTGGACCAGGCCACTCTCATTTGTCATTTAACAAATTTCAGTTATTGGAGGGCAGTTGCGATGCATGCTTTCTGAGGCCAGCCCTACATGGAAAGGTTTGTGCGGATAACATCAGGTTTCCCAGTGCCTCTGTTCTATGGCAGTCTTCTGAATCCAGGCTTTATCTCCTCCAACTGAAGTTTTTGGTGCTTATAAGGTAGCTTCTGCTTTGAAAGAAGAAACATGCAGCACATTTTACGTTCCCTTTTCATCTCTTCATGCTCCTTAGCTTGCAACCTTCTCAGCATTGTTATTCACTTCCTTGCTAATGTTGCCCACTTCGCATTGACTTTGGTATTTAAATGGGGGATGATAATCTGGGTTTGAACTATTGATGTTCAATAGCTTCAATACCAATAGACCTCATTTTGAAGCAACCAAATTGCTCCAAGTTCCAGCTAAGAATAAAAGGAAAATATTTAAATTCAAGGTTTTATGATGAGAGCAGCAGAGAATGAAATTGAGGTTTCCACTGGGTCGCTGACTTTGTCAAACAAATGAGGGGAAATTAGGGGAAGTGGGATAAGCAAAACATATTTAAGAACTGAATTCTCCCCAAAACGCGAGCTTTGGTGCTCTGTTAAATTTCACAAACCAGACCAGTTCTGGCACTGTTCAATTAGCTCTAGTTGTGTAATAGAACCTGCATAAAAGCCAACACTGTCAACAAGGCCTCAAGGTAGATGAAAAGATAAAATTCAATTCTAATTTCCCATCAATCTGGAAGCAGAAGAATTTGTACAGAATTGTTTCAAATGAAGTGCTGTTTTGTTTGGGAATTAAGAAAGTTTTAATCACTAGGGGATCTCCGCTCTGCCTCCTTTCAGGCATGAAATGCTGGCTTCATTCCCTGCCCTCCCCCAACCTCAGCCCCACTCCGCAGCAGGGAGAGTCCACCTTGACGGTGACAACGGGTATTTCCATCATCTTGTTGACTCTGGAGAGAACTTGCTTAAGCCCCTGTCTTGAACAGACTTGATTCTCTTCTTCCTTTCTTCTTGTGGCTTCCAGCAGACCAACCATTTATCTAATTAAGGAATCATTATTCATTATTTTTAGGTGTGATATGGAATTTTGGTTATTATTTTTATTTTTTTTTAGAGCTACCTATTGTAGTACTACAGAGGAAATGGCGTCATGTCTGGGTTTTGCTTCAAAATAATACAAAGGCCTGGGAAAGGGGGTGACCATCCATGAGCCAATAATTGTTGAAACTGGGTGTCAGGTTTATTATACTCTACTTTTGTATATACTTAAAATTGTTCGTAACAAAGAAAAAAGATTGTTAAAGTTTACCTACAAGATGTGGCCAGACACGGTGGCTCACACCTGTAATCTCAGCACTTTGGGAGGCGGAGGTGGGTGGATCATTTGAGGTGAGGAGTTCTAGACCAGCCTGGCCAACATGGTGCAACCCCGTCTGTACTAAAAAAATACAAAACTTAGCCAGGTGTGACTATGTGCGCCTGTAATCCCAGCTACCCAGTGGGACTGAGGCAGGAAAATTGCTTGAGTCAAGGAGGTGGGGTTTGCAGTGAGCCGAGATCGTGCCACTGCGCTCCAGTCTGGGCAGCGATAAAGTGAGAGTCCATCTCAAAAAAATAAATAAATAAATAAATAAATAAATAAACAAATAAAGTTTACCTACAAGACGCTGTCTTCCTTTTGGTAATTTTAATGCCATTTTAGTGTCAAAAATAAGATCTAATAATGATAGGACACCATGTTACGTTTTTCCCATATATTGTCTTTGTTAATCCTCTTATGAAGTCTAGGAGATTGGTATTATTATTCATTTGATGTTACAGATGAAGAAACTGAGACATAGATAGAGAGGTGGAGAGAACTTGACCAGGGCTCATAGCGAGTAGTGGTAAAGTGAGGGCTGAAATCAGATCTGGTTAGCCTCAGGGCCTGGGGAGTATTATAAAACTCCTCTTGTGTTATTCTTCGCTTGTAATAGACATTCCATAAAGGGATAGAATGATGTCAAAGAACATTTGTCCATTGGCTTCTCGAATTGTTTATTCACTCAAACAAATGTTTATTGAGTATCTGTTATATGCCAGGCACTGTGTTAGACATCAGGGATGCAGAAATGAACAAGACTGCAGAGCCAGCCCTCAGGGAACCAACAGCATTTTCTTCAACCAGGTCTTGGTAGCAAAGGGCTAAGTGTTTCTTACTGTTTTTCAGAAAAGTGTTTAAAAACTGGTGTTCAGTATGACTTTGGTGTTGTCCATTGAAGGGAAGTCAGAGCAACTGTTGTTTCTGCTAGGCCCGTTCCTTCATCCTATGATTTGGTGGGCAGCTGAGCATCTTTTAAAAGTTTCGTCATGAATGATAATCTGAACACCACCCTTCTCCCTCTCTGGAAAACTATAGAGCTGTAGAGCCAACGACAGGGAAACAACTTGTTCTTTCTTATTTGCTGGGACCTTAATAACTCCACCGAGTAATATCCATGTCCTTTAAGCAGTTCGGCATTCTGGAAATAATTGGCATGCAAAAATTCAAAATGGTTTGTGAACTTGAATTCAGAAAAGAAAAAGAAACATTGTTGTTCAAACACAGGTGATAAGCACAGTGACTAATCTGAGTTTTTGGACTGTGATCGCTAATACATTATTTCAAATCTCCACTCATAGGACATAGGGCTTCATGAGGTTAACCTTTCCTGCTCTTCACTCTTATTTTTCTGGATAAAAGATGCTATTGATTTTGCTTTGATTATTCTTTAAAAAATTTTTTTAAATTTATTTCTGAAAACCAAAACATGAAGGAGTGGTAACATTTAAAAAATATTTATTTATTTTTATTTCATATAGCTGTGCAATAGTGCAAGTGGTTTTTGGTTACATGGATGAATTGCACAGTGGAGAAGTCTGAGATATTATTGCACCTCTTACCCGGGTAATGTACATTGTACCCAATATGTAGCTTTGATTATTCTTCACCTAAGGTCACCTTGAAACCCCTACCAGATATCATCAATCATTATGCCCATGCACCAGTATGTTTCTATGTATTGTTTGATCCTGAAAAGATCTTCATGGCATAACCAGAATCCAACTAGTTTTCACCTCCTCCACTGTACCCATTTGGGTAACCTGCTATCATCATCTCTTGTGTGGACTGTGGCCACAGCCTCCTTACTGGTCTGCTTGCCTCTGTCACCGTTCTCTGCATCAGGTGGAGTGTTCCTATTAAATGTCAGAATAGAACATTTTATTCAGAACCCTGTGATGCCTTCCCATCTCACTCAGAATGAAAGTCAACATTTTTACAGTCCCTTACTAAGCCTTATATAACCAGGTCCCGTTACCTCTAAATTTATTTCCTACTGCTTTCCTCCCAACCCATGTTAACTCCCTCCTGGGTGGTCTTTTTGCTGTTTCTCAAACATATCAGGCGCACCCCACATTAGCAAGGTTCCCTCTGCTCCAGTGCTCTTCCTGAGATGTCCAGGCTCACTCCCTCACCTCCTTCATATCTGTGCTCAAATATTACCTTATCAGTGAATTCTATGACACCCAAAATAGCAGCACTTCTCTCCACCAGCTGTCCCTGGCACCTTTATCTGTTTGTTTTCCAAAACATTTATCATCATTTGGCAGGCTATATTTTATTTTATTCTTGCTGTCTATCTCCCCAACTAGAATATAAGCTCCACGAGGTCAGGGATGTTATGTGTTTAGTTCACTGCTTTAACTCCAGCACTTAGGACAAGGCTGGGGACACAGTAAGCACTTATCACATGTCTAGTGAATCAATAAAAAGGAATGTGATTTTAGCAACTGCCATGAATTTACAAGAATTAAGCTAAAGGAAGCGGAAGGTGCTTTTCTGCTTTTTATAGTCTGAAGTAGGAGTCCTGAGGGGAAGGGGCTGAGATTCTCTTTACTGTGAGGTTACTATGGTCAGATACTCACGAGCTCAGACACTCATGGGCAACAATGACTTTTGCAAAATCATGCAATGTTGCAGTCAACTCATCAGCTGGATAAATTAATCTGAGTGACGTAGGAATTCTCTGCTTCTTAAGGATACATAGATTTCCCTGAGAAATCATCTGGGTGCTTTTGGAAGTTGGGGGCAGAAAATACAGGATAGTATTATTTGACAATTTTCTAATTCTAATTCTTCTATGGTAATTAGTGTGTTTAGATTTTTTTTATCTCATCTAGATTCAGTTTCTACAAAGTATATTTTCTGTAGAAGACTATCCTTTTTATTCATGCCTTTAAACTTATTGGTACAGAGTTGTGCAAGTTATTCCTTTATGATTTATTTAATTCTCCTGTTTCTGTGACTTCCCTTTTATAATTTCCTGTTTTGAGTAATGATTTTCCCCTTCTTTTCTTATTTTTTTCTTAGTAAATTGGCTGGTTATTTATCTTCAAATTTCTTTTCAAGGAACTAAATTTTGTAGTTTTGTATTCTACTTAAAAAAAGTCATGTCTCATTTTTATCTCCTTTACCTTTAAAACTTCCTTCCTTTTGTTTTTCTTCTATTTAATTTGTTAGATTTTTCAAAAAACAAAATCTCCTAAGTCAGATATTTGTTTTGTTTGTTTTATTCTTTATTTTATACCAATACAAATTTTTACACTAGGAATTTCTCTGAAATGTATAAGCTCCCTCATTGGCTCTAAAATGTGATGTTTTCTTTTTTTCTTTTCTTTTTTTTTCTTTCTTTTTTTTTTTTTTTTTTTTAGCAATTCTGCAATTTAGATTTCTTTTTCTCACCCAAGGGTTTTTAAGGAAAGAATGAAAAGCAAAAATTCCAAATGGAAGGGCTGTTTAATTTTAATTCTCATTGTTGCTTTTTCATGATATCCAGAGAAGAAGAAAAAAGATGCTTGACTTACGTAACCATGCTCAATTTGGAAATACCCTCTCTTTTTCCTTTGATTTCTGGGAGGTGGATTAGCATTTACTATTAGATTCACTATTTAATTTACTCTTTAAGAACAAAGATAAAGTGTAGCCAGACAACTGCTTAGGAGTGTATCAGTCCAACAAGATGTACATGGAGCTCTAAACAAAATTTAAAAATCTTCATGAGCCTTAGAATAAGAAAAATACCTTTTACGTTTTAAAACAGTGACTTAATTTTTTTTTTTTACTGTAGCATGTGAGCAGCCACCATAACTAACTTATTTTGCATTTCTAGCTTCACCTAAGGCTATTTTTGGATGTGGCTGCTGGTTTGTCAAAGTTAAATAAAGTGTGACGCATATTGTCCAAAGGCAAGTGGAAGAGCTAATGTTTCTTTCTGAAATATAGGAAACTGGAGACATCAGGCAACAGTGGAAAAGCATGCACTTTGGAGAAAGGTGAAACCTGAATTCAATTCTCTCAAAACGTACTTCGAGCTTCATCCATTTGCATTGGGGTCCCCATCCTGGTACTTAAAGGCATGTAAGATGCCATTTCTCACTCCCCCCAAGTGCTCCCACACAAACCCAGAGTACTCACAAACTTCATTTGATTTCTGGGGTCTCTGG
Organism: Nomascus leucogenys; assembly: GCF_006542625.1. Lineage (NCBI taxonomy): Eukaryota > Metazoa > Chordata > Mammalia > Primates > Hylobatidae > Nomascus > Nomascus leucogenys. The sequence goes on from NC_044383.1 coordinate 123,344,498, forward strand.
ACTCCTTAACTGAATCCACTTAGACATCCCATATGCCTTAAAATAGGGGCTCCACCTCAGCCATGGGAAGGATTCCAACCATCTTCCCCATCCATGTTCCCTGCTTAGCCCAAAAAGACCCTGGCAGAGGCTCCTGCCCAAGGGCCATGCTGGGCCTTGGGCTCCCCTCTAGGCCCTTAGCTGGCTCCTTGTCCTCTGAGCTGCACTTGTTCCAGCCTGAGGCATCCCTCCCTCCCACCCTTCATCCACAAGACCCCAGCCCTGCCTCCTCAATGTTTTATTTGCATTCTGAGTTCCTACTATATTGTATTCCCAAGACATATCTCTCTAAATTTCTAAATTACAGCAAAACAACTTCTAAATTTCATGTGTGATATGGTTTGGCTGTATCCCCACCCAAATCTTGTCTTGCATTGTAGCTTCCATAATCCCCATATATTGTGGGAGGGACCTGGCGGGAGGTAACTGAATCATGGGGGTGTTTTTTTCCCATGCTGTTCTCATGTTAGTGAATAAGTCTTACAAGATCTGATGATTTTATAAACGGCAGTTCCCCTGCACACACTCTCTTGCCTGCCACCATGTAAGATGTGCCTTTGCTTCTCCTCCTTCTGCCATGATTGTGAGGCCTACCCAGTCATGTGGAACTGTGAATCCATTAAACCTCTTTTTATTTATAAATTACCCAGTCTTGGGTATGTATTAGAAGTGTGAGAAAGGACTAATACACCGTGCCTCAGTTTCCTCACTTGAAAAAAACGTATAATACTAGCCTTACCAGATAGCTAGGAGTGTCAATAAGAGAAACTTTGCCAACCATCTGCCTATAGTAGAGGCTCATGCGCATTAGTTCTCCCTCCCATTTCTTTCCTCTTCCTGCCGGAGCATGTCCCCAGGCTACCCATAGCTGCTTTCATGTTTCCCAAACTTGCAAGCAGGAATCAAGGTGTGTGGAGAGAGAGGAGTCTCCATAGGTCCCAGGAGGGAGCCATACCTGATTCTCAGTCCTACAGAGGGGAAGTTAAAATAATGGGAAATGAGCAGTTCTACAGATGCAGTAACATAGGTAGAATTGTTGAGGTAAAGTCAATTCACTGAATTTGGCAAGCTGTTATAGCTGGTTTTTTGTTTTTGATTTTTATCTAGCTTTTTGCAATCTGACTATAATCCTGTACATTTATCCATATATTTTATTGACTTTCAATCAGTTCTGGCTTGTAAGAATTTCTGCAGTTCTTCTGTAGAAGTTTTCAAAATTTCTGGAATCACAGAAAACAGACATGTTTCTCTCTAATACATAAAATAAATTATATTAATATTATAGGTTATATATAATAACATAAATAAATATATATAGAAATATATTTTTTATTTTTATAAGTACATATTTATTGGTAAACTGTAAAACCATAATAGAGGAGTAAAACTGACATGAATATAAGTGAAATGGAGGGGGTTGTGTAGACAGTATGTTTAGCTGACAAATATTTATTGAGCACTTGTCCTGTGCCAGGCACTGTCTGAAGTTCTGGGAATACACAGGGATTAGACAAGTTCTTGTTCTCATAGAGCTGATATCCTAGTGCCTGTGGCAGGGAGGCAGATAATAAACTGACACATCACTATTTTGTCAGGTGGTGCTAAGTGCCATGGAGAAACAGTAGGTGCAGAGAGGGAGAATAATGGGAAGATACCATTGCAGGTAGGGGGTGAGGAATAGCCTTGCTGGACAGGGCCATATGAACAGAGGTCTGAGTTGGGTGAGGCAGGATGCCACACAGACATCAGAGGAGGAAAATCTGAGCAGAGGGCACAGGAAAGCCCCAAGGCTGAGGCCAGATGAAGGAGCAGGAGGCGATGTGGCTGGAGAGGAGGGAGCAAGGGGCAGAGTGTTGGTGGTGAGGTCAGGGGCCCAGCAGCCTGATCCGGGGGACTTGAACATGATGGAAGGACTTTGGGTGCGTTCTGAGGAAGGGGAAGCCACTGGAAGGCATTAAGTAGAAAAAATTGGAAGTGAGAGTAATTATATGTGAAAGTTGTTAGGGTCACAATGGAGTGACGATGAGGCAGGACAGGTAGTCAAGGAAGTAAGTGCAGTTAACACAATGAGCCCCAGCATTCGCATTGTAATCCAGCTCATGCAAGCACAGCTATCTCCTGCAGGGAATATTTCCCGTAGACAGCATTTGCACTTTGATTTTCCCACTTCTAAACTGACCCTGTTCTCATGATAATAGTAAAAAACACACCCCTACGTGGAGATTTAAGATGCTAATGAGTTATGTGATGTATGAACAAGCATGTACAGCTACTGCACGTGTGCACCCAGAAGACCACCAAGGACATGCTTACTAGCAACACCTTTTCTCATCCTCTTATGAATAATCATGTAAGAGTCCCATAAAAGGATTTCTCCAGCAATAATCAGTGCTGTCCATTCAGTGGCTCATGCCTGTAGCCCCAGCACTTTGGGAGGCTGAGGTGGGTGGATTACCTGAGGTCAGGAGTTTGAGACCAGCCTGGTCAACATGGTGAAACCTCGTTTCTACTAAAAATACAAAAAAAGTAGCCAGGTGTAATGGCACATGCCTGTAATCCCAGCTACTTGGGAGGCTGAAGCAGGAGAATTGCTTGAACCTGGGAGGTGGAGGTTGCAGTGAGTCATGATTGTGCCACTGCACTCCAGCCAACAGAGTAAGACTCTGTTTCCCCTCGGCCCCCTGCAAAAAAAAATAATAATAATGATAAGAGGCAAGATCAATGGCCACCAAAATTTTATTTTTTCCCATAGTGTTGCTGGGGTGGCATGGCTGCCTGCCCTGGGTTCATCCTGTCCCTAAGTGGGACTCCCTATGGCTCAGGGACTCAGAATCAAGTGACTTATAGCCAGTTAAATGTTCTAGTCCAGATGCTCAATTAAATGGGCACGGACAGACATTCGTTAGCCTTTAAATTATTTTTTAAGTAAAAAGTCAACAAACAAAAAGTCAAAGGTGAGGTTACAAAACTGACTTTTCTTTAACTTCTATGCTACTGTAATCTTGGGTTTAGTTATTGACATAGCAATTATTTATACAAAACATAAGAATTGTTCTGGAAAAATTAAAAAATATATACCTGCATGACTCATAACTGGAAATATTATACCAGGAGGCTTTGTCACTTGGTATCTTTATCCTTTTACTTATCATTTTCTTTTAATTCTACAGGAAGCAGTAAATTCTTTATGGTTGGAGTGGATGAAGAGGTGCCATGTAATAGCTCAGAAGGCAAAGTCCCTTGTTTTACCAGCTGTTTAGGCATCTATGTACTCATCCTTGATTTGAAGGGTTTGAGTTAATTCTATCCTTCCAAATCAGTCCTTACAATCTCATGTGCCCACCTCTTCTGCAACAGTCCCTGGGCCTAGAGGGAGGACGCTTGCAATACAGGATTTTTTGCATGTTCCCAGTGGCTCCACCCCATTCTCCCAGTGCACATGCAGGCCTTTAGTCTGAACCCACTCTACATTGATTTATTTCCCTTACTGAGCATGTGTTAAGGGATGGAATTTTTCACCATGGGCATGTTTAGGCAAGGTCCCTGTGCACAATGTCCTGGATGGCATTTGGCTGTCTTCTGCCTCTATCATTCCCTGCTCGAAAGAAGTACATCTAACTGCCATTAGAATAAGGATAAGGAGAAAGACAAAGACCGATCTTAACTGCTTCCTGCTGATAGGGGGCACTGTTTTGGAAAGACAGCAGTTGGGTCTCCCTCAGAGGCCTATCTAAGGGTATCTGGTAAAAGGGACCATCATTCGAGGCTCTAGTTGCATAACTGTTTGGAATTTGAGGGCCTGAAGGTGTGAAGAGACAAACCAGGTTATTAGAAGATGTGTACCAAAATGAAATGGGGGAAGGGTAAGGACAGTTCAAAAATCCTGAGGCTGCTGACATGCCCAGATAACTGGTGGCTATAGTTGTGCCTGCTAATATTTGGGTGCATGGTACTTGGCTTTGGTTAGCTCCCATAGTTTATTTTCCCAAAAAAGAAACCTCTGGGTTATGGGCACCCTATTTACTCCCATTATCTGGCAGGATTTGTAGGATAATTGTTCAGAGCTAGAATAATGTTCTGTTCCAGATTTTTACATTACCATGCCTTTTGTTTCTTCTGAGCTGCAGCCAGAGATCACTGGTTGGTTCACAGGAATTAGCAAGGTTAATTTAAAATGTAGGCAAAAAACTTAAAAACAACTAATGAGTCTAGAATTTAATGACAAATGTATGATAAGTTTTGCAACATAATTTCTTTCTCCCCAGTCCTCATTTTTGTTAAAAACAAATCATAATAGGAATGAGTTGTTTGTAAAATAAACTTTAGTCTTACACTTGGTCTACTTATTTGCACAAAGTACAAGAATAATTATTTTTACATAGGCTTTTAAAATTGGCTTTGATGGAACTCTGTTCCACAAGGAATTTCAGATAGGACTTCATAAAAATGAGCCCAGCCATGGGTTTCTACTCTCAAATACCTATGAGTTGGGTGAATTCTTCTCTTCTTGAGGTCCCAAGAATATGGGGTTCCTGGCCCTGTTAGAAAGTGACATTCTTTACTCACTACAGGTTAGAAATCCTGTATGGGGACTGTGTAGACAAAGTATGAGGCTGGTTTACCCAAGGGACTTTTATTGTCTCTGCAAGTTGAGCTTGATTCCTTAAAGGGAAACATACCCTTCCAGTCAAAGTTATAGTTACTGGTTGGTAAAGTTAAAGTTACAGTTACTGGTTGGTAAAGCAACCAATTTCTCCAGTTGCATCCTGTTGCAAAAGAAAGTGGATCCTTACTGCACTGATGCAAATAACCGTATTGCCCTAAGTTAAGAATACTCACAGATAGTTTCCAAATTCTGGAGGAAGCAGGCAGAGAGAAAAAAAACATGCCAAATTTTGTTCACAGGAGTCGACATTACTCAATCATTAAAGATTGTGAATAGCTCAAAAAAAAAAGATCAGCAATGTTTTAAGCAAAAGCTTAAAAAAGATTACTTCAATTTTCTATTAGTTCAGTCTGTTCAGTTAACTCTTGTTCTGCTTGATATTCGTGAACATTTCAGCTCTTCATGAGTCCTGTACATTTTTTCATTATTCCAATGTCACACTCTCCAAAGTTATCAGAAACCTGCATTTGAGAACACCTGTTAAGTTTCTATAGCTGATTATAAATCCTCTTTTGAAGAAGATCAAAACGAAACAATTGTCTGTGAATAACAAAATGTCCATGATAGTTACAGTCAAAAACACAACTGACAAAGAAATTTGGTTATCTCTGTGGCTTATAATCACCTAACATAACACCATTAATTGTGATTGATAGCATATACTCAGATATTAGAATTTTAGAAATCCCATACAGTTTTGGAACATATATTAATATTATTCACTAAAATATAACCCAAAGAATATTAAACATCATTTTGGCAATCCCATGTATGTAAGCTTGTCAGGTAATCCTGTTTACCTCTCTTCTGGATGCTCCAGGGATGCTAGGGGTCAGGAAAGACAACCTTGAAGCTGACATTTGATTTTGGGAAGCCCATTAAATATGTTAGAGTTTTAAAACGTTATGAAGTAGAATTCCAGATTACCATAAGTTACTTATTTTGCCAAAATGATGACTCAAAAATTTTAAAACAAGCCAAAAACGTTTACTCATTAAGAGGGAAGACTTAGATTTCCAAAGAATTTGTCTCCTGTCTTCATTTTCATTTCCTTGGCAGTCTATCTGGAAGACAAACTGAAATATTTAATTATCCTTTACTATTACATGAAAATCTTATACAAGGGAGAGAAAGCCAAATTTTACCCTCACATTAGTTTACTATTAATGTCAACCCCAATTTTTTAATGAAACCTTATAGACAATTCTATCCAATCTTAACCAGTTTGATCATGAGGTAAGATTCCTATAAACATTTTATAACCCTTTACAAATTACTAATTTACTAATCTGCTAAAGAGCAGATTGGGGCCTTAAGAAAACTTTGTTGTGCTTTCATTTCAATGCTCAGTTTGTAGAAAAACCATATAATACAGTTTTGGATTTAATCAGTGTTCACATACAGAATTTCTTTTGCAAGATTAATTTTTAGAAACCTTCCACAACTTGTTTAAACCTTTAGCTTTATCTTATCTAATTTATAACAGTCCTTTAACCTTAGGCAAAAATTTACATTTCCATGCATTCTTATAATCTTTGACTAATAACACATTTTACTGTTCTTACATACCTTGCATGTAAATCTATTTTCAGTGGTCTCAATTACATGTTATAATGGTACCTCTTAGCACTTTTTAACTTTAGTTTAAAACCTGGTAAGTCATTTTAATTACACACTAGGTGCTGATAAAGTTTGATTCCTTCCAGCATAATTAAGGGTGTGGTTAATTCCATATGTCCCCAGGCCTTACCAAGTTGTAAAGCAGGCAGATTGAACAGTTTTCAAAGGCCAAAGAAGCAGTTTACAACCTTAAAACATTTAGCAACCTAGTACCTGACTTGCATAATTTAGACCACCTATTTACATTTTAAGAACATTTGCATTTTATCAATTATCTTTAAGACTATTTTTATTTCTCAAAGATTAAAGTCACAAGAACTAAAAGGCATTATAGCTTTTATCTTTCCTCCAAAAATATTTGATCTAAGTGCTTATTTTTCTTTAAGCCAATTAATTAAGCTCTTTTTTATACCTACACAGATGGAGAAGAAGATTGAGTAGCTATAAGGTTTTTCATTTGCCCATCTCCTAATTGGATTCTTGGTCTCTGGGTGGGACCCTTTAAGAGCAGGGCTAAGAAAGCATGCAGTTTATTTTCTTTTTATCTTTTTCTTTTCTTTTCTTTTTTTGTGTTGAGAAGGAGTTTCACTCTTGTTGCCCAGGCTGGAGTGCAATGGTGAGATCTTGGCTCACTGAAACCTCCGCCTCCCAGGTTCAAATGATTCTCTTTCCTCAGCCTCCCGAGTAGCTGCAAGCAGTTTCTAGGGCCTAATAAACAGGCATAGCTGGAAGACAAAAACGGATTTTGAGAGCGACCTATTTGCCTCTAATTCCTGGGGTTCCATGAGGAAAACAGAGGTTTCTCCCAAAATAGAATCCATGGTGCCTTTTCTGCTTTTACCAAGGAGCCCTATGCCATCAGAAATTATCTTAGGGCCTCTCGTGTACATTAAGAGTGGCAAGACAAGGTGGAGAAAAGTAATTCAGTCAACTGAGAAAAAAACCTTTTTCCAGCAAAACAAGATCCAAGAAGAGAAAAACATAAAGGCCTTTCAAATATATGTATAACTTGGATATCTACTTTTAATTAAGCTGAGCTCTCTTTAAGAAAGTCCTTTTAAATCCCACATTACCTGACTTTAGCCATGCCAAGCAGCCAATATTTCTGGCTTTGGAAGTTTATCAAAAGAACCTCAAGGTGAAACCAACAAGCCTCAATTAAGACACGCAAAGCACACCAGATTGGCTACACCTTAAGACTAGCCTCATAAAACCTTTTTCACTAGTGAAAACTTTACAGAGAATACAAACAGTGATCCTTATCATTCTTTTCACCAGTTTGCACAGGGAGAGAGAGGCCAAAAGTCTGACTGGTTAAAAAACTTGTATCCTTTTGCTGGCATGTCAGGCTTCTGGGTTCCCTTCCCCTGAGCTCAATTCTAAGCCAACCAGTTTAAAGTTTGGGAAATTAACTTTTCTCAGTTTGGAGGATGCATCCTATGGGAATGTCCTTTAGTACAGGGACACAATCACCCATCTGTGAAGAGAGGACAAAGGAGGAAAAAGTAAAAAAGGTTTTTTTTCAAAGGCTCCCAGGGGTTCAGGTGCATTTGAAATGGGGACAGATTGAAGATGAATGGCTACTCATCTAGAAAGAGGGAAGCCAGGTATCCCTGGTTCCTTTCTCTTTCTAGGAAATAGCCAGAGTATGTGAGGGAAAGTAGGAACAAGCATCCATTTTCCTTCTGTCCTTACGTCCCCAAGTCCTGACAACCTCGATAGGGTGCCACCCATGGGTGCCAATACGGCTCTCGCCCATGGTAACAGGGGACCTAGCAGATGGGATTATCCACTGTTCCCCACAAACTGCCTTTCCCCCTGCTGTCAGTAGCCTTCAAGTGCCCTAGACCTCATTTAGGCCATCAATACTAGTATGACCTTTATCCATGAAACAAGAGGTTTGGCTTAATTGGCAGGAATTAGTCATGCTCACCTGTATTGTGCTTCTTTTCTTGTTGTCTGCCTCTGGATCCCTCTGATGCAGTTATCTTTCCTAGGGCTTCAACATGAAGCTTAGAATTTAGTTTGGGACAAAAGAACTGCCTCAGTAGGGGGGTGCATGGACTCACCAATCCCCAGATGTCCCTCACCCGTCTGGCTGCTGCCGCTTTATCATAAGCTGAAGGCTAAGGTGCAGCTGTGAAATTAGGTCCTTCTCAAACAAGGGGGGGAAAATGGTGTCCTGTGAATTAGGGTCCTGGTCTAATAAGATGCCTTCCAAAAGGAAGAAAACTTCTGGCATAGAGAAGTCCCCTCTACCCACAGGGCTGTGTTATTAGGTTGGTGCAAAAGCAATTGTGGTGCCCATCATTCTAAGTAATGGCAAAAACCACAACTACTTTCACACCAGCCTACTAACTCCTGACTTGGTGGGCAAAAGAAAATAACAACAACAACAACAACAACAACAACAGCTTAAATGCAGGGCTGTGTTAACTGCTGACAAGGTTAACAAGGAGAAAAGAAAAAGATGCCCGAGGAAGAAACCTCTTATTCTTGTGCAAACGTATTTCTTCAACAGGCAGAGAAACTTTTAATTGCTGTTGCACTGAGCTGGACCCCTTGGCTGGGGGTGGGGAAGACTCCGTGGATACATGGCAGGGGACACTGGCCAGTTGGCTGCATGGGGCCCAGGCCTCTGAGATCACCCTGGGGCCGGGGCAGCAGCTGTGGCTCAGTCCTGCTCTGGATGGCTGTTGGACACCGCATGCACATGCAGCAGACACAGTCATGCGCCCTAGCCAGGAGGGAAGGGGGAATAGGGAGATGCTATATTCCTATCCATCCTACACATGTGCCTGTGGCCATTGGGTTGGGAGTGGAACACCCCTAATATTGTAAAAGAAAAGATAGGTGCCATTACGGTCCCCCTAAAAAGAAGGAAAATGCCATAGAAAAGACTGGGTTGGACTGAGGCCAATGTTCCTGACCCCTGAGAGCAATGGGGGGTTGGAGGGTGGGGTGCAATTTCCCCCATCCTTAGAAAACACCTGAGGACAAGAAAGCTCAGAAACAAAAGGGAAAGAAATGTTCTGGGTTCACATTTTACTCACCCAGGCAATGTCAGCATTCTCATTATAACTTTTGGCTTTTGATTTTTTTTTTTAATTTTCCAATATGGACAAATAGTGTTTAAAAGACCTTTGTTTTAAGCCTCTCAATTTCCATTCTATTTATTTCATTTCTTAACAACCATTCAAAGATTTCTATCACCCTTCTGGGGCAACTCCTTTGACTCTCTTTTGCCTTTCTCTTTGTTTTTTAAATTACCCCAACATTTTATTAAGGATCTGTAAGACCCACAAGGGACAGAAAATTTGATAAGACTTGTCAAACAATTGTATGGTTCTGTTGGAGAAATGTCACCTGGGATGCCTATGTAAAAGGGACCTCTTTAACCCCCAAATTTACCATGACCTGGGTAATAGGCATATACAGTGGGAGAATATCCTGGTAATCATAAAGCCAGTACCACATGGCTTGCTTATGAATCATATCAATTGCTTCATCTGGGTTACTCCACTTGGCATTTTATAGGGAGAGTTGGGCAGTCCCTTTCTCGGGGTAAATAGACTTTACAGTGGCATTTATCCAGTCCACTAGGGTTGGATGTTCTCTCTCAGGAATAACCTCCTATGCATTTGGATCACTTATACTCATTAGATTTAATAGTGAGCTGTGGGTCGTGGATCAAACTAAAGAAGCCCTTTCACTCTGTAGCATTTAAAATTAGGGATTCTGTCCTTAAATTAGTTATTTTTAGATCCATTATAGTAAAAGTGTCTCAGGAAGCTGACTATACCAATCTAAAAAATGGAACAATTCCTTTACATTATAGCCTCCGGTTTTAATAGTTGTTTTGCCCTTCTCCTACATTTACTATCTTCTTGGTAACCACAGGTCTCAGAGGTAACTTTTGTTGCCCCAGTTTAATTTTAATTTTTGTGAGTAGCTTGGAGGCTAGAGGCTTGAGCTGGGACAGACCCACTTCTGGTCTTGGTCCACTCTTAAGGACCAACCCAGCACTCTTTTACTCTCGTTTCAGCTTTTACAGATGATAACCAAAGGATGAAACATTTTTCTTTTTTCCTTATTAGCTTGCCTTCCCTTATGCATTCAGTGAACTAACTCCCTGGGAGTATGAGTAGGAGCCATCTCTAATTCCACTGGTAACTTTTACTAACTGACTATAGCCCAGCTGCAGCTCCTTAAGATGGGTGACCACATGGCTACTCAAGAGTCAGGGTTTCTCATTTCACACCCTTTTATTTTTTTCTTTATCCATTTAGTTTTATCTATATAATTTTTTCCTTTATTTTAGAGTGACTCATAAATAGTCCCTAGAAAAAAAATTACATTTTCCTTAGCAAAAACTACATCCTTGTGTTTTCAGAAACCTCACCAAAAACACCTTTTATTCACCTACTAGCTTAAGTCTTATTAATTCAAATTCCCACTGGAAAAAATCCCATAGGTTTACTTAATTTAAATATTACATGACTTATTAACCCAAATCCCCAGTGGGGGAAAAAAGTAACCTAGGTTTACTTAATTTAAACATAACGTGACTTTAAGATTTTACATTACTAGAAAGAATTGAGATTAAATTTACCAAATTAATCTTACCAAAGATTACTAGTTGTGTGAGCTAAAAGGCATCTGAGCTAGCTTCCATCAGTCTGATAAGCATTAACATTCTCTAAGCCAATTGATTACAGCTCTTTTGTACCACTTGTTAGTGAAATATCACTTCCACATGACACATGTAAACATATAGATATAACAGACATATAGACAACGGCAGGTCCAAAAGATTTTTCATTTGCCTCTTTTCAAAAATTCTCTCCCCTGCTTTAGATTATTAATTTAAAAAAGTTATAAGACCAAACAGAAGTTGAAGGAGAGAGTTACCATTGTAGGCCTTCTCAAAAGAGAGAAAGGGACTGAGATATCAATCTGAATAATTTCAAAAAGAAACATTACAGAATTCAAAAATTAAAAACTTTGTGCATTAAGAGTAACTCAATATTTTAAACAAAATCTTGTTCTAACCAATTCTTTAGTTTTTTATTAGTGTATTTTTTTTTGAGACAGAGTCTTGCTCTTGTTGCTCAGGCTGGAGGGCAATGGTGCGATCTTAGCTCACTGCAACCTCTGCCTCCCAGGTTCAAGTGATTCTCTTGCCTCAGCCTCCCAAGTAGCTGGGATTACAGGCACCTGCCACCATTCCCAGCTGATTTTTTTATTTTTAGTAGAGACAGGGTTTCACCATGTTGGCTAGGCTGGTCTTGAACTCCTGACCTATACGATGTGCTCACCTCGGCCTCCCAAAGTGCTAGGATTACGGGCTTGAGCACCGTGCCTAGCCTAGTGTATTTTTAACATAAAAGTTCAATTTAAAAAAAAGATTATAATTTTCTGTAATTATAGACAACTTAATCACATAACATTTGTATAAATTTCTTTTTTACTAACTTTATTATGACTTACACAGACCATTCACAACATGCTTGGACTTTCTGCTTTGACCTAAGTGTCACTCTTTCTTGAATAACTTGGTCATTTTATCTTAGGACAAAAATTCACCAAACAATATGTTTCTCATATAAAATTACTTTTCTTTTAAGCTTTCTTACCCAAAGTACCTCTTTATATCTATACTTTTCTTTATATTGCTCTATTTCCTGGTTCCTTTCATATTCTTTTTTATACATGACTTTTAAATAAGCTTTGAATCAGACAAAAATTATTTACCTTTTAATAAGAACATATTTTTAAGAAAGAATAAAATATAATTTTTTGAATTGGAAAATACCCAGATATTTAATTATCTATTATTGAATTTAATAAAACTTTATATTCTAAATTATGACAAGTTTGTTTACAGGTATTTATCCCTTTACATTTACCTGATTATTGTATTTTAATATTTTACATAGACTATTTATGAAAAATGTGATAGTCATCATTTAAAGTTATTTCCCTGTCAACGATTTTTATGGCCTATGAAGTTCAGGTGTTTACCTAAGTAAGAACCTCAAGATTAAATATATGGTTATTTTACCAATAATTCCAAGTTTAGCTGTTTTCATTAAACCAACAATATTTGATATCTTGTTTGTCAAAAACTGCACAAGCAAAGATCATTCTGTTTTGGGTTGGTGTATTAGTCTGTTCTCACATTGTTATAAAAAAAACCCTGAAATTGGGTAATCTATAAAAAAAGAGATTTAATTGTCTCACAGTTTTACAGGCTATATAGGAAGCATAGCAGCTTTTGCTTGGAAACTTATAATCATGGTGAAAGGTGAAGGTGAAGCAGGCATGTCTTACGTGGCTGGAGAAGGAGGAAGAGAAGGTTGTTGGGGAGGTGCCACACACTTTTAAACAACCAGATTTCACGAGAACTTACTATCACCATGACAGCCCCAAGGGGGATGGTGTTAAACCATGAGAAACTACCCCATGATCCAATCACCTTCCACCAGGTTCCTCCTCCAACACTGGGGATTACAATTTGACACGAGATTTGGATGGGGATACAGATCCAACCATAATGGTTGGGTTAACAGTTTTATAAACTTTATGCCAAGTTTTGACACAGAGTATTTGGCAGGGATAAGTATGAAATTGCTGATCGATAAATGCAAACAAAAATATATGCTGACAATTCATAAGACATTTCTAATATTACTTTACCAATAATTTTAAGCCAGTTTATTTATAAAAGGTTTTACTTGTCACATGAACTTGAAAAGCATTTGGGCTTATTGTTTAATGTATGAGTACCCTTCAACTTTAAGCCAATTTAACCTTGTGGCCAAAAGCACATAATAAAATACGTGTTTGTACACATAAACACACATACACACTCATACAAAGATCCTGTTGCTTTCACTTCAAAATTTTAGCTATGAGATATTAATATAAACTTACCAGTTTGCAAAAACAATAACAAAAAGAAACGGTTGGGTGTAAACAGTGGATTTTTTATCTCAGTAGAAATGTGTTAATAATAGCAGACAAAGCAGGTGGAAAAGAAAACAGAGATAGAGAACTTAGGAACTTTAGAGTTGCAGGTTGAACTTTAGGTTCTGAATTTTCCTTGATGTAATTTGCCCATCAGTTGAAAATGTGCACAGGAACAGACCTAATGTGTAAGCAGCTGGAATATTAGAAAACCTGGGATGCCCTTCCATTTACACAACCACTTGCAAGTAGAGGCACCATGAAACCAAATGAGGTGCCTGAGAGGCCTTGTTCTCCTTGTTTTTCCATATCCTTAATTTGTGCCCCACATTTTTTCTTAAAAGGAGGAACTGAGCTGTGGCCTAGGTTTTAGTTTAGTGGGTCAAAATCTGCTGATTCTGGGTGGGGCTCCACAGGGTGTCACCAGTGAGTCATTGCCACCCTCTTATGTATCTCAGTTTCTCCCTCTGGAGGTTTAGACCTGCGAGGGCTCAAAACACAGAGTTCCTATATGAGCTTCCTAGATGAACCCTTTTAAACTAATTTTGCTGGGGGTTCCCTGTAGGGCGGCTGCATTTCATGGGGTTGGTAGTCAACCCCTTAGGCTCCACCCCAGTCATCCAGGGATGCCTTTTGGCTGGAAGGAGCAAAATTCCCTTTCTTTTCAGAGCTTAGGAAACTCAGTCTGACATTTATCTACAAAAACAACAGTTTAGTTGCTCTCACAAATACACAGACAAGCCAATCGAGATTAATTTTGGGAGAAAAGACAATGAGAATTAGAATGCACCTCTGAACTAGAATTAGGATCCTAAACAACAGCTTCATTGGTGGGGGGTGCGGAAAAAGCTAAGACCAGCTGTAAACTGTCCTCAGCCACTCCTAACTTTATAGCTCTTGTCTGCCATTACACACTCCAAGGTCAAATCTTCTCACAGTACAAGGTAAAGGTCAGGTAATGCAATACAGGAAAGCGGAGTTTTAACTCTAGGAAGAATCTGCCCATGACTCTTAAAACTCCACAAAGAAAACAGAACACCCCAAAAGGGGGTGGGAGTGGTGCCTTTGTTCTGAGTTCTTTAAGGGGTCTGAGTCGTTAGAACCATCCTGTAGATTTTTCTTGGTACTGGAGATGGTGAAGGGGGAAGGAAGAATAGGGTGGAACAAAAGTAAACAAAAGAATAATTTTTTTTTTTTTTAAGAAAGGAAGTGAACACAGAAACCAAGCACATGTTTTTGTTTTTGTTTGTGCAGCTGCTAGGAATGTTAGCCAATTCAGAGGCCTTGTTTCCCCTAATTTGGAATTCTCATTGGAATTTGACCAAGTCTGTTATAGTTGATCAAATCCTATGGGAGAAAGATCAGAACAACAAAAACCCCAACAATATGATTACTGAGTGCTCTAATGGTAAGGAGAAATTAAAACCAGCTGCTTGTCAATTTCAACTTGTAGTCATTAAGGAGAATTTCCAAGACAAAAAAATCCCAATTCTTGCTACTTACCTAGGAATAGAGCCCTGGCACAAGATTGCTCTTTACCATCTTAGAAGCAGGAAAAATACCTGGAAATGTGCACAGGAACAGACATAATGTTCTTGCCTTCCCTGTCGGAAATTGCTGAAACTCCAGAAACGAGTTACCTGCTATGCATCATCATGGAAGCAGAAAAACTTGCTTTCCTTGTTGGAATCACATAAAACTCCAGAAAAGGAGTTGTACAGCAAAGTAAGCTTTAGATCTCGACCAAATTTTGAGAGATCAGGGATTCTCTGGAGGGGGAACTCCCAGGCCTCAGCAAATTGTCCTCCTGATTTGAGCCATAAGGATAGCTCAAGCTGGTACCAAGCACCAATAGATTCATCAAAGGTCAGGGGCACCTCCACTCAGAATCCCTTCATCACCAATTTGTGAACTCAAAAGTATCTGAGACAGATCTCAATAAATTTAGTCAGTTTATTTTGCCAAGGTTAAGGATGTGCCCATGACACAGCCTCAGGGGGTCCTGATGACATGTGCCCAAGGTGGTCAGGGTACAACTTGCTTTTATATTTTTTAGGGAGGCATAATACATCAATCAATACCTGTAAGATGTACGCTGGTTCAATCTGGAAAAGCAGGACAATTTGAAGTGGGGGCTTCCAGGTTATAGGTAGATTTAAGAATTTTCTGATTGGCAATTTGTTGAAAGAGTTAAGTTATTATCCAAAGACCCAGAATCAATAGAAATGCCTGGGTTATGATGATAAGGGGTTGTAGAGACCAAAGTTTATCAGGCAGATGAAGCCTCCAGGTAGCAGATTTCAGAGAGAATAGATTGTAAATGTTTCTTATCAGACTCAAGTTTAATGCTGGTCAGCTTTTCCTGAATTCCAAAAGGGAGGAGGGTATAATGAGTTATGTCCAACTCTCCCTTCCCATCATGGCCTGAACTAGTTTTTCAGGTTAACTTTAGAATGCGCTTGGCCAAGAGGGGGTGTCCATTTAGAAGGTTTGAGATGGGGAGGGCTTACAATTTTATTTTTGGCTTACATAGTAAAGGTTAATTATCTCAATACAATTAGGTCATCTTCATTTTTCTTTTAAAAACTTTTGTCTTCCTTTATCTCCCTGAATACACACACAGTTTACTATTTTCTCATTGCAAGACCCATTCTCAAATATTATGTTCTTTTAGAGACTCTTGCCGTTATTTAGGTTCACAAAATGGTGTCAGAAGTGAAATAAAAGTGGCCTCACCTCAGATGGATCAGAGGCCCCTCGAATTGAGTGAAGTACCTACTGATCCCTTTGGCCCTTGCCTCTTTTTATACCAGGAAAGGGACTGGCACATCTCTGGTTATGTAGCAAAAATGTCCCATAGCCCAAGGGCTGGGGTCTGACATCGAGTCTGACTACATACCTATGTTGTTCAGCTCCATGAATTTTCCTTAAAAAGGCTGTCTGAGAAGCCAGTGTGTGAGTGCTCTCTACTACTCACCTTTTATTGGTAGATATCTGCTCAGTATTTAATTTTGGAGTTACATTGTGAGTGTTATAGCATTTTATAATTAGCTCTAGAAAGGATACTCTGGGAATGTGCTAGTCAGAACATACCTCTGCCACTCTTTCCTCTCAATTAAATATCTGACACTTATCTCCCGGGCAGAGGAGCTACTGGAGCAAAGAGAGCTTGGGGTACGTGATCAAGCCTTAAAGCCCTGTAACAGTACCAATGGAGAGACCAGTTATTATTTGCAGGGAGGTGGAAGGTAGAGTAAGTATTGCATCTCATAAATGAAGCTAACTAATGACTATACAAACAAAGATGGCACTTATTATCTAAGTCATCCGCTTATATCCTTATCAGGCATAAGAAGTGGTAACTTAAATTGGACCCAGGCAGTAATCTTAAGACAATTTAACTTGGCATGAATAATGGTTCAATAACATGAATTTCTGGTAACCAGAAATAATGTAGGGGAAAAAAATTAAGTTTAGACACAAAACTGTGTTGGAAAGATGATGCTCTAATTTTTTTTTTTTTGAGACAAAGTCTTGCTCTGTCACCAGGCTGGAGTGCAGTGGCATGATCTCAGCTCACTGCAACCTCTGCCTCCTGGATTCAAGCGATTCTCCTGCCTCAGCCTCCTGAGTAGCTGGGACTACAGGCATGCGCCATCACACCTGGCTAATTTTTGTGTGTTTAGTAGAGACGGGGTTTCACCATGTTGGCCAGGATGGTGTCAATCTCTTGACCTTGTGATCCGCCTGCCTCGGCCTCCCAAAGTGCTGGGATTACAGGCGTGAGCCACTGCACCCAGCCAATGCTCTTACTAATTAACACAAATGGAAGCAATCACTCTTAAGAGCCAAAAGGTAGAGAGAATGTAATCCAACCCTCTCATGAGGCTAAGCAATTTGCCCACAGCCACCAGCTTTGGCCAATCACTCTTGGAAAATAGGCTATACCAATTCATCAAAGTTTGAGGACAAGGGAATAAAAGACAAAACATAATATTGGCGATGAGAAGGCAGGATTACTCTTATTTATAGACAATACGTTTGTATACTGGGAAAACCAATCAACTAAAAACCATGAAGAAAAAACAGTTTAGATGTCGGCTAGATATAAAAACAACTTGTAACAATAGTTTGTGTGTGTGTGTGTACATATAGACAGCCATTCAGGAGCCACAATGCAAGATGACATTCCCATGGGTAACACAAAACATAAAATATCAAGGAATACACTTAGTAAGAAATGCTCTACACCTGTATGAAGTAAACCTCTAATGAGGGATGTAAGACTTGAAGACAGAAATAGTCTCTATTCTTGCAGAACATTCAACCCTTGAAAATATTAGTTATTTCTAAACATTTTATAAAGTCAACACCATGCCAACATAAATCCCAAAGGAGTTTAAAATTTGAGGGAAAACTTGGCCAAAAAATTTAGGTAATTATTTCACCTGAAAAATAATTATTGCTGGCCGGGCGTGGTGGCTCAAGCCTGTAATCCCAGCACTTTGGGAGGCCGAGGCAGGCAGATCATGAGGTCAGGAGATCGAGACCATCCTGGCTAACACGGTGAAACCCCGTCTCTACTAAAAATACAGTAAGTAAATAAATAAACAAATAATTATTGCTAAGAAATATGATCAATGAACATTGGCTGAAAGTATTCAGAAAGCCTCAGAAGTCAAAACAGCCTATAACTGCAGCACTTTGGGAGGTTGAGGTAGGCAGATTGCTTGAGCACAGGCATTTGAAGGCAGCCTGAGCAACATGGCAAAACCCTGTCTCTACAAAAAAATACAGAACATTAGCCAGCTATGGTCATGGGCGTCTGTAGTACTAGCTACTTGGGGGGCTGAGGCAGGAGTGTTGCTTGAGCACAAGAGGTTGAGGCTGCAGTGAGCCATGTTTGTGCCACTGCACTCCAGCCTGGGTGACAAAGCTAGACTCTGTCTCAAAAAAACATAAAATATATCCCAGTATAATGTGTATTAAAAGTGTGATACATAGACGGGAAAACACCGAACAACAAAACTGTTCCAGGAGTGCTGAGAATTTGGCATGTGATGTGACATTTGAAATCAGCATAGAAAAGTTAGATAATTTAATGAATAGTATTTGGGATAACTAATTTAAGGGAAATATATGAGTTGAGTTGTATCCTCAAAAAGGTGTGTTGAAGTCCTAACCCCTGGTACCTATGAATGTGATCTTAACTGCAAACAGTGTCTTTACAGATGTAATCAAGTTAAGAGGAGGTCATACTGGATTAGAGTGGGACTAATCAATCCAATTGACTGGTGTCCTTATAAAGATCTGGACACAGAGACACACAGGGAAGAATGCCAGGTGACAAGAGGCAGAAATTGGAATAATGCAGCCATAAGTCAGAGAATACCAAGGATTGACAACAATTACCAGAAACTAGGAAGGGGCCCTCCTCCCCTAGAGCTTTCAGATAGAATCTGGCCCTATTGAAACCTTGATTTCAGACCTCTAGTCTCTGAACTGTGAGATAACAAATTTCTGTTGTTTTAAGCCACCCAAGTTTGTGGTAATTTATTACGGCAGCCACAGGAAACTGAAACAAAAAAAAAAAGCTGGATCTCTATCTCTGTCCTTGTATGAAAAAAAAAAAATCTAGATGGACAGAAGAATTAAATGTAAAACAATCACCACCAAAGACCAGAAGAAAACATGAGTGAAAACTTGTATCTTTTGGGGAAAGGGGAAGGGCTTTTTAAAAATAGAAGGGAATAAATAAATTTGACTTTATAAACATCTTAAACATCTGTGTGGTAAGTCAAAAGGCAGGAAATTATAAAATAAATCTGTAACTCAGGGCAGATAAAGGGTAGTAAGACAGATATAAACCATAAAAAAATGGACAAAGAACAAGATGAGTTGGCATGAAAATATAAGATATAAAAACATGCTCAAATTTACTAAAGAAATGCAAATACATTTAATGCGCAAAGTGTTTTACCAGGATTAAAGACTTATTTCAGTCAATTAGCTAGGGTGTAAAAACAGGTACTTCATTCACATGATGGGAGTACACATTGGTATAATCATTTTGGAGGGCAGTAAGTATTACCTCTTCCTTGGCTATTTCAATTATTTTCATATTTTTGCTTTTCCCATTCTAATGTGTGCATTGTTCATGTAAAGTTTTTTTTTTTTTTTTTTTTTTGTAATTTTCCCACAAGAGAGGTCAAAGTCTGTTGAAGGATATTTACTTTTGTGGAATGTGGTATGTATGGGGATATCAGTTTGAAGAGCAATTTACAAGACATTACCCCCAAATCAGTGACTGTACCAGTTCCACTGCAAACCACACCACTTTTTTCACTGATAGTATCTCATTTGTAACTTGCATTTCTAAGTGAAGAGAAATATCCTTCCAGAAACCAAAGAAATATGATTTGCTACTCAAGTAAATTGTATTTCATTTTTTTGGTCCATTAATTCAGATTCATATTAATTTCTGAATATTTCTATCCCCTTAGTAATTCCAAGAAATCCTTGGGTAACATATATATTAACTCTTGGTTTGCCTCTCACTGGGGATTCTTTCCACACCATGTAATTCTCAAGGTTCCTTCATCCATTTCCATGGCTCTGCCCACCACCTTTATGCTAGATTCCTCAGTCCACATGCTCTACAGCTAAATCTTTTCTTCTCAAACCACTTAGAACAGTGTTCTGCACACTGGGTGTTAAGCATTGAAATATAGACCTGTAAGGACCACTTAAAAATATTATTTTTAGGGTTGTTTTAAATATTAAATATGAACAATTAGCAAATAATCCTATAGCATTAATGCATGGAAACAGGCAGTGGATATAAAAATATTCTGCTTAACTATGAAAGACTGCCTAAGTGCTTAAATAAATGAATACAAAAACGAGTTTTAAAATTCTTTATTTAAAAATCTCTAACTGTAATGTTTCATAAAAAAAATACACGTTTCTATTTACATATTCCATTAATTCTATTAGTTTGAATTAGAGTTTAGGTCCAATTTTGAAAAGCTTGCAGAATTTCTTCTGAAATTACCACTTAAAATTACTGTATGCATAAAACTTACAAAAACATATGCTATACCAAGGCAGAGAAAAGAAAAAAAGTGAAGTGGCTACAAAGGTCCCTGGGGCATCACCTGCTCACCTAGGAACAAGGGGTACTGGATACTGTTCCGTTACTGGTAACCTATCTGGATGTAAAGGTTCGTAAGTTACAATGCTTTTTTTGTTTAAAAAAAGTCTTTGTAGTTTTCAAGCCAAAAGTGAAAATGCCACACATCCTCTTTACACTTTTATGTAAACTAAGTCACTCCATTTGGTTGATACCAACTAAGATACAATTTCTGAGATCATAATCTTTTCATGAAATTGAAGCAGAAAACTGTCCAAGAAAATCAGACTTCAAAGTTGGTGCATCTTAGCTGATCTCATGAAAATTCTTTGGAATCTTCTGTTGGTCTATAACCAATCAAGGACTCTTTACTGCTATCATCCACAAGTAGATCCACTAGCACATGTGGTTTATCATAACCAAAGGAGGTGGGGGCTTTTATTACTGTTATGAGCTCTTGTCCTTCTGTTTTTATTTCACCTTTATTATTTGGGGGAAATTCTGAGTCAGATAAGGAGCTATGTGATTCCAGACAGCTGGAATCAGTATCAAAACCATTTCTGGAGTGATCACTATCAGAACAATTTCTGGAGTGATACGAGTTTAAAGCGATGCTGCAGGGTTCAGACTGGTTACTACTTAAAGGTGAAGAACTCTCTCTCTCTACTGGAGTCAAATGGCTGCCTGGGGCCATGTCAGGAATATTTTCTTCAGTAGTCACCACTTCTGTTATACTAGAAAGTTCTTCCGTATGTTCCACTTTTCCTGGATTGTCTTCGGTATGCATGCCTGGAACTGTTGCTGGAGACAACGGCTCTTCACAGACCACCTCCTTTTCTAAGGAAAATGGCTGGTATGATGTGATGAGTGATACATATTTTGATTCAGGTTTTGTCTCTAAAGTAGCACTTCTTACCACAGAGATCTATGGGGAGAAAAATTGATTAAAGATAATAAATTGTTAAGCTTAAGTGCCTACCCTCAAAAAAACAAAGGTCTAAAGTAATGGACCACCAAATGGCACATTTAGGATAACGGGTGTATCAGATGGTTGCCTTTTCTTTTTAACGAAAGGTCCCATAGTAATATTAAAAACAAAGTTTTAGAATTTTTAAAAAACCATCAGATATCTTACTAATATATGTTGCTTTTTGTATGTTACTGTGATGGTTAATACTGAGTGTCAACTTGATTGGACTGAAGGATACAAAGTATTGCTCCTGGGTGTGTCTGTGAGGGTGTTGCCAAAGGAGATTAACATTTGAGTCAGTGGGCTGGGAAAGGAAGATCTGCCCTTAACCAGAGTGGGCACAATCTAATCAGCTGCCAGCATGGCTAGAATATAAGCAGGCAGAAAAATGTGAAAAGAGAGACTGGCCTAGCCTCCCAGCCTACATCTTTCTCCCATGCTGGATGCTTCTTGCCCTTGAACATCGGACTCTTGAGTTCTTCAGGTGTGGAGCTTGGACTGGCTCTCCTTGCTCCTCAGCCTGCAGATGGCCTATTGTGGGACCTTTGATCATGTGAGTTAATACTAAATAATACTAAATAAACTCCCCTTTATATATACATAATATAGAATATATATTATAACATATATAATATAGAATATATATTATAACATATAATATAGAATATATAACATATATAATATAGAATATATATAACATATATAATATAGAATATATAAAATATATTATATAAAATATAAAACATATAATATATAAATATTTATATTTATATATTATAATAAATATAATATATAAAACATATAATATATAAATATATATTTATATATTATATAAAGGGGAGTTTATTTAGTTTATTTAGTATTATATATATATATCTTTATATATACATTCCATTAGTTCTGTCCCTCTAGAGAATCCTAATACGATTATCTTCCACATGTATGCACATTATGTTTGCAAAGTGGGCACATCTACTTAAGTAATATTCTCATTACTTGCCTTCATCATTATAATTTTTAGTGGCTGATATTATTTATTTATACTGATAAATAATTTAATGGATGTGGAAATGTTTCCAATTTTTACTAGCTATGGAACATGTTAAATATCCTGCATATCTTTTTATTTATGAAATTATTTCCTTATAATACATTTTTCAAGAGCGGAGTGACCATATCGAAGAAATGGCATGTTTACGGCACTATTACACTGAATACCCACTGTGTGCTTTTCTTTTTACCAGGGCTAGATTACTTTTCACCAGCATTTACCCGTTATGCTACTGCTAGTACTACTGGATATCCAGGTTTCTTTTTTCTTCTCTAGCACGTGTAAATGGCATACTGCAAGGTTGCTTTGTGCTTAATTACTAGCAAGAATAAAATATTATAATTCATTTGTGAGTTGACTACTAACTGTTGAGAGTTCTTATCCACTTTACTTAAAGGTAGTTTTTTTATAGCAAAGTTTAATGTGCCCTTTGAGCATCACAGATATTATTCCTGTCATATTTGACTCAAATAGATACTATACTGTTACCTTTAAATGTTCTTTACATCAAAGGCTTTGAAATGTTGGACATTAAAATCGTCAAACTCCTATGTTAGTCTCATTTTTGGCCAACTTTCCTTTTATACTCCAACCATAATGAAGTGTTTCTATATTTGCAGATCTTTCAAAGTCATGCCTTCTTGGCTCTGGACCTCAGCACATTCTGTCCCCTAGTGCCTAAACTCCTGTATGTCCCTCAAGACTGCTCAGGCATTGCCTCTGGAAAAGCCATGACTAACCCCACCCCAAAGCTGGACAAAGTCCTCACGGGCTCAGGTATAAATCTTTGAACCTATCACACTTTATATATCCAATGTATACTTATCTTTTCTTCCCCCTAGACTTTAAGATCTTTAAGAGAGTTGTCTCACTGTGTTTTTCCCTGAGAATTAAAAAAAAAAACAAATACCTGCTGCACAGCAAAAGACACAGTATGTGATTTTGCATGTGTGGTAGATTGACTGATTGATGGGCAGGTGACACCCTGTTGAATATCATTCTACTTTAAAAATATAATTTAAGAAACTATCAAAGGTTCAAGTTAACCTTTTAGTGTATATAAAAAAAATTAAATACATTACCAAGGACTTGGGTAATATTATGCTTTTTTCCTTCAATGGATTAATCTTCTTAATATAAAAACAGATCAATACCAGGCTAAGTACTAGAAAGAGTAGTAAAGCAGCAACAACTGGAATCCAAAGAGAACCTTAAAAAAGGCAGAAATCACAAGTTACAATTAAGGAGTATTGCTATTATCTATCAAAAAGTCTTAGTGCCATTCTTGAATAGATTTACACATTAGTGAATATGGCCAGAGTTTTAAAGAACACTGAAGGAAGGAGAAGTTAGGAAATCTGAGTAAAAAATTAGGTATCTGTCTTAGATAGCAATGTGATTCTTCCCAGCTCTGCAATTCTAGAACTTTCTGGGACTATTCTGCTATGACACAACATAGTTAAAATAGCTTTTCTACAATAATTTCCTTACAGCCCTACATACAGTGTGTTTCCAGGGTTATGCATTTCTTTTGGTTAAAAATGCAAAAGAATAATTTTAAAAATACTTCTCCTTAGAAATAAATTCTGGAAGCTGGGCACAGTGGCTCACGCCTGTAATCCCAGCACTTTGGGAGGTCGAGGTGGGCGGATCACGAGGTCAAGAGATTGAGACAATCTTGGCCAACATGGTGAAACCCCATCTCTACTAAAAATACAAAAATTAGCTGGGTGTGGTGGCATGTGCCTGCAGTCCCAGCTATGTGGGAGGCTGAGGGAGGAAAATCGCTTGGACTAAAAATACAAAAATTAGCTGGGTGTGGTGGCATGTGCCTGCAGTCCCAGCTATGTGGGAGGCTGAGGGAGGAGAATCGCTTGGACCTGGGAGGTGGAGGTAGCAGTGAGCTGAGATTGTGCCACTGGACTCCAGCCTGGTGACAGAGCGAGACTCCATTTCAAAACAAAACAAAACAACAACAGAAAAAGAAAAATTCTGGCAATGCTTATTGCTCTTAAGATTATTTAGCCCCACTCCTCAGAATTTCCTGTTACATTTATTTCACGACTGCAAATACTTATAAAGCTTCACAGATGTACATGCACACAGGAATGTTGCACAGGAATAAAGTCCCCTGAATTATAAACCAGACATAAATAATATAAAATAGGAAAGATTTGTTTCCAAGCACATACATCTAGAATCACCATTGTGTATTTTGCTCTAATGCTGCTTTTTATTTTTGCAGCACAATCTTCAGTATTTTTTTTTTTTTCATAGTTCTCTCTTCCAAATTAACAGCACTCTAACATATTGTGACAATGTCCGGCATCCTTTAGGGCATTTTATTACCTAGAATTTTCTAACTATGGAAGTTACTAGTTAATGAATGCTTCTATTACGCTTATTACAGGATGTGAAAAAAGTTAAATCATTACAAAAGTAAAAAGGAGAATAACTACAAAACCAACATTAGTGCTGTTAGAAGTCCCACGGGCTGAGCAAGTGCTGGCTGCAAGGCATTGAGGCAAGCAGGCAGGGACTGCTGCTCAGGAGCCATGGCAATGCCACCGTGTGGCCATATTATCAGTGCAGTTTATAATTCAGGCTAAAAACAAATCTGCGGTATTTGCATTATTTCAAACTTTGAACATTAAGAAGAGTTTTATTTTTCAAATAGCATAATGAAAATTAGCATAAAATGCATTGCACTCCTTTAAGTCACCTATCTGAAACCTTCATATAATGGCTTGAAGTTACTAGTATTGAATTTTAGGTGTTTGTTCTGACTCTTCAGCCTATATTTCCATTCTTTGAAAATATACTTGCATCATAAAATTTTAAACCTATGAAATCTATTCTAAAAAAATCGTAAGAAAAAATATGTATACACACACACACACACACACACACCCAGATAATCATCAAAGCATGAGTTATATGCTTAAAGCAATACACAAAATCATATATACTATGCAATATGATCATGTCTACGTAGAAAAACTAAAGAAAATATCAACCTGTGAATAATGGGGTATTTTTGCATGGTAGAACTACAGATCATTTTGTTTTCTTCTGGTTTTTCATATTTTATAAATTATCTATAATGAACACTTACATTTCATAACTGCAAAGAAAAGTCCAAACTTCTTTAAGGTTCCTGACACCTGAGAGTAACAGTTCTAAAGTTCAAGTTCTAGCATATATATCTACCTAGCATATATCTCTACCTCCCCACTCCCCACATTAAAAGATGAAATAAAACTAATTATTGTAAAATGTTATAAAAATGACCCATTATCTATTATTCAAACCCATCTATAAACTTTTTTGGATATTAATCGCAAGTCTTTGTCCAGTCCACGTCATACAGTTGTAATCAGTGATCGTTCCTGCTCTTCAGTCTTTAAATTACAATCCCCATAAAGAACATTTTAGTGGATTCATACCATCTTGCTATGGTGAAGTAACAAACTGACTTATAATTCATAATCCTGAAATGCAAACATTTGTGCAGTTTTACGTACTTATTATATATTTTTTCTTTCCTGGGTCAAGGGGCCATCACATGGCTTTCCAAAGTAGTTGTTCTATATCTTTAAATGTGTGAGAAACTGCTTTATTTTTAATTTTGAACTTTTCTAAGGAATGGAACTAATGCAACTGAATATTGTTAAAACAGATCTTTTGAAACTGCAAATGAGTTTGCTTTCCTCACATGATCCTATTTTAGTTACTGCTCCCTCTATATTTAGGAAAAAAATGGCAAGAACTTACCTTTTATGCTGCTATTGAAAATGGTAATACAAACTTCTTTTGACTTTTCAGTTGTAACACCCCATATATGTAAGACTCCTTCTGCTGAAACACAATACTGAGAATTCAGTGAGGATACTGGAATCGCTAACTGGCACTGAATCTCGTCACAATCATCTTCCTTCTGCGTGAGTATTTTATACTGGATCTAGATGGAAAAAGAAAACAGTAAAAATGCACAGCTTCTTTTAATCTGGAAAAAAAAAAAAAATCACCATATTAGTCCTGGCCAAACAACTGAAGAAAACATATATGCCTGACTTGAACATGTCTAAAAATAGCTTTACTATCAATAAGTCAATTTGTTACTTCAACACAGCACGATACTATGCATCTGTTATATTCCTTATAAAAACGGTAAATTTAAAAACTCAAATTGCAGGAATGTTTATTGTTAGTTGTTAAACTAACAAATGTTCATTTGTCCTATTCATTTGTCCAGAAACTTAGCTGGTGGGAAACAGAAGTATTAATATTACTTTACATCACCGCCAATGAGGAAGAAAATCCTCATTTTACCAGTGGAGCAATGGAGGTGTACTGGGAAAAATCCTAGATTAGAGCCATTCTGCTAAATGAAGCAAATAAAAACTAAATGTATTCACAGGGTCAGTGTTAGTGACTAACTCCGTATCATTTTTGCTTTAATAGCATTCACGTATTTTTCTTATCAAATCTATGATCTGTGAGTCTTGCTTGAATATTTATAAGCATCCTATTTTCATTACACTACAGAAAGAAACAACTTTTGCTAGCTACACAAGAATTTCCATTATGAAAACTGTGAAATAGAAACACATACCTCACTTCTGTTCATTCTCACATACACATTGTACACCTTAATGTAACAGGTAGTTTCGGTATCATAATCGACTTCCTGCTCGTCTCCATTTACAAAAACTGAAGGGTGAAATATGTCAATCATGATTTGCTTCTCCTCCTTTCTGATATCCAGTTTAGGTGGTCCAATTTTTCCTAGGGAAGGAGGAGAAGGAAGTATCATAAGTACTGACCTTGGAACTAAATGGTACATTTCATAAAATTACCAGAATCTATCAATCAACCTACTCTTTTTGTTCTGGTTGTTCTAAAGCAGCACCACATTTAAACCACTCCACAAATATCTAGAAGATAGTCTCAGGGTCCTTAGTAAACAAATGTTTCATAAATCTCAGGCAAGAAGTACTCTTATTTAATCTAAATGCCTCTTTAGCAGTTTAATTTCATTTTTAGTTGTAAACAAAAATAGTTATAAACTTTGGTTAAAAAAAGACTTCACATAATATAAACTCTATTAAGTAATTTTTTCTTTATCATTGCTTCTGTGGATTAAGAAGCCTGGTTTCTAAAAAACGTTTCAGAAATGGCATTAGTTTTCTTCCCTCATCAAAACTCTTTTTACTGTGAAAAATCAGAACTTATTCCATAAATATTTATTAGGTCTTTGATGTTTGAAACTTTGTTGGTGAACCATTTATCTAGTCTTCACATATTACTGTGTACCACTGTGTGCCAGGCAGGTCTGTTTTTAACCCATCAATGTATCCTCAGGGCCAAGGATACTTTCCGGCACGTAGTAGGCCCTTGATATATCTGTATGGAAAAAAATCTAACATGCAGATGGT